>NW_026989854.1:1305285-1957928 GCF_036321535.1 Camelus dromedarius
CTTTCACACACACATTTCTCTTAGACTGAGCATGTGGAGAGAAGTTCGTTCATCCAGCACAATGGGAACGTGTTACAGGAGAAACTTTTACTCTGGTTTCTCAGTCTTTTTCCTTGTGCCGGTTTGAAGTTCCTGCAGTTTTCCCTGTAAAACCGAGTTGGAGCTAGTACCTCCCCATATATATGTATGGAGTGGATTTTGCAAGTGAAAAGAAACTTTGTGTTCCCAACAAGCAACTTGAAGGACGGCTTTCACACACACTTATCTCTCAGAACTGAGCATGTGGAGAGACGTTCGTTCATCTAGCACAAAGGGAAAGGGTAGCAGGAGAAACTTTTACTCTGGATTCTCAGTATGTTTCCTAGTGCCGGTTTGAAGTTCCTGCAGTTTTCACTGTAAAACCGAGTTGGAGCTTGTACCTCCCCATATATATGTATGAAGTGGAGTTTGCAAGTGAAAAGATACATTGTGTTCCTAACAAGATAGGTGAAGGACGGCTTTCACACACACTTTTCTCTTAGACTGAGCATGTGGAGAGACGTTCGTTCATCTAACACAAAGGAAACGTTTTAGAGGAGTAACTTTTACTCTGGTTTCTCAGTCTTTTTCCTTGTGCCGGTTTGAAGTTCCTGCAGTTTTCCCTGTAAAACCGGGTTGGAGCTAGTACCTCCCAATATATATGTATGGAGTGGAGTTTGCAAGTGAAAAGAAACATTGTGTTCGTAACAAGTTAGTTGAAGGGCGGCTTTCACACACACTTTTCTCTCAGAACTGAGCATGTGTAGAGACGTTCGTTCATGTAGCACAAAGGGAACGGGTTGCAGGAGAATCTTTTACTTTGGTTTCTCAGTCTGTTTCCTAGTGCCGGTTTGAAGTTCCTGCAGTTTTCGCTGTAAAAACGAGTTGGAGCTAGTACCTCCCCATATATATGTATGGATTGAAATTTGCAACTGAAAAGAAGTTTGTGTTCCCAACAAGCTAGTTGAAGGACGGCTTCCACACACACTTATCTCTCAGAACTGAGCATGTGGAGAGACGTTCGTTCATCTAGAACAAAGGGAACGGGTTGCAGGTGAAACTTTTACTCTGGTTTCTCAGTCTGTTTCCTAGTGCCGGTTTGAAGTTCCTGCAGTTTTCCCTGTAAAACCGAGTTGGAGCTAGTACCTCCCCATATATATGAATGGAGTGGAGTTTGCAAATGAAAAGAAACTTTGTGTTCCCAACAAGCTTGTTGAAGGACGGCTTTCACACACACTTATCTCTCAGAACTGAGCATGTGGAGAGTCGTTCGTTCATCTAGCACAAAGGGAACGGGTTGCAGGAGAAACTGTTACTCTGGTTTCTCAGTCTGTTTCCTAGAGCCGGTTTTAAGTTCCTGAAGTTTTCCCTGTAAAACCGAGTTGGAGCTAGTACATCCCCATATATATGTATGGAGTGGAGTTGGCAAGTGAAAAGAAACTTTGTGTTCCCAACAAGCTAGGTGAAGGACGGCTTTCACACACACTTATCTCTCAGAACTTAGCATGTGGAGAGACGTTCGTTCATCTAGCACAAAGAGAACGGGTTGCCGGAGAAACTTTTACTCTGGTTTCTCAGTCTGTTTCCTAGTGCCGGTTTGAAGTTCCTGTAATTTTCACTGTAAAACCGAATTGGAGCTAGTACCTCCCCATATATATTAATGGAGTGGAGTTTGCAACTGAAAAGTAACTTTGTGTTCCCAACAAGCTAGGTGAAGGACGGCTTTCACACACACTTATCTCTCAGAACTGAGCATGTGGAGAGATTTTGGTTCATCTAGCACAAAGCGAACGGGTTGAAGTAGAAACTTTTACTCTGGTTTCTCAGTCTGTTTCCTAGTTCCGGTTTGAATTTCCTGCAGTTTTCACTGTAAAACGGAGTTGGAGCTTGTACCTCCCCATATTTATGTATGGAGTGGAGTCTGCAAGTGAAAAGAAACTTTGTGTTCGTAACCAGTCAGTTGAAGGGCGGCTTTCACACACACATTTCTCTCAGAACTGAGCATGTGGAGAGAAGTTCGTTCATCTAGCACAAATGGAACTGATTGCAGGAGAATCTATTACTCTGGTTTCTCAGTCTGTTTCCTAGTGCAGGTTTGAAGTTCCTGCAGTTTATACTGTAAAAACGAGTTGGAGCTAGAACCTCCCCATATATATGTATTGATTGGAGTTTGCAACTGAAAAGAAATTTTGTGTTCCCACAAGCGAGTTGAAGGACGGCTTTCACACACACTTATCTCTCAGAACTGAGCATGTGGAGAGACGTTCGTTCATCTAGCACAAAGGGAATGGGTTGCCGGAGAAACTTTTACTCTGGTTCCTCAGACTGTTTCCTAGTGCCGGTTTGAAGTTCCTGCAATTTTCACTGTAAAACCGAGTTGGGGCTAGTACCTCCCCATATATATGAATGGAGTGGAGTTTGCAACTGAAAAGAAACTCTGTGTTCCCAACAAGCTAGGTGAAGGACGGCTTTCACACACACTTATCTCTCAGAACTGAGCATTTGGAGAGATTTTGGTTCATCTAGCACAAAGGGAACGGGTTGAAGGAGAAAATTTTACTCTGGTTTCTCAGTCTGTTTCCTAGAGCCGGTTTTAAGTTCCTGCAGTTTTCCCTGTAAAACCGAGCTGGAGCTAGTACATCCCCATATATATGTATGGAGTGGAGTTTGCAAGTGAAAAGAAACTTTGTGTTCCCAACAAGCTAGGTGAAGGACGGCTTTCACACACACTTATCTCTCAGAACTGAGCATGTGGAGAGACGTTCGTTCATCTAGCACAAAGAGAACGGGTTGCCGGAGAAACTTTTACTCTGGTTTCTCAGTCTGTTTCCTAGTGCCGGTTTGAAGTTCCTGCAATTTTCACTGTAAAACCGAGTTGGAGCTAGTACCTCCCCATATATATGAATGGAGTGGAGTTTGCAACTGAAAAGAAACTTTGTGTTCCCAACAAGCTAGATGAAGGACGGCTTTCACACACACTTATCTCTCAGAACTGAGCATGTGGAGAGATTTTGGTTCATGTAGCACAAAGGGAACGTGTTGAAGGAGAAACTTTTACTCTAGTTTCTCAGTCTGTTTCCTAGTGCCGGTTTGAAGTTCCTGCAGTTTTCACTGTAAAACCGTGTTGGAGCTTGTACCTCCCCATATTTATGTATGGAGTGGAGTCTGCAAGTGAAAAGAAACTTTGTGTTTGTAACAAGTTAGTTGAAGGGCGGCTTTCACACCCACTTTTCTCTCAGAACTGAGCATGTGGAGAGACGTTCGTTCATCTAGCACAAATGGAACGGGTTGCAGGAGAATCTTTTACTCTGGTTTCTCAGTCTGTTTCCTAGTGCAGGTTTGAAGTTCCTGCAGTTTTTACTGTAAAAACGAGTTGGAGCTATTTCCTCCCCATATATATGTATTGATTGGAGTTTGCAAGTTAAAAGAAAGTTTGTGTTCCCAACAAGCGAGTTGAAAGACGGCTTTCACACACACTTATCTCTCAGAACTGAGCATGTGGAGAGACGTTCGTTCATCTAGCAAAAAGGGAATGGGTTGCCGGAGAAACTTTTACTCTGGTTCCTCAGACTGTTTCCTAGTGCCTGTTTGAAGTACCTGCAATTTTCACTGTAAAACCGGGTTGGAGCTAGTACCTCCCAATATATATGTATGGAGTGGAGTTTGCAAGTGAGAAGAAACATTGTGTTCGTAACAAGTTAGTTGTAGGGCGGCTTTCACACACACTTTTCTCTCAGAACTGAGCATGTGGAGAGACGTTCGTTCATCTAGCACAAAGGGAACGGGTTGAAGGAGAAACTATTACTCTGGTTTCTCAGTCTGTTTCCTAGTGCCGGTTTGAAGTTCCTGCAATTTTCACTATAAACCGAGTTGGAGCTAGTACCTCCCCATATATATGAATGGAGTGGAGTTTGCAACTGAAAAGAAACTTTGTGTTCCCACAAGCTATTTAAAGGATGGCTTTCACACACACTTATCTCTCAGAAATGAGCATGTGGAGGGACGTTCGTTCATCTAGCACAAAGGGAACGGGTTGCCGGAGAAACTTTTACTCTGGTTTCTCAGTCTGTTTCCTAGTGCCGGTTTGAAGTTCCTGCAATTTTCACTGTAAAACCGAGTTGGAGCTAGTTCCTCCCCATATATATGAATGGAGTGGAGTTTGCAACTGAAAAGAAACTTTGTGTTCCCAACAAGCTAGGTGAAGGACGGCTTTCACACACACTTATCTCTCAGAACTGAGCATGTGGAGAGATTTTGGTTCATCTAGCACAAAGGGAACGGGTTGAAGGAGAAACTTTTACTCTGGTTTCTCAGTCTGTTTCCTAGTGCCGGTTTGAAGTTCCTGCAGTTTTCACTGTAAAAACGAGTTGGAGCTTGAACGTCCCCATATTTATGTATGCAGTGGAGTTTGCAAGTGAAAAGAAACATTGTGTTCCTAACAAGCTAGGTGAAGGACGGCTTTCACACACACATTTCTCTTAGACTGAGCATGTGGAGAGACGTTCGTTCATCTAGCACAAAGGGAACGTGTTACAGGAGAAACTTTTACTCTGGTTTCTCAGTCTTTTTCCTTGTGCCGGTTTGAAGTTCCTGCAGTTTTCCCTGTAAAACCGAGTTGGAGCTTGTACCTCCCCATATTTATGTATGGAGTGGAGTCTGCAAATGAAAAGAAACTTTGTGTTTGTAACAAGTTAGTTGAAGGGCGGCTTTCACACACACTTTTCTCTCAGAACTGAGCATGTGGAGAGACGTTCGTTCATCTAGCACAAATGGAACGGGTTGCAGGAGAATCTTTTACTCTGGTTTCTCAGTCTGTTTCCTAGTGCAGGTTTGAAGTTCCTGCAGTTTTTACTGTAAAAACGAGTTGGAGCTAGTACCTCCCCATATATATGTATTGATTGGAGTTTGCAACTTAAAAGAAAGTATGTGTTCCCAACAAGCGAGTTGAAGGACGGCTTTCACACACACTTATCTCTCAGAACTGAGCATGTGGAGAGACGTTCGTTCATCTAGCACAAAGGAATGGGTTGCCGGAGAAACTTTTACTCTGGTTCCTCAGACTGTTTCCTAGTGCCGGTTTGAAGTACCTGCAATTTTCACTGTAAAACCGGGTTGGAGCTAGTACCTCCCAATATATATGTATGGAGTGGGGTTTGCAAGTGAAAAGAAACATTGTGTTCGTAACAAGTTAGTTGAAGGGAGGCTTTCACACACACTTTTCTCTCAGAACTGAGCATGTGGAGAGACGTTCGTTAATCTAGCACAAAGGGAACGGGTTGAAGGAGAAACTTTTACTCTGGTTTCTCAGTCTGTTTCCTAGTGCCGGTTTGAAGTTCCTGCAATTTTCACTATAAACCGAGTTGGAGCTAGTACCTCCCCATATATATGAATGGAGTGGAGTTTGCAACTGAAAAGAAACTTTGTGTTCCCACAAGCTATTTAAAGGACGGCTTTCACACACACTTATCTCTCATAACTGAGCATGTGGAGAGACGTTCGTTCATTTAGCACAAAGGGAACGGGTTGCCGGAGAAACTTTTACTCTGGTTTCTCAGTCTGTTTCCTAGTGCCGGTTTGAAGTTCCTGCAATTTTCACTGTAAAACCGAGTTGGAGCTAGTACCTCCCCATATATATGTATGGAGTGGAGTTTGCAACTGAAAAGAAACTTTGTGTTCCCAACAAGCTAGGTGAAGGACGGTTTTCACACACACTTATCTCTCAGAACTGAGCATGTGGAGAGATTTTGGTTCATCTAGCACAAAGGGAACGGGTTGAAGGAGAAACTTTTACTCTGGTTTCTCAGTCTGTTTCCTAGTGCCGGTTTGAAGTTCCTGCAGTTTTCACTGTAAAAACGAGTTGGAGCTTGAACCTCCCCATATTTATGTATGCAGTGGAGTTTGCAAGTGAAAAGAAACATTGTGTTCCTAACAAGCTAGGTGAAGGACGGCTTTCACACACACATTTCTCTTAGACTGAGCATGTGGAGAGACGTTCGTTCATCTAGCAAAAAGGGAACGTGTTACAGGAGAAACTTTTACTCTGGTTTCTCAGTCTTTTTCCTTGTGCCGGTTTGAAGTTCCTGCAGTATTCCCTGTAAAACCGAGTTGGAGCTAGTACCTCCCCATATATATGTATGGAGTGGATTTTGAAAATGAAAAGAAACTTTGTGTTCCCAACAAGCTACTTGAAGTAAGGCTTTCACACACACTTATCTCTCAGAACTGAGCATGTGGAGAGACGTTCGTTCATCTAGCACAAAGGGAACGGATTGCCGGAGAATCTTTTACTCTGGTTTCTCAGTCTGTTTCCTAGTGCCTGTTTGAAGTTCCTGCAATTTTCACTGTAAAACCGAGTTGGAGCTAATACCTCCCCATATATATGAATGGAGTGGAGTTTGCACCTGAAAAGAAACTTTGTGTTCCCAACAAGCTAGGTGAAGGACGGCTTTCACACACACTTATCTCTCATAACTGAGCATGTGGAGAGATTTTGGTTCATCTAGCACAAAGGGAACGTGTTGAAGGAGAAACTTTTACTCTGGTATCTCAGTCTATTCCTAGTGCCGGTTGGAAGTTCCTGCAGTTTTCACTGTAAAACCGAGTTGGAGCATGTACCTCCCCATATTAATGTATGGAGTGGAGTTTGTAACTGAAAAGAAACTTTGTGTTCCTAACAAGCTAGGTGAAGAACGGCTTTCACACACACTTATCTCTCAGAACTGAGCATTTGGAGGGACGTTCGTTCATCTAGCACAAAGGGAACGGGTTGCAGTAGAAACTTTTACTCTGGTATCTCAGTCTGTTTCCTAGTGCCGGTTTGAACTTCATGAAGTTTTCCCTGTAAAACCGAGTTGGAGCTAGTACCAACCCATATATATGAATGGAGTGGAGTTTGCAACTGAAAAGAAACTTTTGTTCCCAACAAGCTAGGTGAAGGACGGCTTTCACGCACACTTATCTCTCAGAACTGAGCATGTGGAGAGATTTTGGTTCATCTAGCACAAAGGGACCGGGTTGAAGGAGAAACTTTTACTCTGGTTTCTCAGTTTGTTTCCTAGTGCCGGTTTGAAGTTCCTGCAGTTTTCACTGTAAAACCGAGTTGGAGCTTGTACCTCCCCATATTTATGTATGGAGTGGAGTTTGCAAGTGAAAAGAAACATTGTGTTCCTAACAAGCTTGGTGAAGGACTGCTTTCACACACACATTTCTCTTAGACTGAGCATGTGGAGAGACGTTCGTTCATCTAGCACAAAGGGTACGTGTTACAGGAGAAACTTTTACTCTGGTTTCTCAGTATTTTTCCTTGTGCCGGTTTGAAGTTCCTGCAGTTTTCCCTGTAAAACCGAGTTGGAGCTAGTACCTCCCCATATATATGTATGGAGTTGATTTTGCAAGTGAAAAGAAACTTTGTGTTCCCAACAAGCTACTTGAAGTACGGCTTTCACACACACTTATCTCTCAGAACTGAGCATGTGGAGAGACGTTCGTTCATCTAGCACAAAGGGAACGGGTTGCCGGAGAAACTTTTACTCTGGTTTCTCAGTCTGTTTCCTAGTGCCGGTTTGAAGTTCCTGCAGTTTTCACTGTAAAAACGAGTTGGAGCTAGTACCTCCCCATATATATGTATGGATTGGAGTTTGCAACTGAAAAGAAACTTTGTGTTCCCAACAAGCTAGGTGATGGACGGCTTTCACACACACTTATCTCTCAGAACTTAGCATGTGGAGAGACGTTCGTTCATCTAGCACAAAAGGAACGGGTTGCAGGAGAAACTTTTACTCTGGATTCTCAGTCTGTTTCCTAGTGCCGGTTTGAAGTTCCTGCAATTTTCACTGTAAAACCGAGTTGGAGCTTGTACCTCCCCATATTTATGTAAGGAGTGGAGTTTGCAAGTGAAAAGAAACATTGTGTTCCTAACAATCTAGGTGAAAGACTGCTTTCACACACACTTATCTCTCAGAACTGAGCATGTGGAGGGACGATCGTTCATCTAGCACAAAGGGAACGGTTTGAAGGTGAATGTATTTCTCTGGTTTCTCAGTCTGTTTCCTAGTGCCGGTTTGAAGTTCCTGCAGTTTTCACTGTAAAACCGAGTTGGAGCTTGTACCTCCCCATATATATGTATGGATTGGAGTTTGCAAGTTAAAAGAAACATTGTGTTCCTAACAAGTTTGGTGAAGGACGGCTTTCACACACACTTATCTCTCAGAACTGAGAATGTGGAGAGACGTTCGTTCATCTAGCACAAAGGGAACGGGTTGCAGGAGAAACTTTTACTCTGGTTTCTCAGTCTGTTTCCTAGTGCCGGTTTGAAGTTCCTGCAATTATCACTGTAAATCCGAGTTGGAGCTAGTACCACCCTATATATATGAATTGAGTGGATTTTGCAACTGAAAAGAAAGTTTGTGTTCCCAACAAGCTAGGTGAAGGACGGCTTTCATACACACATATCTCTCAGAACTGAGCATGTGGAGAGACATTCGTTCATCTAGCACAAAGGGAACGGGTTGCTGGAGAAACTTTACTCTGGTTTCTCAGTCTGTTTCCTAGTGCCGGTTTGACGTTCCTGCAGTTTTCCCTGTCAAACCGAGTTGGAGCTAGTACCTCCCCATATATATGTATGGAGTGGAGTTTGCAAGTGAAAAGAAACTTTGTGTTCCCAACAAGCTAGGTGAAGGACGGCTTTCACACACACTTATCTCTCAGAACTGAGCATGTGGAGAGACGTTCGTTCATCTAGCATCAAGGGAACGGGTTGCAGGAGAAACTTTTACTCTGGTTTCTCAGTCTGTTTCCTAGTGCCGGTTTGAAGTTCCTGCAGTTTTCTCTGTAAAACCGATTTGGAGCTAGAACCTTCCCTATATATATGTATGGAGTAGAGTTTTCAAGTGAAAAGAAACTTTGTGTTGCCAACAAGCTAGGTGAAGGACAGCTTTCACACACACATATCTCTCAGAACTGAGCATGTGGAGAGACGTTCGTTCATCTAGCATAAAGGGAACGGGTTGCAGGAGAAACTTTTACTGTGGTTTCTCAGTCTGTTTCCTGTTGCCGCTTTGAATTTCCTCCAGTATTCACTGTAAAACCGAGTTGGAGCTAGGACTTGCCCATATATATTTATGGAGTGGGGTTTGCAACTGAAAAGAAACTTTGTGTTCCCAACAAGCTAGGTGAAGTACGGCCTTAACACACACTTATATCTCAGAAATGAACATGTGGAGAGACGTTCGTTCATGTAGCACAAAGTGAACGGGTTGCAGGAGAAACTTTTACTCTGGTTTCTCAGTCTGTTTCCTAGTGCCGGTTTGAAGTTCCTGCAGTTTTCCCTGTAAAATCGAGTTGGAGCTAGTACCTCCCCATATATATTTATGGAGTGGAGTTGGCAACTGAAAAGAAACTTTGTGTTCCCAACAAGCTAGGTGAAGGATGGCTTTCACACACACATATCTCTTTGAACTGAGCATGTGGAGAGACGTTCGTTCATCTAGCACAAAGGGAACGTGTTACAGGAGAAACTTTTACTCTGGTTTCTCAGTCTTTTTCCTTGTGCCGGTTTGAAGTTCATGAAGTTTTCCCTGTAAAACCGAGTTGGAGGTAGTACTTCCCCATATATATCTATGGAGTGGATTTTGCAAGTGAAAAGAAACTTTGTGTTCCCAACAAGCTACTTGAAGGACGGCTTTCACACACACTTATCACTCAAAATTGAGCATGTGGAGAGACTTTCGTTCATATAGCACAAAGGGAACGGGTTGCAGGAGAAACTTTTACTCTGGTTTCTCAGTCTGTTTCCTGTTGCCGCTTTGAAGTTCCTGCAGTTTTCACTGTAAAACCGAGTTGGAGCTAGTACCTCCCCATTTATATGTATGGAGTGGAGTTTGCAAGTGAAAAGAAACTTTGTGTTCCCAACAAGCTACTTGAAGGACGGCTTTCACACACACTTATCTCTCAAAATTGAGCATGTGGAGAGACTTTCGTTCATCTAGCACAAAAAGAATGGGTTGCAGGAGGAACTTTTACTCTGGTTTCTCAGTCTATTTCCTAGTGCCGGTTTGAAGTTCCTGCAGTTTTCACTGTAAAACCGAGTTGGAGCTTGTAACTCCCCATATATATGTATAGATTGGAGTTTGCAAGTGAAAAGAAACTTTGTGTTCCTTACAAGCTAGGTGAAGGACGGTTTTCACACACACTTATCTCTCAGAACTGAGCATGTGGAGAGACGTTCATTCATCTAGCACAAAGGGATCGGGATGCAGGAGAAACTTTTACTCTGGTTTCTCAGTCTGTTTCCTACTGCCGGTTTGAAGTTCCTGCATATTTCACTGTAAATCCGAGTTGGAGCTAGTTCCTCCCCATATATATGAATGGAGTGGAGTTTGCAACTGAAAAGAAACTTTGTGTTCCCAACAAGCTAGTTGAAGGACGGCTTTCATACACACTTATCTCTCAGAACTGAGCATGTGGAGAGACGTTCGTTCATCTAGCACAAATGGAACGGTTTGCAGGAGAAACTTTTACTCTGGTTTCTCAGTCTGTTTCCTAGTGCCGGTTTGACGTTCCTGAAGTTTTCCCTGTCAAACAGAGTTGGAGCTAGTACCTCCCCATATATATGTATGGAGTGGAGTTTGCAAGTGAAAAGAAACTTTGTGTTCCCAACAAGCTAGGTGAAGGACGGCTTTCACACACACTTATCTCTCAGAATTGAGCATGTGGAGAGACGTTCTTTCATCTAGCACCAAGGGAACGGGTTGCAGGATAAACTATTAATCTGGTTTCCCAGTTTGTTTCCTAGTGCCGGTTTGAAGTTCCTGCAGTTTTCACTGTAAAACCGGGTTTGGGCTTGTACCTCCCCATATATATGTATGGAGTGGGGTTTGCAACTGAAAAGAAACTTTGTGTTCCCAACAAGCTAGGTGAAGAACGGCCTTCACACACACTTATCTCTCAGAACTGAGCATGTGGAGAGAATTTCGTTCATCTAGCACAAAGGGAACGGGTTGCAGGAGAAACTTTTACTCTGGTTTCTCAGTCTGTTTCCTAGTGCCGGTTTGAATATCCTGCAATTTTCACTGTAAAACCGAGTAGGAGCTTGTACCTCCCCATATATATGAATGGAGTGGAGTTTGCAACTGAAAAGAAACTTTGTGTTCCTAAAAATCTAGGTGAAGGAAGGCTTTCACACACACTTTTCTCTCAGAACTGAGCATGTGGAGAGACGTTCGTTCATCTAGCACAAAGGGAACGTGTTACAGGAGAAACTATTACTCTGGTTTCTCAGTCTGTTTCCTAGTGCCGGTTTGAAGTTCCTGCAGTTTTCACTGTAAAACCGAGTTGGAGCTTGTACCTCCCCATATATATGTATGGATTGGAGTTTGCAAGTTAAAAGATACATTGTGTTCCTAACAAGCTTGGTGAAGGACGGCTTTCACACACACTTATCTCTCAGAACTGAGAATGTGGAGAGACGTTCGTTCATCTAGCACAAAGGGAACGGGTTGCAGGAGAAACTTTTACTCTGGTTTCTCAGTCTGTTTCCTGTTGCCGCTTTGAATTTCCTCCAGTATTCACTGTAAATCCGAGTTGGAGCTAGGACTTCCCCATATATATTTATGGAGTGGGGTTTGCAACTGAAAAGAAACTTTGTGTTCCCAACAAGCTAGGTGAAGAACGGCCTTAACACACACTTATATCTCAGAAATGAACATGTGGAGAGACGTTCGTTCATGTAGCACAAAGTGAACGGGTTGCAGGAGAAACTTTTACTCTGGTTTCTCAGTCTGTTTCCTAGTGCCGGTTTGAAGTTCCTGCAGTTTTCCCTGTAAAATCGAGTTGGAGCTAGTACCTCCCCATATATATGTATGGAGTGGAGTTGGCAACTGAAAAGAAACTTTGTGTTCCCAACAAGCTAGGTGAAGGATGGCTTTCACACACACATATCTCTTTGAACTGAGCATGTGGAGAGACGTTCGTTCATCTAGCACAAAGGGAACGTGTTACAGGAGAATCTTTTACTCTGGTTTCTCAGTCTTTTTCCTTGTGCCGGTTTGAAGTTCATGAAGTTTTCCCTGTAAAACCGAGTTGGAGGTAGTACTTCCCCATATATATCTATGGAGTGGATTTTGCAAGTGAAAAGAAACTTTGTGTTCCCAACAAGCTACTTGAAGGACGGCTTTCACACACACTTATCACTCAAAATTGAGCATGTGGAGAGACTTTCGTTCATATAGCACAAAGGGAACGGGTTGCAGGAGAAACTTTTACTCTGGTTTCTCAGTCTGTTTCCTGTTGCCGCTTTGAAGTTCCTGCAGTTTTCACTGTAAAACCGAGTTGGAGCTAGTACCTCCCCATTTATATGTATGGAGTGGAGTTTGCAAGTGAAAAGAAACTTTGTGTTCCCAACAAGCTACTTGAAGGATGGCTTTCACACACACTTATCTCTCAAAATTGAGCATGTGGAGAGACTTTCGTTCATCTAGCACAAAAAGAATGGGTTGCAGGAGGAACTTTTACTCTGGTTTCTCAGTCTATTTCCTAGTGCCGGTTTGAAGTTCCTGCAGTTTTCACTGTAAAACCGAGTTGGAGCTTGTAACTCCCCATATATATGTATAGATTGGAGTTTGCAAGTGAAAAGAAACTTTGTGTTCCTTACAAGCTAGGTGAAGGACGGTTTTCACACACACTTATCTCTCAGAACTGAGCATGTGGAGAGACGTTCATTCATCTAGCACAAAGGGATCGGGATGCAGGAGAAACTTTTACTCTGGTTTCTCAGTCTGTTTCCTACTGCCGGTTTGAAGTTCCTGCATATTTCACTGTAAATCCGAGTTGGAGCTAGTTCCTCCCCATATATATGAATGGAGTGGAGTTTGCAACTGAAAAGAAACTTTGTGTTCCCAACAAGCTAGTTGAAGGACGGCTTTCATACACACTTATCTCTCAGAACTGAGCATGTGGAGAGACGTTCGTTCATCTAGCACAAATGGAACGGTTTGCAGGAGAAACTATTACTCTGGTTTCTCAGTCTGTTTCCTAGTGCCGGTTTGACGTTCCTGAAGTTTTCCCTGTCAAACAGAGTTGGAGCTAGTACCTCCCCATATATATGTATGGAGTGGAGTTTGCAAGTGAAAAGAAACTTTGTGTTCCCAACAATCTAGGTGAAGGACGGCTTTCACACACACTTATCTCTCAGAATTGAGCATGTGGAGAGACGTTCTTTCATCTAGCACCAAGGGAACGGGTTGCAGGATAAACTATTAATCTGGTTTCCCAGTTTGTTTCCTAGTGCCGGTTTGAAGTTCCTGCAGTTTTCACTGTAAAACCGGGTTTGGGCTAGTACCTCCCCATATATATGTATGGAGTGGGGTTTGCAACTGAAAAGAAACTTTGTGTTCCCAACAAGCTAGGTGAAGAACGGCCTTCACACACAATTATTTCTCAGAACTGAGCATGTGGAGAGAATTTCGTTCATCTAGCACAAAGGGAACGGGTTGCAGGAGAAACTTTTACTCTGGTTTCTCAGTCTGTTTCCTAGTGCCGGTTTGAAGTTCCTGCAGTTTTCACTGTAAAACCGAGTTGGAGCTTGTACCTCCCCATATATATGTATGGATTGGAATTTGCAAGTTAAAAGATACATTGTGTTCCTAACAAGCTTGGTGAAGGACGGCTTTCACACACACTTATCTCTCAGAACTGAGAATGTGGAGAGACGTTCGTTCATCTAGCACAAAGGGAACGGGTTGCAGGAGAAACTTTTACTCTGGTTTCTCAGTCTGTTTCCTAGTGCCGGTTTGAAGTTCCTGCAATTATCACTGTAAATCCGAGTTGGAGCTAGTACCACCCTATATATATGAATTGAGTGGATTTTGCAACTGAAAAGAAACTTTGTGTTCCCAACAAGCTAGGTGAAGGACGGCTTTCATACACACATATCTCTCAGAACTGAGCATGTGGAGAGACATTCGTTCATCTAGCACAAAGGGAACGGGTTGCTGGAGAAAATTTACTCTGGTTTCTCAGTCTGTTTCCTAGTGCCGGTTTGACGTTCCTGCAGTTTTCCCTGTCAAACCGAGTTGTAGCTAGTACCTCCCCATATATATGTATGGAGTGGAGTTTGCAAGTGAAAAGAAACTTTGTGTTCCCAACAAGCTAGGTGAAGGACGGCTTTCACACACACTTATCTCTCAGAACTGAGCATGTGGAGAGACGTTCGTTCATCTAGCATCAAGGGAACGGGTTGCAGGAGAAACTTTTACTCTGGTTTCTCAGTCTGTTTCCTAGTGCCGGTTTGAAGTTCCTGCAGTTTTCTCTGTAAAACCGATTTGGAGTTAGAACCTCCCCATATATATGTATGGAGTAGAGTTTTCAAGTGAAAAGAAACTTTGTGTTCCCAACAAGCTAGGTGAAGGACAGCTTTCACACACACATATCTCTCAGAACTGAGCATGTGGAGAGACGTTCGTTCATCTAGCATAAAGGGAACGGGTTGCAGGAGAAACTTTTACTCTGGTTTCTCAGTCTGTTTCCTGTTGCCGCTTTGAATTTCCTCCAGTATTCACTGTAAATCCGAGTTGGAGCTAGGACTTCCCCATATATATTTATGGAGTGGGGTTTGCAACTGAAAAGAAACTTTGTGTTCCCAACAAGCTAGGTGAAGAACGGTCTTAACACACACTTATATCTCAGAAATGAACATGTGGAGAGACGTTCGTTCATGTAGCACAAAGTGAACGGGTTGCAGGAGAAACTTTTACTCTGGTTTCTCAGTCTGTTTCCTAGTGCCGGTTTGAAGTTCCTGCAGTTTTCCCTGTAAAATCGTGTTGGAGCTAGTACCTCCCCATATATATGTATGGAGTGGAGTTGGCAACTGAAAAGAAACTTTGTGTTCCCAACAAGCTAGGTGAAGGATGGCTTTCACACACACTTATCTCTTAGAACTGAGCATGTGGAGAGACGTTCGTTCATCTAGCACAAAGGGAACGGGTTGCAGGAGAAACTTTTACTCTGGTTTCTCAGTCTGTTTCCTGTTGCCGCTTTGAAGTTCCTGCAGTTTTCACTGTAAAACCGAGTTGGAGCTAGTACCTCCCCATTTATATGTATGGAGTGGAGTTTGCAAGTGAAAAGAAACTTTGTGTTCCCAACAAGCTACTTGAAGGACGGCTTTCACACACACTTATCTCTCAAAATTGAGCATGTGGAGAGACATTCGTTCATCTAGCACAAAAAGAATGGGTTGCAGGAGGAACTTTTTCTCTGGTTTCTCAGTCTATTTCCTAGTGCCGGTTTGAAGTTCCTGCAGTTTTCACTGTAAAACCGAGTTGGAGCTTGTAACTCCCCATATATATGTATAGATCGGAGTTTGCAAGTGAAAAGAAACTTTGTGTTCCTTACAAGCTAGGTGAAGGACGGTTTTCACACACACTTATCTCTCAGAACTGAGCATGTGGAGAGAATTTCGTTCATCTAGCACAAAGGGAACGGGTTGCAGGAGAAACTTTTACTCTGGTTTCTCAGTCTGTTTCCTAGTGCCGGTTTGAATTTCCTGCAATTTTCACTGTAAAACCGAGTAGGAGCTTGTACCTCCCCATATATATGAATGGAGTGGAGTTTGCAACTGAAAAGAAACTTTGTGTTCCTAAAAATCTAGGTGAAGGAAGGCTTTCACACACACTTTTCTCTCAGAACTGAGCATGTGGAGAGACGTTCTTTCATCTAGCACAATGGGAACGGGTTGCAGGAGAAACTTTTACTCTGGTTTCTCAGTCTGTTTCCTAGTGCCGGTTTGAAGTTCCTGCAGTTTCCCTGTAAAATCGAGTTGGAGCTAGTACCTCCCCATATATATGTATGGAGTGGAGTTTTTCAACCGAAAAGAAACTTTGTGTTCCCAACAAGCTAGGTGAAGGACGGCTTTCACACACACTTATCTCTTAGAACTGAGCATGTGGAGAGACGTTCGTTCATCTAGCACAAAGGGAACGTGTTACAGGAGAAACTTTTACTCTGGTTTCTCAGTCTTTTTCCTAGTGCCGGTTTGAAGTTCCTGAAGTTTTCCCTGTAAAACCGAGTTGGAGCTAGTACATCCCCATATATATTTATGGAGTGGATTTTGCAAGTGAAAAGAAACTTTGTGTTCCCAACAAGCTACTTGAAGGACGGCTTTCTCACACACTTATCTCTCAAAACTGAGCATGTGGAGAGACGTTCGTTCATCTAGCACAAAGGGAACGGGTTGCAGGGGAAACTTTTACTCTGGTTTCTCAGTCTGTTTCCTTTTGCCGCTTTGAAGTTCCTGCAGTTTTCACTGTAAAACAGAGTTGGAGCTAGTACCTCCCCATATATATGTATGGATTTGAGTTTGCAAGTGAAAAGAAACTTTGTGTTCCCAACAAGCTAGGTGAAGTACGGCTTTCACACACACTTATCTCTCAGAACTGAGCATGTGGAGAGACGTTCGTTCATCTAGCACAAAAAGAACGGGTTGCAGGAGAAACTTTTACTCTGGTTTCTCAGACTGTTTCCTAGTGCCGGTTTGAAGTTCCTGCAGTTTTCACTGTAAAACCGAGTTGGAGCTTGTACCTCCCCATATATATGTATGGACTGGAGTTTGCAAGTGAAAAGAAACTTTGTGTTCCTAACAAGCTAGATGAAGGACGGTTTTCACACACACTTATCTCTCAGAACTGAGCATGTGGAGAGACGTTCGTTCATCTAGCACAAAAAGAACGGGTTGCAGGAGAAACTTTTACTCTGGTTTCTCAGACTGTTTCCTAGTGCCGGTTTGAAGTTCCTGCAGTTTTCACTGTAAAACCGAGTTGGAGCTTGTACCTCCCCATATATATGTATGGACTGGAGTTTGCAAGTGAAAAGAAACTTTGTGTTTCAACAAGCTAGGTGAATGACGGCTTTCACACACACTTATCTCTCAGAACTGAGCATGTGGAGAGACGTTACTTCATCTAGCACCAAGGGAAAGGGTTGCAGGAGAAACTTTTACTCTGGTTTCTCAGTCTTTTTCCTAGTGCCTGTTTGAAGTTCCAGCAGTTTTCACTGTAAAACAGATTTAGAGCTTGTACCTCCCCATATATATGTATGGAGTGGAGTTTGCAAGTGAAAAGAAACATTGTGTTCCTAACAAGCTAAGTGAAGTATAGCTTTCACACACACTTATTTCTCAGAACTGAGCATGTGGAGAGACGTTCGTTCATCTAGCACAAAGTGAACGGGTTCCTGGAGAAACTTTTACTCTTGTTCCTCAGTCTTTTTCCTAGAGCCGGTTTGAAGTTCCTGCAGTTTTCACTGTAAAACCGAGTTGGAGCTAGTACCTCCCCAAATATATGTATGGGGTGGAGATAGCAAGTGAAAAGAAACATTGTGTTCCTAAAAAGTTAGGTGAAAGACGGCTTTCACACACACTTATCTCTCAGAACTGAGCATGTGGAGAGACGTTCGTTCATCTAGCACAAAGGGAACGGGTTGCTGGAGAAACTTTTACTCTGGTTTCTCAGTCTGTTTCCTAGTGCCGGTTTGACGTTCCTGCAGTTTTCCCTGTCAAACCGATTTTGAGCTAGTACCTCCCCATATATATGTATGGATTGGAGTTTGCAAGTGAAAAGAAACTTTGTGTTCCCAACAAGCTAGGAGAAGGACGGCTTTCACACACACTTATCTCTCAGAACTGAGCATGTGGTGAGACGTTCGTTCATCTAGCACCAAGCGAACGGGTTGCAATGAAACCTTTACTCTGCTTTCTCAGTCTGTTTCCTAGTGCCGGTTTGAAGTTCCTGCAGTTTTCACTGTAAAACCGTGTTGGAGCTTGTACCTCCCCATATATATGTATGGAGTGGAGTTTGCAAGTGAAAAGAAACTTTGTGTTCCTAACAAGTTAGGTGAAGGACGGTTTTCACACACACTTATCTCTCAGAACTGAGCATTTGGAGAGACGTTCGTTCATCTAGCACAAAGGGAACGGGTTGCAGGAGAAACTTTTACTCTGGTTTCTCAGTCTGTTTCCTAGTGCCGGTTTGAATTTCCTGCAAATTTCACTGTAAAACCGAGTTGGAGCTAGTACCTACCCATATATATGAATGGAGTGGAGTTTGCAACTGAAAAGAAACTTTGTGTTCCCAACAAGCTAGGTGAAGAACGGCTTTCACACACAATTATCTCTCAGAACTGAGCATGTGGAGAGACGTTCGTTCATCTAGCACAAAGGGAACCTGTTGCAGGAGAAACTTTTACTGTGGTTTCTCAGTCTGTTTCCTAGTGCCGGTTTGAAGTTCCTGAAGTTTTCCCTGTAAAACCGAGTTGGAGCTAGTACCTCCCCATATATATGTATGGAGTGGAGTTTGCAACCGAAAAGAAACTTTGTGTTCCTAACAAGCTAGGTGAAGGACGGCTTTCACACACACTTATCTCTCAGAATTGAGCATGTGGAGAGACTTTCGTTCTTTTAGCACCAAGGGAACGGGTTGCAGGAGAAACTTTTACTCTGGTTTCTCAGTCTGTTTCCTAGTGCCGGTTTGAAGTTCCTGCAATTTTCACTGTAAAACCGATTTGGAGCTTGTACCTCCCCATATATATGTAAGGAGTGGAGTTTGCAAGTGAAAAGAAACATTGTGTTCCTAACAAGCTAGGTGAAGTACGGCTTTCACACACACTTATCTCTCAGAACTGAGCATGTGGAGAGACGTTCGTTCATCTAGCACCAAGGGAACGGGTTGCAGGAGAAACTTTTACTCTGGATTCTCATTCTGTTTCCTAGTGCCGGTTTGAAGTTCCTGCAGTTTTCACTGTAAAACCGTGTTGGAGCTAGTACCTCCCCATATATATGTATGGAGTGTAGTTTGCAACTGAAAAGAAACTTTGTGTTCGCAACAAGCTAGTTGAAGGACGGCTTTCACACAAACATATCTCTCAGAACTGAGCATGTGGAGAGACGTTCGTTCATCTAGCATAAATGGAACGGTTTGCAGGAGAAACTTTTACTCTGGTTTCTCAGTCTGTTTCCTGTTGCCGCTTTGAAGTTCCTCCAGTTTTCACTGTAAAACCGAGTTGGATCTAGGACCACCCCATATATATGTATGGATTGGTGTTTTCAACTGAAAAGAAACTTTGTGTTCCCAACAAGCTAGGTGAAGGACGGCTTTCACACACACTTATCTCTCAGAACTGAGCATATGGAGAGACGTTCGTTCATCTAGAAAAAAGGGACCGGGTTGCAGGGGAAACTTTTACTCTGGTTTCTCAGTCTGCTTCCTAGTGCCGGTTTGAATTTCCTGCAAATTTCACTGTAAAACCGAGTTGGAGCTAGTACCTCCCCATATATATGAATGGAGTGGAGTTTGCAACTGAAAAGAAACTTTGTGTTCCCAACAAGCTAGGTGAAGGGCGGCTTTCATACACACATATTTCTCAGAACTGAGCATGTGGAGAGATGTTCGTTCATCTAGCACAAAGGGAACGGTTTGCAGGAGAAACTTTTACTCTGGTTTCACAGTCTGTTTCCTAGTGCCGGTTTGAAGTTCCTGAAGTTTTCCCTGTAAAACAGAGTTGGAGCTAGTACCTCCCCATATATATGTATGGAGTGGAGTTTGCAAGTGAAAAGAAACTTTGTGTTCCTAACAAGCTAGGTGAAGGACGGCTTTCACACACACTTATCTCTCAGAATTGAGCATGTGGAGAGACGTTCGTTCATTTAGCACCAAGGGAACGGGTTGCAGGAGAAACTTTTACTCTGGTTTCTCAGTCTGTTTCCTAGTGCCGGTTTGAAGTTCCTGCAGTTTTCACTGTAAAACCGATTTGGAGCTAGTACCTCCCCATATATATGTAAGGAGTGGAGATTGCAAGTGAAAAGAAACTTTGTGTTCCTAACAAGCTAGGTGAAGGACGGCTTTCACACACACTTATCTCTCAGAACTGAGCATGTGGAGAGACGTTCGTTCATCTAGCACCAAGGGAACGGGTTGCAGGAGAAACTTTTACTCTGGTTTCTCATTCTGTTTCCTAGTGCCGGTTTGAAGTTCCTGCAGTTTTCACTGTAAAACCGAGTTGGAGCTTGTACCTCCCCATATATATGTATGGAGTGGAGTTTGCAAGTGAAAAGAAACTTTGTGTTTCAACAAGCTAGGAGAAGGACGGCTTTCACACACACTTATCTCTCAGAACTGAGCATGTGGAGAGACGTTCGTTCATCTAGCACCAAGCGAACGGGTTGCAAAGAAACTTTTACTCTGGTTTCTCAGTTTGTTTCTTAGTGCCGGTATGAAGTTCCTGCAGTTTTCACTGTAAAACCGTGTTGGAGCTAGTACCTCCCCATATATATGTATGGAGTGTAGTTTGCAACTGAAAAGAAACTTTGTGTTCGCAACAAGCAAGTTGAAGGACGGCTTTCACACACAATTATCTCTCAGAACTGAGCATGTGGAGAGACGTTCGTTCATCTAGCATAAATGGAAAGGTTTGCAGGAGAAACTTTTACTCTGGTTTCTCAGTCTGTTTCCTGTTGCCGCTTTGAAGTTCCTCCAGTTTTCACTGTAAAACCGAGTTGGAGCTAGTACCTCCCCATATATATTTATGGAGTGGAGTTTGCAAGTGAAAAGAAACTTTGTGTTCCCAACAAGCTAGGTGAAGGACGGCTTTCACACACACTTATCTCTCAGAACTGAGCATGTGGAGAGACGATCGTTCATCTAGCATCAAGGGAACGGGTTGCAGGAGAAACTTTTACTCTGGTTTCTCAGTCTGTTTCCTAGTGCCGGTTTGAAGTTCCTGCAGTTTTCTCTGTAAAACAGATTTGGAGCTAGAACCTCCCCATATATATGTATGGAGTAGAGTTTTCAAGTGAAAAGAAACTTTGTGTTCCCAACAAGCTAGGTGAAGGACAGCTTTCACACACACATATCTCTCAGAACTGAGAATGTGGAGAGACGTTCGTTCATCTAGCATAAAGGGAACGTGTTACAGGAGAAACTTTTACTCTGGTTTCTCAGTCTTTTTCCTTGTGCCGGTTTGAAGTTCATGAAGTTTTACCTGTAAAACCGAGTTGGAGGTAGTACTTCCCCGTATATATCTATGGAGTGGATTTTGCAAGTGAAAAGAAACTTTGTGTTCCCAACAAGCTACTTGAAGGACGGCTTTCACACACACTTATCTCTCAAAACTGAGCATGTGGAGAGACTTTCGTTCATATAGCACAAAGGGAACGGGTTGCAGGAGAAACTTTTACTCTGGTTTCTCAGTCTGTTTCCTGTTGCCGCTTTGAATTTCCTGCAGTTTTCACTGTAAAACCGAGTTGGAGCTAGTACCTCCCCATTTATATGTATGGAGTGGAGTTTGCAAGTGAAAAGAAACTTTGTGTTCCCAACAAGCTACTTGAAGGACGGCTTTCACACACACTTATCTCTCAAAATTGAGCATGTGGAGAGACTTTCGTTCATCTAGCACAAAAAGAATGGGTTGCAGGAGGAACTTTTACTCTGGTTTCTCAGTCTATTTCCTAGTGCCAGTTTGAAGTTCCTGCAGTTTTCACTGTAAAACCGATTTGGAACTTGTACCTCCCCATATATATGTATAGATTGGAGTTTGCAAGTGAAAAGAAACTTTGTGTTCCTTACAAGCTAGGTGAAGGATGGTTTTCACACACACTTATCTCTCAGAACTGAGCATGTGGAGAGACGTTCGTTCATCTAGCACAAAGGGATCGGGATGCAGGAGAAACTTTTACTCTGGTTTCTCAGTCTGTTTCCTACTGCCGGTTTGAAGTTCCTGCAAATTTCACTGTAAATCCGAGTTGGAGCTAGTTCCTCCCCATATATATGAATGGAGTGGAGTTTGCAACTGAAAAGAAACTTTGTGTTCCCAACAAGCTAGTTGAAGGACGGCTTTCATACACACTAATCTCTCAGAACTGAGCATGTGGAGAGACGTTCGTTCATCTAGCACAAATGGAACGGTTTGCATGAGAAACTTTTACTCTGATTTCTCAGTCTGTTTCCTAGTGCCGGTTTGACGTTCCTGAAGTTTTCCCTGTCAAACAGAGTTGGAGCTAGTACCTCCCCATATATATGTATGGAGTGGAGTTTGCAAGTGAAAAGAAACTTTGTGTTCCCAACAAGCTAGGTGAAGGACGGCTTTCACACACACTTATCTCTCAGAATTGAGCATGTGGAGAGACGTTCTTTCATCTAGCACCAAGGGAACGGGTTGCAGGATAAACTATTAATCTGGTTTCCCAGTTTGTTTCCTAGTGCCGGTTTGAAGTTCCTGCAGTTTTCACTGTAAAACCGGGTTTGGGCTAGTACCTCCCAATATATATGTATGGAGTGGGGTTTGCAACTGAAAAGAAAGTTTGTGTTCCCAACAAGCTAGGTGAAGAACGGCCTTCACACACAATTATTTCTCAGAACTGAGCATGTGGAGAGAATTTCGTTCATCTAGCACAAAGGGAACGGGTTGCAGGAGAAACTTTTACTCTGGTTTCTCAGTCTGTTTCCTAGTGCCGGTTTGAATTTCCTGCAATTTTCACTGTAAAACCGAGTAGGAGCTAGTACCTCCCCATACATATGAATGGAGTGGAGTTTGCAACTGAAAAGTAACTTTGTGTTCCCAAAAATCTAGGTGAAGGAAGGCTTTAACATACACTTTTCTCTCAGAACTGAGCATGTGGAGAGACGTTCGTTCATCTAGCACAAAGGGAACGGGTTGCTGGAGAAACTTTTACTCTGGTTTCTCAGTCTGTTTCCTAGTGCCGGTTTGAAGTTCCTGCAGTTTTCTCTGTAAAACCGATTTGGAGCTAGAACCTCCCCATATATATGTATGGAGTGGAGTTTGCAAGTGAAAAGAAACTTTGTGTTTCAACAAGCTAGGAGAAGGACGGCTTTCACACACACTTATCTCTCAGAACTGAGCATGTGGAGAGACGTTCGTTCATCTAGCACCAAGCGAACGGGTTGCAAAGAAACTTTTACTCTGGTTTCTCAGTTTGTTTCTTAGTGCCGGTATGAAGTTCCTGCAGTTTTCACCGTAAAACCGTGTTGGAGCTAGTACCTCCCCATATATATGTATGGAGTGTAGTTTGCAACTGAAAAGAAACTTTGTGTTCGCAACAAGCAAGTTGAAGGACGGCTTTCACACACAATTATCTCTCAGAACTGAGCATGTGGAGAGACGTTCGTTCATCTAGCATAAATGGAAAGGTTTGCAGGAGAAACTTTTACTCTGGTTTCTCAGTCTGTTTCCTGTTGCCGCTTTGAAGTTCCTCCAGTTTTCACTGTAAAACCGAGTTGGAGCTAGTACCTCCCCATATATATGTATGGAGTGGAGTTTGCAAGTGAAAAGAAACTTTGTGTTCCCAACAAGCTAGGTGAAGGACGGCTTTCACACACACTTATCTCTCAGAACTGAGCATGTGGAGAGACGATCGTTCATCTAGCATCAAGGGAACGGGTTGCAGGAGAAACTTTTACTCTGGTTTCTCAGTCTGTTTCCTAGTGCCGGTTTGAAGTTCCTGCAGTTTTCTCTGTAAAACAGATTTGGAGCTAGAACCTCCCCATATATATGTATGGAGTAGAGTTTTCAAGTGAAAAGAAACTTTGTGTTCCCAACAAGCTAGGTGAAGGACAGCTTTCACACACACATATCTCTCAGAACTGAGAATGTGGAGAGACGTTCGTTCATCTAGCATAAAGGGAACGTGTTACAGGAGAAACTTTTACTCTGGTTTCTCAGTCTTTTTCCTTGTGCCGGTTTGAAGTTCATGAAGTTTTACCTGTAAAACCGAGTTGGAGGTAGTACTTCCCCGTATATATCTATGGAGTGGATTTTGCAAGTGAAAAGAAACTTTGTGTTCCCAACAAGCTACTTGAAGGACGGCTTTCACACACACTTATCTCTCAAAACTGAGCATGTGGAGAGACTTTCGTTCATATAGCACAAAGGGAACGGGTTGCAGGAGAAACTTTTACTCTGGTTTCTCAGTCTGTTTCCTGTTGCCGCTTTGAATTTCCTGCAGTTTTCACTGTAAAACCGAGTTGGAGCTAGTACCTCCCCATTTATATGTATGGAGTGGAGTTTGCAAGTGAAAAGAAACTTTGTGTTCCCAACAAGCTACTTGAAGGACGGCTTTCACACACACTTATCTCTCAAAATTGAGCATGTGGAGAGACTTTCGTTCATCTAGCACAAAAAGAATGGGTTGCAGGAGGAACTTTTACTCTGGTTTCTCAGTCTATTTCCTAGTGCCAGTTTGAAGTTCCTGCAGTTTTCACTGTAAAACCGATTTGGAACTTGTACCTCCCCATATATATGTATAGATTGGAGTTTGCAAGTGAAAAGAAACTTTGTGTTCCTTACAAGCTAGGTGAAGGATGGTTTTCACACACACTTATCTCTCAGAACTGAGCATGTGGAGAGACGTTCGTTCATCTAGCACAAAGGGATCGGGATGCAGGAGAAACTTTTACTCTGGTTTCTCAGTCTGTTTCCTACTGCCGGTTTGAAGTTCCTGCAAATTTCACTGTAAATCCGAGTTGGAGCTAGTTCCTCCCCATATATATGAATGGAGTGGAGTTTGCAACTGAAAAGAAACTTTGTGTTCCCAACAAGCTAGTTGAAGGACGGCTTTCATACACACTAATCTCTCAGAACTGAGCATGTGGAGAGACGTTCGTTCATCTAGCACAAATGGAAAGGTTTGCATGAGAAACTTTTACTCTGGTTTCTCAGTCTGTTTCCTAGTGCCGGTTTGACGTTCCTGAAGTTTTCCCTGTCAAACAGAGTTGGAGCTAGTACCTCCCCATATATATGTATGGAGTGGAGTTTGCAAGTGAAAAGAAACTTTGTGTTCCCAACAAGCTAGGTGAAGGACGGCTTTCACACACACTTATCTCTCAGAATTGAGCATGTGGAGAGACGTTCTTTCATCTAGCACCAAGGGAACGGGTTGCAGGATAAACTATTAATCTGGTTTCCCAGTTTGTTTCCTAGTGCCGGTTTCAAGTTCCTGCAGTTTTCACTGTAAAACCGGGTTTGGGCTAGTACCTCCCAATATATATGTATGGAGTGGGGTTTGCAACTGAAAAGAAAGTTTGTGTTCCCAACAAGCTAGGTGAAGAACGGCCTTCACACACAATTATTTCTCAGAACTGAGCATGTGGAGAGAATTTCGTTCATCTAGCACAAAGGGAACGGGTTGCAGGAGAAACTTTTACTCTGGTTTCTCAGTCTGTTTCCTAGTGCCGGTTTGAATTTCCTGCAATTTTCACTGTAAAACCGAGTAGGAGCTAGTACCTCCCCATACATATGAATGGAGTGGAGTTTGCAACTGAAAAGAAACTTTGTGTTCCCAAAAATCTAGGTGAAGGAAGGCTTTAACATACACTTTTCTCTCAGAACTGAGCATGTGGAGAGACGTTCGTTCATCTAGCACAAAGGGAACGGGTTGCTGGAGAAACTTTTACTCTGGTTTCTCAGTCTGTTTCCTAGTGCCGGTTTGAAGTTCCTGCAGTTTTCTCTGTAAAACCGATTTGGAGCTAGAACCTCCCCATATATATGTATGGAGTAGAGTTTTCAAGTGAAAAGAAACTTTGTGTTCCCAACAAGCTAGGTGAAGGACAGCTTTCACACACACATATCTCTCAGAACTGAGAATGTGGAGAGACGTTCGTTCATCTAGCGTAAAGGGAACGTGTTACAGGAGAAACTTTTACTCTGGTTTCTCAGTCTTTTTCCTTGTGCCGGTTTGAAGTTCATGAAGTTTTCCCTGTAAAACCGAGTTGGAGGTAGTACTTCCCCGTATATATCTATGGAGTGGATTTTGCAAGTGAAAAGAAACTTTGTGTTCCCAACAAGCTACTTAAAGACGGCTTTCACACACACTTATCTCTCAAAACTGAGCATGTGGAGAGACTTTCGTTCATATAGCACAAAGGGAACGGGTTGCAGGAGAAACTTTTACTCTGGTTTCTCAGTATGTTTCCTGTTGCCGCTTTGAAGTTCCTGCAGTTTTCACTGTAAAACCGAGTTGGAGCTAGTACCTCCCCATTTATATGTATGGAGTGGAGTTTGCAAGTGAAAAGAAACTTTGTGTTCCCAACAAGCTACTTGAAGGACGGCTTTCACACACACTTATCTCTCAAAACTGAGCATGTGGAGAGACTTTCGTTCATCTAGCACAAAAAGAATGGGTTGCAGGAGGAACTTTTACTCTGGTTTCTCAGTCTATTTCCTAGTGCCGGTTTGAAGTTCCTGCAGTTTTCACTGTAAAACCGATTTGGTGCTTGTACCTCCCCATATATATGTATAGATTGGAGTTTGCAAGTGAAAAGAAACTTTGTGTTCCTTACAAGCTAGGTGAAGGATGGTTTTCACACACACTTATCTCTCAGAACTGAGCATGTGGAGAGACGTTCGTTCATCTAGCACAAAGGGATCGGGATTCAGGAGAAACTTTTACTCTGGTTTCTCAGTCTGTTTCCTACTGCCGGTTTGAAGTTCCTGCAAATTTCACTGTAAATTCGAGTTGGAGCTAGTTCCTCCCCATATATATGAATGGAGTGGAGTTTGCAACTGAAAAGAAACTTTGTGTTCCCAACAAGCTAGTTGAAGGACGGCTTTCATACACACTTATCTCTCAGAACTGAGCATGTGGAGAGACGTTCGTTCATCTAGCAAAAATGGAACGGTTTGCATGAGAAACTTTTACTCTGGTTTCTCAGTCTGTTTCCTAGTGCCGGTTTGACGTTCCTGAAGTTTTCCCTGTCAAACAGAGTTGGAGCTAGTACCTCCCCATATATATGTATGGAGTGGAGTTTGCAAGTGAAAAGAAACTTTGTGTTCCCAACAAGCTAGGTGAAGGACGGCTTTCACACACACTTATCTCTCAGAATTGAGCATGTGGAGAGACGTTCTTTCATCTAGCACCAAGGGAACGGGTTGCAGGATAAACTATTAATCTGGTTTCCCAGTTTGTTTCCTAGTGCCGGTTTGAAGTTCCTGCAGTTTTCACTGTAAAACCGGGTTTGGGCTAGTACCTCCCAATATATATGTATGGAGTGGGGTTTGCAACTGAAAAGAAAGTTTGTGTTCCCAACAAGCTAGGTGAAGAACGGCCTTCACACACAATTATTTCTCAGAACTGAGCATGTGGAGAGAATTTCGTTCATCTAGCACAAAGGGAACGGGTTGCAGGAGAAACTTTTACTCTGGTTTCTCAGTCTGTTTCCTAGTGCCGGTTTGAATTTCCTGCAATTTTCACTGTAAAACCGAGTAGGAGCTAGTACCTCCCCATACATATGAATGGAGTGGAGTTTGCAACTGAAAAGAAACTTTGTGTTCCCAAAAATCTAGGTGAAGGAAGGCTTTCACACACACTTTTCTCTCAGAACTGAGCATGTGGAGAGACGTTCGTTCATCTAGCACAATGGGAACGGGTTGCAGGAGAAACTTTTACTCTGGTTTCTCAGTCTGTTTCCTAGTGCCGGTTTGAAGTTCCTGCAGTTTCCCTGTAAAATCGAGTTGGAGCTAGTACCTCCCCATATATATGTATGGAGTGGAGTTTGCAACCGAAAAGAAACTTTGTGTTCCCAACAAGCTAGGTGAAGGACGGCTTTCACACACACTTATCTCTTAGAACTGAGCATGTGGAGAGACGTTCGTTCATCTAGCACAAAGCTAACGTGTTACAGGAGAAACTTTTACTCTGGTTTCTCAGTCTTTTTCCTAGTGCCGGTTTGAAGTTCCTGAAGTTTTCCCTGTAAAACCGAGTTGGAGCTTGTACATCCCCATATATATTTATGGATTGGATTTTGCAAGTGAAAAGAAACTTTGTGTTCCCAACAAGCTACTTGAAGGACGGCTTTCTCACACACTTATCTCTCAAAACTGAGCATGTGGAGAGACGTTCGTTCATCTAGCACAAAGGGAACGGGTTGCTGGAGAAACTTTTACTCTGGTTTCTCAGTCTGTTTCCTTTTGCCGCTTTGAAGTTCCTGCAGTTTTCACTGTAAAACAGAGTTGGAGCTAGTACCTCCCCATATATATGTATGGAGTGGAGTTTGCAAGTGAAAAGAAACTTTGTGTTCCTAACAAGCTAAATGTAGGACGGTTTTCACACACACTTATCTCTCAGAACTGAGCATGTGGAGAGACGTTCGTTCATCTAGCACCAAGGGAACGGGTTGCAGGAGAAACTTTTACTAGGTTTCTCATTCTGTTTCCTAGTGCCGGTTTGAAGTTCCTGCAGTTTTCATTGTAAAACCGAGTTGGAGCTTGTACCTCCTCATATATATGTATGGAGTGGAGTTTGCAAGTGAAAAGAAACTTTGTGTTTCAACAAGCTAGGTGAATGACGGCTTTCACACACACTTATCTCTCAGAACTGAGCATGTGGAGAGACGTTCCTTCATCTAGCACCAAGGGAAAGGGTTGCAGGAGAAACTTTTACTCTGGTTTCTCAGTCTGTTTCCTAGTGCCTGTTTGAAGTTCCTGCAGTTTTCACTGTAAAACCGATATAGAGCTTGTACCTCCCCATATATATGTATGGAGTGGAGTTTGCAAGTGAAAAGAAACATTGTGTTCCTAACAAGCTAGGTGAAGTATAGCTTTCACACACACTTATTTCTCAGAACTGAGCATGTGGAGAGAAGTTCGTTCATCTAGCACAAAGTGAACGGGTTCCTGGAGAAACTTTTACTCTGGTTCCTCAGTCTTTTTCCTAGAGCCGGTTTGAAGTTCCTGCAGTTTTCACTGTAAAACCGAGTTGGAGCTAGTACCTCCCCAAATATATGTATGGGGTGGAGTTAGCAAGTGAAAAGAAACATTGTGTTCCTAACAAGTTAGGTGAAGGACGGCTTTCACACACACTTATCTCTCAGAACTGAGCATGTGGAGAGACGTTCGTTCATCTAGCACAAAGGGAACGGGTTGCTGGAGAAACTTTTACTCTGGTTTCTCAGTCTGTTTCCTAGTGCCGGTTTGACGTTCCTGCAGTTTTCCCTGTCAAAGCGATTTGGAGCTAGTACCTCCCCATATATATGTATGGAGTGGAGTTTGCAAGTGAAAAGAAACTTTGTGTTCCCAACAAGCTAGGAGAAGTACGGCTTTCACACACACTTATCTCTCAGAACTGAGCATGTGTTGAGACGTTCGTTCATCTAGCACCAAGCGAACGGGTTGCAATGAAACTTTTACTCTGGTTTCTCAGTTTGTTTCCTAGTGCCGGTATGAAGTTCCTGCAGTTTTCACTGTAAAACCGTGTTGGAGCTAGTACCTCCCCATATATATGTATGGAGTGTAGTTTGCAACTGAAAAGAAACTTTGTGTTCGCAACAAGCTAGTTGAAGGACGGCTTTCACACAAACTTATCTCTCAGAACTGAGCATGTGGAGAGACGTTCGTTCATCTAGCATAAAGGGAACGGGTTGCAGGAGAAACTTTTACTCTGGTTTCTCAGTCTGTTTCCTGTTGCCGCTATGATGTTCCTCCAGATTTCACTGTAAACCGAGTTGGATATAGGACCTCCCCGTATATATGTATGGAGTGGGGTTTGCAACTGAAAAGAAACTTTGTGTTCCCAACAAGCTAGGTGAAGAACGGCCTTCACACACACTTATATCTCAGAACTGAGCATGTGGAGAGACGTTCGTTCATCTAGGACAAAAATAACGGGTTGCAGGAGAAACCTTTACTCTGCTTTCTCAGTCTGTTTCCTAGTGCCGGTTTGAAGTTCCTGCAGTTTTCACTGTAAAACCGTGTTGGAGCTTGTACCTCCCCATATATATGTATGGAGTGGAGTTTGCAAGTGAAAAGAAACTTTGTGTTCCTAACAAGTTAGGTGAAGGACGGTTTTCACACACACTTATCTCTCAGAACTGAGCATTTGGAGAGACGTTCGTTCATCTAGCACAAAGGGAACGGGTTGCAGGAGAAACTTTTACTCTGGTTTCTCAGTCTGTTTCCTAGTGCCGGTTTGAATTTCCTGCAAATTTCACTGTAAAACCGAGTTGGAGCTAGTACCTCCCCATATATATGAATGGAGTGGAGTTTGCAACTGAAAAGAAACTTTGTGTTCCCAACAAGCTAGGTGAAGGACGGCTTTCACACACAATTATCTCTCAGATCTGAGCATGTGGAGAGACGTTCGTTCATCTAGCACAAAGGGAACTTGTTGCAGGAGAAACTTTTACTGTGGTTTCTCAGTCTGTTTCCTAGTGCCGGTTTGAAGTTCCTGAAGTTTTCCCTGTAAAACCGAGTTGGAGCTAGTACCTCCCCATATATATGTATGGAGTGGAGTTTGCAAGTGAAAAGAAACTTTGTGTTCCTAACAAGCTAGGTGAAGGACGGCTTTCACACACACTTATCTCTCAGAATTGAGCATGTGGAGAGACGTTCGTTCATTTAGCACCAAGGGAACGGGTTGCTGGAGAAACTTTTACTCTGGTTTCTCAGTCTGTTTCCTAGTGCCGGTTTGAAGTTCCTGCAGTTTTCACTGTAAAACCGATTTGGAGCTTGTACCTCCCCATATATATGTAAGGAGTGGAGTTTGCAAGTGAAAAGAAACTTTGTGTTCCTAACAAGCTAGGTGAAGGACGGCTTTCACACACACTTATCTCTCAGAACTGAGCATGTGGAGAGACGTTCGTTCATCTAGCACCAAGGGAACGGGTTGCAGGAGAAACTTTTACTCTGGTTTCTCATTCTGTTTCCTAGTGCCGGTTTGAAGTTCCTGCAGTTTTCATTGTAAAACCGAGTTGGAGCTTGTACCTCCCCATATATATGTATGGAGTGGAGTTTGCAAGAGAAAAGAAACTTTGTGTTTCAACAAGCTAGGAGAAGGACGGCTTTCACACACACTTATCTCTCAGAACTGAGCATGTGGAGAGACGTTCGTTCATCTAGCACCAAGCGAACGGGTTGCAAAGAAACTTTTACTCTGGTTTCTCAGTTTGTTTCTTAGTGCCGGTATGAAGTTCCTGCAGTTTTCACTGTAAAACCGTGTTGGAGCTAGTACCTCCCCATATATATGTATGGAGTGTAGTTTGCAACTGAAAAGAAACTTTGTGTTCGCAACAAGCTAGTTGAAGGACGGCTTTCACACAAACATATCTCTCAGAACTGAGCATGTGGTGAGACGTTCGTTCATCTAGCATAAATGGAACGGTTTGCAGGAGAAACTTTTACTCTGGTTTCTCAGTCTGTTTCCTGTTGCCGCTTTGAAGTTCCTCCAGTTTTCACTGTAAAACCGAGTTGGATCTAGGACCTCCCCATATATATGTATGGATTGGTGTTTTCAACTGAAAAGAAACTTTGTGTTCCCAACAAGCTAGGTGAAGGACGGCTTTCACACACACTTATCTCTCAGAACTGAGCATGTGGAGAGACGTTCGTTCATCTAGAAAAAAGGGATCGGGTTGCAGGAGAAACTTTTACTCTGGTTTCTCAGTCTGCTTCCTAGTGCCGGTATGAATTTCCTGCAAATTTCACTGTAAAACCGTGTTGGAGCTAGTACCTCCCCATATATATGAATGGAGTGGAGTTTGCAACTGAAAAGAATCTTTGTGTTCCCAACAAGCTAGGTGAAGGACGGCTTTCATACACACTTATTTCTCAGAACTGAGCATGTGGAGAGATGTTCGTTCATTTAGCACAAAGGGAACGGTTTGCAGGAGAAACTTTTACTCTGGTTTCACAGTCTGTTTCCTAGTGCCGGTTTGAAGTTCCTGAAGTTTTCCCTGTAATACCGAGTTGGAGTTAGTACCTCCCCATATATATGTATGGAGTGGAGTTTGCAAGTGAAAAGAAACTTTGTGTTCCTAACAAGCTAGGTGAAGGACGGCTTTCACACACACTTATCTCTCAGAATTGAGCATGTGGAGAGACGTTCGTTCATTTAGCACCAAGGGAACGGGTTGCAGGAGAAACTTTTACTCTGGTTTCTCAGTCTGTTTCCTAGTGCCGGTTTGAAGTTCCTGCAGTTTTCACTGTAAAACCGATTTGGAGCTTGTACCTCCCCATATATATGTAAGGAGTGGAGTTTGCAAGTGAAAAGAAACTTTGTGTTCCTAACAAGATAGGTGAAGGACGGCTTTCACACACACTTATCTCTCAGAACTGAGCATGTGGAGAGACGTTCATTCATCTAGCACCAAGGGAACGGGTTGCAGGAGAAACTTTTACTCTGGTTTCTCATTCTGTTTCCTAGTGCCGGTTTGAAGTTCCTGCAGTTTTCATTGTAAAACCGAGTTGGAGCTTGTACCTCCCCATATATATGTATGGAGTGGAGTTTGCAAGTGAAAAGAAACTTTGTGTTTCAACAAGCTAGGAGAAGGACGGCTTTCACACACACTTATCTCTCAGAACTGAGCATGTGGAGAGACGTTCGTTCATCTAGCACCAAGCGAACGGGTTGCAAAGAAACTTTTACTCTGGTTTCTCAGTCTGTTTCCTAGTGCCGGTTTGAAGTTCCTGCAGTTTTCTCTGTAAAACCGATTTGGGGCTAGAACCTCCCCATATATATGTATGGAGTAGAGTTTTCAAGTGAAAAGAAACTTTGTGTTCCGAACAAGCTAGGTGAAGGACAGCTTTCACACACACATATCTCTCAGAACTGAGCATGTGGAGAGACGTTCGTTCATCTAGCATAAAGGGAACGTGTTACAGGAGAAACTTTTACTCTGGTTTCTCAGTCTTTTTCCTTGTGCCGGTTTGAAGTTCATGAAGTTTTCCCTGTAAAACCGAGTTAGAGGTAGTACTTCCGCATATATATCTATGGAGTGGATTTTGCAAGTGAAAAGAAACTTTGTGTTCCAAACAAGCTACTTGAAGGACGGCTTTCACACACACTTATCTCTCAAAACTGAGCATGTGGAGAGACTTTCGTTCATATAGCACAAAGGGAACGGGTTGCAGGAGAAACTTTTACTCTGGTTTCTCAGTCTGTTTCCTGTTGCCTCTTTGAAGTTCCTGCAGTTTTCACTGTAAAACCGAGTTGGAGCTAGTACCTCCCCATTTATATGTATGGAGTGGAGTTTGCAAGTGAAAAGAAACTTTGTGTTCCCAACAAGCTACTTGAAGGACGGCTTTCACACACACTTATCTCTCAAAACTGAGCATGTGGAGAGAATTTCGTTCATCTAGCACAAAAAGAATGGGTTGCAGGAGGAACTTTTACTCTGGTTTCTCAGTCTATTTCCTAGTGCCGGTTTGAAGTTCCTGCAGTTTTCACTGTAAAACCGAGTTGGAGCTTGTACCTCCCCATATATATGTATAGATTGGAGTTTGCAAGTGAAAAGAAACTTTGTGTTCCTTACAAGCTAGGTGAAGGACGGTTTTCACACACACTTATCTCTCAGAACTGAGCATGTGGAGAGACTTTCATTCATTTGGCACAAAGGGATCGGGATGCAGGAGAAACTTTTACTCTGGTTTCTCAGTCTGTTTCCTACTGCCGGTTTGAAGTTCCTGCAAATTTCACTGTAAATCCGAGTTGGAGCTAGTTCCTCCCCATATATATGAATGGAGTGGAGTTTGCAACTGAAAAGAAACTTTGTGTTCCCAACAAGCTAGTTGAAGGACGGCTTTCATACACACTTATCTCTCAGAACTGAGCATGTGGAGAGACGATCGTTCATCTAGCACAAATGGAACGGTTTGCAGGAGAAACTTTTACTCTGGTTTCTCAGTCTGTTTCCTAGTGCCGGTTTGACGTTCCTGAAGTTTTCCCTGTCAAACAGAGTTGGAGCTTGTACCTCCCCATATATATGTAAGGAGTGGACTTTGCAAGTGAAAAGAAACTTTGTGTTCCTAACAAGCTAGGTGAAGGACGGCTTTCACACACACTTATCTCTCAGAACTGAGCATGTGGAGAGACGTTCGTTCATCTAGCACCAAGGGAACGAGTTGCAGGAGAAACTTTTACTCTGGTTTCTCATTCTGTTTCCTAGTGCGGGTTTGAAGTTCCTGCAGTTTTCATTGTAAAACCGAGTTGGAGCTTGTACCTCCCCATATATATGTAAGGAGTGCAGTTTGCAACTGAAAAGAAACTTTGTGTTTCAACAAGCTAGGAGAAGGACGGCTTTCACACACACTTATCTCTCAGAACTGAGCATGTGGAGAGACGTTCGTTCATCTAGCACCAAGCGAACGGGTTGCAAAGAAACTTTTACTCTGGTTTCTCAGTTTGTTTCTTAGTGCCGGTATGAAGTTCCTGCAGTTTTCACTGTAAAACCGTGTTGGAGCTAGTACCTCCCCATATGTATGTATGGAGTGTAGTTTGCAACTGAAAAGAAACTTTGTGTTCGCAACAAGCTAGTTGAAGGACGGCTTTCACACAAACATATCTCTCAGAACTGAGCATGTGGAGAGACGTTCGTTCATCTAGCATAAATGGAACGGTTTGCAGGAGAAACTTTTACTCTGGTTTCTCAGTCTGTTTCCTGTTGCCGCTTTGAAGTTCCTCCAGTTTTCACTGTAAAACCGAGTTGGATCTAGGACCTCCACATATATATGTATGGATTGGTGTTTTCAACTGAAAAGAAACTTTGTGTTCCCAACAAGCTAGGTGAAGGACGGCTTTCACACACACTAATCTCTCAGAACTGAGCATGTGGAGAGACGTTCGTTCATCTAGAAAAAAGGGATCGGGTTGCAGGAGAAACTTTTACTCTGGTTTCTCAGTCTGCTTCCTAGTGCCCGTTTGAATTTCCTGCAAATTTCACTGTAAAACCGAGTTGGAGCTAGTGCCTCCCCATATATATGAATGGAGTGGAGTTTGCAACTGAAAAGAAACTTTGTGTTCGCAACAAGCTAGTTGAAGGACGGCTTTCACACAAACATATCTCTCAGAACTGAGCATGTGGAGAGACGTTCGTTCATCTAGCATAAATGGAACGGTTTGCAGGAGAAACTTTTACTCTGGTTTCTCAGTCTGTTTCCTGTTGCCGCTTTGAATTTCCTCCAGTTTTCACTGTAAAACCGAGTTGGATCTAGGACCTCCCCTTATATATGTATGGATTGGTGTTTTCAACTGAAAAGAAACTTTGTGTTCCCAACAAGCTAGGTGAAGGACGGCTTTCACACACACTTATCTCTCAGAACTGAGCATGTGGAGAGACGTTCGTTCATCTAGAAAAAAGGGATCGGGTTGCAGGAGAAACTTTTACTCTGGTTTCTCAGTCTGCTTCCTAGTGCCGGTTTGAATTTCCTGCAAATTTCACTGTAAAACCGAGTTGGAGCTAGTACCTCCCCATATATATGAATGGAGTGGAGTTTGCAACTGAAAAGAAACTTTGTGTTCCCAACAAGCTAGGTGAAGGACGGCTTTCATACACACTTATTTCTCAGAACTGAGCATGTGGAGAGATGTTCGTTCATTTAGCACAAAGGGAACGGTTTGCAGGAGAAACTTTTACTCTGGTTTCACAGTCTGTTTCCTAGTGCCGGTTTGAAGTTCCTGAAGTTTTCCCTGTAAAACCGAGTTGGAGCTAGTACCTCCCCATATATATGTATGGAGTGGAGTTTGCAAGTGAAAAGAAACTTTGTGTTCCTAACAAGCTAGGTGAAGGACGGCTTTAACACACACTTATCTCTCAGAATTGAGCATGTGGAGAGACGTTCGTTCATTTAGCACCAAGGGAACGGGTTGCAGGAGAAACTTTTACTCTGGTTTCTCAGTCTGTTTCCTAGTGCCGGTTTGAAGTTCCTGCAGTTTTCACTGTAAAACCGAGTTGGAGCTTGTACCTCCCCATATATATGTATAGATTGGAGTTTGCAAGTGAAAAGAAACTTTGTGTTCCTTACAAGCTAGGTGAAGGACGGTTTTCACACACACTTATCTCTCAGAACTGAGCATGTGGAGAGACGTTCATTCATCTAGCACAAAGGGATCGGGATGCAGGAGAAACTTTTACTCTGGTTTCTCAGTCTGTTTCCTACTGCCGGTTTGAAGTTCCTGCAAATTTCACTGTAAATCCGAGTTGGAGCTAGTTCCTCCCCATATATATGAATGGAGTGGAGTTTGCAACTGAAAAGAAACTTTGTGTTCCCAACAAGCTAGTTGAAGGACGGCTTTCATACACACTTATATCTCAGAACTGAGCATGTGGAGAGACGTTCGTTCATCTAGCACAAATGGAACGGTTTGCAGGAGAAACTTTTTCTCTGGTTTCTCAGTCTTTTTCCTAGTGCCGGTTTGACGTTCCTGAAGTTTTCCCTGTCAAACAGAGTTGGAGCTAGTACCTCCCCATATATATGTATGGAGTGGAGTTTGCAAGTGAAAAGAAACTTTGTGTTCCCAACAAGCTAGGTGAAGGACGGCTTTCACACACACTTATCTCTCAGAATTGAGCATGTGGAGAGACGTTCTTTCATCTAGCACCAAGGGAACGGGTTGCAGGATAAACTATTAATCTGGTTTCCCAGTTTGTTTCCTAGTGCCGGTTTGAAGTTCCTGCAGTTTTCACTGTAAAACCGGGTTTGGGCTAGTACCTCCCCATATATATGTATGGAGTGGGGTTTGCAACTGAAAAGAAACTTTGTGTTCCCAACAAGCTAGGTGAAGAACGGCCTTCACACACAATTATTTCTCAGAACTGAGCATGTGGAGAGAATTTCGTTCATCTAGCACAAAGGGAACGGATTGCATGAGAAACTTTTACTCTGGTTTCTCAGTCTGTTTCCTAGTGCCGGTTTGAATTTCCTGCAATTTTCACTGTAAAACCGAGTAGGAGCTAGTACCTCCCCATATATATGAATGGAGTGGAGTTTGCAACTGAAAAGAAACTTTGTGTTCCCAAAAATCTAGGTGAAGGAAGGCTTTCACACACACTTTTCTCTCAGAACTGAGCATGTGGAGAGACGTTCGTTCATCTAGCACAATGGGAACGGGTTGCAGGAGAAACTTTTACTCTGGTTTCTCAGTCTGTTTCCTAGTGCCGGTTTGAAGTTCCTGCAGTTTCCCTGTAAAATCGAGTTGGAGCTAGTACCTCCCCATATATATGTATGGAGTGGAGTTTGCAACCGAAAAGAAACTTTGTGTTCCCAACAAGCTAGGTGAAGGACGGCTTTCACACACACTTATCTCTTAAAACTGAGCATGTGGAGAGACGTTCGTTCATCTAGCACAAAGGGAACGTGTTACAGGAGAAACTTTTACTCTGGTTTCTCAGTCTTTTTCCTAGTGCCGGTTTGAAGTTCCTGAAGTTTTCCCTGTAAAACCGAGTTGGAGCTTGTACCTCCCCATATATATTTATGGAGTGGATTTTGCAAGTGAAAAGAAACTTTGTGTTCCCAACAAGCTACTTGAAGGACGGCTTTCTCACACATTTATCTTTCAAAACTGAGCATGTGGAGAGACGTTCGTTCATCTAGCACAAAGGGAACGGGTTGCAGGGGAAACTTTTACTCTGGTTTCTCAGTCTGTTTCCTTTTGCCGCTTTGAAGTTCCTGCAGTTTTCACTGTAAAACAGAGTTGGAGCTAGTACCTCCCCATATATATGTATGGAGTTGAGTTTGCAAGTGAAAAGAATCTTTGTGTTCCCAACAAGCTAGGTGAAGTACGGCTTTCACACACACTTATCTCTCAGAACTGAGCATGTGGAGAGACGTTCGTTCATCTAGCACAAAAAGAACGGGTTGCAGGAGAAACTTTTACTCTGGTTTCTCAGACTGTTTCCTAGTGCCGGTTTGAAGTTCCTGCAGTTTTCACTGTAAAACCGAGTTGGAGCTTGTACCTCCCCATATATATGTATGGAGTGGAGTTTGCAAGTGAAAAGAAACTTTGTGTTCCTAACAAGCTAGATGAAGGACGGTTTTCACACACACTTATCTCTCAGAACTGAGCATGTGGAGAGACGTTCTTTCATCTAGCACCAAGGGAACGGGTTGCAGGGGAAACTTTTACTCTGGTTTCTCATTCTGTTTCCTAGTGCCGGTATGAAGTTCCTGCAGTTTTCATTGTAAAACCGAGTTGGAGCATGTTCCTCCTCATATATATGTATGGAGTGGAGTTTGCAAGTGAAAAGAAACTTTGTGTTTCAACAAGCTAGGTGAATGACGGCTTTCACACACACTTATCTCTCAGAACTGAGCATGTGGAGAGACGTTCGTTCATCTAGCACAAAGTGAACGGGTTCCTGGAGAAACTTTTACTCTGGTTCCTCAGTCTTTTTCCTAGAGCCGGTTTGAAGTTCCTGCAGTTTTCACTGTAAAACCGAGTTGGAGCTAGTACCTCCCCAAATATATGTATGGGGTGGAGTTAGCAAGTGAAAAGAAACATTGTGTTCCTAACAAGTTAGGTGAAGGACGGCTTTCACACACACTTATCTCTCAGAACTGAGCATGTGGAGAGACGTTCGTTCATCTAGCACAAAGGGAACGGGTTGCTGGAGAAACTTTTACTCTGGTTTCTCACTCTGTTTCCTAGTGCCGGTTTGACGTTCCTGCAGTTTTCCCTGTCAAACCGATTTGGAGCTAGTACCTCCCCATATATATGTATGGAGTGGAGTTTGCAAGTGAAAAGAAACTTTGTGTTCCCAACAAGCTAGGAGAAGGACGGCTTTCACACACACTTATCTCTCAGAACTGAGCATGTGGTGAGACGTTCGTTCATCTAGCACCAAGCGAACGGGTTGCAATGAAACTTTTACTCTGGTTTCTCAGTTTGTTTCCTAGTGCCGGTATGAAGTTCCTGCAGTTTTCACTGTAAAACCGTGTTGGAGCTAGTACCTCCCCATATATATGTATGGAGTGTAGTTTGCAACTGAAAAGAAACTTTGTGTTCGCAACAAGCTAGTTGAAGGACGGCTTTCACACAAACATATCTCTCAGAACTGAGCATGTGGAGAGACGTTCGTTCATCTAGCATAAAGGGAACGGGTTGCAGGAGAAACTTTTACTCTGGTTTCTCAGTCTGTTTCCTGTTGCCGCTATGATGTTCCTCCAGATTTCACTGTAAACCGAGTTGGATATAGGACCTCCCCGTATATATGTATGGAGTGGGGTTTGCAACTGAAAAGAAACTTTGTGTTCCCAACAAGCTAGGTGAAGAACGGCCTTCACACACACTTATCTCTCAGAACTGAGCATGTGGAGAGACGTTCGTTCATCTAGGACAAAAATAACGGGTTGCAGGAGAAACCTTTACTCTGCTTTCTCAGTCTGTTTCCTAGTGCCGGTTTGAAGTTCCTGCAGTTTTCACTGTAAAACCGTGTTGGAGCTTGTACCTCCCCATATATATGTATGGAGTGGAGTTTGCAAGTGAAAAGAAACTATGTGTTCCTAACAAGTTAGGTGAAGGACGGTTTTCACACACACTTATCTCTCAGAACTGAGCATTTGGAGAGACGTTCGTTCATCTAGCACAAAGGGAACGGGTTGCAGGAGAAACTTTTACTCTGGTTTCTCAGTCTGTTTCCTAGTGCCGGTTTGAATTTCCTGCAAATTTCACTGTAAACCCGAGTTGGAGCTAGTACCTCCCCATATATATGAATGGAGTGGAGTTTGCAACTGAAAAGAAACTTTGTGTTCCCAACAAGCTAGGTGAAGGACGACTTTCACACAAACATATCTCTCAGAACTGAGCATGTGGAGAGACGTTCGTTCATCTAGCACAAAGGGAACGTGTTGCAGGAGAAACTTATACTGTGGTTTCTCAGTCTGTTTCCTAGTGCCGGTTTGAAGTTCCTGAAGTTTTCCCTGTAAAACCGAGTTGGAGCTAGTACCTCCCCATATATATGTATGGAGTGGAGTTTGCAAGTGAAAAGAAACTTTGTGTTCCTAACAAGCTAGGTGAAGGACGGCTTTCACACACACTTATCTCTCAGAACTGAGCATGTGGAGAGACGTTCTTTCATCTAGCACCAAGGGAACGGGTTGCAGGGGAAACTTTTACTCTGGTTTCTCATTCTGTTTCCTAGTGCCGGTATGAAGTTCCTGCAGTTTTCATTGTAAAACCGAGTTGGAGCATGTTCCTCCTCATATATATGTATGGAGTGGAGTTTGCAAGTGAAAAGAAACTTTGTGTTTCAACAAGCTAGGTGAATGACGGCTGTCACACACACTTATCTCTCAGAACTGAGCATGTGGAGAGACGTTCGTTCATCTAGCACAAAGTGAACGGGTTCCTGGAGAAACTTTTACTCTGGTTCCTCAGTCTTTTTCCTAGAGCCGGTTTGAAGTTCCTGCAGTTTTCACTGTAAAACCGAGTTGGAGCTAGTACCTCCCCAAATATATGTATGGGGTGGAGTTAGCAAGTGAAAAGAAACATTGTGTTCCTAACAAGTTAGGTGAAGGACGGCTTTCACACACACTTATCTCTCAGAACTGAGCATGTGGAGAGACGTTCGTTCATCTAGCACAAAGGGAACGGGTTGCTGGAGAAACTTTTACTCTGGTTTCTCACTCTGTTTCCTAGTGCCGGTGTGACGTTCCTGCAGTTTTCCCTGTCAAACCGATTTGGAGCTAGTACCTCCCCATATATATGTATGGAGTGGAGTTTGCAAGTGAAAAGAAACTTTGTGTTCCCAACAAGCTAGGAGAAGGACGGCTTTCACACACACTTATCTCTCAGAACTGAGCATGTGGTGAGACGTTCGTTCATCTAGCACCAAGCGAACGGGTTGCAATGAAACTTTTACTCTGGTTTCTCAGTTTGTTTCCTAGTGCCGGTATGAAGTTCCTGCAGTTTTCACTGTAAAACCGTGTTGGAGCTAGTACCTCCCCATATATATGTATGGAGTGTAGTTTGCAACTGAAAAGAAACTTTGTGTTCGCAACAAGCTAGTTGAAGGACGGCTTTCACACAAACATATCTCTCAGAACTGAGCATGTGGAGAGACGTTCGTTCATCTAGCATAAAGGGAACGGGTTGCAGGAGAAACTTTTACTCTGGTTTCTCAGTCTGTTTCCTGTTGCCGCTATGATGTTCCTCCAGATTTCACTGTAAACCGAGTTGGATATAGGACCTCCCCGTATATATGTATGGAGTGGGGTTTGCAACTGAAAAGAAACTTTGTGTTCCCAACAAGCTAGGTGAAGAACGGCCTTCACACACACTTATCTCTCAGAACTGAGCATGTGGAGAGACGTTCGTTCATCTAGGACAAAAATAACGGGTTGCAGGAGAAACCTTTACTCTGCTTTCTCAGTCTGTTTCCTAGTGCCGGTTTGAAGTTCCTGCAGTTTTCACTGTAAAACCGTGTTGGAGCTTGTACCTCCCCATATATATGTATGGAGTGGAGTTTGCAAGTGAAAAGAAACTATGTGTTCCTAACAAGTTAGGTGAAGGACGGTTTTCACACACACTTATCTCTCAGAACTGAGCATTTGGAGAGACGTTCGTTCATCTAGCACAAAGGGAACGGGTTGCAGGAGAAACTTTTACTCTGGTTTCTCAGTCTGTTTCCTAGTGCCGGTTTGAATTTCCTGCAAATTTCACTGTAAACCCGAGTTGGAGCTAGTACCTCCCCATATATATGAATGGAGTGGAGTTTGCAACTGAAAAGAAACTTTGTGTTCCCAACAAGCTAGGTGAAGGACGACTTTCACACAAACATATCTCTCAGAACTGAGCATGTGGAGAGACGTTCGTTCATCTAGCACAAAGGGAACGTGTTGCAGGAGAAACTTATACTGTGGTTTCTCAGTCTGTTTCCTAGTGCCGGTTTGAAGTTCCTGAAGTTTTCCCTGTAAAACTGAGTTGGAGCTAGTACCTCCCCATATATATGTATGGAGTGGAGTTTGCAAGTGAAAAGAAACTTGGTGTTCCTAACAAGCTAGGTGAAGGACGGCTTTCACACACACTTATCTCTCAGAATTGAGCATGTGGAGAGACGTTCGTTCATTTAGCACCAAGGGAACGGGTTGCAGGAGAAACTTTTACTCTGGTTTCTCAGTCTGTTTCCTAGTGCCGGTTTGAAGTTCCTGCAGTTTTCACTGTAAAACCGATTTGGAACTTGTACCTCCCCATATATATGTAAGGAGTGGAGTTTGCAAGTGAAAAGAAACTTTGTGTTCCTAACAAGCTAGGTGAAGGACGGCTTTCACACAAACTTATCTCTCAGAACTGAGCTTGTGGAGAGACGTTCGTTCATCTAGCACCAAGGGAACGGGTTGCAGGAGAAACTTTTACTCTGGTTTCTCATTCTGTTTCCTAGTGCCGGTTTGAAGTTCCTGCAGTTTTCATTGTAAAACCTAGTTGGAGCTTGTACCTCCCCATATATATGTATGGAGTGGAGTTTGCAAGTGAAAAGAAACTTTGTGTTTCAACAAGCAAGGAGAAGGACGGCTTACACACACACTTATCTCTCAGAACTGAGCATGTGGAGAGACGTTCGTTCATCTAGCACCAAGCGAACGGGTTGCAAAAAACTTTTACTCTGGTTTCTCAGTTTGTTTCTTAGTGCCGGTATGAAGTTCCTGCAGTTTTCACTGTAAAACCGTGTTGGAGCTAGTACCTCCCCATATATATGTATGGAGTGTAGTTTGCAACTGAAAAGAAACTTTGTGTTCGCAACAAGCTAGTTGAAGGACGGCTTTCACACAAACATATCTCTCAGAACTGAGCATGTGGAGAGACGTTCGTTCATCTAGCATAAATGGAACGGTTTGCAGGAGAAACTTTTACTCTGGTTTCTCAGTCTGTTTCCTGTTGCCGCTTTGAAGTTCCTCCAGTTTTCACTGTAAAACCGAGTTGGAGCTAGGACCTCCCCATATATATGTATGGATTGGTGTTTGCAAGTGAAAAGAAACTATGTGTTCCTAACAAGTTAGGTGAAGGACGGTTTTCACACACACTTATCTCTCAGAACTGAGCATTTGGAGAGACGTTCGTTCATCTAGCACAAAGGGAACGGGTTGCAGGAGAAACTTTTACTCTGGTTTCTCAGTCTGTTTCCTAGTGCCGGTTTGAATTTCCTGCAAATTTCACTGTAAACCCGAGTTGGAGCTAGTACCTCCCCATATATATGAATGGAGTGGAGTTTGCAACTGAAAAGAAACTTTGTGTTCCCAACAAGCTAGGTGAAGGACGACTTTCACACAAACATATCTCTCAGAACTGAGCATGTGGAGAGACGTTCGTTCATCTAGCACAAAGGGAACGTGTTGCAGGAGAAACTTATACTGTGGTTTCTCAGTCTGTTTCCTAGTGCCGGTTTGAAGTTCCTGAAGTTTTCCCTGTAAAACCGAGTTGGAGCTAGTACCTCCCCATATATATGTATGGAGTGGAGTTTGCAAGTGAAAAGAAACTTTGTGTTCCTAACAAGCTAGGTGAAGGACGGCTTTCACACACACTTATCTCTCAGAATTGAGCATGTGGAGAGACGTTCGTTCATTTAGCACCAAGGGAACGGGTTGCAGGAGAAACTTTTACTCTGGTTTCTCAGTCTGTTTCCTAGTGCCGGTTTGAATTTCCTGCAAATTTCACTGTAAAACCGAGTTGGAGCTAGTACCTCCCCATATATATGTATGGAGTGGAGTTTGCAAGTGAAAAGAAACTTTGTGTTCCTAACAAGCTAGGTGAAGGACGGCTTTCACACACACTTATCTCTCAGAACTGAGCATGTGGAGAGACGTTCGTTCATCTAGCACCAAGGGAACGGGTTGCAGGAGAAACTTTTACTCTGGTTTCTCATTCTGTTTCCTAGTGCCGGTTTGAAGTTTCTGCAGATTTCATTGTAAAACCGAGTTTGAGCTTGTACCTCCCCATATATATGCATGGAGTGGAGTTTGCAAGTGAAAAGAAACTTTGTGTTTCAACAAGCTAGGAGAAGGAAGGCTTTCACACACACTTATCACTCAGAACTGAGCATGTGGAGAGACGTTCGTTCATCTAGCACCAAGCGAACGGGTTGCAAAGAAACTTTTACTCTGGTTTCTCAGTTTGTTTCTTAGTGCCGGTATGAAGTTCCTGCAGTTTTCACTGTAAAACCGTGTTGGAGCTAGTACCTCCCCATATATATGTATGGAGTGTAGTTTGCAACTGAAAAGAAACTTTGTGTTCGCAACAAGCTAGTTGAAGGACGGCTTTCACACAAACATATCTCTCAGAACTGAGCATGTGGAGAGACGTTCGTTCATCTAGCATAAATGGAAAGGTTTGCAGGAGAAACTTTTACTCTGGTTTCTCTGTCTGTTTCCTGTTGCCGCTTTGAAGTTCCTCCAGTTTTCACTGTAAAACCGAGTTGGAGCTAGGACCTCCCCATATATATGTATGGATTGGTGTTTGCAACTGAAAAGAAACTTTGTGTTCCCAACAAGCTATGTGAAGGACGGCTTTCACACACACTTATCTCTCAGAACTGAGCATGTGGAGAGACGTTCGTTCATCTAGCACCAAGGGAACGGGTTGCAGGAGAAACTTTTACTCTGGTTTCTCATTCTGTTTCCTAGTGCCGGTTTGAAGTTCCTGCAGTTTTCATTGTAAAACCGAGTTGGAGCTTGTACCTCCCCATATATATGTATGGAGTGGAGTTTGCAAGTGAAAAGAAACTTTGTGTTTCAACAAGCTAGGAGAAGGACGGCTTTCACACACACTTATCTCTCAGAACTGAGCATGTGGAGAGACGTTCGTTCATCTAGCACCAAGCGAACGGGTTGCAAAGAAACTTTTACTCTGGTTTCTCAGTTTGTTTCTTAGTGCCGGTATGAAGTTCCTGCATTTTTCACTGTAAAACCGTGTTGGAGCTAGTACCTCCCCATATATATGTATGGAGTGTAGTTTGCAACTGAAAAGAAACTTTGTGTTCGCAACAAGCTAGTTGAAGGACGGCTTTCACACAAACATATCTCTCAGAACTGAGCATGTGGAGAGACGTTCGTTCATCTAGCATAAATGGAACGGTTTGCAGGAGAAACTTTTACTCTGGTTTCTCAGTCTGTTTCCTGTTGCCGCTTTGAAGTTCCTCCAGTTTTCACTGTAAAACCGAGTTGGAGCTAGGACCTCCCCATATATATGTATGGATTGGTGTTTTCAACTGAAAAGAAACTTTGTGTTCCCAACAAGCTAGGTGAAGGACGGCTTTCACACACACTTATCTCTCAGAACTGAGCATGTGGAGAGACGTTCGTTCATCTAGAAAAAAGGGATCGGGTTGCAGGAGAAACTTTTACTCTGGTTTCTCAGTCTGCTTCCTAGTGCCGGTTTGAATTTCCTGCAAATTTCACTGTAAAACCGAGTTGGAGCTAGTACCTCCCCAAATATATGAATGGAGTGGAGTTTGCAACTGAAAAGAAACTTTGTGTTCCCAACAAGCTAGGTGAAGGACGGCTTTCATACACACTTATTTCTCAGAAATGAGTATGTGGAGTGATGTTCGTTCATCTAGCACAAAGGGAACGGTTTGCAGGAGAAACTTTTACTCTGGTTTCACAGTCTGTTTCCTAGTGCCGGTTTGAAGTTCCTGAAGTTTTCCCTGTAAAACCGAGTTGGAGCTAGTACCTCCCCATATATATGTATGGAGTGGAGTTTGCAATTGAAAAGAAACTTTGTGTTTCAACAAGCTAGGAGAAGGACGGCTTTCACACACACTTATCTCTCAGAACTGAGCATGTGGAGAGACGTTCGTTCATCTAGCACCAAGCGAACGGGTTGCAAAGAAACTTTTACTCTGGTTTCTCATTTTGTTTCTTAGTGCCGGTATGAAGTTCCTGCAGTTTTCACTGTAAAACCGTGTTGGAGCTAGTACCTCCCCATATATATGTATGGAGTGTAGTTTGCAACTGAAAAGAAACTTTGTGTTCGCAACAAGCTAGTTGAAGGACGGCTTTCACACAAACATATCTCTCAGAACTGAGCATGTGGAGAGACGTTCGTTCATCTAGCATAAATGGAAAGGTTTGCAGGAGAAACTTTTACTCTGGTTTCTCAGTCTGTTTCCTGTTGCCGCTTTGAAGTTCCTCCAGTTTTCACTGTAAACCCGAGTTGGAGCTAGGACCTCCCCATATATATGTATGGATTGGTGTTTGCAACTGAAAAGAAACTTTGTGTTCCCAACAAGCTAGGTGAAGGACGGCTTTCACACACACTTATCTCTCAGAACTGAGCATGTGGAGAGACGCTCGTTCATCTAGCACAAAGGGAACGGGTTGCAGGAGAAACTTTTACTGTGGTTTCTCAGTCTGCTTCCTAGTGCCGGTTTGAATTTCCTGCAATTTTCACTGTAAAACCGAGTTGGAGCTAGTACCTCCCCATATATATGTATGGAGTGGGGTTTGCAACTGAAAAGAAACTTTGTGTTCCCAACAAGCTAGGTGAAGAACGGCCTTCACACACACTTATTTCTCAGAACTTAGCATGTGGAGAGACGTTCGTTCATCTAGCACAAAGGGAACTGTATGCAGGAGAAACTTTTACTCTGGTTTCTCAGTCTGCTTCCTAGTGCCGGTTTGAAATTCCAGCAATTTTCACTGTAAAACCGAGTTGGAGCTAGTACCTCCCCATATATATGTATGGGGTGGAGTTTGCAAGTGAAAAGAAACTTTGTGTTCCCAACAAGCTAGGTGAAGGACGGCTTTCACACACACTTATCTCTCAGAACTGAGCATGTGGAGAGACGTTCGTTCATCTAGCACCAAGCGAACGGGTTGCAAAGAAGCTTTTACTCTGGTTTCTCAGTTTGTTTCTTAGTGCCGGTATGAAGTTCCTGCAGTTTTCACAGTAAAACCGTGTTGGAGCTAGTACCTCCCCATATATATGTATGGAGTGTAGTTTGCAACTGAAAAGAAACTTTGTGTTCCCAACAAGCTAGTTGAAGGACGACTTTCACACAAACATATCTCTCAGAACTGAGCATGTGGAGAGACGTTCGTTCATCTAGCATAAATGGAAAGGTTTGCAGGAGAAACTTTTACTCTGGTTTCTCAGTCTGTTTCCTGTTGCCGCTTTGAAGTTCCTCCAGTTTTCACTGTAAAACCGAGTTGGAGCTAGGACCTCCCCATATATATGTATGGATTGGTGTTTGCAACTGAAAAGAAACTTTGTGTTCCCAACAAGCTAGGTGAAGGACGGCTTTCACACACACTTTTCTCTCAGAACTGAGCATGTGGAGAGACGTTCGTTCATCTAGCACAAAGGGAACGGGTTGCAGGAGAAACTTTTACTCTGGTTTCTCAGTCTGCTTCCTAGTGCCGGTTTGAATTTCCTGCAATTTTCACTGTAAAACCGAGTTGGAGCTAGTACCTCCCCATATATATGAATGGAGTGGAGATTGCAAGTGAAAAGAAACTTTGTGTTCCTAACAAGCTAGGTGAAGGACGGCTTTCACACACACTTATCTCTCAGAATTGAGCATGTGAAGAGACGTTCGTTCATCTAGAAAAAAGGGATCAGGTTGCAGGAGAAACTTTTACTCTGGTTTCTCAGTCTGCTTCCTAGTGCCGGTTTGAATTTCCTGCAAATTTCACTGTAAAACCGAGTTGGAGCTTGTACCTCCCCATATATATGAATGGAGTGGAGTTTGCAACTGAAAAGAAACTTTGTGTTCCCAAAAAGCTAGGTGAAGGACGGCTTTCATACACACTTATCTCTCAGAACTGAGCATGTGGAGAGATGTTCGTTCATCTAGCACAAAGGGAACGGTTTGCAGGAGAAACATTTACTCTGGTTTCTCAGTCTGTTTCCTGGTGCCGGTTTGAAGTTCCTGCAATTTTCACTGTAAAACCGTGTTGGAGGTAGTACCTCCCCATATATATGAATGGAGTGGAGATTGCAACTGAAAAGAAACTTTGTGTTCCCAACAAGCTAGGTGAAGGACGGCTTACACACACACTTATCTCTCAGAACTGAGCATGTGGAGAGACGTTCGTTCATCTAGCACAAAGGGAACGGGTTACAGTTGAAAATTTTACTCTGGTTTCTCAGTCTGTTTCCTAGTGCCGGTTTGAAGTTCCTGCAGTTTTCACTGTAAAACCGAGTTGGAGCTAGAACCTCCCCATGTATATGTATGGAGTGGAGTTTTCAAGTGAAAAGAAACTTTGTGTTCCCAACAAGCTAGGTGAAGGACAGCTTTCACACACACATATCTCTCAGAACTGAGCATGTGGAGAGACGTTCGTTCATCTAGCATAAAGGGAACGGGTTGCAGGAGAAACTTTTACTCTGGTTTCTCAGTCTGTTTCCTGTTGCCGCTTTGAAGTTCCTCCAGTTTTCACTGTAAACCGAGTTGGAGCTAGGACCACCCCATATATATGTATGGAGTGGGGTTTGCAACTGAAAAGAAACTTTGTGTTCCCAACAAGCTAGGTGAAGAACGGCCTTCACACACACTTATTTCTCAGAACTGAGCATGTGGAGAGACGTTCGTTCATCTAGCACAAAGGGAACTGTATGCAGGAGAAACTTTTACTCTGGTTTCTCAGTCTGCTTCCTAGTGCCGGTTTGAAATTTCTGCAATTTTCACTGTAAAACCGAGTTGGAGCTAGTACCTCCCCAAATATATGAATGGAGTGGAGTTTGCAACTGAAAAGAAACTTTGTGTTCCCTATAAGCTAGGTGAAGGACGGCTTTCACACACACATTTCCCTCAGAACTGAGCACGTGGAGAGACGTTCGTTCATCTAGCACAAAGGGAACGGGTTGCAGGAGAAACTTTTACTCTGGTTTCTCAGTCTGTTTCCTAGTGCCGGTTTGAAGTTCCTGCAGTTTTCACTGTAAAACCGTGTTGGAGCTTGTACCTCCCCATATATATGTATGGAGTGGAGTTTGCAAGTGAAAAGAAACTTCGTGTTCCTAACAAGTTAGGTGAAGGACGGTATTCACACACACTTATCTCTCAGAACTGAGCATGTGGTGAGACGTTCGTTCATCTAGCACAAAGGGAACGGGTTGCAGGAGAAACTTTTACTCTGGTTTCTCAGTCTGTTTCCTAGTGCCGGTTTGAATTTCCTGCAAATTTCACTGTAAAACCGAGTTGGAGCTAGTACCTCCCCATATATATGAATGGAGTGGAGTTTGCAACTGAAAAGAAACTTTGTGTTCCCAACAAGCTAGGTGAAGTACGGCTTTCATACACACTTATCTCTCAGAACTTAGCATGTGGAGAGACGTTCGTTCATCTAGCACAAATGGAACGGTTTGCAGGAGAAACTTTTACTCTGGTTTCTCAGTCTGTTTCCTAGTGCCGCTTTGAAGTTCCTGAAGTTTTCCCTGTAAAACAGAGTTGGATCTAGTACCTCCCCATATATATGTATGGAGTGGAGTTTGCAAGTGAAAAGAAACATTGTGTTGCTAACAAGCTAGGTGAAGGACGGCTTTCACACACACTTATTTCTCAGGAGTGTGCATGTGGAGAGACGTTCGTTCATCTAGCACAAATTGAACGGGTTGCTGGAGAAAATTTTACTCTGGTTTCTCAGTCTGTTTCCTAGTGCTCGTTTGAAGTTTCTGCAGTTTTCACTGTAAAACAGAGTGGAGCTTGTAACTCCCCATATATATGTATGGAGTGGAGTTTGCAAGTGAAAAGAAACTTTGTGTTCCCAACAAGCTAGGTGAAGGACGGCTTTCACACACACTTATCTCTCAGAACTGAGCATGTGGAGAGACGTTCGTTCATCTAGCACAAAAAGGACGTGTTGCAGGAAAAACTTTTACTCTGGTTTCTAAGTCTGTTTCCTTGTGCCGGTTTGAAGTTCCTGCAGTTTTCTCTGTAAAAACGAGTTGGAGCTTGTACCTCCCAATATATATGTACGGAGTGGAGTTGGCAAGTGAAAAGAATCTTTGTGTTCCTAACAAGTTAGGTGAAGGACGGTTTTCACACACTTATCTCTCAGAACTGAGCATGCGGAGAGACTTTCATTCATCTAGCACAAAGGGAATTGTTTGCAGGAGAAACTTTTACTCTGGTTTCTCAGTCTGTTTCCTAGTGCCCGTTTGAAGTACCTGCAGTTTTCACTGTAAAACCGATTTGGATCTTGTACCTCCCCATATATATGTATGGAGTGGAGTTTGCAAGTGAAAAGAAACATTGTGTTCCTAACAAGCTAGGTCAAGGACGGCTTTCACACACACTTATCTCTCAGAACTGAGCATGTGGAGAGACGTTCGTTCATGTACCACCAAGGGAACGGGTTGCAGGAGAAACTTTTACTCTGGTTTCTCAGTCTGTTTCCTAGTGCCGGTTTGAAGTTCCTGCAATTTTCACTGTAAAACCGTGTTGGAGGTAGTACCTCCCCATATATATGAATGGAGTGGAGTTTGCCACTGAAAAGAAACTTTGTGTTCCCAACAAGCTAGGTGAAGGACAGCTTACAAACACACTTATCTCTCAGAACTGAGCATGTGGAGAGACGTTCGTTCATCTAGCACAAAGGGAACGGGTTACAGGTGAAAATTTTACTCTGGTTTCTCAGTCTGTTTCCTAGTGCCGGTTTGAAGTTCCTGCAGTTTTCACTGTAAAACCGAGTTGGAGCTAGAACCTAACCATATATATGTATGGAGTGGAGTTTTCAAGTGAAAAGAAACTTTGTGTTCCCAACAAGCTAGGTGAAGGACGGCTTTCACACACACTTTTCTCTCAGAAATGAGCATGTGGAGAGACGTTCGTTCATCTAGCACAAAGGGAACGTGTTACAGGAGAAACTATTACTCTCGTTTCTCAGTCTTTTTCCTAGTGCCGGTTTGAACTTCCTGAAGTTTTCCCTGTAAAACCGAGATGGAACTAGTACCTACCCATATATATGTATGGAGTGGAGTTTGCAAGTGAAAGGAAACTTTGTGTTCCCAACAAGCTAGGTGAAGGACGGCTTTCACACACACTTATCTCTCAGAACTGAGCATGTGGAGAGACGTTCGTTCAACTAGCACAAAAAGAACGGGTTGCAGGTGAAACTTTTACTCTGGATTCTCAGTCTGTTTCCTAGGGCCGGTTTGAAGTTCCTGCAGTTTTCATTGTAAAACAGATGTGGAGCTTGTATCTCCCCATATATATGTATGGAGTGGAGTTTGCAAGTGAAAAGAAACTTTGTGTTCCTAACAAGCTAGGTGATGGACGGCTTTCACACACACTTATCTCTCAGAACTGAGCATGTGGAGAGACGTTCGTTCATCTAGCACCAAGGAAACGTGTTGCAGGAGAAACTTTTAGTCTGGTTTCTCAGTCTGTTTCCTAGTGCCGGTTTGAAGTTCCTGCAGTTTTCACTGTAAAACCGAGTTGGAGCTAGAACCTCCCCATATATATGTATGGAGTGGAATTTTGAAGTGAAAAGAAACTTTGTGTTCCCAACAAGCTAGGTGAAGGACGGCTTTCACACACACTTTTCTCTCAGAAATGAGCATGTGGAGAGACTTTCGTTCATCTAGCAGAAAGGGAACGGGTTGCAGGAAAAACTTTTACTCTGGTTTCTCAGTCTGTTTCCTAGGGCCGGTTTGAAGTTCCTGCAGTTTTCACTGTAAAATCGAGTTGGAGCTAGTACCTCCCCATATATATGTATGGAGTGGAGTTTGCAACTGAAAAGGAACTTTGTGTTCCCAACAAGCTAGGTGAAGAACGGCTTTCACACACACTTATCTCTTAGAACTGAGCACGTGGAGAGACGTTCGTTCATCTAGCACAAAGGGAACGTGTTACAGGAGAAACTTTTACTCTGGTTTCTCAGTATTTTTCCTAGAGCCGGTTTGAAGTTCCTGCAGTTTTCCCTGTAAAACCGAGTTGGAGCTAGTACCTCCCCATTTATATGTATGGAGAGGAGATTGCAAGTGAAAAGAAACTTTGTGTTCCCAACAAGCTAGGTGAAGGACGGCTTTCACACACACTTATCTCTCAGAACTGAGCATGTGGAGAAACGTTCCTTCATCTAGCACCAATGGAAAGGGTTACAGGAGAAACTTTTACTCTGGTTTCTCAGTCAGTTTCCTAGTGCCTGTTTGAAGTTCCTGCAGTTTTCACTGTAAAACAGATTTGGAGCTTGTACCTCCCCATATATATGTATGGAGTGGAGTTTGCAAGTGAAAAGAAACATTGTGTTCCTAACAAGCTAGGTGAAGGACGGCTTTCACACACACTTATTTCTCAGAACTGAGCATGTGGAGAGACGTTCGTTCATCTAGCACAAAGTGAACGGGTTGCTGGAGAAACTTTTACTCTGGTTTCTCAGCCTGTTTCCTAGTGCCCGTTTGAAGTTCCTGCAGTTTTCACTGTAAAACCGAGTTGGAGATAGTACCTCCCCAAATATATATAAGGGGTGGGGTTTGCAAGTGAAAAGAAACATTGTGTTCCTAACAAGTTAGGTGAAGGACGGCTTTCACACACACTTATCTCTCAGAACTGAGCATGTGGAGAGACTTTCGTTCATCTAGCACAAAGGGAAATGATTGCAGGAGAAACCTTTACTCTGGTTCCTCAGGCAGTTTCCTAGTGCCGTTTGAAGTTCCTGCAGTTTTCACTGTAAAACCGAGTTGGAGCTTGTACCTCCCAATATACATGTATGGAGTGGAGTTTGCAAGTGAAAAGAAACTTTGTGTTCCCAACAAGCTAGGTGAAGGACGGCTTTCACACACACTTATCTCTCAGAACTGAGCATGTGGTGAGACGTTCGTTCATGTAGCATAAATGGAACGGTTTGCAGGAGAAACTTTTACTCTGGTTTCTCAGTCTGTTTCCTAGTGCCTGTTTGATGTTCCTGCAGTTTTCACTGTAAAACCGATTTGGAGCTTGTACCTTTCATATATATGTATGGAGTGGAGTTTGCAAGTGAAAAGAAACATTGTGTTCCTAACAAGCTAGGTGAAGGACGGCTTTCACACACACTTATATCTCAGAACTGAGAATGTGGAGAGACGTTCGTTCATCTAGCACAAAGTGAACGGATTGCTGGAGAAACTTTTACTCTGGTTTCTCAGTCTTTTTCCTAGAGCCGGTTTGAAGTTCCTGCAGTTTTCACTGTAAAACCGAGTTGGAGCTAGTACCTCCCCAAATATATGTATGGGGTGGAGTTTGCAAGTGAAAAGAAACATTGTGTTCCTAACAAGCTAGGTGAAGGACGGCTTTCACACACACTTATCTCTCAGAACTGAGCATGTGTAGAGACTTTCTTTCATCTAGCACAAAGGGAACTGGTTGCAGGAGAAACTTTACTCTGGTTTCTCAGGCATTTTCCTAGTGCCCGTTTGAATTTCCCGCAGTTTTCACTGTAAAACAGAGTTGGAGCTTGTACCTCCCCATATTTATGTATGGAGTGGAGTTTGCAAGTGAAAAGAAACTTTGTGTTCCTAAAAAGTTATGTGAAGGACTGTTTTCACACACACTTATCTCTCAGAACTGAGCATGTGGAGAGACGTTCGTTCATATAGCACAAAGGGAACGGGTTGCAGGAGAAACTTTTACTCTGGTTTCTCAGTCTTTTTCCTAGTGCCGGTTTGAAGTTCCTGAAGTTTTCCCTGTAAAACCGAGTTGAAGCTAGTACTTCCCCATATATATTTATGCAGTGGAGTTTGCAAGTGAAAAGAAACTTTGTGTTCCCAACAAGCTAGGTGAAGAATGGCTTTCACACACACTTATCTCTCAGAACTGAGCATGTGGAGAGACGTTCGTTCATCTAGCACAAAAAGAACGGGTTGCAGGAGCAACTTTTCTCTGGTTTCTCAGTCTGTTTCCTAGTGCCGTTTTGAAGTTCCTGCAGTTTTCACTGTAAAACCGAGTTGGAGCTTGTATCTCCACATATATATGTGTGGAGTGGAGTTTGCAAGTGAAAAGAAACTTTGTGTTCCTAACAAGCTAGGTGAAGGACGGCTTTCACACACACTTATCTCTCAGAACTGAGCATGTGGAGAGACGTTCGTTCATCCAGCACCAAGGGAACGGGTTGCAGGAGAAACTTTTACTCTGGTTTCTCAGTCTGTTTCCTAGTGCCGGTTTGAAGTTCCTGCAGTTTTCCCTGTAAAATCGAGTTGGAGCTAGTACCTCCCCATATATATGTATGGAGTGGAGTTTGCAACTGAAAAGGAACTTTGTGTTCCCAACAAGCTAGGTGAAGAACGGCTTTCACACACACTTATCTCTTAGAACTGAGCACGTGGAGAGACGTTCGTTCATCTAGCACAAAGGGAACGTGTTACAGGAGAAACTTTTACTCTGGTTTCTCAGTATTTTTCCTAGAGCCGGTTTGAAGTTCCTGCAGTTTTCCCTGTAAAACCGAGTTGGAGCTAGTACCTCCCCATTTATATGTATGGAGTGGAGATTGCAAGTGAAAAGAAACTTTGTGTTACCAACAAGCTAGGTGAAGGACGGCTTTCACACACACTTATCTCTCAGAACTGAGCATGTGGAGAGACGTTCCTTCATCTAGCACCAAGGGAAAGGTTTACAGGAGAAACTTTTACTCTGGTTTCTCAGTCAGTTTCCTAGTGCCTGTTTGAAGTTCCTGCAGTTTTCACTGTAAAACCGAGTTGGAGATAGTACCTCCCCAAATATATATAAGGGGTGGAGTTTGCAAGTGAAAAGAAACATTGTGTTCCTAACAAGTTAGGTGAAGGACGGCTTTCACACACACTTATCTCTCAGAACTGAGCATGTGGAGAGACTTTCGTTCATCTAGCACAAAGGGAAATGATTGCAGGAGAAACCTTTACTCTGGTTCCTCAGGCAGTTTCCTAGTGCCGTTTGAAGTTCCTGCAGTTTTCACTGTAAAACCGAGTTGGAGCTTGTACCTCCCAATATACATGTATGGAGTGGAGTTAGCAAGTGAAAAGAAACTTTGTGTTCCCAACAAGCTAGGTGAAGGACGGCTTTCACACACACTTATCTCTCAGAACTGAGCATGTGGTGAGACGTTCGTTCATCTAGCATAAAGGGAACGGTTTGCAGGAGAAACTTTTACTCTGGTTTCTCAGTCTGTTTCCTAGTGCCTGTTTGAAGTTCCTGCAGTTTTCACTGTAAAACCGATTTGGAGCTTGTACCTTTCATATATATGTATGGAGTGGAGTTTGCAAGTGAAAAGAAACATTGTGTTCCTAACAAGCTAGGTGAAGGACGGCTTTCACACACACTTATATCTCAGAACTGAGAATGTGGAGAGACGTTCGTTCATCTAGCACAAAGTGAACGGATTGCTGGAGAAACTTTTACTCTGGTTTCTCAGTCTTTTTCCTAGAGCCGGTTTGAAGTTCCTGCAGTTTTCACTGTAAAACCGAGTTGGAGCTAGTACCTCCCCAAATATATGTATGGGGTGGAGATTGCAAGTGAAAAGAAACATTGTGTTCCTAACAAGCTAGGTGAAGGACGGCTTTCACACACACTTATCTCTCAGAACTGAGCATGTGTAGAGACTTTCTTTCATCTAGCACAAAGGGAACTGGTTGCAGGAGAAACTTTACTCTGGTTTCTCAGTCTGTTTCCTAGTGCCCGTTTGAATTTCCCGCAGTTTTCACTGTAAAACAGAGTTGGAGCTTGTACCTCCCCATATTTATGTATGGAGTGGAGTTTGCAAGTGAAAAGAATCTTTGTGTTCCTAAAAAGTTATGTGAAGGACAGTTTTCACACACACTTATCTCTCAGAACTGAGCATGTGGAGAGACGTTCGTTCATCTAGCACAAAGGGAACGGGTTGCAGGAGAAACTTTTACTCTGGTTTCTCAGTCTTTTTCCTAGTGCCGGTTTGAAGTTCCTGAAGTTTTCCCTGTAAAACCGAGTTGGAGCTAGTACTTCCCCATATATATTTATGGAGTGGAGTTTGCAAGTGAAAAGAAACTTTGTGTTCCCAACAAGCTAGGTGAAGGATGGCTTTCACACACACTTATCTCTCAGAACTGAGCATGTGGAGAGACGTTCGTTCATCTAGCACAAAAAGAACGGGTTGCAGGAGAAACTTTTCTCTGGTTTCTCATTCTGTTTCCTAGTGCCGTTTTGAAGTTCCTGCAGTTTTCACTGTAAAACCGAGTTGGAGCTTGAATCTCCACATATATATGTGTGGAGTGGAGTTTGCAAGTGAAAAGAAACTTTGTGTTCCTAACAAGCTAGGTGAAGGACGGCTTTCACATACACTTATCTCTCAGAACTGAGCATGTGGAGAGACGTTCGTTCATCCAGCACCAAGGGACCGGGTTGCAGGAGAAACTTTTACTCTATTTTCTCAGTCTGTTTCCTAGTGCCGGTTTGAAGTTCCTGCAATTTTCACTGTAAAACCGAGTTGCAGGTAGTACCTCCCCATATATATGAATGGAGTGGAGTTTGCAACTGAAAAGAAACTTTGTGTTTCCAACAAGCTAGGTGAAGGACGGCTTACACACACAATTATCTCTCAGAACTGAGCATGTGGAGAGACGTTCGTTCATCTAGCACAAAGGGAACGGGTTACAGGAGAAAATTTTTCTCTGGTTTCTCAGTCTGTTTCCTAGTTCCGGTTTGAAGTTCCTGCAGTTTTCACTGTAAAAAAGAGTTGGAGCTAGAACCTCCCCATATATATGTATGGAGTGGGGTTTGCAATTGAAAAGAAACTTTGTGTTCCCAACAAGCTACGTGAAGAACGGCCTTCACACACACTTATCTCTAGAACTGAGGATTTGGAGAGACGTTCGTTCATCCAGCACAAAAAGAACGGGTTTCAGGAGAAACTTTTACTCTGGTTTCTAAGTCTGTTTCCTAGTGCCGGTTTGAAGATTCTGCAGTTTTCACTGTAAAACCGAGTTGGAGCTTGTACCTCCCCATATATATGTATGGATTGGAGTTTGCATGTGAAAAGAAACTTTGTGTTCCTAACAAGTTAGGTGAAGGACGGTTTTCACACACACTTATCTCTCAGAACTGAGCATGTGGAGAGACGTTCATTCATCTAGCACAAAGGGAACGGGTTGGAGAAGAAACTTTTACTCTGGTTTCTTAGTCTGTTTCCGAGTGCCAGTTTGAAGTTCCTGAAGTTTTCCCTGTAAAACCGAGTTGGAGATAGTACCTCCCCATATATATGTATGGAGTGGAGTTTGCAAGTGAAAAGAAACTTTGTGTTCCCAACAAGCTAGGTGAAGTACGGCTTTCACACACACTTATCTCTAAGAACTGAGCATGTGGAGAGACGTTCGTTCATCTAGCACAAAGGGAAATGTTTGCAGGAGAAATTATTACTCTGGTTTCTCAGTCTGTTTCCTAGTGCCCGTTTGAAGTTCCTGCAGTTTTCACTGTAAAATCGAGTTGGAGCTTGTACCTCCCCATATATATGTATGGAGTGGAGTTTGCACGTGAAAAGAAACTTTGTGTTCCCAACAAGCTAGATGAAGGACGGCTTTCACACACACTTATCTCTCAGAACTGAGCATGTGGAGAGACGTTCGTTCATCTAGCACAAACTGAACGGGGTGATGGAGAAAATTTTACACTGGTTTCTCAGTCTTTTTCCTAGAGCCGGTTTGAAGTTCCTGCAGTTTTCACTGTAAAACCGAGTTGGAGCTAGTACCTCCCCAAATATATGTATGGGGTGGAGTTTGCAAGTGAAAGAAACATTGTGTTCGTAACAAGCTAGGTGAAGGACGGCTTTCACACACATTTATCTCTCAGAACTGAGCATGTGGAGAGAGTTTCTTTCATCTAGCACAAAGGGAACTGGTTGCAGGAGAAACTTTTACTCTGGTTTCTCAGTCTGTTTCCTAGTGCCCGTTTGAAGTTCCTGCAGTTTTCACTGTAAAACCGAGTTGGAGCTTGTACCTCCCTATATTTATGTATGGAGTGGAGTTTGCAAGTGAAAAGAAATTTTGTGTTCCTAAAAAGTTAGGTGAAGGACGGTTTTCACACACACATATCTCTCAAAACTGAGCATGTGGAGACACGTTCATTCATCTAGCAAAAAGGGAACGGGTTGCAGGAGTAACTTTTACTCTGATTTCTCAGTCTGTTTCCTAGTGCCGGTTTGAAGTTCCTGCAAATTTCACTGCAAAACCGAGTTGGAGCTAGCTCCTCCCCATATATATGAATGAAGTGGAGTTTGCAATTGAAAAGAAACTTTGTGTTCCCAACAAGCTAGGTGAAGGACGGCTTTCATACACACTTATCTCTCAGAACTGAGCATGTGGAGAGACGTTCGTTCATCTAGCACAAAGGGAACGGGTTGCAGGAGAATCTTTTACTCTGGTTTCTCAGTCTGTTTCCTAGTGCCGGTTTGATTTTCCTGCAGTTTTCATTGTAAAACCGAGTTGGAGCTTGTACCTCCCCATATATATGTATGGAGTGGAGTTTGCAAGTGAAAAGAAACTTTGTGTTCCCAACAAGCTAGGTGAAGTACGGCTTTCACACACACTTATCTCTCAGAACTGAGCACGTGGAGAGACGTACCTTCATCTAGCACCAAGGGAAAGGGTTGCAGGAGAAACTTTTACTCTGGTTTCTCAGTCTGTTTCCTAGTGCCTGTTTGAAGTTCCTGCAGTTTTCACTGTAAAACCGATTTGGAGCTTGTACCTCCCCATATATATGTATGGATTGGAGTTTGCAAGTGAAAAGAAACATTGTGTTCCTAACAAGCTAGGTGAAGGACGGCTTTCACACAAACTTATTTCTCAGAACTGAGCATGTGGAGAGACGTTCGTTCATCTAGCACAAAGTGAACGGGTTGCAGGAGAAACTTTTACTCTGTTTTCTCAGTCTTTTTCCTAGAGCCGGTTTGAAGTTCCTGCAGTTTTCACTGTAAAACCGAGTTGGAGCAAGTACCTCCCCAAATATATGTATGGGGTGGAGTTTGCAAGTGAAAAGAAACATTGTGTTCCTAACAAGCTAGGAGAAGGGCGGATTTCACACACACTTATCTCTCAGAACTGAGCATGTGGAGAGACGTTCGTTCATCTAGCACAAAGGGAACGGGTTGCAGGATAAACTTTTACTCTGGTTTCTCAGTCTGTTTCCTAGTGCCCGTTTGAAGTTCCTGCAGTTTTCACTGTAAAACCGAGTTGGAGCTTGTACCTCCCCATATTTATGTATGGAGTGGTGTTTGCAAGTGAAAGGAAACATTGTGTTCCTAACAAGCTAGGTGAAGGACGGCTTTCACACACACTTATCTCTCAGAACTGAGCATGTGGAGAGACGTTCGTTCATCTAGCACCAAGGGAACGGGTTGCAGGAGAAACTTTTACTCTGGTTTCTCAGTCTGTTTCCTAGTGCCGGTTTGATTTTCCGGCAGTTTTCATTGTAAAACCGAGTTGGAGCTTGTACCTCCCCATATATATGTATGGAGTGGAGTTTGCAAGTGAAAAGAAACATTGTGTTCTTAACAAGCTGGTGAAGGGCGGCTTTCACACACACTTATCTCTCAGAACTGAGCATGTGGAGAGACGTTCGTTCATCTAGCACAAAGGGAACGGGTTGCAGGAGAAACTTTTACTCTGGTTTCTCAGTCTGTTTCCTAGTGCAGTTTGACGTTCCTGCAGTTTTCCCTGTAAAATCGAGTTGGAGCTTGTACCTCCCCATATATATGTATGGAGTGGAGTTTGCAAGTGAAAAGAAACTTTGTGTTCCCAACAAGCATGGTGAAGGACGGCTTTCACACACACTTATTTCTCAGAACTGAGCATGTGGAGAGACGTTCCTTCATCTAGCACCAAGGGAAAGGGTTGCAGGAGAAACTTATACTCTGGTTTCTCAGTCTGTTTCCTAGTGCCTGTTTGAAGTTCCTGCAGTTTTCACTGTAAAACCGAGTTGGAGCTAGTACCTCCCCAAATATATGTATGGGGTGGAGTTTGCAAGTGAAAAGAAACATTGTGTTCCTAACAAGCTAGGTAAAGGACGGCTTTCACACACACTTATCTCTCAGAACTGAGCATGTGGAGAGACTTTCGTTCATCTAGCAGAAAGGGAACTGTTTGCATGAGAATGTTTTACTCTGGTTTCTCAGTCTCTTTCCTAGTGCCCGTTTGAAGTTCCTGCATTTTTCACTGTAAAATCGAGTTGGAGCTTGTACCTCCCCATATATATGTATGGAGTGGAGTTTGCAAGTGAAAAGAAACTTTGTGTTCCCAACAAGCTAGGTGAAGGACGCCTTTCACACACACTTATCTCTCAGAACTGAGCACGTGGAGAGACGTTCCTTCATCTAGCACCAAGGGAAAGGGTTGCAGGAGAAACTTTACTCTGGTTTCTCAGTCTGTTTCCTAGTGCCTTTTTGAAGTTCCTGCAGTTTTCACTGTAAAACCGATTTGGAGCTTGTACCTCCCCATATAAATATATGGAGTGGAGATTGCAAATGAAAAGAAACATTGTGTTCCTAAAAAGCTAGGTGAAGTACGGGTTTCACACACACTTATATCTCAGAAATGAGCATGTGGAGAGACGTTCGTTCATCTAGCACAAAGTGAACGGTTTGCTGGAGAAACTTTTACTCTGGTTTCTCAGTCTTTTTCCTAGAGCCGGTTTGAAGTTCCTGCAGTTTTCACTGTAAAACCGAGTTGGAGCTTGTACCTCCCCATATTTATGTATGGAGTGGAGTTTGCAAGTGAAAGGAAACATTGTGTTCCTAAAAAGCTAGGTGAAGGACGGCTTTCACACACACTTATCTCTCAGAACTGAGCATGTGGAGAGACGTTCGTTCATCTAGCACAAAGGGAACAGGTTGCAGGAGTAACTTTTACTCTGGTTTCTCAGTCTGTTTCCTAGTGCCGGTTTGAAGTTTCTGCAGTTTTCCCTGTAAAACCGAGTTGGAGCTATTACCTCCCCATATATATGTATGGAGTGGAGTTTGCAAGTGAAAAGAAACTTTGTGTTCCCAACAAGCAAGGTGAAGGACGGCTTTCACACACACTTATCTCTCAGAACTGAGAATGTGGAGAGACGTTCGTTCATCTAGCACAAAGGGAACGGGTTGCAGGAGAAACTTTTACTCTGGTTTCTCAGTCTGTTTCCTAGTGCCGGTTTGAAGTTCCTGGAAATTTCACTGCAAATCCGAGTTGGAGCTAGTACCTCTCCAGAAATATGAATGAAGTGGAGTTTGCAACTGAAAAGAAACTTTGTGTTCCCAACAAGCTAGGTGAAGGACGGCTTTCATACACAATTATCTCTCAGAACTGAGCATGTGGAGAGACGTTCGTTCATCTAGCACAAAGAGAACGGGTTGCAGGAGAAACTTTTACTCTGGTTTCTCAGTCTGTTTCCTAGTGCCGGTTTGAAGTTCCTGGAAATTTCACTGCAAAACCGTGTTGGAGCTAGTACCTCCCCATATATATGAATGAAGTGGAGTTTGCAACTGAAAAGAAACTTTGTGTTCCCAACAAGCTAGGTGAAGGACGGCTTTCATACACACTTATCTCTCAGAACTGAGCATGTGGAGAGACGTTCGTTCATCTAGCACAAAGGGAACGGGTTGCAGGAGAAACTTTTACTCTGGTTTCTCAGTCTGTTTCCTAGTTCCGGTTTGAAGTTCCTGGAAATTTCACTGCAAAACCGAGTTGGAGCTAGTACCTCCCCATATATATGAATGAAGTGGAGTTTGCAACAGAAAAGAAACTTTGTGTTCCCAACAAGCTAGGTGAAGGACGGCTTTCATACACACTTATCTCTCAGAACTGAGCATGTGGAGAGACGTTCGTTCATCTAGCACAAAGGGAACGGGTTGCAGGAGAAACTTTTACTCTGGTTTCTCAGTCTGTTTCCTAGTGCCGGTTTGAAGTTCCTGAAGTTTTCCCTGTAAAACCGAGTTGGAGCTAGTACCTCCCCATATATATGTATGGAGTGGAGTTTGCAAGTGAGAAGAAAGTTTGTGTTCCCAACAAGCTAGTTGAAGGACGGCTTTCACACACACATATCTCTCAGAATTGAGCTTGTGGAGAGACGTTCGTTCATCTAGCACCAAGGGAACGGGTTGCAGGAGAAACTTTTACTCTGGTTTCTCAGTCTGTTTCCTAGTGCCGGTTTGATGTTCCTGCAGTTTTCACTGTAAAACAGATTTGGAGCTTGTACCTCCCAATATATATGTATGGAGCGGAGTTTGCAAGTGAAAAGAAACTTTGTGTTCCTAACAAGATAGGTGAAGGACGGCTTTCACACACACTTATCTCTCAGAACTGAGCATGTGGAGAGACGTTCGTTCATCTAGCACCAAGGGAACGGGTTGCAGGAGAAACTTTTACTCTGGTTTCTCAGTCTGTTTCCTAGTGCCGGTTTGATTTTCCTGCAGTTTTCATTGTAAAACCGAGTTGGAGCTTGTACCTCCCCATATATATGTATGGAGTGGAGTTTGCAAGTGAAAAGAAACATTGTGTTCCTAACAAGCTAGGTGAAGGACGGCTTTCACACACACTTAACTCTCAGAACTGAGCATGTGGAGAGACGTTCGTTCATCTAGCACAAAGGGAACGGGTTGCAGGAGAAACTTTTACTCTGGTTTCTCAGTCTGTTTCCTAGTGCAGTTTGACGTTCCTGCAGTTTTCCCTGTAAAACCGAGTTGGAGCTAGTACCTCCCCATATATATGTATGGAGTGGAGTTTGCAAGTGAAAAGAAACTTTGTGTTCCCAACAAGCATGGTGAAGGACGGCTTTCACACACACTTATATCTCAGAAATGAGCATGTGCAGAGACGTTCCTTCATCTAGCACCAAGGGAAAGGGTTGAAGGAGAAACTTATACTCTGGTTTCTCAGTCTGTTTCCTAGTGCCTGTTTGAAGTTCCTGCAGTTTTCACTGTAAAACCGAGTTGGAGCTAGTACCTCCCCAAATATATGTATGGGGTGGAGTTTGCATGTGAAAAGAAACATTGTGTTCCTAACAAGCTAGGTAAAGGACGGCTTTCACACACACTTATCTCTCAGAACTGAGCATGTGGAGAGACTTTCGTTCATCTAGCACAAAGGGAACTGTTTGCAGGAGAAACTTTTACTCTGGTTTCTCAGTCTCTTTCCTAGTGCCCGTTTGAAGTTCCTGCATTTTTCACTGTAAAATCGAGTTGGAGCTTGTACCTCCCCATATATATGTATGGAGTGGAGTTTGCAAGTGAAAAGAAACTTTGTGTTCCCAACAAGCTAAGTGAAGGACGGCTTTCACACACACTTATCTCTCAGAACTGAGCACGTGGAGAGACGTTCCTTCATCTAGCACCAAGGGAAAGGGTTGCAGGAGAAACTTTACTCTGGTTTCTCAGTCTGTTTCCTAGTGCCTTTTTGAATTTCCTGCAGTTTTCACTGTAAAACCGATTTGGAGCTTGTACCTCCCCATATAAATATATGGAGTGGAGTTTGCAAATGAAAAGAAACATTGTGTTCCTAACAAGCTAGGTGAAGTACGGCTTTCACACACACTTATATCTCAGAACTGAGCATGTGGAGAGACGTTCGTTCATCTAGCACAAATTGAACTGTTTGTTGGAGAAACTTTTACTCTGGTTTCTCAGTTTTTTTCCTAGAGCCGGTTTGAAGTTCCTGCAGTTTTCACTGTAAAACCGAGTTGAAGCTTGTACCTCCCCATATTTATGTATGGAGTGGAGTTTGCAAGTGAAAGGAAACATTGTGTTCCTAACAAGCTAGGTGAAGGACGGCTTTCACACACACATATCAGTCAGAACTGAGCATGTGGAGAGACGTTCGTTCATCTAGCACAAAGGGAACAGGTTGCAGGAGTAACTTTTACTCTGGTTTCTCAGTCTGTTTCCTAGTGCCAGTTTGAAGTTTCTGCAGTTTTCCCTGTAAAATCGAGTTGGAGCTAGTACCTCCCCATATATATGTATGGAGTGGAGTTTGCAAGTGAAAAGAAACTTTGTGTTCCCAACAAGCAAGGTGAAGGACGGCTTTCACACACACTTATCTCTCAGAACTGAGAATGTGGAGAGACGTTCGTTCATCTAGCACCAAGGGAACGGGTTGCAGGAGAAACTTTTACTCTGGTTTCTCAGTCTGTTTCCTAGTGCCGGTTTGATATTCCTGCAGTTTTCACTGTAAAACAGATTTGGAGCTTGTACCTCCCCATATATATGTATGGAGTGGAGTTTACAAATGAAAAGAAACTTTGTGTTCCCAACAAGCTATGTGAATGACGGCTTTCATACACACTTATCTCTCAGAACTGAGCATGTGGAGAGACGTTCGTTCATCTAGCACAAAGGGAACGGGTTGCAGGAGAAACTTTTACTCTGGTTTCTCAGTCTGTTTCCTAGTGCCGGTTTGAAGTTCCTGAAGTATTCCCTGTAAAACCGAGTTGGAGCTAGTATCTCCCCATATAAATGTATGGAGTGGAGTTTGCAAATGAAAAGAAAGTTTGTGTTCCTAACAAGCTAGTTGAAGGACGGCTTTCACACACACATATCTCTCAGAATTGAGCATGTGGAGAGACGTTCGTTCATCTAGCACCAAGGGAACGGGTTGCAGGAGAAACTTTTACTCTGCTTTCTCAGTCTGTTTCCTAGTGCCGGTTTGATGTTCCTGCAGTTTTCACTGTAAAACAGATTTGGAGCTTGTACCTCCCCATATATATGTATGGAGTGGAGTTTGCAAGTGAAAAGAAACTTTGTGTTCCTAACAAGATAGCTGAAGGACGGCTTTCACACACACTTATCTCTCAGAACTGAGCATGTGGAGAGACGTTCGTTCATCTAGCACCAAGGGAACGGGTTGCAGGAGAAACATTTACTCTGATTTCTCAGTCTGTTTCCTAGTGCCGGTTTGATTTTCCTGCAGTTTTCATTGTAAAACCGAGTTGGAGCTTGTACCTCCCCATATATATGTATGGAGTGGAGTTTGCAAGTGAAAAGAAACATTGTGTTCCTAACAAGCTAGGTGAAGGACGGCTTTCACACACACTTATCTCTCAGAACTGAGCATGTGGAGAGACGTTCGTTCATCTAGCACAAAGGGAACGGGTTGCAGGAGAAACTTTTACTCTGGTTTCTCAGTCTGTTTCCTAGTGCAGTTTGACGTTCCTGCAGTTTTCCCTGTTAAACCGAGTTGGAGCTAGTACCTCCCCATATATATGTATGGAGTGGAGTTTGCAAGTGAAAAGAAACATTGTGTTCCCAACAAGCATGGTGAAGGACGGCTTTCACACACACTTATATCTCAGAACTGAGCATGTGCAGAGACGTTCCTTCATCTAGCACCAAGGGAACGGGTTGCAGGAGAAACTTTTACTCTGGTTTCTCAGTCTGTTTCCTAGTGCCGGTTTGAAGTTCCTGCAGTTTTCACTGTAAAACAGATTTGGAGCTTGTACCTCCCAATATATATGTATGGAGCGGAGTTTGCAAGTGAAAAGAAACTTTGTGTTCCTAACAAGATAGGTGAAGGACGGCTTTCACACACACTTATCTCTCAGAACTGAGCATGTGGAGAGACGTTCGTTCATCTAGCACCAAGGGAACGGGTTGCAGGAGAAACTTTTACTCTGGTTTCTCAGTCTGTTTCCTAGTGCCGGTTTGATTTTTGTGCAGTTTTCATTGTAAAACCGAGTTGGAGCTTGTACCTCCCCATATATATGTATGGAGTGGAGTTTGCAAGTGAAAAGAAACATTGTGTTCCTAACAAGCTAGGTGAAGGACGGCTTCACACACACTTATCTCTCAGAACTGAGCATGTGGAGAGACGTTCGTTCATCTAGCACAAAGGGAACGGGTTGCAGGAGAAACTTTTACTCTGGTTTCTCAGTCTGTTTCCTAGTGCAGTTTGACGTTCCTGCAGTTTTCCCTGTAAAACCGAGTTGGAGCTAGTACCTCCCCATATATATGTATGGAATGGAGTTTGCAACTGAAAAGAAACTTTGTGTTCCCAACAAGCTAGGTGAAGGACGGCATACACACACACTTATCTCTCCGAACTGACCATTTGGGGAGACGTTCGTTCATCTATCACAAAGGGAACGTGTTGCAGGAGAAACTTTACTCTGGTTTCTCAGTCTGTTTCCTAGTGCCTTTTTGAATTTCCTGCAGTTTTCACTGTAAAACCGATTTGGAGCTTGTACCTCCCCATATAAATATATGGAGTGGAGTTTGCAAATGAAAAGAAACATTGTGTTCCTAACAAGCTAGGTGAAGTACGGCTTTCACACACACTTATATCTCAGAACTGAGCATGTGGAGAGACTTTCGTTCATCTAGCACAAAGGGAACTGTTTGCAGGAGAAACTTTTACTCTGGTTTCTCAGTCTCTTTCCTAGTGCCCGTTTGAAGTTCCTGCATTTTTCACTGTAAAATCGAGTTGGAGCTTGTACCTCCCCATATATATGTATGGAGTGGAGTTTGCAAGTGAAAAGAAACTTTGTGTTCCCAACAAGCTAGGTGAAGGACGGCTTTCACACACACTTATCTCTCAGAACTGAGCACGTGGAGAGACGTTCCTTCATCTAGCACCAAGGGAAAGGGTTGCAGGAGAAACTTTTACTCTGGTTTCTCAGTCTGTTTCCTAGTGCCTTTTTGAAGTTCCTGCAGTTTTCACTGTAAAACCGATTTGGAGCTTGTACCTCCCCATATAAATATATGGAGAGGAGTTTGCAAATGAAAAGAAACATTGTGTTCCTAAAAAGCTAGGTGAAGTACGGCTTTCACACACACTTATTTCTCAGAACTGAGCATGTGGAGAGACGTTCGTTCATCTAGCACAAAGTGAACGGGTTGCTGGAGAAACTTTTACTCTGGTTTCTCAGTCTTTTTCCTAGAGCCGTTTTGAAGTTCCTGCAGTTTTCACTGTAAAACCGAGTTGGAGCTAGTACCTCCCCAAGTATATGTATGGGGTGGAGTTTGCAAGTGAAAAGAAACATTGTGTTCCTAACAAGCTAGATGAAGGACGGCTTTCACACACACTTATCTCTCAGAACTGAGCATGTGGAGAGACGTTCGTTCATCTAGCACAAAGGGAACGGGTTGCAGGAGAAACTTTTACTCTGGTTTCTCAGTCTGTTTCCTAGTGCCGGTTTGAAGTTCCTGGAAATTTCACTGCAAAACCGAGTTGGAGCTAGTACCTCCCCATATATATTAATGAAGTGGAGTTTGCAACTGAAAAGAAACTTTGTGTTCCCAACAAGCTAGGTGAAGGACGGCTTTCATACACACTTATCTCTCAGAACTGAGCATGTGGAGAGACGTTCTTTCATCTAGCACAAATGGAACGGTTTGCAGGAGAAACTTTTACTCTGGTTTCTCAGTCTGTTTCCTAGTGCCGGTTTGATTTTCCTGCAGTTTTCATTGTAAAACCGAGTTGGAGCTTGTACCACCCCATATATATGTATGGAGTGGAGTTTGCAAGTGAAAAGAAACATTGTGTTCCTAACAAGCTAGGTGAAGGACGGCTTTCACACACACTTATCTCTCAGAACTGAGCATGTGGAGAGACGTTCGTTCATCTAGCACAAAGGGAACGGGTTGCAGGAGAAACTTTTACTCTGGTTTCTCAGTCTGTTTCCTAGTGCAGTTTGACGTTCCTGCAGTTTTCCCTGTAAAACCGAGTTGGAGCTAGTACCTCCCCATATATATGTATGGAGTGGAGTTTGCAAGTGAAAAGGAACTTTGTGTTCCCAACAAGCATGGTGAAGGACGGCTTTCACACACACTTATATCTCAGAACTGAGCATGTGGAGAGACGTTCCTTCATCTAGCACCAAGGGAAAGGGTTGCAGGAGAAACTTATACTCTGGTTTCTCAGTCTGTTTCCTAGTGCCTGTTTGAAGTTCCTGCAGTTTTCACTGTAAAACCGAGTTGGAGCTAGTACCTCCCCAAATATATGTATGGGGTGGAGTTTCCAAGTGAAAAGAAACATTGTGTTCCTAACAAGCTAGGTAAAGGACGGCTTTCACACACACTTATCTCTCAGAACTGAGCATGTGGAGAGACTTTCGTTCATCTAGCACAAAGGGAACTGTTTGCAGGAGAAACTTTTACTCTGGTTTCTCAGTCTCTTTCCTAGTGCCCGTTTGAAGTTCCTGCATTTTTCACTGTAAAATCGAGTTGGAGCTTGTACCTCCCCATATATATGTATGGAGTGGAGTTTGCAAGTGAAAAGAAACTTTGTGTTCCCAACAAGATAGGTGAAGGACGGCTTTCACACACACTTATCTCTCAGAACTGAGCACGTGGAGAGACGTTCCTTCATCTAGCACCAAGGGAAAGGGTTGCAGGAGAAACTTTTACTCTGGTTTCTCAGTCTGTTTCCTAGTGCCTTTTTGAAGTTCCTGCAGTTTTCACTGTAAAACCGATTTGGAGCTTGTACCTCCCCATATAAATATATGGAGTGGAGTTTGCAAATGAAAAGAAACATTGTGTTCCTAAAAAGCTAGGTGAAGTACGGCTTTCACACACACTTATTTCTCAGAACTGAGCATGTGGAGAGACGTTCGTTCATCTAGCACAAAGTGAACGGGTTGCTGGAGAAACTTTTACTCTGGTTTCTCAGTCTTTTTCCTAGAGCCGTTTTGAAGTTCCTGCAGTTTTCACTGTAAAACCGAGTTGGAGCTAGTACCTCCCCAAGTATATGTATGGGGTGGAGTTTGCAAGTGAAAAGAAACATTGTGTTCCTAACAAGCTAGATGAAGGACGGCTTTCACACACACTTATCTCTCAGAACTGAGCATGTGGAGAGACGTTCGTTCATCTAGCACAAAGGGAACGGGTTGCAGGAGAAACTTTTACTCTGGTTTCTCAGTCTGTTTCCTAGTGCCGGTTTGAAGTTCCTGGAAATTTCACTGCAAAACCGAGTTGGAGCTAGTACCTCCCCATATATATTAATGAAGTGGAGTTTGCAACTGAAAAGAAACTTTGTGTTCCCAACAAGCTAGGTGAAGGACGGCTTTCATACACACTTATCTCTCAGAACTGAGCATGTGGAGAGACGTTCGTTCATCTAGCACAAATGGAACGGTTTGCAGGAGAAACTTTTACTCTGGTTTCTCAGTCTGTTTCCTAGTTCCGGTTTGAAGTTCCTGGATATTTCACTGCAAAACCGAGTTGGAGCTAGTACCTCCCCATATATATGAATGAAGTGGAGTTTGCAAATGAAAAGAAAGTTTGTGTTCCCAACAAGCTAGTTGAAGGACGGCTTTCACACACACATATCTCTCAGAATTGAGCATGTGGAGAGACGTTCGTTCATCTAGCACCAAGGGAACGGGATGCAGGAGAAACATTTACTCTGATTTCTCAGTCTGTTTCCTAGTGCCGGTTTGATTTTCCTGCAGTTTTCATTGTAAAACCGAGTTGGAGCTTGTACCTCCCCATATATATGTATGGAGTGGAGTTTGCAAGTGAAAAGAAACATTGTGTTCCTAACAAGCTAGGTGAAGGACGGCTTTCACACACACTTATCTCTCAGAACTGAGCATGTGGAGAGACGTTCGTTCATCTAGCACAAAGGGAACGGGTTGCAGGAGAAACTTTTACTCTGGTTTCTCAGTCTGTTTCCTAGTGCAGTTTGACGTTCCTGCAGTTTTCCCTGTAAAACCGAGTTGGAGCTAGTACCTCCCCATATATATGTATGGATGGAGTTTGCAAGTGAAAGAAACTTTGTGTTCCCAACAAGCATGGTGAAGGACGGCTTTCACACACACTTATATCTCAGAACTGAGCATGTGGAGAGACGTTCCTTCATCTAGCACCAAGGGAAAGGGTTGCAGGAGAAACTTATACTCTGGTTTCTCAGTCTGTTTCCTAGTGCCTGTTTGAAGTTCCTGCAGTTTTCACTGTAAAACCGAGTTGGAGCTAGTACCTCCCCAAATATATGTATGGGGTGGAGTTTCCAAGTGAAAAGAATCATTGTGTTCCTAACAAGCTAGGTAAAGGACGGATTTCACACACACTTATCTCTCAGAACTGAGCATGTGGAGAGACTTTCGTTCATCTAGCACAAAGGGAACTGTTTGCAGGAGAAACTCTTAATCTGGTTTCTCAGTCTCTTTCCTAGTGCCCGTTTGAAGTTCCTGCATTTTTCACTGTAAAATCGAGTTGGAGCTTGTACCTCCCCATATATATGTATGGAGTGGAGTTTGCAAGTGAAAAGAAACTTTGTGTTCCCAACAAGCTACGTGAAGGACGGCTTTCACACACACTTATCTCTCAGAACTGAGCACGTGGAGAGACGTTCCTTCATCTAGCACCAAGGGAAAGGGTTGCAGGAGAAACTTTTACTCTGGTTTCTCAGTCTGTTTCCTAGTGCCTTTTTGAAGTTCCTGCAGTTTTCACTGTAAAACCGATTTGGAGCTTGTACCTCCCCATATAAATATATGGAGTGGAGTTTGCAAATGAAAAGAAACATTGTGTTCCTAAAAATCTAGGTGAAGTACGGCTTTCACAAACACTTATTTCTCAGAACTGAGCATGTGGAGAGACGTTCGTTCATCTAGTACAAAGTGAACGGGTTGCTGGAGAAACTTTTACTCTGGTTTCTCAGTCTTTTTCCTAGAGCCGTTTTGAAGTTCCTGCAGTTTTCACTGTAAAACCGAGTTGGAGCTAGTACCTCCCCAAGTATATGTATGGGGTGGAGTTTGCAAGTGAAAAGAAACATTGTGTTCCTAACAAGCTAGATGAAGGACGGCTTTCACACACACTTATCTCTCAGAACTGAGCATGTGGAGAGACGTTCGTTCATCTAGCACAAAGGAACGGGTTGCAGGAGAAACTTTTACTCTGGTTTCTCAGTCTGTTTCCTAGTGCCCGTTTGAAGTTCCTGCAGTTTTCCCTGTAAAACCGAGTTGGAGCTAGTACCTCCCCATATATATGTATGGAGTGGAGTTTGCAAGTGAAAAGAAACTTTGTGTTCCCAACAAGCAAGGTGAAGGACGGCTTTCACACACACTTATCTCTCAGAACTGAGAATGTGGAGAGACGTTCGTTCATCTAGCCCCAAGGGAACGGGTTGCAGGGGAAACTTTTACTCTGGTTTCTCAGTCTGTTTCCTAGTGCCGGTTTGAAGTTCCTGCAGTTTTCACTGTAAAACCGAGTTGGAGCTTGTACCTCCCCATATATATGTATGGAGTGGAGTTTGCAAGTGAAAAGAAACTTTGTGTTCCTAACAAGCTAGGTGAAGGACGGCTTTCACACACACTTATCTCTCAGAACTGAGCATGTGGAGAGACGTTCGTTCATCTAGCATCAAGGGAACGGGTTGCAGGAGAAAATTTTACTCTGGTTTCTCAGTCTGTTTCCTAGTGCCGGTTTGAAGTTCCTGCAATTTTCACTGTAAAACAGAGTTGGAGCTAGTACCTCCCTGTATATATGAATGGAGTGGTGTTTGCAACTGAAAAGAAACTTTGTGTTCCCAACAAGCTAGGTGAAGGACGGCATACACACACACTTATCTCTCCGAACTGACCATTTGGGGAGACGTTCGTTCATCTATCACAAAGGGAACGGGTTGCTGGAGAAACATTTACTCTGGTTTCTCAGTCTGTTTCCTAGTGCAATTTGGACGTTCCTGCAGTTTTCCCTGTCAAACCGAATTGGAGCTTGTACCTCCCCATATTTATGTATGGAGTGGTGTTTGCAAGTGAAAGGAAACATTGTGTTCCTAACAAGCTAGGTGAAGTACGGCTTTCACACACACTTATCTCTCAGAACTGAGCATGTTGAGAGACGTTCGTTCATCTAGCCCAAAAGGAACGGGTTGCAGGAGAAACTTTTACTCAGGTTTCTCAGTCTGTTTCCTGTTGCCGGTATGAGTTCCTGCAGTTTTCACTATAAAACAGAGTTGGTGCCAGTACCTCCCCATATATATGTATGGAGTGGAGTTAGCAAGTGAGAAGAAACTTTGTGTTCCCAACAAGCTAGGTGAAGGACGGGTATCACACACACTTATCTCTCAGAACTGAGCATGTGGAGAGATGTTCGTTCATCTAGAACATAGGGAACGGTTTGCAGGAGAAACTTTTACTCTGGTTTCTCAGTCTGTTTCCTGTTGCCGGTTTGAAGTTTCTGCAGTTTTCACTGTAAAACCGAGTTGGAGCTTGTACCTCCCCATATATATGTATGGAGTGGAGTTTGCAACTGAAAAGAAACTTTGTGTTCCCCACAAGCTAGGTGAAGGACGGCTTTCACACACACTTATCTCTCAGAACTGAGCATGTGGAGAGGCGTTCGTTCATCAAGCCCAAAGGGAACGGGTTGCATGAGAAACTTTTACTCTGGTTTCTCAGTCTGTTTCCTGTTGCCGGTTTGAATTTCCTGCAGATTTCACTGTAAAACCGAGTTGGAGCTAGTACCTCCACATATATATGTATGCAGTGGGGTTTGCAAGTGAAAAGAAACTTTGTGTTCCCAACAAGCTAGGTGAAGGTCGGCTTTCACACACACTTATCTCTCAGAACTGAGCATGTGGAGAGACGTTCGTTAATGTAGCACAAAGGGAACGTGTTGCAGGAGAAACTTTTACTGTGGTTTCTCAGTCTGCATCCTAGTGCCGGTTTGAATTTCCTGCAATTTTCCCTGTAAAACAGAGTTGGAGCTAGTACCTCCCATATATATGTATGGAGTGGAGTTTTCATGTGAAAAGAAAATTTGTGTTCCCAACAAGCTAGGTGAAGGACATCTTTCACACACACTTATCTCTCAGAACTGAGCATGTGGAGAGACGTTCGTTCATCTAGCCCAAAAGGAACGGGTTGCAGGAGAAACTTTTACTCTGGTTTCACAGTCTGTTTCCTGTTGCCGGTATGAGTTCCTGCAGTTTTCACTATAAAACAGAGTTGGTGCCAGTACCTCCCCATATATATGTATGGAGTGGAGTTAGCAAGTGAGAAGAAACTTTGTGTTCCCAACAAGCTAGGTGAAGGACGGGTATCACACACACTTATCTCTCAGAACTGAGCATGTGGAGAGGCGTTCGTTCATCAAGCCCAAAGGGAACGGGTTGCATGAGAAACTTTTACTCTGGTTTCTCAGTCTGTTTCCTGTTGCCGGTATGAAGTTCCTGCAGTTTTCACTGTAAAACCGAGTTGGTGCTATTACCTCCCCATATATAAGTATGGAGTGGAGTTTACAAGTGAAAAGAAACTTTGTGTTCCCAACAAGCTAGGTGAAGGACATCTTTCACACACACTTATCTCTGAGAACTGAGCATGTGGAGAGACGTTCGTTAATGTAGCACAAAGGGAACGTGTTGCAGGAGAAACTTTTACTGTGGTTTCTCAGTGTTTTTCCTAGTGCCGGTTTGAAGTTCCTGCAGTTTTCCCTGTAAAACCGAGTAGGATCTAGTACCTCCCCATATATATGTGTGGAGTGGATTTTGCAAGTGAAAAGAACTTTGTGTTCCCAACAAGCTAAGTGAAGGGCGGCTTTCACACACACTTATCTCTCAGAACTGAGCATGTGGAGAGACGTTCGTTCATCTAGCACTAAGGGAACGGGTTGCAGGAGAAACTTTTACTCTGGTTTCTCAGTCTGCTTCCTCTTGCCGGTTTGAATTTCCTGCAATTTTCCCTGTAAAACCGAGTTGGAGCTAGTACCTCCCATATATATGTATGGAGTGGAGTTTTCATGTGAAAAGAAACTTTGTGTTCCCAACAAGCATGGTGAAGGACGGCTTTCACACACACTTATATCTCAGAACTGAGCATGTTGAGAGACGTTCCTTCATCTAGCACCAAGGGAAAGGGTTGCAGGAGAAACTTATACTCTGGTTTCTCAGTCTGTTTCCTAGTGCCTGTTTGAAGTTCCTGCAGTTTTCACTGTAAAACCGAGTTGGAGCTAGTACCTCCCCAAATATATGTATGGGGTGGAGTTTCCAAGTGAAAAGAAACATTGTGTTCCTAACAAGCTAGGTAAAGGACGGCTTTCACACACACTTATCTCTCAGAACTGAGCATGTGGAGAGACTTTCGTTCATCTAGCACAAAGGGAACTGTTTGCAGGAGAAACTTTTACTCTGGTTTCTCAGTCTCTTTCCTAGTGCCCGTTTGAAGTTCCTGCATTTTTCACTGTAAAATCGAGTTGGAGCTTGTACCTCCCCATATATATGTATGGAGTGGAGTTTGCAAGTGAAAAGAAACTTTGTGTTCCCAACAAGCTAGATGAAGGACGGCTTTCACACTCACTTATCTCTCAGAACTGAGCACGTGGAGAGACGTTCCTTCATCTAGCACCAAGGGAAAGGGTTGCAGGAGAAACTTTTACTCTGGTTTCTCAGTCTGTTTCCTAGTGCCTTTTTGAAGTTCCTGCAGTTTTCACTGTAAAACCGATTTGGAGCTTGTACCTCCCCATATAAATATATGGAGTGGAGTTTGCAAATGAAAAGAAACATTGTGTTCCTAAAAAGCTAGGTGAAGTACGGCTTTCACACACACTTATTTCTCAGAACTGAGCATGTGGAGAGACGTTCGTTCATCTAGCACAAAGTGAACGGGTTGCTGGAGAAACTTTTACTCTGGTTTCTCAGTCTTTTTCCTAGAGCCGTTTTGATGTTCCTGCAGTTTTCACTGTAAAACAGAGTTGGAGCTAGTACCTCCCCAAATATATGTATGGGGTGGAGTTGGCAAGTGAAAAGAAACATTGTGTTCCTAACAAGCTAGATGAAGGACGGCTTTCACACACACTTATCTCTCAGAACTGAGCATGTGGAGAGACGTTCGTTCATCTAGCACAAAGGGAACGGGTTGCAGGAGAAACTTTTACTCTGGTTTCTCAGTCTGTTTCCTAGTGCCCGTTTGAAGTTCCTGCAGTTTTCCCTGTAAAACCGAGTTGGAGCTAGTACCTCCCCATATATATGTATGGAGTGGAGTTTGCAAGTGAAGAGAAACTTTGTGTTCCCAACAAGCAAGTTGAAGGACCGCTTTCACACACACTTATCTCTCAGAACTGAGAATGTGGAGAGACGTTCGTTCATCTAGCCCCAAAGGAACGGGTTGCAGGGGAAGCTTTTACTCTGGTTTCTCAGTCTGTTTCCTAGTGCCGGTTTGAAGTTCCTGCAGTTTTCACTGTAAAACCGAGTTGGAGCTTGTACCTCCCCATATATATGTATGGAGTGGAGTTTGCAAGTTAAAAGGAACTTTGTGTTCCTAACAAGCTAGGTGAAGGGCGGCTTTCACACACACTTATCTCTCAGAACTGAGCATGTGGAGAGACGTTCGTTCATCTAGCATCAAGGGAACGGGTTGCAGGAGAAAATTTTACTCTGGTTTCTCAGTCTGTTTCCTAGTGCCGGTTTGAAGTTCCTGCATTTTTCACTGTAAAACCGAGTTGGAGCTTGTACCTCCCCATATATATGTATGGAGTGGAGTTGGCAAGTGAAAAGAAACATTGTGTTCCTAACAAGCTAGGTGAAGGACGGCTTTCACACACACTTATCTCTCAGAAATGAGCATGTGGAGAGACCTTCGTTCATCTAGCACAAAGGGAACGGTTTGCAGGAGAAACTTTTACTCTAATTTCTCAGTCTGTTTCCTAGTGCCGGTACGAAGTTCCTGCAATTTTCACTGAAAAACAGAGTTGGAGCTAGTACCTCCCTGTATATATGAATGGAGTGGTGTTGGCAACTGAAAAGAAACTTTGTGTTCCCAACAAGCTAGGTGAAGGACGGCATACACACACACTTATCTCTCCGAACTGACCATTTGGGTAGACGTTCGTTCATCTATCACAAAGGGAACGGGTTGCTGGAGAAACATTTACTCTGGTTTCTCAGTCTGTTTCCTAGTGCCGTTTTGACGTTCCTGCAGTTTCCCCTGTCAAACCGAATTGGAGCTTGTACCTCCCCATATTTATGTATGGAGTGGTGTTTGCAAGTGAAAGGAAACATTGTGTTCCTAACAAGCTAGGTGAAGTACGGCTTTCACACACACTTATCTCTCAGAACTGAGCATGTGGAGAGACGTTCGTTCATCTAGCCCAAAAGGAACGGGTTGCAGGAGAAACTTTTACTCTGGTTTCTCAGTCTGTTTCCTGTTGCCGGTATGAGTTCCTGCAGTTTTCACTGTAAAACCGAGTTGGAGCTAGTACCTCCACATATATATGTATGCAGTGGGGTTTGCAAGTGAAAAGAAACTTTGTGTTCCCAACAAGCTAGGTGAAGGTCGGCTTTCACACACACTTATCTCTCAGAACTGAGCATGTGGAGAGACGTTCGTTCATCAAGCACAAAGGGAACGGGTTGCAGGAGAAATTTTTACTCTGGTTTCTCAGTCTGTTTCCTAGTGCCGGTTTGAAATTCCTGCAGTATTCACTGTAAAACCGAGTTGGAGCTAGTACCTCCCCATATATATGTATGGAGTGGACTTTGCAACTGAAAAGAATCTCTGTGTTCCCCACAATCTAGGTGAAGGACGGCTTTCACACACACTTATCTCTGAGAACTGAGCATGTGGAGAGACGTTCGTTAATGTAGCACAAAGGGAACGTGTTGCAGGAGAAACTTTTACTGTGGTTTCTCAGTGTTTTTCCTAGTGCCGGTTTGAAGTTCCTGCAGTTTTCCCTGTAAAATCGAGTTGGATCTAGTACCTCCCCATATATATGTGTGGAGTGGATTTTGCAAGTGAAAAGAAACTTTGTGTTCCCAACAAGCTAAGTGAAGGGCGGCTTTCACACACACTTATCTCTCAGAACTGAGCTTGTGGAGAGACGTTCGTTCATCTAGCACTAAGGGAACGGGTTGCAGGAGAAACTTTTACTCTGGTTTCTCAGTCTGCTTCCTAGTGCCGGTTTGAATTTCCTGCAATTTTCCCTGTAAAACCGAGTTGGAGCTAGTACCTCCCATATATATGTATGGAGTGGAGTTTTCATGTGAAAAGAAACTTTGTGTTCCCAACAAGCTTGGTGAAGGACATCTTCCACACACACTTATCTCTCAGAACTGAGCATGTGGAGAGACGTTCGTTCATCTAGCCCAAAAGGAACGGGTTGCAGGAGAAACATTTACTCTGGTTTCTCAGTCTGTTTCCTGCTGCCGGTATGAGTTCCTGCAGTTTTCACTATAAAACAGGGTTGGTGCCAGTACCTCCCCATATATATGTATGGAGTGGAGTTAGCAAGTGAGAAGAAACTTTGTGTTCCCAACAAGCTAGGTGAAGGACGGGTATCACACACACTTATCTCTCAGAACTGAGCATGTGGAGAGATATTCGTTCATCTAGCACATAGGGAACGGTTTGCAGGAGAAACTTTTACTCTGGATTCTCAGTCTGTTTCCTGTTGCCGGTTTGAAGTTCCTGCAGTTTTCACTGTAAAACCGAGTTGGAGCTAGTACCTCCCCATATATATGTATGGAGTGGAGTTTGCAACTGAAAAGAAACTCTGTGTTCCCTACAAGCTAGGTGAAGAACGGCTTTCACACACACTTATCTCTCAGAACTGAGCATGTGGAGAGGCGTTTGTTCATCAAGCCCAAAGGGAACGAGTTGCATGAGAAATTTTTACTCTGGTTTCTCAGTCTGTTTCCTGTTGCCGGTATGAAGTTCCTGCAGTTTTCACTGTAAAACCGAGTTGGTGCTATTACATCCCCATATATAAGTATGGAGTGGAGTTTACAAGTGAAAAGAAACTTTGGGTTCCCAACAAGCTATGTGAAGGACATCTTTCACACACACTTATCTCTCAGAACTCAGCATGAGGAGAGACGTTCGTTCATCTAGTACAAATGGAATGGGTTACAGGAGAAACTTTTACTCTGGTTTCTCAGTCTGTTTCCTAGAGCCCGTTTGAAGTTCCTGCAGTTTTCACTGTAAAACCGAGTTGGAGCTAGTACCTCCCCATATATATGTATGGAGTGGAGTTTGCAACTGAAAAGAATCTCTGTGTTCCCCACAATCTAGGTGAAGGACGGCTTTCACACACACTTATCTCTGAGAACTGAGCATGTGGAGAGACGTTCGTTAATGTAGCACAAAGGGAACGTGTTGCAGGAGAAACTTTTACTGTGGTTTCTCAGTGTTTTTCCTAGTGCCGGTTTGAAGTTCCTGCAGTTTTCCCTGTAAAACCGAGTTGGATCTAGTACCTCCCCATATGTATGTGTGGAGTGGATTTTGCAAGTGAAAAGAAACTTTGTGTTCCCAACAAGCTAAGTGAAGGGCGGCTTTCACACACACTTATCTCTCAGAACTGAGCATGTGGAGAGACGTTCGTTCATCTAGCACTAAGGGAACGGGTTGCAGGGGAAACTTTTACTCTGGTTTCTCAGTCTTTTTCCTAGTGCCGGTTTGAAGTTCCTGCAGTATTCACTGTAAAACCGAGTTGGAGCTAGTACCTCCCCATATATATGAATTGAGTGGAGTTTGCAAGTGAAAAGAAACATTGTGTTCCTAACAAGCTAGATGAAGTACGGCTTTCACACACTTATCTCTCAGAACTGAGCATGTGGAGAGACGATCGTTCATCTTGCACAAAGGGAACGGATTGAAGGAGAAACTTTTACTCTGGTTTCTCAGTCTGTTTCCTAGTGCCGGTGTGAAGTTCCTGCAATTTTCACTGTAAAACAGAGTTGGAGCTAGTACCTCCCCATATATATGTATGGAGTGGAGTTTTCAAGTGAAAAGAAACTTTGTGTTCCCAACAAGCTTGGTGAAGGATATCTTTCACACACACTTAACTCTCAGAACTGAGCATGTGGAGAGACGTTCGTTCATCTAGCACAAATGGAACGTGTTACAGGAGAAACTTTTACTCTGGTTTCTCAGTCTGTTTCCTAGTGCCCGTTTGAAGTTCCTGCATTTTTCACTGTAAAACCGAGTTGGAGCTTGTACTTCCCCATATATATGTATGGAATGGAGTTTGCAAGTTAGAAGAAACTTTGTGTTCCCAACAAGCTAGGTGAAGGGCGGGTTTTACACACATTTATCTCTCAGATCTGAGCATGTGGAGAGATGTTCGTTCATCTAGCACATAGGGAACGGGTTGCAGGAGAAACTTTTACTCTGGTTTCTCAGTCTTTTTCCTGTGGCCGGTTTGAATTTCCTGCAGTTTTCACTGTAAAACCGAGTTGGAGCTAGTACCTCCCCTTATATAGGTATGCAGTGTAGTTTGCAAGTGAAAAGAAACTTTGTGTTCCCAACAAGCTAGGTGAAGGGCAGCATTCACACACACTTATCTCTCAGAACTGAGCATGTGGAGAGAAGTTCGTTCATCTAGAATGAAGGAAACGGTTTGCAGGGGTAATTTTTACTCTGGTTTGTCAGTCTGTGTCCAAGTGCCTGTTTGAATTTCCTGCAGTTTTCACTGTAATACCGATTTGGAGCTGGTACCTCCCCATATATATGTATGGAGTGGATTTTGCAACTGAAAAGAAACTTTGTTTTCCCCACAATCTAGGTGAAGGACGGCTTTCACACACACTTATCTCTGAGAAATGAGCATGTGGAGAGACGATCGTTAATCTAGCACAAAGGGAACGTGTTGCAGGAGAAACTTTTACTCTGGTTTCTCAGTCTGTTTCCTAGTGCCGGTTTGAAGTTCCTGCAGTTTTCCCTGTAAAACCGATTTGGATCTCGTACCTCCCCATATATATTTATGGAGTGGATTTTGCAAGTGAAAAGAAACTTTGTGATCCCAACAAGCTACTTGAAGGACGGCTTTCAAACACACTTATATCTCAGAACTGATCATGTGGAGAGACGTTCGTTCATCTAGCACTAAGGGAACGGGTTGCAGGAGAAACTTTTCTCTGGTTTCTCAGTCTGTTTCCTAGTGCCGGTTTGAAGTTCCTGCAGTTTTCACTGTAAAATCGAGTTGGAGCTAGTACCTCCCCATATATATGTATGGAGTTGAGTTTGCAAGTGAAAACAAACTTTGTGTTCCGAACAAGCTAGGTGAAGGACGGCTTTCACACACACTTATCTCTCAGAACTGAGCATGTGGAGAGACGTTTGTTCATCTAGCACAAAGGGAATTTGTTACAAGAGAAACTTTTACTCTGGTTTCTCATTTTTTTCCTAGTGCCGGTTTGAATTTCCTGCAGTTTTCACTGTAAAACCGAGTTGGAGCTAGGAACTCCCCATATATATGTATGGACTGGAGTTTGCAACTGAAAAGAAACTTTTTGTTCCCCACAATCTAGGTGAAGGACGGCTTTCACACACACTTATCTCTGAGAACTGAGCATGTGGAGAGACTTTCGTTAATCTAGCACAAAGGGAATGTGTTGCAGGAGGAACTTTTACTCAGGTTTCTCAGTCTGTTTCCTGTTACTGCTTTGAAGTTCCTGCAGTTTTCACTGTAAAACCGAGTTGGAGCTACTACCTCCCCATATATATGTTTGGAATGGAGTTTGCAAGTGAAAAGAAACTTTGTGTTCCCAACAAGCTAGGTGAATAACGGCTTTCACACACACTTATCTCTCATAACTGAGCATGTGGAGAGACGTTCGTTCATCTAGCACAAAGGGAAAGGGTTACAGGAGAAACTTTTACTCTGGTTTCTCAGTCTTTTTCCTAGTGCCGGTTTGGAGTTCCTGCAGTTTTCACTGTAAAACCGAGTTGGAGCTAGTACCTCCCCATATATATGTATGGAGTGGAGTTTACAAATGAAAAGAAACTTTGTGTTCCCAACAAGCTAGGTGAAGGACGGCTTTCACACACACTTATCTCTCAGAACTGAGCATCTGGACAGACGTTCGTTCATCTAGCACAAATGGAACGGGTTGCAGGAGAAACTTTTTCTCTGGTTTCTCAGTCTGTTTCCTAGTGCCGGTTTGAAGTTCCTGCAGTTTTCCCTGTAAAACCGAGTTGGAGCTAGTACCTCCCCATATATATGTATGGAGTGGAGTTTGCAAGTGAAAAGAAACATTGTGTTCCCAAAAAGCTAGGTGAAGGACGGCTTTCACACACACTTATCTCTCAGAACTGAGCATGTGGAGAGACGTTCGTTTATCTAGCACAAGGGGAACGGGTTGGAGGAGAAACTTTTACTCTGGTTTCTCAGTCTGTTTCCTGTTGCCGCTTTGAAGTTCCTGCAGTTTTCCCTGTAAAACCGAGTTGGAGCTTGTACCTCCCCATGTATATGTATGGAGTGGAGTTTGCAACTGCAAAGAAACTTTGTGTTCCTAACAAGCTAGGTGAAGGACGGCTTTCACACACACTTATCTCTCAGAACTGAGCATGTGGAGAGACGTTCGTTCATCTAGCAAAAAGGGAATTTGTTACAAGAGAAACTTTTACTCTGGTTTCTCATTTTTTTCCTAGTTCCGGTTTGAATTTCCTGCAGTTTTCACTGTAAAACCGAGTTGGAGCTAGGACCTCCCCTTATATATGTATGGAGTGGAGTTTGCAACTGAAAAGAAATATTTGTGTTCCCAACCTGCAAGGTGAAGGACGGCTTTCACACACACATATCTCTCAGAACAGAGCTTGTGGAGAGACGTTCGTTCATCTAGCACAAAGGGAACGGGTTGCAGGAGAAACTTTTACTCTGGTTTCTCAATCTGTTTCATGTTGCCGCTTTGAAGTTCCTGCAGTTTTCACTGTAAAACCGAGTTGGAGCTAGTACCTACCCATATCTATGTATGCAGTGGAGTTTGCAACTTAATAGAAACTTTGTGTTCCCAACAAGCTAGGTGAAGTACGGCTTTCACACACACTTATCTCTCAGAAATGAGCAGGTGGAGAGACGTTCGTTCATGAAGCACAAAGGGAAAGGGTTGCAGGAGAAACTTTTACTCTGGATTCTCAGTCTGTTTCCTAGTGCCGGTTTGAAGTTCCTGCAGTTTTCACTGTAAAACCGAGTTGGAGCTAGTACCTCCCCATATATATGTATGGACTGGATTTTGCAACTGAAAAGAAACTTTGTGTTCCCCACAAGCTAGGTGAAGGACGGCTTTCACACACAATTATCTCTGAGAACTGAGCATGTGGAGAGACGTTCGTTCATCTAGCACAATCGGAACGGGTTGCTGGAGAAACTTTTACTCTGGTTTCTCAATCTGTTTCATGTTGACGCTTTGAAGTTCCTGCAGTTTTCACTGTAAAACCGAGTTGGAGCTAGTACCTACCCATATCTATGTATGGAGTGGAGTTTGCAACTGAAAAGAAACTTTGTGTTCCCAAGAATCAAGGTGAAGGACGGCTTACACACACACTTAACTCTCAGAACTGAGCATGTTGAGAGACGTTCGTTCATGAAGCACAAAGGGAACGGGTTGCAGGAGAAACTTTTACTCTGCTTTCTCAGTCTGTTTCCTAGTGCCGGTTTGAAGTTCCTGCACTTTTACCTGTAAAACCGATTTGGAGCTAGTACCTCCCCATATATATGTATGGAGTGGAGTTTGCAAGTAAAAAGAAACTTTGTGTTCCCAACAAGCTAGGTGAAGGACGGCTTTCACACACACTTATCTCTCAGAACTGAGCATGTGGAGAGACTTTCGTTCATCTAGCACAAAGGGAACGGGTTGCAGGAGAAACTTTTACTTTGGTTTCTCAGTCTGTTTCCTAGTGCCGTTTTGAAGTTCCTGCAGTTTTCACTGTAAAACCGAGTTGGAGCTAGTACCTCCCCATATATATGTATGGAGTGGGGTTTGCAACTGAAATGAAACTTTGTGTTCCCCAAAAGCTAGGTGAAGGACGTCTTTCACACACACTTATCTCTGAGAACTTAGCATGTGGAGAGACGTTCGTTCATCTAGCACAAAGGGAACGGGTTGCAGGAGAACCTTTTTCTCTGGTTTCTCAGTCTGTTTCCTGTTGCCGCTTTGAAGTTCCTGCAGTTTTCACTGTAAAACAGAGTTGGAGCTAGTAAATCCCCATATATATGTATGGAATGGAGTTTGCAACTGCAGAGAAACTTTGTGTTCCCAACAAGCTAGTTGAAGGACGGCTTTCACACACACTTATCTCTCAGAAATGAGCATGTGGAGAGACGTTCATTCATCTAGCACAAAGGGAACGGGTTGCAACAAAAACTTTTACTCTGGTTTCTCAGTCTGTTTCCTAGTGCCGGTTTGAAGTTCCTGCAGTTTTCACTGTAAAACAGATTTGGAGCTAGTACTTCCCCATATATATGTATGGAGTGGAGTTTGCAACTGCAAAGAAACTTTGTGTTCCCAACAAGCTAAGTGAAGGACGGCTTTCACACACACTTATCTCTCAGAACTGAGCATGTGGAGAGACGTTCGTTCATCTAGCACAAAGGGAACGTGTTGCAGGACAAACTTTTACTCTGGTTTCTCAGTCTGTTTCCTAGTGCCGCTTTGAAGTTCCTGCAGTTTTCTCTGTAAAACCGAGTTGGAGCTAGTACCTCCCCATATATATGTATGGAGTGGAGTTTGCAAGTGAAAAGAAACTTTGTGTTCCCCACAAGCTAGGTGAAGGACGGCTTTCACACACACTTGTTTCTGCGAACTGAGCATGTGGAGAGACGTTCGTTCATCTGGCACAAATGGAACGGGTTGCAGGAGAAACTTTTACTCTGGTTTCTCAGTCTGTTTCCTGTTGTCGCTTTGAAGTTCCTGCAGTTTTCACTGTAAACCCGAGTTGGAGCTAGTACATCCCCATATAAATTTATGGAGTGGATTTTGCAATTGCAAAGAATCTTTGTGTTCCGTACAAGCTAGGTGAAGGACGTCTTTCACACACACATATCTCTCAGAACTGAGCATGTGGAGAGATGTTCGTTCATCTAGCACAAATGGAACGGGTTGCAGGAGAAATTTTACTCTGGTTTCTCATTCTGTTTCCTAGTGCCGGTTTGAAGTTCCTGCAGTTTTCACTGTAAAACCGATTTGGAGCTTGTACCTCCCCATATATATGTATGGAGTGGAGGTTGCAACTGAAAAGAAACTTTGTGTTCCCAACAAGCTAGGTTAAAGACAGCTTTCACACTCACTTATCTCTCAGTACTGAGCATGTGTAGAGACGTTCGTTCATCTAGCACAAAATGAACGGATTGCAGGGGAAACTTTTACTCTGGTTTCTCAGTCTGTTTCCTGTTGCCGCTTTGAAATTCCTGCAGTTTTCACTGTAAAACCGAGTTGGAGCTGGTACCTCCCCATATATATGTATGGAGTGGAGTTTGCAAGTGAAAAGAAACTTTGTGTTCCCCACAAGCTAGGTGAAGGACGGCTTTCACACACACTTATCTCTGAGAAATGAGCATGTGGAGAGACGTTCGTTCATCTAGCACAAAGGGAACGGGTTGCAGGAGAAACTTTTTCTCTGGTTTCTCAGTCTGTTTCCTGTTGCCGCTTTGAATTCCCTGCAGTTTTCACTGTAAAACTGAGTTGGAGCTACTACCTCCCCATATATATATGTATGGAGTGGAGTTTGCAACTGAAAAGAAACTTTGTGTTCCCAAGAAGCTAGGTTAAGGACGGCTTTCACACACACTTATCTCTCAGAACTGAGCATGTGGAGAGACGTTCGTTCATCTAGCACAAAAGGAACCGTTGGAAGAGAAACATTTACTCTGGATTCTCAGTCTTTTTCCTAGTGCCGGTTTGAAGTTCCTGCAGTTTTCCCTGTAAAACCGAAATGGAGCTAATACCTCCCCATATATATATATGGAGTGGATTTTGCAAGTGAAAAGAAACTTTGTGTTCCCAACAAGCTAGGTGAAGGACGGCTTTCACACACACTTATCTCTCAGAACTGAGCATGTGGAGAGACGTTCGTTTATCAAGCACAAGTGGAACGGGTTGCAGGAGAAACTTTTACTCTGGTTTCTCAGTCTGTTTCCTGTTGCCGCAATGAAGTTCCTGCAGTTTTCACTGTAAAACCTAGTTGGAGCTTGTACATCCCCACATATATTTATGGATTGGAGTTTGCAACTGCAAAGAAACTTTGTGTTCACAACAAGCTAGGTGAAGGACGGCTTTCACACACACTTATCTCTCAGAACTGAGCATGTGGAGAGACGTTCGTTCATCTAGCACAAAAGGGAACGGGTTGCAGGAGAAACTTTTACTTTGGTTTCTCAGTCTGTTTCCTAGTGCCGTTTTGAATTTCCTGCAGTTTTCACTGTAAAATCGAGTTGGAGCTAGTACCTCCCCATATATATGTATGGAGTGGAGTTTGCAAGTGAAAAGAAACTTTGTGTTCCCCACAAGCTAGGTGAAGGACGGCTTTCACACACACTTGTTTCTGCGAACTGAGCATGTGGAGAGACGTTCGTTCATCTGGCACAAATGGAACGGGTTGCAGGAGAAACTTTTACTCTGGTTTCTCAGTCTGTTTCCTGTTGTCGCTTTGAAGTTCCTGCAGTTTTCACTGTAAACCCGAGTTGGAGCTAGTACATCCCCATATAAATTTATGGAGTGGATTTTGCAATTGCAAAGAATCTTTGTGTTCCGTACAAGCTAGGTGAAGGACGTCTTTCACACACACATATCTCTCAGAACTGAGCATGTGGAGAGATGTTCGTTCATCTAGCACAAATGGAACGGGTTGCAGGAGAAATTTTACTCTGGTTTCTCATTCTGTTTCCTAGTGCCGGTTTGAAGTTCCTGCAGTTTTCACTGTAAAACCGATTTGGAGCTTGTACCTCCCCATATATATGTATGGAGTGGAGGTTGCAACTGAAAAGAAACTTTGTGTTCCCAACAAGCTAGGTTAAAGACAGCTTTCACACTCACTTATCTCTCAGTACTGAGCATGTGTAGAGACGTTCGTTCATCTAGCACAAAATGAACGGATTGCAGGGGAAACTTTTACTCTGGTTTCTCAGTCTGTTTCCTGTTGCCGCTTTGAAATTCCTGCAGTTTTCACTGTAAAACCGAGTTGGAGCTGGTACCTCCCCATATATATGTATGGAGTGGAGTTTGCAAGTGAAAAGAAACTTTGTGTTCCCCACAAGCTAGGTGAAGGACGGCTTTCACACACACTTATCTCTGAGAAATGAGCATGTGGAGAGACGTTCGTTCATCTAGCACAAAGGGAACGGGTTGCAGGAGAAACTTTTTCTCTGGTTTCTCAGTCTGTTTCCTGTTGCCGCTTTGAATTCCCTGCAGTTTTCACTGTAAAACTGAGTTGGAGCTACTACCTCCCCATATATATATGTATGGAGTGGAGTTTGCAACTGAAAAGAAACTTTGTGTTCCCAAGAAGCTAGGTTAAGGACGGCTTTCACACACACTTATCTCTCAGAACTGAGCATGTGGAGAGACGTTCGTTCATCTAGCACAAAAGGAACCGTTGGAAGAGAAACATTTACTCTGGATTCTCAGTCTTTTTCCTAGTGCCGGTTTGAAGTTCCTGCAGTTTTCCCTGTAAAACCGAAATGGAGCTAATACCTCCCCATATATATATATGGAGTGGATTTTGCAAGTGAAAAGAAACTTTGTGTTCCCAACAAGCTAGGTGAAGGACGGCTTTCACACACACTTATCTCTCAGAACTGAGCATGTGGAGAGACGTTCGTTTATCAAGCACAAGTGGAACGGGTTGCAGGAGAAACTTTTACTCTGGTTTCTCAGTCTGTTTCCTGTTGCCGCAATGAAGTTCCTGCAGTTTTCACTGTAAAACCTAGTTGGAGCTTGTACATCCCCACATATATTTATGGATTGGAGTTTGCAACTGCAAAGAAACTTTGTGTTCACAACAAGCTAGGTGAAGGACGGCTTTCACACACACTTATCTCTCAGAACTGAGCATGTGGAGAGACGTTCGTTCATCTAGCACAAAAGGGAACGGGTTGCAGGAGAAACTTTTACTTTGGTTTCTCAGTCTGTTTCCTAGTGCCGTTTTGAATTTCCTGCAGTTTTCACTGTAAAATCGAGTTGGAGCTAGTACCTCCCCATATATATGTATGGAGTGGAGTTTGCAACTGAAAAGAAACTTTGTGTTCCCCACTAGCTAGGTGAAGGACGGCTTTCACACACACTTATCTCTGAGAACTGAGCATGTGGAGAAACGTTCGTTCATCTAGCACAAATGGAACGGGTTTCAGGAGAAACTTTTACTCTGGTTTCTCAGTCTGTTACCTGTTGCCGCTTTGAAGTTCCTGCAGTTTTCAATGTAAAACCGAGTTGGAGCTAGTACCTCCCCATATATATATATGGAGTGGAGTTTGCAACTGCAAAGAAAGTTTGTTTTCCCAACAAGCTAGGTGAAGGACGGCTTTCACACACACTTATCTCTCAGAACTGAGCATGTGCAGAGACGTTCGTTCATCTAGCACAAAGGGAACGGGTTGCAGGGGAATCTATTACTCTGGATTCTCAGTCTGTTTCCTAGTGCCGGTTTGAAGTTCCTGCAGTTTTCCCTGTAAAACCGAGTTGGAGCTAGTACCTCCCCATATATATGTATGGAGAGGGGTTTGCAAGTGAAAAGAAACTATGTGTTCCCAAGAAGCTAGGTGAAGGACGGCTTTCACACACACTTATCTCTCAGAACTGAGCATGTGGAGAGAAGTTCGTTCATCTAGCACAAATGGAACGGGTTGCAAGAGAAACTTTTACTCTGGTTTCTCAGTCTGTTTCCTGTTGCCGCTTTGAAGTTCCTGCAGTTTTCACTGTAAAACCGAGTTGGAGCTAGTACCTCCCCATATATATATATGGAGTGGAGTTTGCAACTGCAAAGAAACTTTGTGTTCCCAACAAGCTAGGTGAAGGACGGCTTTCACACACACTTATCTCTCAGAACTGAGCATGTGGAGAGACGTTCGTTCATCTAGCACAAAGGGAACGGGTTGCAGGAGAAACTTTTACTCTGGATTCTCAGTCTGTTTCCTAGTGCCGGTTTGAAGTTCCTGCAGTTTTCCCTGTTAAACCGAGTTGGAGCTAGTACTTCCCCATATATATGTATGGATTGGAGTTTGCAAGTGAAAAGTAACTTTGTGTTCCCAACAAGCTTGGTGAAGGACGGCTTTCACACACACTTATCTCTCAGAACTGAGCATGTGGAGAGAAGTTCGTTCATCTAGAACAAACGGAACCGTTTGCAGGAGAAACTTTTACTCTGGTTTCTCAGTGTGTTTCCTGTTGCCGCTTTGAAGTTCCTGCAGTTTTCACTGTAAAACCGAGTTGGAGGTATTACCTCCCCATATATATGTAAGGAGTGGAGTTTGCAAGTGAAAAGAAACTTTGTGTTCCCAACAAGCTTGGTGAAGGACGGCTTACACACACACTTATCTCTCAGAACTGAGCATGTGGAGAGACGTTCGTTCATCTAGCAAAAAGGGAACGGGTTGCAGGAGAAACTTTTACTCTGGTTTCTCAGTCTGTTTCCTAGTGCCGGTTTGATGTTACTGCAGTTTTCACTGTAAAATCGAGTTGGAGCTAGTACCTCCCCATATATATGTATGGAGTGGATTTTGCAAGAGAAAAAAACTTTGTGTTCCCAACAAACTAGGTGAAGGACGGGTATCACACACACATATCTCTCAGAACTGAGCATGTGGAGAGACTTTCGTTCATCTAGCACAAAGGGAACGGGTTGCAGGAGAAACTTTTACTCTGGTTTTTCAGTCTGTTTCCTGTTGTCGCTTTGATGTTCCTGCAGTTTTCACTGTAAAACCGAGTTGGAGCTAGTACCTCCCCATATATATGTATGGAGTGGAGTTTGCAACTGAAAAGAATCTTTGTGTTCCCAAGAAGCTAGGTGAAGGACGGCTTTCACACACACTTATCTCTCAGAACTGAGCATGTGGAGAGACGTACGTTCATCTAGCACAAAGGGAACTTGTTGCAGGAGAAACATTTACTCTGGTTTCTCAGTCTGTTTCCTAGTGCCGGTTTGAAGTTCCTGCAGTTTTCCCTGTAAAACCGAGTTGGGGCTAGTACCTACCCATATAAATGTATGGAGTGGAGTTTGCAATTGAAAAGAAACTTTGTGTTCCCAACAAGCTAGGTGAAGGACGGCTTTCACACACACTTATCTCTCAGAACTGAGTATGTGGAGAGACGTTCGTTTATCTAGCACAAGAGGAACGTGTTGCAGGAGAAACTTTTACTCTGGTTACTCAGTCTGTTTCCTGTTGCCGCTTTGAAGTTCCTGAAATTTTCACTGTAAAACCGAGTTGGAGCTGGTACCTCCCCATATATATGTATGGGGTGGAGTTTGCTACTGGAAGGAAACTTTGTGTTCCCAACAAGCTATGTGAAGGACGGCTTGCACACAGAATTAGCCCTCAGAACCGAGCATGTGGAGAGACGATCGTTCATCTAGCACAAAGGGAACGGGTTGCAGGAGAAACTTTTACTCTGGTCTCTCAGTCTGTTTCCTAGTGCCGGTTTGAAGTTCCTGCAGTTTTCACTGTAAAACCGAGTTGGTGCTAGTACCTCCCCATATATATGTATGGAGTTGAGTTTTCAAGTGAAAAGAAACTTTGTGTTCCCAACAAGCTAGTTGAAGGACAGCTTTCACACACACTTATCTCTCAGAACTGAGCATATGTAGAGACTTTCGTTCATTTAGAACGGAGGGAACGGGTTGCAGGAGAAACTTTTACTCTGGTTTCTCAGTCTGTTTTCTAGTGCCGGTTTGTAGTTCCTGCAGTTTTCACTGTAAAACTCAGTGGGAGCTAGTACCTCGCCATATATATGTATGCAGTGTAGTTTGCAAGTGAAAAGAAACTTTGTGTTCCCAACAAGCTAGGTGAAGGACGGCTTTCACACACACTTATCTCTCAGAACAGAGCATGTGGAGAGACGTTCGTTAATCTAGCACAAGGGGAACGGTTTGCAGGAGAAAGTTTTACTCTGGTTACTCAGTCTGTTTCCTAGTGCCGTTTTGAATTTCCTGCAGTTTTCACTGTATAACCGAGTTGGAGCTTGTACCTCCCCATATATATGTATGGAGTGGAGTTTGCAAGTGAAAAGAAACTTTGTGTTCCCAAGAAGCTAGGTGAAGGACGGCTTTCACACACACTTATCTCTCAGAAATGAGCATGTGGAGAGAAGTTCGTTCATCTAGCACAAAGGGAACGGGTGGCAGGAGAAACTTTTACTCTGGATTCTCAGTCTGTTTCCTAGGGCCGGTTTGAAGTTCCTGCAGTTTTCCCTGTAAAACCGAGTTGGAGCTAGTACCTCCCCATATATATGTATGGAGTGGAGTTTGCAAGTGAAAAAAACTTTGTGTTCCCAACAAGCTAGGTGAAGGGCGGCTTGCACACACACTTATCCCTCAGAACCGAGCATGTGGAGAGACGATCGTTCATCTAGCGCAAAGGGAACGGGTTGCAGGAGAAACTTTTACTTTTGTTTCTCAGTCTGTTTCCTAGTGCCGTTTTGAATTTCCTGCAGTTTTCACTGTAAAACCGAGTTGGAGCTAGTACCTCCCCATATATATGTATGGAGTGGAGTTTGCAACTGAAAAGAAACTTGGTGTTCCCCACAAGCTAGGTGAAGGACGGCTTTCAAACACTCTTATCTCTGAGAACTGAGCATGTGGAGAGACGTTCGTTCATCTAGCACAAAGGGAACGGGTTGCAGGAGCAACTTTTACTCTGGAATCTCATTCTGTTTCCTAGTGCCGATATGAAGTTCCTGCAGTTTTCCCTGTAAAACCGAGTTGGAGCTAGTACCTCCCCATATATATGTATGGAGTGGAGTTTGCAACTGAAAAGGAACTTTGTGTTCCCAACAAGCTAGGTGAAGGACGGCTTTCACACACAGTTATCACTCAGAACTGAGAATGTGGAGAGAATTTCGTTCATCTAGAACAAACGGAACGGGTTGCAGGAGAAACTTTTTCACTGGATTCTCAGTCTGTTTCCTAGTGCCGGTTTGAAGTTCCTGCAGTTTTCACTGTAAAACCGAGTTGGAACTTGTACCTCCCCATATATATGTATGGAGTGGAGTTTGCATATTAAATGAAACTTTGTGTTCCCCACAGGGTAGGTGAAGGACGGCTTTCATACACACTTATCTCTGAGAACAGAGCATGTGGAGAGACGTTCGTTAATCTAGCACAAATTGAACGGGTTGCAGGAGAAACTTTTACTCTGGTTTATCTGTCTGTTTCCTGTTGCCGCTTTGAAGTTCCTGCAGTTTTCACTGTAAAACCGAGTTGGAGCTATTACCTCCCCATATATATGTATGGAGTGGAGTTTGCAAGTGAAAAGAAACTTTGTGTTCCCAACAAGCTAGGTGAAGGACGGCTTGCACACACACTTATCCCTCAGAACCGAGCATGTGGAGAGACGATCGTTCATCTAGCGCAAAGGAACGGGTTGCAGGAAAAACTTTTACTTTGGTTTCTCAGTCTGTTTCCTAGTGCCGTTTTGAATTTCCTGCAGTTTTCACTGTAAAACCGAGTTGGAGCTAGTACCTCCCCATATATATGTATGGAGTGGAGTTTGCAACTGAAAAGAAATTTTGTGTTCCCCACAAGCTAGGTGAAGGACGGCTTTCAAACACTCTTATCTCTGAGAACTGAGCATGTGGAGAAAATTTCGTTCATCTAGCACAAATGGAACGGGTTGCAGGAGAAACTTTTACTCTGGATTCTCAGTCTGTTTCCTGTTGCCGCTTTGAAGTTCCTGCAGTTTTCACTGTAAAACCGAGTTGGAGCTAGTACCACCCCATATATATGTATGGAGTGGAGTTTGCAAGTGAAAAGGAACTTTGTGTTCCCAACAAGATAGGTGAAGGACGGCTTTCACACACACATATCTCTCAGAACTGAGCATGTGGAGAGACGTTCGTTCATCTAGCAAAAAGGGAACGGGTTTCAGGAGAAACTTTTACTCTGGTTTCGCAGTCTGTTTCCTGTTGCCGCTTTGAAGTTCCTGCTGTTTTCACTGTAAAACCGAGTTGGAGCTAGTACCTCTCCATATATATGTATGGAGTGGAGTTTGCAAGTGAAAAGAAACTTTGTGTTCCCAACAAGCTAGGTGAAGGACGGCTTTCACACACACTTATCTCTCAGAACTGAGCATGTGGAGAGACGTTCGTTTACCTAGCACAAGGGGAACGGGTTGCAGGAGAAAGTTTTACTCTGGTTACTCAGTCTGTTTCCTCTTGCCGTTTTGAAGTTCCTGCAGTTTTCACTGTAAAACCGAGTTGGAGCTTGTACCTCCCCATATTAATGTATGGGGTGGAGTTTGCTACTGCAAAGAAACTTTGTGTTCCCAACAAGCTAGGTGAAGGACGGCTTGCACACACACTTATCTCTCAGAACTGAGCATGTGGAGAGACGTTCGTTCATCTAGCACAAAGGGAACGGGTTGCTGGAGAAACTTTTACTCTGGTTTCTCAGTCTGTTGCCAAGTGCCGGATTGAAGTTCCTGCAGTTTTCACTGTAAAACCGAGTTGGAGCTAGTACCTCCCCATATATATGTATGGAGTCGAGTTTGCAACTGAAGAGAAAAACTTTTTGTTCCCAACAAGCTAGTTGAAGTTCGGCTTTCACACACACTTATCTCTCAGAACAGAGCATGTGGAGAGACGTTCGTTCATCTAGCACAAATGGAACGGGTTGCAGGAGAAACTTTTACTCTGGTTTCTCAGTCTGTTGCCTAGTGCCGGTTTGAAGTTCCTGCAGTTTTCACTGTAAAACCGAGTTGGAGCTAGTACCTCCCCATATATATGTATGGATTGGAGTTTGCAACTGAAAAGAAACTTTGTTTTCCAAACAAGCTAGGTGAAGGACGGCTTTCACACACACTTATCTCTCAGAACTGAGCATGTGGAGAGAAGTTCGTTCATCTAACACAAAAGGAACGTGTTGCAGGAGAAACTATTACTCTGGTTTCTCAGTCTGTTTCCTGTTGCCGCTTTGAAGTTCCTGCAATTTTCACTATAAAACCGAATTGGAGCTAGTACCTCCTAATATATATGTATGGAGTGGAGTTTGCAACTGAAAAGAAACGTTGAGTTCCCAACAAGCTAGGTGAAGGACGGCTTTCACACACAATTATCTCTCAGAACTGAGCATGTGGAGAGACGATCGTTCATCTAGCACAAAGGGAACGGGTTGCAGGGGAAACTTTTACTCTGGTTTCTCAGTCTGTTTCCTGTTGTCGGTTTGAAGTTCCTGCAGTTTTCACTGTAAAATAGAGTTGGAGCTAGTACCTACCCATATATATGTATGGAGTGGAGTTTGCACCTGAAAACAATCTTTGTGTTCCCAACAAGCTAGTTGAAGGACGACATTCACACACAATTATCTCTCAGAACTGAGCAAGTGGAGAGACGTTCGTTCATCTAGCACAAAGGGAACGGGTTGCAGGAGAAACTTTTACTCTGGTTTCTCAGTCTGTTGCCTAGTGCCGGTTTGAAGTTCCTGCAGTTTTCACTGTAAAACCGAGTTGGAGCTAGTACCTCCCCATATATATGTATGGAGTGGAGTTTGCAACTGAAAAGAATCTTTGTGTTCCCAAGAAGCTAGGTGAAGGACGGCTTTCACACACACTTATCTCTCAGAACTGAGCATGTGGAGAGACGTACGTTCATCTAGCACAAAGGGAACTTGTTGCAGGAGAAACATTTACTCTGGTTTCTCAGTCTGTTTCCTAGTGCCGGTTTGAAGTTCCTGCAGTTTTCCCTGTAAAACCGAGTTGGGGCTAGTACCTACCCATATAAATGTATGGAGTGGAGTTTGCAATTGAAAAGAAACTTTGTGTTCCCAACAAGCTAGGTGAAGGACGGCTTTCACACACACTTATCTCTCAGAACTGAGTATGTGGAGAGACGTTCGTTTATCTAGCACAAGAGGAACGTGTTGCAGGAGAAACTTTTACTCTGGTTACTCAGTCTGTTTCCTGTTGCCGCTTTGAAGTTCCTGAAATTTTCACTGTAAAACCGAGTTGGAGCTGGTACCTCCCCATATATATGTATGGGGTGGAGTTTGCTACTGGAAGGAAACTTTGTGTTCCCAACAAGCTATGTGAAGGACGGCTTGCACACAGAATTAGCCCTCAGAACCGAGCATGTGGAGAGACGATCGTTCATCTAGCACAAAGGGAACGGGTTGCAGGAGAAACTTTTACTCTGGTCTCTCAGTCTGTTTCCTAGTGCCGGTTTGAAGTTCCTGCAGTTTTCACTGTAAAACCGAGTTGGTGCTAGTACCTCCCCATATATATGTATGGAGTTGAGTTTTCAAGTGAAAAGAAACTTTGTGTTCCCAACAAGCTAGTTGAAGGACAGCTTTCACACACACTTATCTCTCAGAACTGAGCATATGTAGAGACTTTCGTTCATTTAGAACGGAGGGAACGGGTTGCAGGAGAAACTTTTACTCTGGTTTCTCAGTCTGTTTTCTAGTGCCGGTTTGTAGTTCCTGCAGTTTTCACTGTAAAACTCAGTGGGAGCTAGTACCTCGCCATATATATGTATGCAGTGTAGTTTGCAAGTGAAAAGAAACTTTGTGTTCCCAACAAGCTAGGTGAAGGACGGCTTTCACACACACTTATCTCTCAGAACAGAGCATGTGGAGAGACGTTCGTTAATCTAGCACAAGGGGAACGGTTTGCAGGAGAAAGTTTTACTCTGGTTACTCAGTCTGTTTCCTAGTGCCGTTTTGAATTTCCTGCAGTTTTCACTGTATAACCGAGTTGGAGCTTGTACCTCCCCATATATATGTATGGAGTGGAGTTTGCAAGTGAAAAGAAACTTTGTGTTCCCAAGAAGCTAGGTGAAGGACGGCTTTCACACACACTTATCTCTCAGAAATGAGCATGTGGAGAGAAGTTCGTTCATCTAGCACAAAGGGAACGGGTGGCAGGAGAAACTTTTACTCTGGATTCTCAGTCTGTTTCCTAGGGCCGGTTTGAAGTTCCTGCAGTTTTCCCTGTAAAACCGAGTTGGAGCTAGTACCTCCCCATATATATGTATGGAGTGGAGTTTGCAAGTGAAAAAAACTTTGTGTTCCCAACAAGCTAGGTGAAGGGCGGCTTGCACACACACTTATCCCTCAGAACCGAGCATGTGGAGAGACGATCGTTCATCTAGCGCAAAGGGAACGGGTTGCAGGAGAAACTTTTACTTTTGTTTCTCAGTCTGTTTCCTAGTGCCGTTTTGAATTTCCTGCAGTTTTCACTGTAAAACCGAGTTGGAGCTAGTACCTCCCCATATATATGTATGGAGTGGAGTTTGCAACTGAAAAGAAACTTGGTGTTCCCCACAAGCTAGGTGAAGGACGGCTTTCAAACACTCTTATCTCTGAGAACTGAGCATGTGGAGAAACTTTCGTTCATCTAGCACAAATGGAACGGGTTGCAGGAGTAACTTTTACTCTGGTTTCTCAGTCTCTTTCCTGATGCCGCTTTGAAGTTCCTGCAGTTTTCACTGTAAAACCGAGTTGGAGCTAGTACCTCCCCATATATATGTATGGAGTGGAGTTTGCAAATGCAAAGAAACTTTGTGTTCCCAACAAGCTAGTTGAAGTACGGCTTTCACACACACTTATCTCTCAGAACTGAGCATGTGGAGAGACGTTCGTTCATCTAGCACAAAGGGAACGGGTTGCAGGAGCAACTTTTACTCTGGAATCTCATTCTGTTTCCTAGTGCCGATATGAAGTTCCTGCAGTTTTCCCTGTAAAACCGAGTTGGAGCTAGTACCTCCCCATATATATGTATGGAGTGGAGTTTGCAACTGAAAAGGAACTTTGTGTTCCCAACAAGCTAGGTGAAGGACGGCTTTCACACACAGTTATCACTCAGAACTGAGAATGTGGAGAGAATTTCGTTCATCTAGAACAAACGGAACGGGTTGCAGGAGAAACTTTTTCACTGGATTCTCAGTCTGTTTCCTAGTGCCGGTTTGAAGTTCCTGCAGTTTTCACTGTAAAACCGAGTTGGAACTTGTACCTCCCCATATATATGTATGGAGTGGAGTTTGCATATGAAATGAAACTTTGTGTTCCCCACAGGGTAGGTGAAGGACGGCTTTCATACACACTTATCTCTGAGAACAGAGCATGTGGAGAGACGTTCGTTAATCTAGCACAAATTGAACGGGTTGCAGGAGAAACTTTTACTCTGGTTTATCTGTCTGTTTCCTGTTGCCGCTTTGAAGTTCCTGCAGTTTTCACTGTAAAACCGAGTTGGAGCTATTACCTCCCCATATATATGTATGGAGTGGAGTTTGCAAGTGAAAAGAAACTTTGTGTTCCCAACAAGCTAGGTGAAGGACGGCTTGCACACACACTTATCCCTCAGAACCGAGCATGTGGAGAGACGATCGTTCATCTAGCGCAAAGGAACGGGTTGCAGGAAAAACTTTTACTTTGGTTTCTCAGTCTGTTTCCTAGTGCCGTTTTGAATTTCCTGCAGTTTTCACTGTAAAACCGAGTTGGAGCTAGTACCTCCCCATATATATGTATGGAGTGGAGTTTGCAACTGAAAAGAAATTTTGTGTTCCCCACAAGCTAGGTGAAGGACGGCTTTCAAACACTCTTATCTCTGAGAACTGAGCATGTGGAGAAAATTTCGTTCATCTAGCACAAATGGAACGGGTTGCAGGAGAAACTTTTACTCTGGATTCTCAGTCTGTTTCCTGTTGCCGCTTTGAAGTTCCTGCAGTTTTCACTGTAAAACCGAGTTGGAGCTAGTACCACCCCATATATATGTATGGAGTGGAGTTTGCAAGTGAAAAGGAACTTTGTGTTCCCAACAAGATAGGTGAAGGACGGCTTTCACACACACATATCTCTCAGAACTGAGCATGTGGAGAGACGTTCGTTCATCTAGCAAAAAGGGAACGGGTTTCAGGAGAAACTTTTACTCTGGTTTCGCAGTCTGTTTCCTGTTGCCGCTTTGAAGTTCCTGCTGTTTTCACTGTAAAACCGAGTTGGAGCTAGTACCTCTCCATATATATGTATGGAGTGGAGTTTGCAAGTGAAAAGAAACTTTGTGTTCCCAACAAGCTAGGTGAAGGACGGCTTTCACACACACTTATCTCTCAGAACTGAGCATGTGGAGAGACGTTCGTTTACCTAGCACAAGGGGAACGGGTTGCAGGAGAAAGTTTTACTCTGGTTACTCAGTCTGTTTCCTCTTGCCGTTTTGAAGTTCCTGCAGTTTTCACTGTAAAACCGAGTTGGAGCTTGTACCTCCCCATATTAATGTATGGGGTGGAGTTTGCTACTGCAAAGAAACTTTGTGTTCCCAACAAGCTAGGTGAAGGACGGCTTGCACACACACTTATCTCTCAGAACTGAGCATGTGGAGAGACGTTCGTTCATCTAGCACAAAGGGAACGGGTTGCTGGAGAAACTTTTACTCTGGTTTCTCAGTCTGTTGCCAAGTGCCGGATTGAAGTTCCTGCAGTTTTCACTGTAAAACCGAGTTGGAGCTAGTACCTCCCCATATATATGTATGGAGTCGAGTTTGCAACTGAAGAGAAAAACTTTTTGTTCCCAACAAGCTAGTTGAAGTTCGGCTTTCACACACACTTATCTCTCAGAACAGAGCATGTGGAGAGACGTTCGTTCATCTAGCACAAATGGAACGGGTTGCAGGAGAAACTTTTACTCTGGTTTCTCAGTCTGTTGCCTAGTGCCGGTTTGAAGTTCCTGCAGTTTTCACTGTAAAACCGAGTTGGAGCTAGTACCTCCCCATATATATGTATGGATTGGAGTTTGCAACTGAAAAGAAACTTTGTTTTCCAAACAAGCTAGGTGAAGGACGGCTTTCACACACACTTATCTCTCAGAACTGAGCATGTGGAGAGAAGTTCGTTCATCTAACACAAAAGGAACGTGTTGCAGGAGAAACTATTACTCTGGTTTCTCAGTCTGTTTCCTGTTGCCGCTTTGAAGTTCCTGCAATTTTCACTATAAAACCGAATTGGAGCTAGTACCTCCTAATATATATGTATGGAGTGGAGTTTGCAACTGAAAAGAAACGTTGAGTTCCCAACAAGCTAGGTGAAGGACGGCTTTCACACACAATTATCTCTCAGAACTGAGCATGTGGAGAGACGATCGTTCATCTAGCACAAAGGGAACGGGTTGCAGGGGAAACTTTTACTCTGGTTTCTCAGTCTGTTTCCTGTTGTCGGTTTGAAGTTCCTGCAGTTTTCACTGTAAAATAGAGTTGGAGCTAGTACCTACCCATATATATGTATGGAGTGGAGTTTGCACCTGAAAACAAACTTTGTGTTCCCAACAAGCTAGTTGAAGGACGACATTCACACACAATTATCTCTCAGAACTGAGCAAGTGGAGAGACGTTCGTTCATCTAGCACAAAGGGAACGGGTTGCAGGAGAAACTTTTACTCTGGTTTCTCAGTCTGTTGCCTAGTGCCGGTTTGAAGTTCCTGCAGTTTTCACTGTAAACCCGAGTTGGAGCTAGTACCTCCCCATATGTATGTATGGAGTGGAGTTTGCAAGTGAAAAGAAACTTTGTGTTCCCAACAAGCTAGGTGAAGGACGGCTTTCACCCACACTTATCTCTCAGAACTGAGCATGTGGAGAGACGTTCGTTCATCTAGCACAAAGGGAACGGGTTGCAGGAGAAACTTTTACTCTGGTTTCTCAGTCTGTTTCCTGTTGCCGCTTTGATGTTCCTGCAGTTTTCACTGTAAAACCGAGTTGGAGCTAGTACCTCCCCATATATATGTATGGAGTGGAGTTTGCAACTGAAAACAAACTTTGTGTTCCCAACAAGCTATTTGAAGGACGACTTTCACACACACATATCTCTCAGAACTGAGCATGTGGAGAGACGTTCGTTCATCTAGCACAAAGGGAACGGGTTGAAGGAGAAACTTTTACTCTGGTTTCTCAGTCTGTTTCCTAGTGCCGGTGTGAAGTTCCTGCAGTTTTCACTGTAAAACCGAGTTGGAGCTAGTACCTCCCCATATATATGTATGGAGTGGAGTTTGCAACTGAAAACAAACTTTGTGTTCAAAACAAGCTAGTTGAAGGACGACTTTCACACACACTTATCTCTCAGAACTGAGCATGTGGAGAGACTTTCGTTTATCTAGCACAAAGGGAACGGGTTGCAGGAGAAACTTTTACTCTGGTTTCTCAGTCTGTTTCCTAGTGCCGGTTTGAAGTTCCTGCAGTTTTCACTGTAAAACCGAGTTGGAGCTAGTATATCCCCATGTATATGTATGGAGTTGAGTTTGCAACTGAAAAGAAACTTTGTGTTCCCAACAAGATAGGTGAAGTACGGCTTTCACACACACATATCTCTGAGAAATGAGCATGTGGAGAGACGTTCGTTCATCTAGCACAAAGGGAACGGGTTGCAACAGAAACTTTTACTCTGGTTTCTCTGTCTGTTTCCTAGTGCCGGTTTGAAGTTCCTGCAGTTTTCACTGCAAAACCGAGTTGGAGCTTGTACATCCCCATTTATATGTATGGAGTGGAGTTGCAACTGAATAGAAACTTTGTGTTCCCAACAAGCTAGGTGAAGTACGGCTTTCACACAAACTTATCTCTCAGAACTGAGCATGTGGAGAGACTTTCGTTCATCTAGCACAAATGGAACGGGTTGCAGGAGAAACTTTTACTCTGGTTTCTCAGTCTGTTGCCTAGTGCCGGTTTGAAGTTCCTGCAGTTTTCACTGTAAAACCGAGTTGGAGCTAGTACCTCCCCATATATATGTATGGAGTGGAGTTTGCAAGTGAAAAGAAACTTTGTGTTCCCATCTAGCTAGGTGAAGGACGGCTTTCACACACACTTATCTCTCAGAACTGAGCATGTGGAGAGAGGTTCGTTCATCTAGCACAAAAGGAACGGGTTGCAGGAGAAACTTTTACTCTGGTTTCTCAGTCTGTTTCCTGTTGCCGCTTTGAAGTTCCTGCAGTTTTCACTGTAAAACCGAGTTGGAGCTAGTACCTCCCAATATATAAGTATGGATTGGAGTTTGCAACTGAAAAGAAACTTTGTTTTCCAAACAAGCTAGGTGAAGGACGGCTTTCACACACACTTATCTCTCAGAACTGAGCATGTGGAGAGACGTTCGTTCATCTAGCACAAAGGGAACGGGTTGCTGGAGAAACTTTTACTCTGGTTTCTCAGTCTGTTGCCAAGTGCCGGATTGAAGTTCCTGCAGTTTTCACTGTAAAACCGAGTTGGAGCTAGTACCTCCCCATATATATGTATGGAGTCGAGTTTGCAACTGAAGAGAAACTTTTTGTTCCCAACAAGCTAGTTGAAGTTCGGCTTTCACACACACTTATCTCTCAGAACAGAGCATGTGGAGAGACGTTCGTTCATCTAGCACAAAGGGAACGGGTTGCAGGAGAAACTTTTCTCTGGTTTCTCAGGCTGTTTCCTAGTCCCGGTTTGAAGTTCCTGCAGTTTTCACTGTAAAACCGAGTTGGAGCTTGTACCTCCCCATATATATGTATGGAGAGGAGTTTGCAACTGAAAAGAAACTTTGTGTTCCCAACAAGCTAGGTGTAGGACGACATTCACACACACTTATCTCTCAGAACTGAGCATGTGGAGAGACGTTCGTTCATCTAGCACAAAGGGAACGGGTTGCAGGAGAAACTTTTACACTTTTTTCTCAGTCTGTTTCCTGTTGCCGCTTTGAAGTTCCTGCAGTTTTCACTGTAAAACCGTGGTGGAGCTAGTACCTCCCCATATATATGTATGGAGTGGAGTTTGCAACTGAAGAGAAAATTTGTGTTCCCAACAAGCTAGGTGAAGTTCGGCTTTCACACACACTTTTCTCTCAGAACAGAGCATGTGGAGAGACGTTCGTTCATCTAGCACATAGGGAACAGTTTGCAGGAGAAACCTTTACTCTGGTTTCTTAGTCTGTTTCCTAGTGCCGGTTTGAAGTTCCTGCAGTTTTCACTGTAAACGCGAGTTGGAGCTAGAACCTCCCCATATATATGTATGGAGTTGAGTTTGCAACTAAAAAGAAACTTTGTGTTCCCAACAAGCTAGTTGAAGGACGGCTTTCACACACACATATCTCTCAGAACTGAGCATGTGGAGAGACGTTCGTTCATTTAGCACAAAGTAAACGGGTTGCAGGAGAAACGTTAACTCTGGTTTCTCAGTCTGTTTCCTGGTGCCGGATTGAAGTTCCTGCAGTTTTCACTTTAAAACCGAGTTGGAGCTAGTACCTCCCCATATATACATATGGAGTGGAGTTTGCAACTGAGAAGAAACTATGTGTTCCCAACAAGTTAGTTGAAGGACGACATTAACACACACTTATCTCTCAGAACTGAGCATGTGGAGAGACGTTCGTTCATCTAGCACAAAGGGAACGGGTTGCAGGAGAAACTTTTCTCTGGTTTCTCAGGCTGTTTCCTACTGCCGGTTTGAAGTTCCTGCAGTTTTCACTGTAAAACCGAGTTGGAGCTAGTACCACCCCAAATATATGCATGGAGTGGAGTTTACAAGTGAAAAGAAACTTTGTTTTCCCAACAAGCTAGGTGAAGGACGGCTTTCACACACACTTATCTCTCAGAACTGAGCATGTGGAGAGACGTTCGTTCATGTAGCACAAAGGGAACGGGTTGCAACTGAAACTTTTACTCTTGATTCTCAGTCTGTTTCTTAGTGCCGCTTTGAAGTTCCTGCAGTTTTCACTGTAAAACCGAGTTGGAGTTTGTACCTCCCCATATATAAGTATGGAGTGGAGTTTGCATGTGAAAAGAAACTTTGTGTTCCCAACAAGCTAGGTGAAGGACGGCTTTCAAACACACTTATCTCTCAGAAATGAGCATGTGGAGAGACGTTCGTTTATCTAGCACAAATGGAACGGGTTGCAGGAGAAACTTTTACTCTGGTTTCTTAGTCTGTTTCCTAGTGCCGGTTTAAAGTTCCTGCAGTTTTCACTGTAAAACCGAGTTGGAGCTAGTACATCCCCATGTATATGTATGGAGTGGAGTCTGCAACTGAAAACAAACTTTGTGTTCCCAACAATCTAGTTGAAGGACGACATTCACACACACTTACCTCTCAGAACTGAGCATGTGGAGAGAAGATCTTTCATCTAGCACAAAGGGAACGGGTTGCAGGAGAAACTTTTACTCTGGTTTCTCAGTCTGTTTCCTAGTGCCGGTTTGAAGTTCCTGCAGTTTTCACTGTAAAACCGAGTTGGAGCTAGTACATCCCCATATATATGTATGGAGAGGAGTTTGCAACTGAAAGGAAACTTTGTGTTCCCAACAAGCTAGTTGAAGGACGACATTCACACAGACTTATCTCTAAGAACTGAGCATGTGGAGAGACGTTCGTTCATCTAGCACAAAGGGAACGGGTTGCAGGAGAAACTTTTACTCTGGTTTCTCAGTCTGTTTCCTAGTGCCGGTTTGTAGTTCCTGCAGTTTTCACTTTAAAACCGAGTTGGAGCTAGTACCTCCCCATATATATGTATGGAGTGGAGTTTGCAACTGAATACAACTTTGTGTTCCCAACAAGCTAGTTGAAGGACGACTTTCACACACAGTTATCTCTCAGAACTGAGCATGTGGAGAGACGTTCGTTCATCTAGCACAAAGGGAACGGGTTGCAGGAGAAACTTTTACTCTGGTTTCTCAGTCTGTTTCCTAGTGCCGGTTTGATGTTCCTGCAGTTTTCACTGTAAAACCGAGTTGGAGCTAGTACATCCCCATATATAGGTATGGAGTGGAGTTTGAAACTGAAAAGAAACTTTGTGTTCCCTACAAGCAAAGTGAAGGACGGCTTTCACACACACTTATCTCTCAGAACTGAGCATGTGGAGAGACATTCGTTCATCTAGCACAAAGGGAACGGGTTGCAGGAGAAACTTTTACTCTGGTTTCTCAGTCTGTTTCCTGTTGCCGCTTTGAAGTTCCTGCAATTTTCACTATAAAACCGAATTGGAGCTAGTACCTCCTAATATATATGTATGGAGTGGAGTTTGGAACTGAAAAGAAACGTTGAGTTCCCAACAAGCTAGGTGAAGGACGGCTTTCACACACACTTATCTCTCAGAACTGAGCATGTGGAGAGACGATCGTTCATCTAGCACAAAGGGAACGGGTTGCAGGGGAAACTTTTACTCTGGTTTCTCAGTCTGTTTCCTGTTGTCGGTTTGAAGTTCCTGCAGTTTTCACTGTAAAATAGAGTTGGAGCTAGTACCTACCCATATATATGTATGGAGTGGAGTTTGCACCTGAAAACAAACTTTGTGTTCCCAACAAGCTAGTTGAAGGACGACATTCACACACAATTATCTCTCAGAACTGAGCAAGTGGAGAGACGTTCGTTCATCTAGCACAAAGGGAACGGGTTGCAGGAGAAACTATTACTCTGGTTTCTCAGTCTGTTGCCTAGTGCCGGTTTGAAGTTCCTGCAGTTTTCACTGTAAACCCGAGTTGGAGCTAGTACCTCCCCATATGTATGTATGGAGTGGAGTTTGCAAGTGAAAAGAAACTTTGTGTTCCCAACAAGCTAGGTGAAGGACGGCTTTCACCCACACTTATCTCTCAGAACTGAGCATGTGGAGAGACGTTCGTTCATCTAGCACAAAGGGAACGGGTTGCAGGAGAAACTTTTACTCTGGTTTCTCAGTCTGTTTCCTGTTGCCGCTTTGATGTTCCTGCAGTTTTCACTGTAAAACCGAGTTGGAACTAGTACCTCCCCATATATATATATGGAGTGGAGTTTGCAACTGAAAACAAACTTTGTGTTCCCAACAAGCTAGTTGAAGGACGACTTTCACACACACATATCTCTCAGAACTGAGCATGTGGAGAGACGTTCGTTCATCTAGCACAAAGGGAACGGGTTGCAGGAGAAACTTTTACTCTGGTTTCTCAGTCTGTTTCCTAGTGCCGGTGTGAAGTTCCTGCAGTTTTCACTGTAAAACCGAGTTGGAGCTAGTACCTCCCCATATATATGTATGGAGTGGAGTTTGCAACTGAAAACAAACTTTGTGTTCAAAACAAGCTAGTTGAAGGACGACTTTCACACACACTTATCTCTCAGAACTGAGCATGTGGAGAGACTTTCGTTTATCTAGCACAAAGGGAACGGGTTGCAGGAGAAACTTTTACTCTGGTTTCTCAGTCTGTTTCCTAGTGCCGGTTTGAAGTTCCTGCAGTTTTCACTGTAAAACCGAGTTGGAGCTAGTACATCCCCATGTATATGTATGGAGTTGAGTTTGCAAATGAAAAGAAACTTTGTGTTCCCAACAAGCTAGGTGAAGTACGGCTTTCACACACACATATCTCTGAGAAATGAGCATGTGGAGAGACGTTCGTTCATCTAGCACAAAGGGAACGGGTTGCAACAAAAACTTTTACTCTGGTTTCTCTGTCTGTTTCCTAGTGCCGGTTTGAAGTTCCTGCAGTTTTCACTGCAAACCCGAGTTGGAGCTAGTACATCCCCATTTATATGTATGGAGTGGAGTTGCAACTGAATAGAAACTTTGTGTTCCCAACAAGCTAGGTGAAGGACGGCTTTCACACAAAATTATCTCTCAGAACTGAGCATGTGGAGAGACTTTCGTTCATCTAGCACAAATGGAACGGGTTGCAGGAGAAACTTTTACTCTGGTTTCTCAGTCTGTTTCCTAGTGCCCGTTTGAAGTTCCTGCAGTTTTCACTGTAAAACCGAGTTGGAGCTAGTACCTCCCCATATATATATATGGAGTGGAGTTTGCAACTGAAAACAAACTTTGTGTTCCCAACAAGCTAGTTGAAGGACGACATTCACACAGACTTATCTCTAAGAACTGAGCATGTGGAGAGACGTTCGTTCATCTAGCACAAAGGGAACGGGTTGCAGGAGAAACTTTTACTCTGGTTTCTCAGTCTGTTTCCTAGTGCCGGTTTGTAGTTCCTGCAGTTTTCACTTTAAAACCGAGTTGGAGCTAGTACCTCCCCATATATATGTATGGAGTGGAGTTTGCAACTGAATACAACTTTGTGTTCCCAACAAGCTAGTTGAAGGACGACTTTCACACACAGTTATCTCTCAGAACTGAGCATGTGGAGAGACGTTCGTTCATCTAGCACAAAGGTAACGGGTTGCAGGAGAAACTTTTACTCTGGTTTCTCAGTCTGTTTCCTAGTGCCGGTTTGATGTTCCTGCAGTTTTCACTGTAAAACCGAGTTGGAGCTTGTACATCCCCATATATAGGTATGGAGCGGAGTTTGCAACTGAAAACAATCTTTGTGTTCCCAACAAGCTAGTTGAAAGACGACATTCACACACACTTATCTCTCAGAAATGAGCATGTTAAGAGAAGTTCGTTCATCTAGCACAAATGGAACGTGTTGCAGGAGAAACTTTTATTCTTGTTTCTCAGTCTGTTTCCTAGTGCCGGTTTGATGTTCCTGCAGTTTTCACTGTAAAACCGAGTTGGAGCTAGTACATCCCCATATATAGGTATGGAGTGGAGTTTGAAACTGAAAAGAAACTTTGTGTTCCCTACAAGCAAAGTGAAGGACGGCTTTCACACACACTTTTCTCTCAGAACTGAGCATGTGGAGAGACATTCGTTCATCTAGCACAAAGGGAACGGGTTGCAGGTGAAACTTTTACTCTGGTTTCTCAGTCTGTTTCCTGTTGCCGCTTTGAAGTTCCTGTAATTTTCACTATAAAACCGAATTGGAGCTAGTACCTCCTAATATATATATATGGAGTGGAGTTTGCAACTGAAAAGAAACGTTGAGTTCCCAACAAGCTAGGTGAAGGACGGCTTTCACACACACTTATCTCTCAGAACTGAGCATGTGGAGAGACGATCGTTCATCTAGCACAAAGGGAACGGGTTGCAGGGGAAACTTTTACTCTGGTTTCTCAGTCTGTTTCCTGTTGTCGGTTTGAAGTTCCTGCAGTTTTCACTGTAAAATAGAGTTGGAGCTAGTACCTACCCATATATATGTATGGAGTGGAGTTTGCACCTGAAAACAAACTTTGTGTTCCCAACAAGCTAGTTGAAGGACGACATTCACACACAATTATCTCTCAGAACTGAGCAAGTGGAGAGACGTTCGTTCATCTAGCACAAAGGGAACGGGTTGCAGGAGAAACTTTTACTCTGGTTTCTCAGTCTGTTGCCTAGTGCCGGTTTGAAGTTCCTGCAGTTTTCACTGTAAACCCGAGTTGGAGCTAGTACCTCCCCATATGTATGTATGGAGTGGAGTTTGCAAGTGAAAAGAAACTTTGTGTTCCCAACAAGCTAGGTGAAGGACGGCTTTCACCCACACTTATCTCTCAGAACTGAGCATGTGGAGAGACGTTCGTTCATCTAGCACAAAGGGAACGGGTTGCAGGGGAAACTTTTACTCTGGTTTCTCAGTCTGTTTCCTGTTGCCGCTTTGATGTTCCTGCAGTTTTCACTGTAAAACCGTGTTGGAGCTAGTACCTCCCCATATATATGTATGGAGTGGAGTTTGCAACTAAAAACAAACTTTGTGTTCCCAACAAGCTAGTTGAAGGACGACTTTCACACACACATATCTCTCAGAACTGAGCATGTGGAGAGACGTTCGTTCATCTAGCACAAAGGGAACGGGTTGCAGGAGAAACTTTTACTCTGGTTTCTCAGTCTGTTTCCTAGTGCCGGTGTGAAGTTCCTGCAGTTTTCACTGTAAAACCGAGTTGGAGCTAGTACCTCCCCATATATATGTATGGAGTGGAGTTTGAAACTGAAAACAAACTTTGTGTTCAAAACAAGCTAGTTGAAGGACGACTTTCACACACACTTATCACTCAGAACTGAGCATGTGGAGAGACTTTCGTTTATCTAGCACAAAGGGAACGGGTTGCAGGAGAAACTTTTACTCTGGTTTCTCAGTCTGTTTCCTAGTGCCGGTTTGATGTTCCTGCAGTTTTCACTGTAAAACCGAGTTGGAGCTAGTACATCCCCATAAATATGTATGGAGTGGTTTTTGCAACTGAAAAGAAACTTTGTGTTCCCAACAAGCTATGTGAAGGACGGCTTTCACACACATTTATCTCTCAGAACTGAGCATGTGGAGAGAAGTTCGTTCATCTTGCACAAAGGGAACGGGTTGCAGGAGAAACTTTTACTCTTTTTTCTCAGTCTGTTTCCTGTTGCCGCTTTGAAGTTCTTGCAGTTTTCACTGTAAAACCGAGTTGGAGCTAGTATCGCCCCATATATATGTATGGAGTGGAGTTTGCAACTGAAGAGAAACTTTGTGTTCCCAACAAGGTAGGTGAAGTTCGGCTTTCACACACACTTATCTCTCAGAACTGAGCATGTGGAGAGACGTTCGTTCATCTAGCACAAAGGGAACGGGTTGCAGGAGAAACTTTTACTCTGGTTTCTCAGTCTGTTTCCTAGTGCCGGTTTGAAGTTCCTGCAGTTTTCTCTGTAAAACCGGGTTTGAGCTAGTACCTCCCCATATATATGTATGGAGAGGAGTTTGAAACTGAAAAGAAACTTTGTGTTCCCAACAAGCAAGGTGAAGGACGGCTTTCACACACACTTATCTCTCAGAACTGAGCATGTGGAGAGACATTCGTTCATCTAGCACAAAGGGAACGGGTTGCAGGAGAAACTTTTACTCTGGTTTCTCAGTCTGTTTCCTGTTGCCGGTTTGAAGTTCCTGCAGTTTTCACTGTAAAACCGAGTTGGGGCTATTACATTCCCATATATATGTATGGAGCGGAGTTTGCAACTGAAAACAATCTTTGTGTTCCCAACAAGCTAGTTGAAAGACGACATTCACACACACTTATCTCTCAGAACTGAGCATGTGGAGAGAAGTTCGTTCATCTAGCACAAAGGGAACGGGTTGCACGAGAAACTTTTATTCTTGTTTCTCAGAGTGATTCCTAGTGCCGGTTTGATGTTCCTGCAGTTTTCACTGTAAAACCGAGTTGGAGCTAGTACATCCCCATAAATATGTATGGAGTGGATTTTGCAACTGAAAAGAAACTTTGTGTTCCCAACAAGCTATGTGAAGGACGGCTTTCACACACACTTATCTCTCAGAACTGAGCATGTGGAGAGACATTCGTTCATCTAGCACAAAGGGAACGGGTTGCAGGAGAAACTTTTACTCTGGTTTCTCAGTCTGTTTCCTGTTGCCGCTTTGATGTTCCTGCAATTTTCACTATAAAACCGAATTGGAGCTAGTACCTCCTAATATATATGTATGGAGTGGAGTTTGCAACTGAAAAGAAACGTTGAGTTCCCAACAAGCTACTTGAAGGACGGCTTTCACACACACTTATCTCTCAGAACTGAGCATGTGGAGAGACGATCGTTCATCTAGCACAAGGGGAACGGGTTGCAGGGGAAACTTTTACTCTGGTTTCTCAGTCTGTTTCCTGTTGTCGGTTTGAAGTTCCTGCAGTTTTCACTGTAAAATAGAGTTGGAGCTAGTACCTCCCCATATATATGTATGGAGTGGAGTTTGCACCTGAAAACAAACTTTGTGTTCCCAACAAGCTAGTTGAAGGACGACATTCACACACAATTATCTCTCAGAACTGAGCAAGTGGAGAGACGTTCGTTCATCTAGCACAAAGAGAACGGGTTGCAGGAGAAACTTTTACTCTGTTTTCTCAGTCTGTTGCCTAGTGCCGGTTTGAAGTTCCTGCAGTTTTCACTGTAAACCCGAGTTGGAGCTAGTACCTCCCCATATGTATGTATGGAGTGGAGTTTACAAGTGAAAAGAAACTTTGTGTTCCCAACAAGCTAGGTGAAGGACGGCTTTCACCCACACTTATCTCTCAGAACTGAGCATGTGGAGAGACGTTCGTTCATCTAGCACAAAGGGAACGGGTTGCAACAGAAACTTTTACTCTGGTTTCTCTGTCTGTTTCCTAGTGCCGGTTTGAAGTTCCTGCAGTTTTCACTGCAAACCCGAGTTGGAGCTAGTACATCCCCATTTATATGTATGGAGTGGAGTTCCAACTGAATAGAAACTTTGTGTTCCCAACAAGCTAGGTGAAGTACGGCTTTCACACAAACTTATCTCTCAGAACTGAGCATGTGGAGAGACTTTCGTTCATCTAGCACTAATGGAACGGGTTGCAGGAGAAACTTTTACTCTGGTTTCTCAGTCTGTTGCCTAGTGCCGGTTTGAAGTTCCTGCAGTTTTCACTGTAAAACCGAGTTGGAGCTAGTACCTCCCCATATATATGTATGGAGTGGAGTTTGCAAGTGAAAAGAAACTTTGTGTTCCCATCTAGCTAGGTGAAGGAGGGCTTTCACACACACTTATCTCTCAGAACTGAGCATGTGGAGAGACGTTCGTTCATCTAGCACAAAAGGAACGTGTTGCAGGAGAAACTATTACTCTGGTTTCTCAGTCTGTTTCCTCGTGCCTGTTTGAAGTTCCTGCAGTTTTCACTGTAAAACCGAGTTGGGGCTAGTACCTCCCCATATATATGTATGGAGTGGAGTTTGCAAGTGAAAAGAAACTTTGTGTTCCCAACAAGCTATTTGAAGGACGGCTTTCACACACACTTATCTCTGAACTGAGCATGTGGAGAGATGTTCGTTCATCTAGCACAAAAGGAACGGGTTGCAGGAGAAACTTTTACTCTGGTTTCTCAGTCTTTTTCCTGTTGCCGCTTTGAAGTTCCTGCAGTTTTCACTGTAAAACCGAGTTGGAGCTAGTATCTCCCAATATATAAGTATGGATTGGAGTTTGCAACTGAAAAGAAACTTTGTTTTCCAAACAAGCTAGGTGAAGGACGGCTTTCACACACACTTATCTCTCAGAACTGAGCATGTGGAGAGACGTTCGTTCATCTAGCACAAAGGGAACGGGTTGCTGGAGAAACTTTTACTCTGGTTTCTCAGTCTGTTGCCAAGTGCCGGATTGAAGTTCCTGCAGTTTTCACTGTAAAACCGAGTTGGAACTAGTACCTCCCCATATATATGTATGGAGTCGAGTTTGCAACTGAAGAGAAACTTTTTGTTCCCAACAAGCTAGTTGAAGTTCGGCTTTCACACACACTTATCTCTCAGAACAGAGCATGTGGAGAGACGTTCGTTCATCTAGCACAAATGGAACGGGTTGCAGGAGAAACTTTTACTCTGGTTTCTCAGTCTGTTGCCTAGTGCCGGTTTGAAGTTCCTGCAGTTTTCACTGTAAAACCGAGTTGGAGCTAGTACCTCCCCATATATATGTATGGAGTGGAGTTTGCAACTGAAGAGAAACTTTGTGTTCTCATCTAGCTAGGTGAAGGACGGCTTTCACACACACTTATCTCTCAGAACTGAGCATGTGGAGAGACGTTCGTTCATCTAGCACAAAGGAACGTGTTGCAGGAGAAACTATTACTCTGGTTTCTCAGTCTGTTTCCTGTTGCCGCTTTGATGTTCCTGCAATTTTCACTATAAAACCGAATTGGAGCTAGTACCTCCTAATATATATGTATGGAGTGGAGTTTGCAACTGAAAAGAAACGTTGAGTTCCCAACAAGCTAGGTGAAAGACGGCTTTCACACACACTTATCTCTCAGAACTGAGCATGTGGAGAGACGTTCGTTCATCTAGAAAAAAAGGAACGGGTTGCAGGAGAAACTTTTACTCTGGTTTCTCAGTCTGTTTCCTGTTGCCGCTTTGAAGTTCCTGCAGTTTTCACTGTAAAACCGAGTTGGAGCTAGTACCTCCCAATATATATGTATGGAGTGGAGTTTACAACTGAAAAGAAACTTTGTGTTCCCAACAAGCTAGGTGAAGGACGGCTTTCACACACACTTATCTCTCAGAACTGAGCATGTGGAGAGACGTTCGTTCATCTAGCACAAAGGGAACGGGTTGCTGGAGAAACTTTTACTCTGGTTTCTCAGTCTGTTGCCAAGTGCCGGTTTGAATTTCCTGCAGTTTTCACTGTAAAACCGAGTTGGAGCTAGTACCTCCCCATATAAATGTATGGAGTGGAGTTTGCAAGTGAAAATAAACTTTGTGTTCCCAACAAGATAGGTGAAGGACGGCTTTCACACACACATATCTCTCAGAACTGAGCATGTGGAGAGACGTTCGTTCATCTAGCACAAAGGGAACGGGTTGCAGGAGAAATTTTACTCTGGTTTCTCAGTCTGTTGCCTAGTGCCTGTTTGAAGTTCCTGCAGTTTTCACTGTAAAACCGAGTTGGAGCTAGTACCTCCCCATATATATGTATGGAGTGGAGTTTGCAAGTGAAAATAAACTTTGTGTTCCCAACAAGATAGGTGAAGGACGGCTTTCACACACACATATCTCTCAGAACTGAGCATGTGGAGAGACGTTCGTTCATCTAGCACAAAGGGAAAAGGTTACAGGAGAAACTTTTACTCTGGTTTCTCTGTCTGTTTCCTAGTGCCGGTTTGAAGTTCCTGCAGTTTTCACTGCAAAACCGAGTTGGTGCTAGTACATCCCCATTTATATGTATGGAGTGGAGTTTGCAACTGAAAACAAACCTTGTGTTCCCAACAAGCTAGTTGAAGGACGACTTTCACACACACTTATCTCTCAGAACTGAGCATGTGGAGAGAGGTTCATTCATCTAGCACAAATGGAACGGGTTGCAAGAGAAACTTTTACTCTGGTTTCTCATTCTGTTTCCTAGTGCCGGTGTGAAGTTCCTGCAGTTTTCACTGTAAAACCGAGTTGGAGCTAGTACCTCCCCATATATATGTATGGAGTGGAGTTTGCAACTGAAAACAAACTTTGTGTTCCCAACAAGCTAGTTGAAGGACGACTTTCACACACACTTATCTCTCAGAACTGAGCATGTGGAGAGACGTTCGTTTATCTAGCACAAAGGGAACGGGTTGCAGGAGAAACTTTTACTCTGGTTTCTCAGTCTGTTTCCTAGTGACGGTTTGAAGTTCCTGCAGTTTTCACTGTAAAACCGAGTTGGAGCTAGTACATCCCCATGTATATGTATGGAGTGGAGTTTGCAACAGAAAACAAACTTTGTGTTCCCAACAAGCTAGTTGAAGGACGACATTCACACACACTTACCTCTCAGAACTGAGCATGTGGAGAGACGTTCTTTTATCTAGCACAAAGGGAACGGGTTGCAGGAGAAACTTTTACTCTGGTTTCTCAGTCTGTTTCCTAGTGCCGGTTTGAAGTTCCTGCAGTTTTAACTGTAAAACCGAGTTGGAGCTAGTACCTCCCCATATATATGTATGGAGTTGTGTTTGTAACTGAAAAGAAACTTTGTGTTCCAAACAAGCTAGGTGAAGAACGGCTTTCACACACACATATCTCTCAGAAATGAGCATGTGGAGAGACGTTCGTTCATCTAGCACAAAAGGAACGGGTTGCAACAGAAACTTTTACTCTGGTTTCTCTGTCTGTTTCCTAGTGCCGGTTTGAAGTTCCTGCAGTTTACACTGCAAATCCGAGTTGGAGCTAGTACATCCCCATTTATATGTATGGAGTGGAGTTTGCAAGTGAAAATAAACTTTGTGTTCCCAACAAGATAGGTGAAGGACGGCTTTCACACACACATATCTCTCAGAACTGAGCATGTGGAGAGACGTTCGTTCATCTAGCAAAAAGGGAAAAGGTTACAGGAGAAACTTTTACTCTGGTTTCTCTGTCTGTTTCCTAGTGCCGGTTTGAAGTTCCTGCAGTTTTCACTGCAAAACCGAGTTGGTGCTAGTACATCCCCATTTATATGTATGGAGAGGAGTTTGCAACTGAAAACAAACCTTGTGTTCCCAACAAGCTAGTTGAAGGACGACTTTCACACACACTTATCTCTCAGAACTGAGCATGTGGAGAGAGGTTCATTCATCTAGCACAAATGGAACGGGTTGCAAGAGAAACTTTTACTCTGGTTTCTCATTCTGTTTCCTAGTGCCGGTGTGAAGTTCCTGCAGTTTTCACTGTAAAACCGAGTTGGAGCTATTACCTCCCCATATATATGTATGGAGTGGAGTTTGCAACTGAAAACAAACTTTGTGTTCCCAACAAGCTAGTTGAAGGACGACTTTCACACACACTTATCTCTCAGAACTGAGCATGTGGAGAGACGTTCGTTTATCTAGCACAAAGGGAACGGGTTGCAGGAGAAACTTTTACTCTGGTTTCTCAGTCTGTTTCCTAGTGACAGTTTGAAGTTCCTGCAGTTTTCACTGTAAAACCGAGTTGGAGCTAGTACATCCCCATGTATATGTATGGAGTGGAGTTTGCAACAGAAAACAAACTTTGTGTTCCCAATAAGCTAGTTGAAGGACGACATTCACACACACTTACCTCTCAGAACTGAGCATGTGGAGAGACGTTCTTTTATCTAGCACAAAGGGAACGGGTTGCAGGAGAAACTTTTACTCTGGTTTCTCAGTCTGTTTCCTAGTGCCGGTTTGAAGTTCCTGCAGTTTTAACTGTAAAACCGAGTTGGAGCTAGTACCTCCCCATATATATGTATGGAGTTGTGTTTGTAACTGAAAAGAAACTTTGTGTTCCATACAAGCTAGGTGAAGAACGGCTTTCACACACACATATCTCTCAGAAATGAGCATGTGGAGAGACGTTCGTTCATCTAGCACAAAAGGAACGGGTTGCAACAGAAACTTTTACTCTGGTTTCTCTGTCTGTTTCCTAGTGCCGGTTTGAAGTTCCTGCAGTTTACACTGCAAACCCGCGTTGGAGCTAGTACATCCCCATTTATATGTATGGAGTGGAGTTTGCAACTGAAAAGAAACTTTGTGTTCCCAACAAGCTATATGAAGGACGGCTTTCACACAAACTTATCTCTCAGAACTGAGCATGTGGAGAGACGTTCGTTCATCTAGCACAATGGGAACGGGTTGCAGGAGAAACTTTTACTCTGGTTTCTCAGTCTGTTTTCTAGTGCCGGTTTGAAGTTCCTGCAGTTTTCACTGTAAAACCGTGTTGGAGCTAGAACATCCCCATATATATGTATGGAGTGGAGTTTGCAATTGAAAAGAAACTTTGTGTTCCCAACAAGCTAGGTGAAGGACGGCTTTCACACACACTTATCTCTCAGAACTGAGCATGTGGAGAGACGTTCGTTCATCTAGCACAAAGGGAACGTGTTGCAGGAGAAACTATTACTCTGTATTCTCAGCCTGTTTCCTAGTGCCTGTTTGAAGTTCCTGCAGTTTTCACTGTAAAACCGAGTTGGAGCTAGTACCTCTCCATATATATGTATGGAGTGGAGTTTGCAAGTGAAAAGAAACTTTGTGTTCCCAACAAGCTAGGTGAAGGACGGCTTTCACACACACTTATCTCTCAGAACTGAGCATGTGGAGAGACGTTCGTTCATCTAGCACAAAGGGAACGGGTTGCAGGAGAACTTTTACTCTGGTTTCTCAGTATGTTTTCTAGTGCCGGTTTGAAGTTCCTGCAGTTTTCACTGTAAAACCGAGTTGGAGCTAGTACATCCCCATATATATGTATGGAGTGTAGTCTGCAACTGAAAAGAAACTTTGTTTTCCCAACAAGCTAGTTGAAGGACGACATTCACACACACTTACCTCTCAGAACTGAGCATGTGGAGAGACGTTCGTTTATCTAGCACAAAGGGAACGGGTTGCAGGAGAAACTTTACTCTGGTTTCTCAGTCTGTTTCCTAGTGCCGGATTGAAGTTCCTGCAGTTTTCACTGTAAAACCGAGTTGGAGCTAGTACATCCCCATATATATGTATGGAGTCGAGTTTGCAACTGAAGAGAAACTTTTTGTTCCCAACAAGCTAGTTGAAGTTCGGCTTTCACACACACTTATCTCTCAGAACAGAGCATGTGGAGAGACGTTCGTTCATCTAGCACAAAGGGAACGGGTTGCAGGAGAAACTTTTACTCTGGTTTCTCAGTCTGTTTCCTAGTGCCCGTTTGAAGTTCCTGCAGTTTTCACTGTAAAACCGAGTTGGAGCTAGTACCTCCCCATATATATGTATGGAGTTGTGTTTGTAACTGAAAAGAAACTTTGTGTTCCCAACAAGCTAGGTGAAGAACGGCTTTCACACACACATATCTCTCAGAAATGAGCATGTGGAGAGACGTTTGTTCATCTAGCACAAAAGGAACGGGTTGCAACAGAAACTTTTACTCTGGCTTCTCTGTCTGTTTCCTAGTGCCGGTTTGAAGTTCCTGCAGTTTTCACTGCAAAACCGAGTTGGAGCTAGTACATCCCCATTTATATGTATGGAGTGGAGTTTGCAACTGAAAACAAACTTTGTGTTCCCAACAAGCTAGTTGAAGGACGACTTTCACACACACTTATCTCTCAGAACTGAGCATGTGGAGAGAGGTTCGTTCATCTAGCACAAATGGAACGGGTTGCAAGAGAAACTTTTACTCTGGTTTCTCAGTCTGTTTCCTAGTGCCGGTGTGAAGTTCCTGCAGTTTTCACTGTAAAACCGAGTTGGAGCTAGTACCTCCCCATATATATGTATGGAGTGGAGTTTGCAACTGAAAACAAACTTTGTGTTCCCAACAAGCTAGTTGAAGGACGACTTTCACACACACTTATCTCTCAGAACTGAGCATGTGGAGAGACGTTCGTTTATCTAGCACAAAGGGAACGGGTTGCAGGAGAAACTTTTACTCTGGTTTCTCAGTCTGTTTCCTAGTGCCCGTTTGAAGTTCCTGCAGTTTTCACTGTAAAACCGAGTTGGAGCTAGTACATCCCCATGTATATGTATGGAGTGGAGTTTGCAACAGAAAACAAACTTTGTGTTCCCAACAAGCTAGGTGAAGAACGGCTTTCACACACACATATCTCTCAGAAATGAGCATGTGGAGAGACGTTCGTTCATCTAGCACAAAAGGAACGGGTTGCAACAGAAACTTTTACTCTGTTTTCTCTGTCTGTTTCCTAGTGCCGGTTTGAAGTTCCTGCAGTTTACACTGCAAACCCGAGTTGGAACTAGTACATCCCCATTTATATGTATGGAGTGGAGTTTGCAACTGAAAAGAAACTTTGTGTTCCCAACAAGCTATGTGAAGGACGGCTTTCACACAAACTTATCTCTCAGAACTGAGCATGTGGAGAGACTTTCGTTCATCTAGCACAATGGGAACGGATTGCAGAAGAAACTTTTACTCTGGTTTCTCAGTCTGTTTCCTAGTGCCGGTTTGAAGTTCCTGCAGTTTTCACTGTAAAACCGTGTTGGAGCTAGAACATCCCCATATATATGTATGGAGTGGAGTTTGCAATTGAAAAGAAACTTTGTGTTCCCAACAAGCTAGGTGAAGGACGGCTTTCACACACACTTATCTCTCAGAACTGAGCATGTGGAGAGACGTTCGTTCATCTAGCACAAAGGGAACGTGTTGCAGGAGAAACTATTACTCTGTTTTCTCAGACTGTTTCCTAGTGCCTGTTTGAAGTTCCTGCAGTTTTCACTGTAAAACCGAGTTGGAGCTAGTACATCCCCATATATATGTATGGAGTGGAGTCTGCAACTGAAAAGAAACTTTGTGTTCCCAACAAGCAAGGTGAAGGACGGCTTTCACACACACTTATCACTGAGAACTGAGCATGTGGAGAGACGTTCGTTCATCTAGCACAAAGGGAACGGGTTGCAGGAGAAACTTTTACTCTGGTTTCTCAGTCTGTTTCCTGTTGCCGCTTTGAAGTTCCTGCAGTTTTCACTGAAAAACCGAGTTATAGCTATTACCTCCCCATATATATGTATGGAGTATAGTTTGCAACTGAAAACAAACTTTGTGTTCCCAACAAGCTAGTTGAAGGACGACATTCACACACACTTATCTCTCAGAACTGAGCATGTGGAGAGACGTTCGTTCATCTAGCACAAAGGGAACGGGTTGCAGGAGACCCTATTACTCTTGTTTCTCAGACTGTTTCCTAGTGCCGGTTTGAAGTTCCTTCAGTTTTCACTGTAAAACCGAGTTGGAGCTAGTACATCCCCATAAATATGTATGGAGTTGATTTTGCAACTTGAAAGAAACTTTGTGTTCCCAACAAGCTATGTGAAGGACGGCTATCACACACACTTATCTCTAAGAACAGAGCATGTGGAGAGACGTTCGTTCATCTAGCACAAAGGGAACGGGTTGCAGGAGAATCTTTTACTCTGGTTTCTCAGTCTGTTTCCTAGTGCCGGTTTGATTTTCCTGCAGTTTTCACTGTAAAACCGAGTTGGGTCTAGTACCTCCCCATATATATATATGGAGTGGAGTTTGCAACTGAAAAGAAACTTTGTGTTCCCAACAAGCTAGTTGAAGGACGGCATTCACACACATTTATCTCTCAGAACTGAGCATGTATAGAGACTTTCCTTCATCTAGCACAAAGGGAACAGGTTGCAGGAGAAACTTTTACTCTGGTTTCTCAGTCTGTTTCCTAGTGCCGCTTTTAAATTCCTGCAGTTTTCACTGTAAAACCGTTTTGGAGCTAGTACCTCCCCATATATATGTATGGAGTGGAGTTTGCAACAGAAAACAAACTTTGTATTCCCAATAAGCTCGTTGAAGGACGACTTTCACACACACTTATCTCTCAGAACTGAGCATGTGGAGAGACGTTCGTTCATCGAGCACAAAGGGAACGGGTTGCAGGAGAAACTTTTACTCTGGTTTCTCAGTCTGTTTCCTGTTGCCGTTTTGAAGATCCTGCAGTTTTCACTGCAAAACCGAGTTGGAGCTAGTACATCCCCATTTATATGTATGGATTTGAGTTTGCAACTGAAAAGAAACTTTGTGTTCCCAACAAGCTAGGTGAAGGACGGCTTTCACACACACTTATCTCTCAGAACTGAGCATGTGGAGAGACGTTCGTTCATCTAGCACAAAGGGAACTTGTTGCAGGAGAAACTATTACTCTGGTTTCTCAGTCTGTTTCCTAGTGCCGGTTTGAAGTTCCTGCAGTTTTCACTGTAAAATCGAGTTGGAACTAGTACCTCCCCATATATATGTATGGAGTGGAGTTTGCAAGTGAAAAGAAACTTTGTGTTCCCAACAAGCTAGTTGAAGGACGGCTTTCACACACACTTATCTCTCAGAATTGAGCATGTGGAGAGACGTTCGTTCATCTAGCACAAAGGGAACGGGTTGCAGGAGAAACTTTTACTCTGGTTTTTCAATCTGTTTCCTGTTGCCTCTTTGAAGTTCCTGCAGTTTTCACTGTAAAAGCGAGTTGGAGCTAGTACCTCCCAATACATATATATGGAGTGGAGTTTGCAACTGAAAAGAAACTTTGTGTTCCCAAAAAGCTAGTTTAAGGACGGCTTTCACACACACTTATCTCTCAGAACTGAGCATGTGGAGAGACGTTCGTTCATCTAGCACAAAGGGAACGGGTTGCAGGAGAAACTTTTACTCTGGTTTCTCAGACTGTTGCCTAGTGCCGGTTTGAAGTTCCTGCAGTTTTCACTGTAAAACCGAGTTGGAGCTAGTACTTCCCCATATATATGTCTGGAGTGGAGTTTGCAAGTGAAAAGAAACTTTGTGTTCCCAACAAGCTAGGTGAAGGACGGCTTTCACACACACTTATCTCTCAGAACACAGCATGTGGAGAGACGTTCGTTCATCTAGCACAAAGGGAACGTGTTGCAGGAGAAACTATTTCTCTGGTTTCTCAGTCTGTTTCCTAGTGCCGGTTTGAAATTCCTGCAGTTTTCACTGTAAAACCGTGTTGGAGCTAGTACATCCACATATATATGTATGGAGAGGAGTTTGCAACTGAAAAGAAACTTTGTGTTCCCAACAAGCTAGGTGAAGGACGGCTTTCACACACACTTATCTCTCAGAACTGATCATGTGGAGTGACGTTCGTTCATCTAGCACAAAGCCAACGGGTTGCAGGAGAAACTTTTACTCTGGTTTTTCAGTCTGTTTCCTGTTGCCGCTTTGAAGTTCCTGCAGTTTTCACTGTAAAACCGAGTTGGAGCTAGTACCTCGCAATATATATATATGGAGTGGAGTTTGCAATTGAAAATAAACTTTGTGTTCCCAACAAGCAAGGTGAAGTACGGCTTTCACACACACTTATCTCTCAGAACTGAGCATGTGGAGAGACGTTCGTTCATCTAGCACAAAGGGACCGGTTACAGGAGAAACTATTACTCTGGTTTCTCAGTCTGTTGCCTAGTGCCGGTTTGAAATTCCTGCAGTTTTCACTGTAAAACCGAGTTGAAGCTAGTACCTCCCCATATATATGTATGGAGTGGAGTTTGCAATTGAAAAGAAACTTTGTGTTCCCAACAAGCTAGGTGAAGGACGGCTTTCACACACAATTATCTCTCAGAACTGAGCATGTGGAGAGACGTTCGTTCATCTAGCACAGAGGGAACGGGTTCCAGGAGAAACTTTTTCTCTGGTTTCTCAGTCTGTTTCCTGTTGCCGCTTTGATGTTCCTGCAGTTTTCACTGTAAAACCGAGTTGGAGCTAGTACCTCCCCATATATATGTATGGAGTGGAGTTTGCAACTGAAAACAAACTTTGTGTTCCCAACAAGTTTGTTGAAGGACGACTTTCACACACATTTATCTCTCAGAACTGAGCATGTGGAGAGACGTTCGTTCAACTAGCACAAAGGGAACGGGTTGCAGGAGAAACTTTTACTCTGGTTTCTCAGTTTGTTTCCTAGTGCCGGTTTGAAGTTCCTGCAGTTTTCACTGTAAAACCGAGTTGGAGCTAGTACATCCCCATATATATGTATGGAGCGGAGTTTGCAACTGAAAACAAACTTTGTGTTCCCAACAAGCTAGTTGAAGTACGACATTCACACACACTAATCTCTCAGAACTGAGCATGTGGAGAGAAGTTCGTTCATTTAGCACAAAGGGAACGGGTTGCAGGAGAAATTATTACTCTTGTTTCTCAGACTGTTTCCTAGTGCCGGTTTGATGTTCCTGCAGTTTTCACTGTAAAACCGAGTTGGAGATAGTACATCCCCATAAATATGTATGGATTTGATTTTGCAACTGGAAAGAAACTTTGTGTTCCCAAAAAGCTATGTGAAGGACGGCTTTCACACACACTTATCTCTCAGAACAGAGCAGGTGGAGAGAGGTTCGTTCATCTAGCACAAAGGGAACGGGTTGCAGGAGAATCTTTTACTCTGGTCTCTCAGTCTGTTTCCTAGTGCCGGTTTGATGTTCCTGCAGTTTTCACTGTAAAACCGAGTTGGAGCTAGTACTTCCCCATATATATGTATGGAGTTGAGTTTGCAACTGAAAACAAACTTTGTGTTCCCAACAAGCTAGGTGAAGGACGGCTTTCACACACACATATCTCTCAGAACTGAGCATGTGGAGAGACGTTCGTTCATCTAGCACAAAGGGAACGGGTTGCAGGAGAAGTTTTACTCACGTTTCTCAGACTGTTGCCTAGTGCCTGTTTGAAGTTCCTGCAGTTTTCACTGTAAAACCGAGTTGGAGCTTGTACCTCCCCATATATATGTATGGAGTGGAGTTTGCAAGTGAAAAGAAACTTTGTGTTCCCAAAAAGCTAGGTGAAGGACGGCTTTCACACACACTTATCTCTCAGAACAGAGCATGTGGAGAGACGTTCGTTCATCTAGCACAAAGGGAACGGGTTGCAACAGAAACTTTTACTCTGGTTTCTCAGTCTGTTTCCTAGTGCCGGTTTGAAGTTCCTGCAGTTTTCACTGTAAAACAGGTTTGGAGCTAGTACCTCCCCATATATATATATGGAGTGGAGTTTGCAACTGAAAAGAAACTTTGTGTTCCCAACAAGCTAGGTGAAGGACGGCATTCACACACATTTATCTCTCAGAACTGAGCATGTATAGAGAATTTCGTTCATCTATCACAAAGGGAACAGGTTGCAGGAGAAACTTTTACTCTGGTTTCTCAGTCTGTTTCCTAGTGCCGCTTTTAAGTTCCTGCAGTTTTCACTGTAAAACCGTTTTGGAGCTAGTACCTACCCATATATATGTATGGAGTGGAGTTTGCAAGTGAAAAGAAATTTTGTGTTCCCAACAAGCTAGTTGAAGGACGGCTTTCACACACACTTATCTCTCAGAATTGAGCATGTGGAGCGACGTTCGTTCATCTATCACAAAGGGAACAGGTTGCAGGAGAAACTATTATTCTGGTTTCTCAGTCTGTTTCCTAGTGCCGGTTTGAAGTTCCTGCAATTTTCACTGTAAAACCGAGTTGGAGCTAGTACCTCCCCATATATATGTATGGAGTGGAGTTTGCAAGTGAAAAGAAACTTTGTGTTCCCAACAAGCTAGTTGAAGGACGGCTTTCAACACACTTATCTCTCAGAACTGAGCATGTGGAGAGACGTTCGTTCATCTAGCACAAAGGGAACGGTTTGCAGGAGAACTTTTACTCTGGTTTCTCAGTCTGTTTTCTAGTGCCGGTTTGAAGTTCCTGCAGTTTTCACTGTAAAACCGAGTTGGAGCTTGTACATCCCCATATATATGTATGGAGTGGAGTTTGCAACTGAAAAGAAACTTTGTGTTCCCAACAAGCTAGGTGAAGTACGGCTTTCACACACACTTATCTCTCAGAACTGAGCATGTGGAGTGACGTTCGTTCATCTAGCACAAAGGAAACGGGTTGCAGGAGAAACTTTTACTCTGGTTTTTCAATTTGTTTCCTGTTGTCTCTTTGAAGTTCCTGCAGTTTTCACTGTAAAACCGAGTTGGAGATAGTACCTCCCAATATATATATATGGAGTGGAGTTTGCAACTGAAAAGAAACTTTGTGTTCCCAAAACACTAGTTGAAGAACGGCTTTCAAACACACTTATCTCTCAGAAGTGAGCATGTGGAGAGACGTTCGTTCATCTAGCACAAATGGAACGGGTTGCAGGAGAAACTTGTACTCTGGTTTCTCAGACTGTTGCCTAGTGCCGGTTTGAAGTTCCTGCAGTTTTCACTGTAAAACCGTGTTGGAGCTAGTACCTCCCCATATATATGTATGGAGTGGTGTTTGCAAGTGAAAAGAAACTTTGTGTTCCCAACAAGCTAGGTGAAGGACGGCTTTCACACACACTTATCTCTCAGTACTCAGCATGTGGAGAGACGTTCGTTCATCTAGCACAAAGGGAACGTGTTGCAGGAGAAACTATTACTCTGGTTTCTCAGTCTATTTCCTACTGCCGGTTTGAAGTTCCTGCAGTTTTCACTGTAAAACCGAGTTGGGGCTAGTACCTCCCCATATATATGTATGGAGTGGAGTTTGCAAGAGAAAAGAAACTTTGTGTTCCCAACAAGCTAGTTGAAGAACGGCTTTCACACACACTTATCTCTCAGAACTGAGCATGTGGAGAGACGTTCTTTCATCTAGTACAAAGGGATCAGGTTGCAGGAGAACTTTTACTGTGGTTTCTCGGTCTGTTTTCTTGTGCCGGTTTGAAGTTCCTGCAGTTTTCACTGTAAAACCGAGTTGGAGCTAGTACATCCCCATATATATGTATGGAGTGGAGTTTGCAACTGAAAAGAAACTTTGTGTTCCCATCAAGCTAGGTGAAGTACGGCTTTCACACACACTTATCTCTCAGAACTGAGCATGTGGAGTGACGTTCGTTCATCTATCACAAAGCGAACGGGTTGCAGGAGAAACTTTTACTCTGGTTTTTCAGTCTGTTTCCTGTTGCCGCTTTGAAGTTCCTGCAGTTTTCACTGTAAAACCGAGTTGGAGCTAGTACCTCCCAATATATATATATGGAGTGGAGTTTGCAATTGAAAAGAAACTTTGTGTTCCCAACAATCTAGGGGAAGGACGGCTTTCACACACACTTATCTCTCAGAACTGAGCATGTGGAGAGACGTTCGTTCATCTAGCACAAAGGGAACGGGTTGCAGGAGAAACTTTTACTCTGGTTTCTCAGTCTGTTGCCTAGTGCCGGTTTGAAGTTCCTGCAGTTTTCACTGTAAAACCGAGTTGAAGCTAGTACATCCCCATATATATGTATGGAGTGGAGTTTGCAATTGAAAAGAAACTTTGTGTTCCCAACAAACTAGGTGAATGACGGCTTTCACACACACTTATCTCTCAGAACTGAGCATGTGGAGAGACGTTCGTTCATCTAGCACAAAGGGAACGGGTTGCAGGAGAAACATTTACTCTGGTTTCTCAGTCTGTTTCCTGTTGCCGCTTTGAAGTTCCTGCAGTTTTCACTGTAAAACCGAGTTGGAGCTAGTACCTCCCCATATATATGTATGGAGTGGAGTTTGCAACTGAAAACAAACTTTGTGTTCCCAACCAGACAGTTGAAGTACGACTTTCACACACACTTATCTCTCAGAACTGAGCATGTGGAGAGACGTTCGTTCAACTAGCACAAATGGAACGGTTTGCAGGAGAAAATTTTACTCTGGTTTTCAGTCTGTTTCCTAGTGCCGGTTTGAAGTTCCTGCAGTTTTCACTGTAAAACCGATTGGAGCTAGTACCTCCCCATATATATGTATGCAGTTGAGTTTGCAACTGAAAACAAACTTTGTGTTCCCAACAAGCTAGTTGAAGGACGGTTTTCACACACAATTATCTCTCAGAACTGAGCATGTGGAGAGACGTTCGTTCATCTAGCAGAAAGGGAACGGGTTGCAGGAGAAACTTTTACTCTGGTTTATCTGTCTGTTGCCTAGTGCCGGTTTGAAGTTCCTGCAGTTTTCACTGTAAAACCGAGTTGGAGCTAGTACCTCCCCATATATATGTAAGGAGTGGAGTTTGCAAGTGAAAAGAAACTTTGTGTTCCCAACAAGCTAGGTGAAGGACGGCTTTCACACACACTTATCTGTCAGAACTGAGCATGTGGAGAGACGTTCGTTCATCTAGCACAAAGGGAACGTTTTGCAGGAGAAACTATTACTCTGGTTTCTCAGTCTGTTTCCTAGTGCCGGTTTGAAGTTCCTGCAGTTTTCACTGTAATACCGAGTTGGAACTAATACCTCCCCATATATATGTATGGAGTGGAGTTTGCAAGTGAAAAGAAACTATGTGTTCCCAACAAGCTAGTTGAAGGACGGCTTTCACCCACAATTATCTCTCAGAAATGAGCATGTGGAGAGACGTTCGTTCATCCAGCACAAAGGGAAAGGGTTGCAGGAGAAATTTTACTCTGGTTTCTCAGTCTGTTTTCTAGTGCCGTTTTGAAGTTCCTGCAGTTTTCACTGTAAAACCGAGTTGGAGCTTGTACATCCCCATATATATGTATGGAGTGGAGTTTGCAACTGAAAAGAAACTTTGTGTTCCCAACAAGCTAGGTGAAGGACGGCTTTCACACACACTTATCTCTCAGAACTGAGCATGTGGACAGACGTTCGTTCATCTAGCACAAAGGGAACGGGTTGAAGGAGAAACTTTTACTCTGGTTTCTCAGTCTGTTGCCTAGTGCCGGTTGGAAGTTCCTGCAGTTTTCACTGTAAAACCGAGTTGGAGCAAGTACCTCCCAATATATATGTATGGAGTGGAGTTTGCAAGTGAAAAGAAACTTTGTGTTCCCAACAAGCTAGGTGAAGGACGACTTTCACACACACTTATCTCTCAGAACTGAGCATGTGGAGAGACGTTCGTTCATCAAGCACAAAGGGAACGTGTTGCAGGAGAAACTATTACTCTGGTTTCTCAGTCTGTTTCCTAGTGCCGGTTTGAAGTTCCTGCAGTTTTCACTGTAAAACCGAGTTGGAGCTAGTTCCTCCCCATATATATGTATGGAGTGGAGTTTGCAAGTTAAAAGAAACTTTGTGTTCCCAACAAGCTAGTTGAAGGACGGCGTTCACACACACTTATCTCTCAGAAATGAGCATGTGGAGAGACGTTCGTTCATCCAGCACAAAGGGAAACGGTTGCAGGAGAACTTTTACTCTGGTTTCTCAGTCTGTTTTCTAGTGCCGGTTTGAAGTTCCTGCAGTTTTCACTGTAAAACAGAGTTGGAACTAGTAAATCCCCATATATATGTATGGAGTGGAGTTTGCAACTGAAAAGAAACTTTGTGTTCCCAACAAGCTAGGTGAAGGACGGCTTTCACACACACTTATCTCTCAGAACTTAGCATGTGGAGAGACGTTCGTTCATCTAGCACAAAGGGAACGGGTTGCAGGAGAAACTTTTACTCTGGTTTTTCAGTCTGTTTCCTGTTGCCTCTTTGAAGTTCCTGCAGTTTTCACTGTAAAACCGAGTTGGAGCTAGCACCTCCCAATATATATGTATGGAGTGGAGTTTGCAAGTGAAAAGAAACTTTGTGTTCCCAACAAGTTAGGTGAAGGACGTCTTTCACACACACTTATCTCTCAGAACTGAGCATGTGGAGAGACGTTCGTTCATCTAGCACAAAGGGAAAGGGTTGCAGGAGAAACTTTTACTCTGGTTTCTCAGTCTGTTGCCTAGTGCCGGTTTGAAGTTCCTGCAGTTTTCACTGTAAAACCGAGATGGAGCTAGTACCTCCCCATATATATGTATGGAGTGGAGTTTGCAACTGAAAAGAAACTTTGTGTTCCCAACAAGCTAGGTGAAGGACGGCTTTCACACACACTTATCTCTCAGAACTGAGCATGTGGAGAGACGTTCGTTCATCTAGCACAAAGGGAACGGGTTGAAGGAGAAACTTTTACTCTGGTTTCTCAGTCTGTTGCCTAGTGCCGGTTTGAAGTTCCTGCAGTTTTCACTGTAAAACCGAGTTGGAGCAAGTACCTCCCAATATATATGTATGGAGTGGAGTTTGCAAGTGAAAAGAAACTTTGTGTTCCCAACAAGCTAGGTGAAGGACGACTTTCACACACACTTATCTCTCAGAACTGAGCATGTGGAGAGACGTTCGTTCATCAAGCACAAAGGGAACGTGTTGCAGGAGAAACTATTACTCTGGTTTCTCAGTCTGTTTCCTAGTGCCGGTTTGAAGTTCCTGCAGTTTTCACTGTAAAACCGAGTTGGAGCTAGTTCCTCCCCATATATATGTATGGAGTGGAGTTTGCAAGTTAAAAGAAACTTTGTGTTCCCAACAAGCTAGTTGAAGGACGGCGTTCACACACACTTATCTCTCAGAAATGAGCATGTGGAGAGACGTTCGTTCATCCAGCACAAAGGGAAACGGTTGCAGGAGAACTTTTACTCTGGTTTCTCAGTCTGTTTTCTAGTGCCGGTTTGAAGTTCCTGCAGTTTTCACTGTAAAACAGAGTTGGAACTAGTACATCCCCATATATATGTATGGAGTGGAGTTTGCAACTGAAAAGAAACTTTGTGTTCCCAACAAGCTAGTTGAAGGACGGCTTTCACACACACTTATCTCTCAGAACTTAGCATGTGGAGAGACGTTCGTTCATCTAGCACAAAGGGAACGGGTTGCAGGAGAAACTTTTACTCTGGTTTTTCAGTCTGTTTCCTGTTGCCTCTTTGAAGTTCCTGCAGTTTTCACTGTAAAACCGAGTTGGAGCTAGCACCTCCCAATATATATGTATGGAGTGGAGTTTGCAAGTGAAAAGAAACTTTGTGTTCCCAACAAGTTAGGTGAAGGACGTCTTTCACACACACTTATCTCTCAGAACTGAGCATGTGGAGAGACGTTCGTTCATCTAGCACAAAGGGAAAGGGTTGCAGGAGAAACTTTTACTCTGGTTTCTCAGTCTGTTGCCTAGTGCCGGTTTGAAGTTCCTGCAGTTTTCACTGTAAAACCGAGATGGAGCTAGTACCTCCCCATATATATGTATGGAGTGGAGTTTGCAAGTGAAAAGAAACTTTGTGTTCCCAACAAGCTAGGTGAAGGACGGCTTTCACACACACTTATCTCTCAGAACTGAGCATGTGTAGAGATGTTCGTTGATCTAGCACATAGGGAACGGGTTGGAGGAGAAACTTTTACTCTGGTTTCTCAGTCTGTTGCCTAGTGCCCGTTTGAAGTTCCTGCAGTTTTCACTGTAAAACCGAGTTGGAGCTAGTACCTCCCCATATATATGTATGGAGTGGAGTTTGCAAGTAAAAAGAAACTTTGTGTTCCCAACAAGCTAGGTGAAGGACGGCTTTCACACACACTTATCTCTCAGAACTGAGCATGTGGAGAGACGTTCGTTCATCTAGCACAAAGGGAAGGGGTTGAAGGGGAAACTTTTACTCTGGTTTCTCAGTCTGTTTCCTGTTGCCGCTTTGAAGTTCCTGCAGTTTTCACTGTAAAACCGAGTTGGAGCTAGTACCTCCCCATATATATGTATGGAGTGGACTTGGCAAGTGAAAAGAAACTTTGTTTTCCCAAAAAGCTAGGTGAAGTACGGCTTTCACACACACTTATCTCTCAGAACTGAGCATGTGGAGAGACGTTCGTTCATCTAGCACAAAGGGAACGGGTTGCAGGAGAAACTTTTACTCTGGTTTCTCAGTCTGTTGCCTAGTGCCGGTTTGAAGTTCCTGCATTTTTCACTGTAAAACCGAGTTGGAGCTATTAACACCCCATATATATGTATGGAGTGGAGTTTGCAAGTGAAAAGAAACTTTGTGTTCCCAACAAGCTAGGTGAAGGACGGCTTTCACACACACTTATCTCTCAGAACTGAGCATGTGGAGAGACGTTCGTTCATCTAGCACAAAGGGAACGGGTTGCAACTGAAACTTTTACTCTGGTTTCTCAGTCTGTTTCCTAGTGCCGGTTTGAAGTTCCTGCAGTTTTCACTGTAAAACAGAGTTGGAGCTAGTACCTACCCATATATATATATGGAGTGGAGTTTGCAACTGAAAAGAAACTTTGTGTTCCCAACAAGCTAGGTGAAGGACGGCATTCACACACATTTATCTCTCAGAACTGAGCATGTATAGAGACTTTCCTTCATCTAGCACAAAGGGAACAGTTTGCAGGAGAAACTTTTACTCTGGTTTCTCAGTCTGTTTCCTAGTGCCGGTTTGAAGTTCCTGCAGTTTTCACTATAAAACAGTTTTGGAGATAGTACCTCCCCATATATATGTATGGAGTGGATTTTGCATCTGAAAACAAACTTTGTGTTCCCAATAAGCTAGTTGAAGGACGACTTTCACACACAATTATCTCTCAGAACTGAGCATGTGGAGAGACGTTCGTTCATCTAGCAGAAAGGGAACGGGTTGCAGGAGAAACTTTTACTCTGGTTTATCAGTCTGTTGCCTAGTGCCGGTTTGAAGTTCCTGCAGTTTTCACTGTAAAACCGAGTTGGAGCTAGTACCTCCCCATATATATGAAAGGAGTGGAGTTTGCAAGTGAAAATAAACTTTGTGTTCCCAACAAGCTAGGTGAAGGACGGCATTCACACACACTTATCTCTCAGAACTGAGCATGTGGAGAGACGTTAGTTCATCTAGCACAAAGGGAACGGGTTGCAGGAGAAACTTTTACTCTGGTTTCTCAGTCTGTTTCCTAGTGCCGGTTTGAAGTTCCTGCAGTTGTCACTGTAAAACCGTGTTGGAGCTAGTACATCCCCATATATATGTATGGAATGGAGTTTGCAACTGAAAAGAAACTTTGTATTCCCAACAAGCTAGGTGAAGGACGGCTTTCACACACACTTATCTCTCAGAACTGAGCATGTGGAGAGACGTTCGTTCATCTAGCACAAAGGGAACGGGTTGCAGGAGAAACTTTTACTCTTTTTTCTCAGTCTGTTTCCTAGTGCCGTTTTGTAGTTCCTGCAGTTTTCACTGCAAAACCGAGTTGGAGCTAGTACATCCCCATTTATATGTATGGAGTGGATTTTGCAACTGAAAAGAAACTTTGTGTTCCCAACAAGCTAGGTGAAGGACGGCTTTCACACACACTTATCTCTCAGAACTGAGCATGTGGAGAGACGTTCGTTCATCTAGCACAAAGGGAACGGTTTGCAGGAGAAACTTTTACTCTGGTTTCTCAGTCTGTTTCCTAGTGCCGGTTTGAAGTTCCTGCAGTTTTCACTGTAAAACCGATTTGGAGCTAGTACCTCCCCATATATATATATGGAGTGGAGTTTGCAACTGAAAAGAAACATTGTGTTCCCAACAAGCTAGGTGAAGGACGGCATTCACACACATTTATCTCTGAGAACTGAGCATGTATAGAGACTTTCGTTGATCTAGCACAAAGGGAACAGATTGCAGGGAAACTTTTACTCTGGTTTCTCAGTCTGTTTCCTAGTGCCGCTTTTAAGATCCTGCAGTTTTCACTGTAAAACAGTTTTGGAGCTAGTACCTCCCCATATATATATATGGAGTGGAGTTTTCAACTGAAAACAAACTTTGTGTTCCAAATAAGCTAGTTGAAGTACGACTTTCACACACACTTATCTCTCAGAATTGAGCATGTGGAGAGACGTTCGTTCATCTAGCACAAAGGGAACGGGTTGCAGGAGAAACTTTTACTCTGGTTTCTCAGTCTCTTTCCTAGTGCCGTTTTGAAGTTCCTGCAGTTTTCACTGCAAAACCGAGTTGGAGCTAGTACATCCCCATTTATATGTATGGATTGGAGTTTGCAACTGAAAAGAAACTTTGTGTTCCCAACAAGCTAGGTGAAGGACGGCTTTCACACACACTTATCTTTCAGAACTGAGCATGTGGAGAGACGTTCGTTCATCTAGCACAAAGGGAACGGGTTGCAGGGGAAACTTTTACTCTGGTTTCTCATTCTGTTTCCTGTTGCCGCTTTGAAGATCCTGCAGTTTTCACTGTAAAACCGATTTGGAGCTAGTACATCCCCATTTATATGTATGGAGTGGAGTTTGCAACTGAAAAGAAACTTTGTGTTCCCAACAAGCTAGGTGAAGGACGGCTTTCACACACACTTATCTCTCAGAACTGAGCATGTGGAGAGACGTTCGTTCATCTAGCACAAAGGGAACGGGTTGCAGGAGAAACTTTTACTCTGGATTCTCAAACTGTTGCCTAGTGCTGGTTTGATGTTCCTGCAGTTTTCACTGTAAAACCGAGTTGGAGCTAGTACCTGCCCATATATATGTATGGAGTGGAGTTTGCAAGTGAAAAGAAACTTTGTGTTCCCAACAAGCTAGGTGAAGGACGGCTTTCACACACAATTATCTCTCAGAACTGAGCATTTGGAGAGACGTTCGTTCATCTAGCACAAAGGGAACGGGTTGCAGGAGAAACTTTTACTCTGGTTTCTCAGTCTGTTGCCTAGTGCCGGTTTGAAGTTCCAACAGTTTACACTGTAAAACCGAGTTGGAGCTAGTACCTCCCCATATATATGTATGGAGTGGGGTTGCAAGTGAAAAGAAACTTTGTGTTCCCAACAAGCTAGGTGAAGGACGGCATTCACACACACTTATCTCTCAGAACTGAGCATGTGGAGAGACGTTCGTTCATCTAGCACAAAGGGAACGGGTTGCAGGGGAAACTTTTACTCTGGTTTCTCAGTCTGTTTCCTGTTGCCGCTTTGAAGTTCCTGCAGTTTTCACTGTAAAACCGATTTGGAGCTAGTACCTCCCCATATATATGTATGGAGTGGAGTTTGCAGCTGAAAAGAAACTTTGTGTTCCCAACAAGCTAGGTGAAGGACGGCTTTCACACACACATATCTCTCAGAACTGAGCATGTGGAGAGACGTTCTTTCATCTAGCACAAAGGGAACGGGTTGCAGGAGAAACTTTTACTCTGCTTTCTCAGTCTGTTTCCTAGTGCCGGTTTTAAGTTCCTGCAGTTTTCACTGTAAATCCGATTTGGAGCTAGTACCTCCACATATATATGTATGGAGTGGAGTTTGCAACTGAAAACAAACTTTGTGTTCCCAACAAGCTCTTTGAAGGACGACTTTCACACACACTTATCTCTCAGAACTGAGCATGTGGAGAGACGTTCGTTCATCTAGCACAAAGGGAACGGGTTGCACGAGAAACTTTTACTCTGGTTTCTCAGTCTGTTTCCTAGTGCCGGTTTGATATTCCTGCAGTTTTCACTGTAAAACCGAGTTGGAGCTAGTACATCCCCATATATATGTATGGAGTGGAGTTTGCAAGTGAAAAGAAACTTTGTGTTCCCAAAAAGCTTGGTGAAGTACAACTTTCACACACACTTATCTCTCAGAACTGAGCATGTGGAGAGAAGTTCTTTCATCTAGCACAAAGGGAACAGGTTGCAGGGAAACTTTTACTCTGGTTTCTCAGTCTGTTTCCTAGTGCCGCTTTTAAGATCCTGCAGTTTTCACTGTAAAAGAGTTTTGGAGCTAGTGCCTCCCCATATATATGTATGGAGTGGAGTTTGCAAGTGAAAAGAAACTTTGTGTTCCCAACAAGCTAGGTGAAGGACGACTTTCACACACAATTATCTCTCAGAACTGAGCATGTGGAGAGACGTTCATTCATCTAGCACAAAGGGAACGTCTTACAGGATAACTTATACTCTGGTTTCTCAGTGTGTTTCCTAGTGCTGGTTTGAAGTTCCTGCAGTTTTCACTGTAAAACCGAGTTGGAGCTAGTACCTCCCCATATATATGTATGGAGTGGTGTTTGCAAGTGTAAAGAAACTTTGTGTTCCCAACAAGCTAGGTGAAGGACGGCTTCACACACACTTATCTCTCAGAACTGAGCATGTGGAGAGACGTTCGTTCATCTAGCACAAAGGGAACAGGTTGCTGGTTAAACTTTTACTCTGGATTTTCAGTCTGTTTCCTGTTGCCGCTTTGAAGTTCCTGCAGTTTTCACTGTAAAACCGAGTTGGAGCTAGTACCTCCCAATATATATGTATGGAGTGGAGTTTGCAACTGAAAAGAAACTTTGTGTTCCCAACAAGCTAGGTGAAGGACGGCATTCACACACATTTATCTCTGAGAACTGAGCATGTATAGAGACTTTCGTTGATCTAGCACAAAGGGAACAGATTGCAGGGAAACTTTTACTCTGGTTTCTCAGTCTGTTTCCTAGTGCCGCTTTTAAGATCCTGCAGTTTTCACTGTAAAACAGTTTTGGAGCTAGTACCTCCCCATATATATATATGGAGTGGAGTTTTCAACTGAAAACAAACTTTGTGTTCCAAATAAGCTAGTTGAAGTACGACTTTCACACACACTTATCTCTCAGAACTGAGCATGTGGAGAGACGTTCGTTCATCTAGCACAAAGGGAACGGGTTGCAGGAGAAACTTTTACTCTGGTTTCTCAGTCTCTTTCCTAGTGCCGTTTTGAAGTTCCTGCAGTTTTCACTGCAAAACCGAGTTGGAGCTAGTACATCCCCATTTATATGTATGGATTGGAGTTTGCAACTGAAAAGAAACTTTGTGTTCCCAACAAGCTAGGTGAAGGACGGCTTTCACACACACTTATCTTTCAGAACTGAGCATGTGGAGAGACGTTCGTTCATCTAGCACAAAGGGAACGGGTTGCAGGGGAAACTTTTACTCTGGTTTCTCATTCTGTTTCCTGTTGCCGCTTTGAAGATCCTGCAGTTTTCACTGTAAAACAGATTTGGAGCTAGTACATCCCCATTTATATGTATGGAGTGGAGTTTGCAACTGAAAAGAAACTTTGTGTTCCCAACAAGCTAGGTGAAGGACGGCTTTCACACACACTTATCTCTCAGAACTGAGCATGTGGAGAGACGTTCGTTCATCTAGCACAAAGGGAACGGGTTGCAGGAGAAACTTTTACTCTGGATTCTCAAACTGTTGCCTAGTGCTGGTTTGATGTTCCTGCAGTTTTCACTGTAAAACCGAGTTGGAGCTAGTACCTGCCCATATATATGTATGGAGTGGAGTTTGCAAGTGAAAAGAAACTTTGTGTTCCCAACAAGCTAGGTGAAGGACGGCTTTCACACACAATTATCTCTCAGAACTGAGCATTTGGAGAGACGTTCGTTCATCTAGCACAAAGGGAACGGGTTGCAGGAGAAACTTTTACTCTGGTTTCTCAGTCTGTTGCCTAGTGCCGGTTTGAAGTTCCAACAGTTTACACTGTAAAACCGAGTTGGAGCTAGTACCTCCCCATATATATGTATGGAGTGGGGTTGCAAGTGAAAAGAAACTTTGTGTTCCCAACAAGCTAGGTGAAGGACGGCATTCACACACACTTATCTCTCAGAACTGAGCATGTGGAGAGACGTTCGTTCATCTAGCACAAAGGGAACGGGTTGCAGGGGAAACTTTTACTCTGGTTTCTCAGTCTGTTTCCTGTTGCCGCTTTGAAGTTCCTGCAGTTTTCACTGTAAAACCGATTTGGAGCTAGTACCTCCCCATATATATGTATGGAGTGGAGTTTGCAGCTGAAAAGAAACTTTGTGTTCCCAACAAGCTAGGTGAAGGACGGCTTTCACACACACATATCTCTCAGAACTGAGCATGTGGAGAGACGTTCTTTCATCTAGCACAAAGGGAACGGGTTGCAGGAGAAACTTTTACTCTGCTTTCTCAGTCTGTTTCCTAGTGCCGGTTTTAAGTTCCTGCAGTTTTCACTGTAAATCCGATTTGGAGCTAGTACCTCCACATATATATGTATGGAGTGGAGTTTGCAACTGAAAACAAACTTTGTGTTCCCAACAAGCTCTTTGAAGGACGACTTTCACACACACTTATCTCTCAGAACTGAGCATGTGGAGAGACGTTCGTTCATCTAGCACAAAGGGAACGGGTTGCACGAGAAACTTTTACTCTGGTTTCTCAGTCTGTTTCCTAGTGCCGGTTTGATATTCCTGCAGTTTTCACTGTAAAACCGAGTTGGAGCTAGTACATCCCCATATATATGTATGGAGTGGAGTTTGCAAGTGAAAAGAAACTTTGTGTTCCCAAAAAGCTTGGTGAAGTACAACTTTCACACACACTTATCTCTCAGAACTGAGCATGTGGAGAGAAGTTCTTTCATCTAGCACAAAGGGAACAGGTTGCAGGGAAACTTTTACTCTGGTTTCTCAGTCTGTTTCCTAGTGCCGCTTTTAAGATCCTGCAGTTTTCACTGTAAAAGAGTTTTGGAGCTAGTGCCTCCCCATATATATGTATGGAGTGGAGTTTGCAAGTGAAAAGAAACTTTGTGTTCCCAACAAGCTAGGTGAAGGACGACTTTCACACACAATTATCTCTCAGAACTGAGCATGTGGAGAGACGTTCATTCATCTAGCACAAAGGGAACGTCTTACAGGATAACTTATACTCTGGTTTCTCAGTGTGTTTCCTAGTGCTGGTTTGAAGTTCCTGCAGTTTTCACTGTAAAACCGAGTTGGAGCTAGTACCTCCCCATATATATGTATGGAGTGGTGTTTGCAAGTGAAAAGAAACTTTGTGTTCCCAACAAGCTAGGTGAAGGACGGCTTCACACACACTTATCTCTCAGAACTGAGCATGTGGAGAGACGTTCGTTCATCTAGCACAAAGGGAACAGGTTGCTGGTTAAACTTTTACTCTGGATTTTCAGTCTGTTTCCTGTTGCCGCTTTGAAGTACCTGCAGTTTTCACTGTAAAACCGAGTTGGAGCTAGTACCTCCCAATATATATGTATGGAGTGGAGTTTGCAACTGAAAAGAAACTTTGTGTTCCCAACAAACTAGGTGAAGGACTGCTTTCACACACACTTATCTCTCAGAACTGAGCATGTGGAGAGACGTTCGTTCATCTAGCACAAAGGGAACGGGTTGCAGGAGAAACTTTTACTCTGGTTTCTCAGTCTGTTGCCTAGTGCCGGTTTGAAGTTCCTGCAGTTTTCACTGTAAAACCGAGTTGGAGCTAGTACATCCCCATATATATGTATGGAGTGGAGTTTGCAAATGAAAAGAAACTTTGTGTTCCCAACAATCTAGGTGAAGGACGGCTTTCACACAAACTTATCTCTCAGAACTGAGCATGTGGAGTGACGTTTGTTCATCTAGCACAAAGGGAACGGGCTGCAGGAGAAACTTTTACTCTGGTTTTTCAGTCTGTTTCCTGTTGCCGCTTTGAAGTTCCTGCAGTTTTCACTGTAAAACCGAGTTGGAGCTAGTACCTCCCAATATATATATATGGAGTGGAGTTTGCAACTGAAAAGAAACTTTGTGTTCCCAACAAGCTAGGTGAAGGACGGCTTTCACACACACTTATCTCTCAGAACTGAGCATGTGGAGAGACGTTCGTTCATCTAGCACAAAGGGAACGGGTTGCAGGAGAAACTTTTACTCTGTTTTCTCAGCCTGTTGCCTAGTGCCGGTTTGAATTTCCTGCAGTTTTCACTGTAAAACCGAGTTGGAGCTAGTACCTCCCCATTTATATGTATGGAGTGGAGTTTGATAGTGAAAAGAAACTTTGTGTTCCCAAGAAGCTAGGTGAAGGACGGCTTTCACACACACTTATCTCTCAGAACTGAGCATGTGGAGAGACGTTCCTTCATCTAGCACAAAGGGAACGGGTTGCAGGAGAAACTTTTACTCTGGTTTCTCAGTCTGTTGCCTAGTGCCGGTTTGAAGTTCCTGCAGTTTTCACTGTAAAACCGAGTTGGAGCTAGTACATCCCCATATATATGTATGGAGTGGAGTTTGCAAGTGAAAAGAAACTTTGTGTTCCCAACAAGCTATGTGAAGGACGGCTTTCACACAAACTTATCTCTCAGAACTGGGCATGTGGGGTGACGTTTGTTCATCTAGCCCAAAGGGAACGGGCTGCAGGAGAAACTTTTACTCTGGTTTTTCAGTCTGTTTCCTGTTGCCGCTTTGAAGTTCCTGCAGTTTTCACTGTAAAACCGAGTTGGAGCTAGTACCTCCCAATATATATATATGGAGTGGAGTTTGCAACTGAAAAGAAACTTTGTGTTCCCAACAAGCTAGGTGAAGGACGGCTTTCACACACACTTATCTCTCAGAACTGAGCATGTGGAGAGACGTTCGTTCATCTAGCACAAAGGGAACGGGTTGCAGGAGAAACTTTTACTCTGTTTTCTCAGCCTGTTGCCTAGTGCCGGTTTGAAGTTCCTGCAGTTTTCACTGTAAAACCGAGTTGGAGCTAGTACCTCCCCATTTATATGTATGGAGTGGAGTTTGATAGTGAAAAGAAACTTTGTGTTCCCAAGAAGCTAGGTGAAGGACGGCTTTCACACACACATATCTCTCAGAACTGAGCATGTGGAGAGACGTTCGTTCATATAGCACAAAGGGAACGGGTTGCAGGAGAAACTTTTACTCTGGTTTCTCAGTCTGTTTCCTAGTGCCGGTTTGAAGTTCCAGCAGTTTACACTGTAAAACCGTGTTGGAGCTAGTACCACCCCATATATATGTATGGAGTGGGGTTTGCAAGTGAAAACAAACGTTGTGTTCCCAACCAGCTAGGTGAAGGACGGCTTTCACACACACTTATCTCTCAGAACTGAGCATGTGGAGAGAAGTTCGTTCATCTAGCACAAAGTGAACGTGTTGCAGGAGAAACTTTTACACTGGTTTCTCAGTCTGTTTCCTAGTGCCGGTTTGAAGTTCCTGCAGTTTTCACTGTAAAACCGAGTTGAGCAAGTACCTCCCCATATATATGTATGGAGTGGAGTTTGCAAGTGAAAAGAAACTTTGTGTTCCCAAAAAGCTTGGTGAAGGACAGCTTTCACACACAATTATCTCTCAGAACTGAGCATGTGGAGAGACGTTCGTTTATCTAGCACAAAGGGAACGGGTTGCAGGAGTAACTTTTACTCTGGTTTCTCAGTCTGTTTCCTAGTGCCGGTTTGAAGTTCCTGCAGTTTTCACTGTAAAAACGAGTTGGAGCTAGTACAACCCCATGTATATGTATGGAGTGGAGTTTGCAACTGAAAACAAACTTTGTGTTCCCAACAAGCTAGTTGAAAGGCGACATTCACACACACTTACCTCTCAGAACTGAGCATGTGGAGAGAAGTTCTTTCATCTAGCACAAAGGGAACGGGTTGCAGGAGAAACTTTTACTCTGGTTTCTCAGTCTGTTTCCTAGTGCCGGTTTGAAGTTCCTGCAGTTTTCACTGTAAAACCGTGTTGGAGCTAGTACATCCCCATATATATGTATGGAATGGAGTTTGCAACTGAAAAGAAACTTTGTATTCCCAAAAAGCTAGGTGAAGGACGGCTTTCACACACACTTATCTCTCAGAACTGAGCATGTGGAGAGACGTTCGTTCATCTAGCACAAAGGGAACGGGTTGCAGGAGAAACTTTTACTCTGGTTTCTCAGTCTGTTTCCTAGTGCCGTTTTGTAGTTCCTGCAGTTTTCACTGCAAAACCGATTTGGAGCTAGTACATCCCCATTTATATGTATGGAGTGGATTTTGCAACTGAAAAGAAACTGTGTGTTCCCAACAAGCTAGGTGAAGGACGGCTTTCACACACAATTATCTCTCAGAACTGAGCATGTGGAGAGACGTTCGTTCATCTAGCACAAAGGGAACGGGTTGCAGGAGAAACTTTTACTCTGGGTTCTCAGTCTGTTTCCTAGTGCCGGTTTGAAGTTCCTGCAGTTTTCACTGTAAAACCGAGTTGGAGCTAGTACCTCCCCATATATATATATGGAGTGGAGTTTGCAACTGAAAAGAAACATTGTGTTCCCAACAAGCTAGGTGAAGGACGGCATGCACACACATTTATCTCTGAGAACTGAGCATGTATAGAGACTTTCGTTGATCTAGCACAAAGGGAACAGTTTGCAGGGAAACTTTTACTCTGGTTTCTCAGTCTGTTTCCTAGTGCCGCTTTTAAGATCCTGCAGTTTTCACTGTAAAACAGTTTTGGAGCTAGTACCTCCCCATATATATATATGGAGTGGAGATTTCAACTGAAAACAAACTTTGTGTTCCAAATAAGCTACTTGAAGTACGACTTTCACACACACTTATCTCTCAGAACTGAGCATGTGGAGAGACGTTCGTTCATCTAGCACAAAGGGAACGGGTTGCAGGAGAAACTTTTACTCTGGTTTCTCAGTCTGTTTCCTAGTGCCGTTTTGAAGTTCCTGCAGTTTTCACTGCAAAACCGAGTTGGAGCTAGTACATCCCCATTTATATGTATGGAGTGGAGTTTGCAACTGAAAAGAAACTTTGTGTTCCCAACAAGCTAGGTGAAGGACGGCTTTCACACACACTTATCTCTCAGAACTGAGCATGTGGAGAGACGTTCGTTCATCTAGCACAAAGGGAACGGGTTGAAGGAGAAACTTTTACTCTGGTTTCTCAGTCTGTTTCCTGTTGCCGCTTTGAAGATCCTGCAGTTTTCACTGTAAAACCGATTTGGAGCTAGTACATCCCCATTTATATGTACGGAGTGGAGTTTGCAACTGAAAAGAAACTTTGTGTTCCCAACAAGCTAGTTGAAGGACGGCTTTCACACACACTTATCTCTCAGAACTGAGCATGTGGAGAGACGTTCGTTCATCTAGCACAAAGGGAACGGGTTGCAGGAGAAACTTTTACTCTGGTTTCTCAAACTGTTGCCTAGTGCTGGTTTGATGTTCCTGCAGTTTTCACTGTAAAACCGAGTTGGAGCTAGTACCTGCCCATATATATGTATGGAGTGGAGTTTGCAAGTGAAAAGAAACTTTGTGTTCCCAACAAGCTAGGTGAAGGACGGCTTTCACACACACTTATCTCTCAGAACTGAGCATGTGGAGAGACGTTCGTTCATCTAGCACAAAGGGAACGGGTTGCAGGAGAAACTTTTACTCTGGTTTCTCAGTCTGTTGCCTAGTGCCGGTTTGAAGTTCCAGCAGTTTACACTGTAAAACCGAGTTGGAGCTAGTACCTCCCCATATATATGTATGGAGTGGGGTTGCAAGTGAAAAGAAACTTTGTGTTCCCAACAAGCTAGGTGAAGGACGGCATTCACACACACTTATCTCTCAGAACTGAGCATGTGGAGAGACGTTCGTTCATCTAGCACAAAGGGAACGTGTTGCAACAGAAATTTTACTCTGGTTTCTCAGTCTGTTTCCTAGTGCCGGTTTGAAGTTCCTGCAGTTTTCACTGTAAAACAGAGTTGGAGCTAGTACCACCCTATATATATATATGGAGTGGAGTTTGCAACTGAAAAGAAACTTTGTGTTCCCTACAAGCTAGGTGAAGGACGGCATTCACACACATTTATCTCTCAGAACTGAGCATGTATAGAGACTATCGTTCATCTAGCACATAGGGAACAGTTTGCAGGAGAAACTTTTACTCTGGTTTCTCAGTCTGTTTCTTAGTGCCGCTTTTAAGTTCCTGCAGTTTTCACTGTAAAACCGTTTTGAGCTAGTACCTCCCCATATATATGTATGGAGTGGAGTTTGCAAATGAAAACAAACTTTGTGTTCCCAATAAAATAGTTGAAGGACGACTTTCACACACACTTATCTCTCAGAACTGAGCATGTGAAGAGACGTTCGTTCATCTAGCACAAAGGGAACTGGTTGCAGGATAAACATTTACTCTGGTTTCTCAGTCTGTTGCCTAGTGCCGGTTTGAAGTTCCTGCAGATTTCACTGTAAAACCGAGTTGGAGCTAGTACCTCCCCATATATATGTATGGAGTGGAGTTTGCAAGTGAAAAGAAACTTTGTGTTATCAACAAGCTAGGTGAAGGACGGCTTTCACACACACTTATCTCTCAGAACTGAGCATGAGGAGAGACGTTCATTCATCTAGCACAAAGGGAACCTGTTGCAGGAGAAACTATTACTCTGGATTCTCAGTCTGTTTCCTAGTGCCGGTTTGAAGTTCCTGCAGTTTTCACTGTAAAACCGAGTTGGAGCTAGTACCTCCCCATATATATGTATGGAGTGGGGTATGCAAGTGAAAAGAAACTTTCTGTTCCCAACAAGCTAGTTGAAGGACGGCTTTCACACACACTTATCTCTCACAACTGAGCATGTGGAGAGACGTTCGTTCATCTAGCACAAAGGGAAAGGGTTGCAGGAGAACTTTACTCTGGTTTCTCAGTCTGTTTTCAAGTGACGGTTTGAAGTTCCTTCAGTTTTCACTGTAAAACCGAGTTGGGGCTAGTACATCCCCATATATATGTATGGAGTGGAGTTTGCAACTGAAAAGAAACTTTGTGTTCCCAACAAGCTAGGTGAAGTACGGCTTTCACACACACTTATCTCTCAGAACTGAGGATGTGGAGAGACTTTCGTTCATCTAGCACAAAGGGAACGGGTTGCAGGAGAAACTTTTACTCTGGTTTCTCAGTCTGTTGCCTAGTGCCGGTTTGAAGTTCCTGCAGTTTTCACTGTAAAATCGAAGTGGAGCTAGTACCTCCCCATATATATGTATGGATTGGAGTTTGCAAGTGAAAAGAAACTTTGTGTTCCCAACAAGCTAGGTGAAGGACGGCTTTCACACACACTTATCTCTCAGAACTGAGCATGTGGAGAGACGTTCGTCCATCTAGCACAAAGGGAACGGGTTGCAGGAGAAAATTTACTCTGGTTTCTCAGTCTGATTCCTGTTGCCGCTTTGAATTTCCTGCAGTTTTCACTGTAAAACAGAGTTGGAGTTTTTACCTCCCCATATATATGTTTGGAGTGTAGTTGGCAACTGAAAACAAACTTTGTGTTCCCAACTAGCTAGTTGAAGGACGACATTAACACACACTTATCTCTCAGTACTGAGCATGTGGAGAGACGTTCGTTCATCTAGCACAAAGGGAACGGGTTGCAGGAGAAACTTTTACTCTGGTTTCTCAGTCTGTTTCCTAGTGCTGGTTTGTCGTTCCTGCAGTTTTAACTGTAAAACCGAGTTGGAGCTTCTACCTCCCCATATATATGTATGGAGTGGAGTTTGCAACTGAAAAAAACTTTGTGTTCCCAACAAGCTAGGTGAAGGACGGCTTTCACACACACTTATCTCTCAGAACTGAGCATGTGGAGAGACGTTCGTTCATCTAGCACAAAGGGAACGGGTTGCAGGAGAAACTTTTACTCTGGTTTCTCAGTCTGTTTCCTGTTGCCGCTTTGAAGATCCTGCAGTTTTCACTGTAAAACCGATTTGGAGCTAGTACATCCCCATTTATATGTACGGAGTGGAGTTTGCAACTGAAAAGAAACTTTGTGTTCCCAACAAGCTAGGTGAAGGACGGCTTTCACACACACTTATCTCTCAGAACTGAGCATGTGGAGAGACGTTCGTTCATCTAGCACAAAGGGAACGGGTTGCAGGAGAAACTTTTACTCTGGTTTCTCAAACTGTTGCCTAGTGCTGGTTTGATGTTCCTGCAGTTTTCACTGTAAAACCGAGTTGGAGCTAGTACCTGCCCATATATATGTATGGAGTGGAGTTTGCAAGTGAAAAGAAACTTTGTGTTCCCAACAAGCTAGGTGAAGGACGGCTTTCACACACACTTATCTCTCAGAACTGAGCATGTGGAGAGACGTTCGTTCATCTAGCACAAAGGGAACGGGTTGCAGGAGAAACTTTTACTCTGGTTTCTCAGTCTGTTGCCTAGTGCCGGTTTGAAGTTCCAGCAGTTTACACTGTAAAACCGAGTTGGAGCTAGTACCTCCCCATATATATGTATGGAGTGGGGTTGCAAGTGAAAAGAAACTTTGTGTTCCCAACAAGCTAGGTGAAGGACGGCATTCACACACACTTATCTCTCAGAACTGAGCATGTGGAGAGACGTTCGTTCATCTAGCACAAAGGGAACGTGTTGCAACAGAAATTTTACTCTGGTTTCTCAGTCTGTTTCCTAGTGCCGGTTTGAAGTTCCTGCAGTTTTCACTGTAAAACAGAGTTGGAGCTAGTACCATCCCATATATATATATGGAGTGGAGTTTGCAACTGAAAAGAAACTTTGTGTTCCCTACAAGCTAGGTGAAGGACGGCATTCACACACATTTATCTCTCAGAACTGAGCATGTATAGAGACTATCGTTCATCTAGCACATAGGGAACAGTTTGCAGGAGAAACTTTTACTCTGGTTTCTCAGTCTGTTTCTTAGTGCCGCTTTTAAGTTCCTGCAGTTTTCACTGTAAAACCGTTTTGAGCTAGTACCTCCCCATATATATGTATGGAGTGGAGATTGCAAATGAAAACAAACTTTGTGTTCCCAATAAAATAGTTGAAGGACGACTTTCACACACACTTATCTCTCAGAACTGAGCATGTGGAGAGACGTTCGTTCATCTAGCACAAAGGGAACTGGTTGCAGGATAAACATTTACTCTGGTTTCTCAGTCTGTTGCCTAGTGCCGGTTTGAAGTTCCTGCAGATTTCACTGTAAAACCGAGTTGGAGCTAGTACCTCCCCATATATATGTATGGAGTGGAGTTTGCAAGTGAAAAGAAACTTTGTGTTATCAACAAGCTAGGTGAAGGACGGCTTTCACACACACTTATCTCTCAGAACTGAGCATGAGGAGAGACGTTCATTCATCTAGCACAAAGGGAACCTGTTGCAGGAGAAACTATTACTCTGGATTCTCAGTCTGTTTCCTAGTGCCGGTTTGAAGTTCCTGCAGTTTTCACTGTAAAACCGAGTTGGAGCTAGTACCTCCCCATATATATGTATGGAGTGGGGTATGCAAGTGAAAAGAAACTTTCTGTTCCCAACAAGCTAGTTGAAGGACGGCTTTCACACACACTTATCTCTCACAACTGAGCATGTGGAGAGACGTTCGTTCATCTAGCACAAAGGGAAAGGGTTGCAGGAGAACTTTACTCTGGTTTCTCAGTCTGTTTTCAAGTGACGGTTTGAAGTTCCTTCAGTTTTCACTGTAAAACCGAGTTGGGGCTAGTACATCCCCATATATATGTATGGAGTGGAGTTTGCAACTGAAAAGAAACTTTGTGTTCCCAACAAGCTAGGTGAAGTACGGCTTTCACACACACTTATCTCTCAGAACTGAGGATGTGGAGAGACTTTCGTTCATCTAGCACAAAGGGAACGGGTTGCAGGAGAAACTTTTACTCTGGTTTCTCAGTCTGTTGCCTAGTGCCGGTTTGAAGTTCCTGCAGTTTTCACTGTAAAATCGAAGTGGAGCTAGTACCTCCCCATATATATGTATGGATTGGAGTTTGCAAGTGAAAAGAAACTTTGTGTTCCCAACAAGCTAGGTGAAGGACGGCTTTCACACACACTTATCTCTCAGAACTGAGCATGTGGAGAGACGTTCGTCCATCTAGCACAAAGGGAACGGGTTGCAGGAGAAAATTTACTCTGGTTTCTCAGTCTGATTCCTGTTGCCGCTTTGAATTTCCTGCAGTTTTCACTGTAAAACAGAGTTGGAGTTTTTACCTCCCCATATATATGTTTGGAGTGTAGTTGGCAACTGAAAACAAACTTTGTGTTCCCAACTAGCTAGTTGAAGGACGACATTAACACACACTTATCTCTCAGTACTGAGCATGTGGAGAGACGTTCGTTCATCTAGCACAAAGGGAACGGGTTGCAGGAGAAACTTTTACTCTGGTTTCTCAGTCTGTTTCCTAGTGCTGGTTTGTCGTTCCTGCAGTTTTAACTGTAAAACCGAGTTGGAGCTTCTACCTCCCCATATATATGTATGGAGTGGAGTTTGCAACTGAAAAAAACTTTGTGTTCCCAACAAGCTAGGTGAAGGACGGCTTTCACACACACTTATCTCTCAGAACTGAGCATGTATAGAGACGTTCGTTCATCTAGCACAAAGGGAATAGTTTGCAGGAGAAACTTTTACTCTGGTTTCTCAGTCTGTTGCCTAGTGCCGGTTTGAAGTTCCTGCAGTTTTCACTGTAAAACCGAGTTGGAGCTAGTACCTCCCCATATATATGTATGGAGTGGAGTTTGCAAGTGAAAAGAAACTTTGTTTTCCCAAAAAGCTAGGTGAAGCACGGCTTTCACACACACTTATCTCTCAGAACTGAGCATGTGGAGAGACGTTCGTTCATCTAGCACAAAGGGAACGTGTTGAAGGAGAAACTATTACTATGGTATCTCAGTCTGTTTCCTAGTGCCGGTTTGAAGTTCCTGCAGTTTTCACTGTAAAACCGAGTTGGAGCTAGTACCTCCCCATATATTTGTATGGAGTGGACTTTGCAAGTGAAAAGAAACTTTGTGTTCCAAAAAGATAGGTGAAGTACGGCTTTCACACACACTTATCTCTCAGAACTGAGCATGTGGAAAGACGTTCGTTCATCTAGCACAAAGGGAACTGGTTGCAGGAGAAACTTTTACTGTGGTTTCTCAGTCTGTTTCCTAGTGCCGGTTTGAAGTTCCTGCAGTTTTCACTGTAAAACCGAGTTGGTGCTAGTACCTCCCCATATATATGTATGGAGTGGAGTTTGCAAGTGAAAAGAAACTTTGTGTTCCCAACAATCTAGGTGAAGGACGGCTTTCACACACACTTATCTCTCATAACTGAGCATGTGGAGAGGCGTTCGTTCACCTAGCACAAAGGGAACCGGTTGCAGGAGAAACTTTTACTCTGGTTTCTCAGTCTGTTTCCTAGTGCTGGTTTGAAGTTCCTGTATTTTTCACCGTAAAACCGAGTTGGAGCTAGTACCTCCCCATATATATGTATGGAGGGGAGTTTGCAACTGAAAACAAACTTTGTGTTTCCAACAAGCTAGTTGAAGGACGACTTTCACACACACTTATCTCTCAGAACTGAGCATGTGGAGAGACGTTCGTTCATCTAGCACAAAGGGAACCGGTTGCAGGGGAAAATATTACTCTGGTTTCTCAGTCTGTTTCCTAGTGCCGGTTTAAAGTTCCTGCAGTTTTCACTGTCAAACCGAGTTGGGGCTAGTACATCCCCATATATATGTATGGAGTGGAGTTTGCAAGTGAAAAGAAACTTTGTGTTCCCAACAAGCTAGTTGAAGGACGACTTTCACACACAAAAATCTCTCAGAACTGAGCATGTGGAGAGACGTTCGTTCATCTAGCACAAAGGGAACGGGTTGCAGGGGAAAATTTTACTCTGGTTTCTCAGTCTGTTTCCTGTTGCCGCTTTGAAGTTCCTGCAGTTTTCACTGTAAAACCGAGTTGGAGCTAGTACTTCCCCATATACATGTATGGAGTGGAGTTTGCAACTGAAAAGAAACTTTGTGTTCCCAAAAAGCTATGTGAAGGACGGCATTCACCCACACTTATCTCTCAGAACTGAGCATGTGGAGAGACGTTCGTTCATCTAGCACAAAGGGAACGGGTTGAAGGAGAAACTTTTACTCTGTTTTCTCAGTCTTTTGCCTAGTGCCGGTTTGATGTTCCTGCAGTTTTCACTGTAAAACCTAGTTGGAGCTAGTACCTCCCCATATATATGTATGGAGTGGAGTTTGCTAGTGAAAAGAAACTTTGTGTTCCCAACAAGCTAGGTGAAGGACGGCTTTCACACACACTTATCACTCAGAACTGAGCATGTGGAGAGACGTTCGTTCATCTAGCACAAAGGGAAAGGGTTGTAGGAGAAACTTTTACTCTGGTTTCTCAGTCTGTTTCCTATTGCTGCTTTGAAGTTCCTGCAGTTTTCACTGTAAAACCGAGTTAGAGCTAGTACCCCCCATATATATGTATGGAGTGGAGTTTGCAACTGAAAAGAAACTTTGTGTTCCCAACAAGCTAGGTGAAGGACGGTTTCACACAAACTTTTCTCTCAGATCTGAGCATGTGGAGAGACATTCGTTCATCTAGCAAAAAGGGAACGTGTTACATGAGAAACTTTTACTCTGGTTTCTCAGTCTGTTTCCTGTTGCCGCTTTGAAGTTCCTGCAGTTTTCACTGTAAAACCGAGTTGGAGCTAGTACCTCCCCATATACAAGTATGGAATGGAGTTTGCAACTGAAAAGAAACTTTGTGTTCCCAACAAGCTAGGTGAAGGACGGCCTTCACCCACACTTATCTCTCAGAACTGAGCATGTGGAGAGACGTTCGTTCATCTAGCACAAAGGGAACGGGTTGCAGGAGAAACTTTTACTCTGGTTTCTCAGTCTGTTTCCTAGTGCCGGTTTAGAAGTTCCAGCAGTTTACACTGTAAAACCGAGTTGGAGCTAGTACCTCCCCATATACATGTATGGAGTGGGGTTTGCAAGTGAAAAGAATCTTTGTGTTCCCAACAAGCTATGTGAAGGACGGCTTTCACACACACTTATCTCTCAGAACTGAGCATATGGAGAGACGTTCGTTCATCTAGCACAAAGAGAACGGGTTGCAGGAGAAACTTTTACTCTGATTTCTCAGTCTGTTTAGTAGTGCCGGTTTGAAGTTCCTGCAGTTTTCACTGTAAAACTGATTTGGAGCTAGTACCTCCCCATATATATTTATGGAGTGGAGTTTGCAACTGAAAACAAATTTTGTGTTCCCAACAAGCTAGTTGAAGGACGACTTTCACACACACTTATCTCTCAGAAATGAGCATGTGGAGAGACCTTCATTTATCTAGCACAAAGGGAACGGGTTGCAGGAGAAACTTTTACTCTGGTTTCTCAGTCTGTTTCCTAGTGCCGGTTTGATATTCCTGCAGTTTTCACTGTAAAACCGAGTTGGAGCTTGTACATCCCCATATATATGTATGGAATGGAGTTTGCAACTGAAAAGAAACTTTGTGTTCCCTACAAGCTAGTTGAAGGACGGCTTTCACACACAGTTATCTCTCAGAACTGAGCATGTGGAGAGACGTTCCTTCATCTAGCACAAATTGAACGGGTTGCAGGGGAAACTTTTACTCTGGTTTCTCAGTCTGTTTCCTGTTGCCGCTTTGAAGTTCCTGCAGTTTTCACTGTAAAACCGAGTTGGAGCAAGTACCTCCCCATATATATGTATGGAGTGGAGTTTGCAAGTGAAAAGAAACTTTGTGTTCCCAAAAAGCTTGGTGAAGGACAGCTTTCACACACACTTATCTCTTAGAACTGAGCATGTGGAGAGAAGTTCTTTCATCTAGCACAAAGGGAACGTGTTTCAGGAGAAACTTTTACTCTGGTTTCTCAGTCTGTTTCCTAGTGCCGGTTTGAAGTTCCTGCAGTTTTCACTGTAAAACCGAGTTGGAGCAAGTACCTCCCCATATATATGTATGGAGTGGAGTTTGCAACTGAAAACAAACTTTGTGTTCCCAACAAGCAAGTTGAAGGACGACATTCACACACACTTACCTCTCAGAACTGAGCATGTGGAGAGAAGTTCTTTCATCTAGCACAAAGGGAACGGGTTGCAGGAGAAACTTTTACTCTGGTTTCTCAGTCTGTTTCTAGTGCCGGTTTGAAGTTCCTGCAATTTTCACTGTAAAACCGTGTTGGAGCTAGTACATCCCCATATATATGTATGGAATGGAGTTTGCAACTGAAAAGACACTTTGTATTCCCAACAAGCTATGTGAAGGACGGCTTTCACACACACTTATCTCTCAGAAATGAGCATGTGGAGAGACGTTTGTTCATCTAGCACAAAGGGAACGGGTTGCAGGAGAAACTTTTACTCTGGTTTCTCAGTCTGTTTCCTAGTGCCCGTTTGAAGTTCCTGCAGTTTTCACTGTAAAACCGAGTTGGAGCTTGTACCTCCCCATATATATATATGGATTGGAGTTTGCAACTGAAAACAAACTTTGTGTTCCAAATAAGCTAGTTGAAGTACGACTTTCACATACAATTATCTCTCAGAACTTAGCATGTGGAGAGACGTTCGTTCATCTAGCACAAAGGGAACGGGTTGCAGGAGAAACTTTTACTCTGGTTTCTCAGTCTGTTTCCTAGTGCCGTTTTGAAGTTCCTGCAGTTTTCACTGCAAAACCGAGTTGGAGCTAGTACATCCCCATTTATATGTATGGAGTGGAGTTTGCAACTGAAAAGAAACTTTGTGTTCCCAACAAGCTAGGTGAAGGACGGCTTTCACCCACACTTATCTCTCAGAACTGAGCATGTGGAGAGACGTTCGTTCATCTAGCACAAAGGGAACGGGTTGCAGGAGAAACTTTTACTCTGGTTTCTCAGTCTGTTTCCTGTTGCTGCTTTGAAGTTCCTGCAGTTTTCACTGTAAAACCGAGTTGGAGGTAGTACCTCCCCATATATATGTATGGAGTGGAGTTTGCAACTGAAAAGAAACTTTGTGTTCCCAACAAGCTAGTTGAAGGACGGCTTTCACACACACTTATCTCTCAGAACTGAGCATGTGGAGAGACGTTCGTTCATCTAGCACAAAGAGAACGGGTTGCAGGAGAAACTTTTACTCTGATTTCTCAGTCTGTTTCCTAGTGCCGGTTTGAAGTTCCTGCAGTTTTCACTGTAAAACCGATTTGGAGCTAGTACCTCCCCATATATATTTATGGAGTGGAGTTTGCAACTGAAAACAAACTTTGTGTTCCCAACAAGCTAGTTGAAGGACGACTTTCACACACACTTATCTCTCAGAAATGAGCATGTGGAGAGACGTTCATTTATCTAGCACAAAGGGAACGGGTTGCAGGAGAAACTTTTACTCTGGTTTCTCAGTCTGTTTCCTAGTGCCGGTTTGATATTCCTGCAGTTTTCACTGTAAAACCGAGCTGGAGCTCGTACATCCCCATATATATGTATGGAATGGAGTTTGCAACTGAAAAGAAACTTTGTGTTCCCTACAAGCTAGTTGAAGGACGGCTTTCACACACACTTATCTCTCAGAACTGAGCATGTGGAGAGACGTTCCTTCATCTAGCACAAATTGAACGGGTTGCAGGAGAAACTTTTACTCTGGTTTCTCAGTCTGTTTCCTGTTGCCGCTTTGAAGTTCCTGCAGTTTTCACTGTAAAACCGAGTTGCAGCAAGTACCTCCCCATATATATGTATGGAGTGGAGTTTGCAAGTGAAAAGAAACTTTGTGTTCCCAAAAAGCATGGTGAAGGACAGCTTTCACACACACTTATCTCTCAGAACTGAGCATGTGGAGAGAAGTTCTTTCATCTAGCACAAAGGGAACGTGTTGCAGGAGAAACTTTTACTCTGGTTTCTCAGTCTGTTTCCTAGTGCCGGTTTGAAGTTCCTGCAGTTTTCACTGTAAAACCGAGTTGGAGCAAGTACCTCCCCATATATATGTATGGAGTGGAGTTTGCAAGTGAAAAGAAACTTTGTGTTCCCAAAAAGCTTGGTGAAGGACAGCTTTCACACACACTTATCTCTCAGAACTGAGCATGTGGAGAGACGTTCGTTTATCTAGCACAAAGGGAACGAGTTTCAGGAGTAACTTTTACTCTGGTTTCTCAGTCTGTTTCCTAGTGCCGGTTTGAAGTTCCTGCAGTTTTCACTGTAAAAACGAGTTGGAGCTAGAACAACCCCATGTATATGTATGGAGTGGAGTTTGCAACTGAAAACAAACTTTGTGTTCCCAACAAGAAATTTGAAGGACGACATTCACACACACTTACCTCTCAGAACTGAGCATGTGGAGAGAAGTTCTTTCATCTAGCACAAAGGGAACGGGTTGCAGGAGAAACTTTTACTCTGGTTTCTCAGTCTGTTTCCTAGTGCCGTTTTGAAGTTCCTGCAGTTTTCACTGCAAAACCGAGTTGGAGCTAGAACATCCCCATTTATATGTATGGAGTGGAGTTTGCAACTGAAAAGAAACTTTGTGTTCCCAACAAGCTAGGTGAAGGACGGCTTTCACACACACTTATCTCTCAGAACTGAGCATGTGGAGAGACGTTTGTTAATCTAGCACAAAGGGAACGGGTTGCAGGAGAAACTTTTTCTCTGGTTTCTCAGTCTGTTTCCTAGTGCCCGTTTGAAGTTCCTGCAGTATTCACTGTAAAACCGAGTTGGAGCTAGTACCTCCCCATATATATATATGGAGTGGAGTTTGCAACTGAAAAGAAACATTGTGTTCCCAACAAGCTAGTTGAAGGACGGTATTCACACACATTTATCTCTGAGAACTGAGCATTTATAGAGACTTTCGTTCATCTAGCACAAAGGGAAAAGTTTGCAGGGAAACTTTTACTCTGGTTTCTCAGTCTGTTTCCTAGTGCCGCTTTTAAGATCCTGCAGTTTTCACTGTAAAACATTTTTGGAGCTAGTACCTCTCCATATATATATATATATGGAGTGGAGTTTGCAACTGAAAACAAACTTTGTGTTCCAAATAAGCTAGTTGAAGTACGACTTTCACACACACTTATCTCTCAGAACTGAGCATGTGCAGAGACGTTCGTTCATCTAGCACAAAGGGAAGGTGTTGCAGGAGAAACTTTTACTCTGGTTTCTCAGTATATTTCCTAGTGCCGGTTTGAAGTTCCTGCAGTTTTCACTGTAAAACCGAGTTGGAGCAAGTACCTCCCCATATATATGTATGGAGTGGAGTTTGCAAGTGAAAAGACACTTTGTGTTCCCAGCAAGCTAGTTGAAGGACGACATTCACACACACTTACCTCTCAGAACTGAGCATGTGGAGAGAAGTTCTTTCATCTAGCACAAAGGGAACGGGATGCAGGAGAAACTATTACTCTGGTTTCACAGTCTGTTTCCTAGTGCCGGTTTGAAGTTCCTGCATTTTTCACTGTAAAACCGTGTTGGAGCTAGTACATCCCCATATATATGTATGGAATGGAGTTTGCAACTGAAAAGACACTTTGTATTCCCAACAAGCTTTGTGAAGGACGGCTTTCACACACACTTATCTCTCAGAACTGAGCATGTGGAGAGACGTTCGTTCATCTAGCACAAAGGGAACGGGTTGCAGGAGAAACTTTTACTCTGTTTTCTCAGTCTTTTTCCTAGTGCCCGTTTGAAGTTCCTGCAGTTTTCACTGTAAAACCGAGTTGGAGCTAGTACCTCCCCATATATATATATGGAGTGGAGTTTGCAACTGAAAAGAAACTTTGTGTTCCCAACAAGCTGGGTGAAGGACGGCATTCACACACATTTATCTCTGAGAACTGAGCATGTATAGAGACTTTCGTTCATCTAGCACAAAGGGAAGAGTTTGCAGGGAAACTTTTACTCTGGTTTCTCAGTCTGTTTCCTAGTGCCGCTTTTAAGATCCTGCAGTTTACACTGTAAAACAATTTTGGAGGTAGTACCTCCCCATATATATGTATGGAGTGGAGTTTGCAACTGAAAACAAACTTTGTGTTCCAAATAAGCTAGTTGAAGTACGACTTTCACATACACTTATCTCTCAGAACTGAGCATGTGGAGAGACGTTCGTTCATCTAGCACAAAGGGAACGGGTTGCAGGAGAAACTTTTACTCTGGTTTCTCAGTCTGTTTCCTAGTGCCGTTTTGAAGTTCCTGCAGTTTTCACTGCAAAACCGAGTTGGAGCTAGTACATCCCCATTTATATGTATGGATTGGAGTTTGCAACTGAAAAGAAACTTTGTGTTCCCAACAAGCTAGGTGAAGGACGGCTTTCACACACACTTATCTCTCAGAACTGAGCATGTGGAGAGACGTTCGTTCATCTAGCACAAAGGGAACGGGTTGCAGGAGAAACTTTTACTCTGGTTTCTCAGTCTGTTTCCTAGTGCCCGTTTGAAGTTCCTGCAGTTTTCACTGTAAAACCGAGTTGGAGCTAGTACCTCCCCATATATATATATGGAGTGGAGTTTGCAACTGAAAAGAAACTTTGTGTTCCCAACAAGCTAGGTGAAGGACGGCATTCACACACATTTATCTCTGAGAACTGAGCATGTATAGAGACTTTCGTTCATCTAGCACAAAGGGAAAAGTTTGCAGGGAAACTTTTACTCTGGTTTCTCAGTCTGTTTCCTAGTGCCGCTTTTAAGATCCTGCAGTTTTCACTGTAAAACATTTTTGGAGCTAGTACCTCCCCATATATATGTATGGAGTGGAGTTTGCAACTGAAAACAAACTTTGTGTTCCAAATAAGCTAGTTGAAGTACGACTTTCACACACACTTATCTCTCAGAACTGAGCATGTGAAGAGACGTTCGTTCATCTAGCACAAAAGGAACGGGTTGCAGGAGAAACTTTTACTCTGGTTTCTCAGTATGTTTCCTAGTGCCGTTTTGAAGTTCCTGCAGTTTTCACTGCAAAACCGAGTTGGAGCTAGTACATCCCCATTTATATGTATGGAGTGGAGTTTGCAACTGAAAAGAAACTTTGTGTTCCCAACAAGCTAGGTGAAGGACGGCTTTCACACACACTTATCTCTCAGAACTGAGCATGTGGAGAGACGTTCGTTCATCTAGCACAAAGGGAACGGGTTGCAGGAAAAACTTTTACTCTGGTTTCTCAGTCTGTTGCCTAGTGCCGGTTTGATGTTCCTGCAGTTTTCACTGTAAAACCGAGTTGGAGCTAGTACCTGCCCATATATATGTATGGAGTGGAGTTTGCAAGTGAAAAGAAACTTTGTGCTCCCAACAAGCTAGGTGAAGGACGGCTTTCACACACACTTATCTCTCAGAACTGAGCATGTGGAGAGACGTTCGTTCATCTAGCACAAAGGGAACGAGTTGCAGGAGAAACTTTTACTCTGGTTTCTCAGTCTGTTTCCTAGTGCCGGTTTGAAGTTCAAGCAGTTTACACTGTAAAACCGAGTTGGAGCTAGTACCTCCCCGTATATATGTATGGAGTTGGGTTTTCAAGTGAAAAGAAACTTTGTGTTCCCAACAAGCTACGTGAAGGACGGCTTTCACACACACTTATCTCTCAGAACTGAGCATGTATAGAGACTTTCGTTCATCTAGCACAAAGGGAAGAGTTTGCAGGGAAACTTTTACTCTGGTTTCTCAGTCTGTTTCCTGTTGCCGCTTTGAAGTTCCTGCAGTTTTCACTGTAAAAAAGAGTTGGAGCAAGTACCTCCCATATATATGTGTGGAGTGGAGTTTGCAAGTTAAAAGAAACTTTGTGTTCCCAACAAGCTAAGTGAAGGACGGCTTTCACACGCACATATCTCTCAGAACTGAGCATGTGGAGAGACGTTCGTTCATCTAACACCAAGTGAAAGTTTTGCATGAGAAAAAATTTTTTCTCTGGTTTCTCAGTCTGTTTCCTAGTGCCGTTTTGAAGTTCCTGCAGTTTTCACTGTAAAACCGAGTTGGAATTATTACCTCCCCATATATATGTATGGAGTGGAGTTTGCAACTGAAAAGAAACTTTGTGTTCCCAAGATGCTATGGGAAGTACGGCTTTCACACACTCTTATTGCTCAGAACTGAGCATGTGGAGAGACGTTCGTTCATCTAGCACAAAGGGAAGGGGTTGCAGTAGAAAATTTTACTCTGGTTTCTCAGTCTGTTTCCTAGTGCCGGTTTGAAGTTCCTGCAGTTTTCACTGTAAAACCGAGTTGGAGCTAGTACCTCCCCATATATATGTATGGATTGGAGTTTGCAACTGAAAAGAAACTTTGTGTTCCCCAGAAGCTAGGTGAAGGGCAGCTTTCACACACACTTATCTCTCAGAACTGAGCTTGTGGAGAGACGTTCGTTCATCTAGCACAAAGGGAAGGGGTTGCAGTAGAAAATTTTACTCTGGTTTCTCAGTCTGTTTCCTAGTGCCGGTTTGAAGTTCCTGCAGTGTTCACTGTAAAACCGAGTTGGAGCTAGTACATCCCCATATATATATATGGAGTGGAGTTTGCAACTGAAAAGAAACTTTGTGTTCCCAACATGCTAGTTGAAGGACGGCTTTCACACACACTTATCTCTCAGAACTGAGCATGTGGAGAGACGTTCGTTCATCTAGCACAAATTGAACAGGTTGCAGGAGAAACTTTTACTCTGGTTTCTCAGTCTGTTTCTTGTTACCGCTTTGAAGTTCCTGCAGTTTTCACTGTAAAACCGAGTTGGAGCTAGTACCTCCCCATATATATGTATAGAGTGGAGTTTGCAACTGAAGAGAAACTTTGTGTTCCCAACAAGCTAGGTGAAGGACGGCATTCACACACATTTATCTCTCAGAACTGAGCATGTATAGAGAGTTTCGTTCATCTAGCACAAAGGGAACAGGTTGCAGGGAAACTTTTACTCTGGTTTCTCAGTCTGTTTCCTAGTGCCCGTTTGAAGTTCCTGCAGTTTTCACTGTAAAACCGAGTTGGAGCTAGTACCTCCCCATATATATACATGGAGTGGAGTTTGCAACTGAAAAGAAACTTTGTGTTCCCAACAAGCTAGGTGAAGGACGGCATTCACACACATTTATCTCTGAGAACTGAGCATGTATAGAGACTTTCGTTCATCTAGCACAAAGGGAAGAGTTTGCAGGGAAACTTTTACTCTGGTTTCTCAGTCTGTTTCTTAGTGCCGCTTTTAAGATCCTGCAGTTTTCACTGTAAAACAGTTTTGGAGCTAGTACCTCCCCATATATATGTATGGAGTGGAGTTTGCAACTGAAAACAAACTTTGTGTTCCAAATAAGCTAGTTGAAGTACGACTTTCACATACACTTATCTCTCAGAACTGAGCATGTGGAGAGACGTTCGTTCATCTAGCACAAAGGGAACGGGTTGCAGGAGAAACTTTTACTCTGGTATCTCAGTCTGTTTCCTAGTGCCGTTTTGAAGTTCCTGCAGTTTTCACTGCAAAACCGAGTTGGAGCTAGTACATCCCCATTTATATGTATGGAGTGGAGTTTGCAACTGAAAAGAAACTTTGTGTTCCCAACAAGCTAGGTGAAGGACGGCTTTCACACACACTTATCTCTCAGAACTGAGCATGTGGAGAGACGTTCCTTCATCTAGCACAAAGGGAACGGGTTGCAGGAGAAACTTTTACTCTGGTTTCTCAGTCTGTTTCCTAGTGCCCGTTTGAAGTTCCTGCAGTTTTCACTGTAAAACCGAGTTGGAGCTAGTACCTCCCCATATATATATATGGAGTGGAGTTTGCAACTGAAAAGAAACTTTGTGTTCCCAACAAGCTAGGTGAAGGACGGCATTCACACACATTTATCTCTGAGAACTGAGCATGTATAGAGACTTTCGTTCATCTAGCACAAAGGGAAAAGTTTGCAGGGAAACTTTTACTCTGGTTTCTCAGTCTGTTTCCTAGTGCCGCTTTTAAGATCCTGCAGTTTTCACTGTAAAACATTTTTGGAGCTAGTACCTCCCCGTATATATGTATGGAGTGGAGTTTGCAACTGAAAACAAACTTTGTGTTCCAAATAAGCTAGTTGAAGTACGACTTTCAAACACACTTATCTCTCAGAACTGAGCATGTGGAGAGACTTTCGTTCATCTAGCACAAAAGGAACGGGTTGCAGGAGAAACTTTTACTCTGGTTTCTCAGTATGTTTCCTAGTGCCGTTTTGAAGTTCCTGCAGTTTTCACTGCAAAACCGAGTTGGAGCTAGTACATCCCCATTTATATGTATGGAGTGGGGTTTGCAACTGAAAAGAAACTTTGTGTTCCCAACAAGCTAGGTGAAGGACGGCTTTCACACACACTTATCTCTCAGAACTGAGCATGTGGAGAGACGTTCGTTCATCTAGCACAAAGGGAACGGGTTGCAGGAAAAACTTTTACTCTGGTTTCTCAGTCTGTTGCCTAGTGCCGGTTTGATGTTCCTGCAGTTTTCACTGTAAAACCGAGTTGGAGCTAGTACCTGCCCATATATATGTATGGAGTGGAGTTTGCAAGTGAAAAGAAACTTTGTGCTCCCAACAAGCTAGGTGAAGGACGGCTTTCACACACACTTATCTCTCAGAACTGAGCATGTGGAGAGACGTTCGTTCATCTAGCACAAAGGGAACGAGTTGCAGGAGAAACTTTTACTCTGGTTTCTCAGTCTGTTTCCTAGTGCCGGTTTGAAGTTCACGCAGTTTACACTGTAAAACCGAGTTGGAGCTAGTACCTCCCCGTATATATGTATGGAGTGGGGTTTTCAAGTGAAAAGAAACTTTGTGTTCCCAACAAGCTACGTGAAGGACGGCTTTCACACACACTTATCTCTCAGAACTGAGAATGTATAGAGACTTTCGTTCATCTAGCACAAAGGGAAGAGTTTGCAGGGAAACTTTTACTCTGGTTTCTCAGTCTGTTTCCTGTTGCCGCTTTGATGTTCCTGCAGTTTTCACTGTAAAACCGAGTTGGAGCAAGTACCTCCCCATATATATGTGTGGAGTGGAGTTTGCAAGTTAAAAGAAACTTTGTGTTCCCAACAAGCTAAGTGAAGGACGGCTTTCACACGCACATATCTCTCAGAACTGAGCATGTGGAGAGACGTTCGTTCATCTAACACAAAGTGAAAGTTTTGCATGAGAAAAAATTTTTTCTCTGGTTTCTCAGTCTGTTTTCTAGTGCCGTTTTGAAGTTCCTGCAGTTTTCACTGTAAAACCGAGTTGGAATTATTACCTCCCCATATATATGTATGGAGTGGAGTTTGCAAATGAAAAGAAACTTTGTGTTCCCAAGATGCTATGGGAAGTACGGCTTTCACACACTCTTATTGCTCAGAACTGAGCATGTGGAGAGACGTTCGTTCATCTAGCACAAAGGAAACGAGTTGTAGGAGAAACTTAACTCTGGTTTCTCAGTCTGTTTCCTAGTGCCGGTTGGAAGTTCCTGCAGTTTTCACTGTAAAACCGAGTTGGAGCTAGTACCTCCCCATATATATGTATGGATTGGAGTTTGCAACTGAAAAGAAACTTTGTGTTCCCCAGAAGCTAGGTGAAGGGCAGCTTTCACACACACTTATCTCTCAGAACTGAGCTTGTGGAGAGACGTTCGTTCATCTAGCACAAAGGGAAGGGGTTGCAGTAGAAAATTTTACTCTGGTTTCTCAGTCTGTTTCCTAGTGCCGGTTTGAAGTTCCTGCAGTGTTCACTGTAAAACCGAGTTGGAGCTAGTACATCCCCATATATATATATGGAGTGGAGTTTGCAACTGAAAAGAAACTTTGTGTTCCCAACATGCTAGTTGAAGGACGGCTTTCACACACACTTATCTCTCAGAACTGAGCATGTGGAGAGACGTTCGTTCATCTAGCACAAATTGAACAGGTTGCAGGAGAAACTTTTACTCTGGTTTCTCAGTCTGTTTCTTGTTACCGCTTTGAAGTTCCTGCAGTTTTCACTGTAAAACCGAGTTGGAGCAAGTACCTCCACATATATATGTATGGAGTGGAGTTTTCAAATGAAAAGAAACTTTGTGTTCCCAAAAAGCTTGGTGAAGGACAGCTTTCACACACACTTATCTCTCAGAACTGAGCATGTGGAGAGAAGTTCTTTCATCTAGCACAAAGGGATCGTGTTGCAGGAGAAACTTTTACTCTGGTTTCTCAGTCTGTTTCCTAGTGCCGTTTTGAAGTTCCTGCAGTTTTCACTGTAAAACCGAGTTGGAGCTAGTACCTCCCCATATATATGTATAGAGTGGAGTTTGCAACTGAAGAGAAACTTTGTGTTCCCAACAAGCTAGGTGAAGGACGGCATTCACACACATTTATCTCTCAGAACTGAGCATGTATAGAGACTTTCGTTCATCTAGCACAAAGGGAACAGGTTGCAGGGAAACTTTTACTCTGGTTTCTCAGTCTGTTTCCTAGTGCCCGTTTGAAGTTCCTGCAGTTTTCACTGTAAAACCGAGTTGGAGCTAGTACCTCCCCATATATATATATGGAGTGGAGTTTGCATCTGAAAAGAAACTTTGTGTTCCCAACAAGCTAGGTGAAGGACGGCATTCACACACATTTATCTCTGAGAACTGAGCATGTATAGAGACTTTCGTTCATCTAGCACAAAGGGAAGAGTTTGCAGGGAAACTTTTACTCTGGTTTCTCAGTCTGTTTCTTAGTGCCGCTTTTAAGATCCTGCAGTTTTCACTGTAAAACAGTTTTGGAGCTAGTACCTCCCCATATATATGTATGGAGTGGAGTTTGCAACTGAAAACAAACTTTGTGTTCCAAATAAGCTAGTTGAAGTACGACTTTCACATACACTTATCTCTCAGAACTGAGCATGTGGAGAGACGTTCGTTCATCTAGCACAAAGGGAACGGGTTGCAGGAGAAACTTTTACTCTGGTATCTCAGTCTGTTTCCTAGTGCCGTTTTGAAGTTCCTGCAGTTTTCACTGCAAAACCGAGTTGGAGCTAGTACATCCCCATTTATATGTATGGAGTGGAGTTTGCAACTGAAAAGAAACTTTGTGTTCCCAACAAGCTAGGTGAAGGACGGCTTTCACACACACTTATCTCTCAGAACTGAGCATGTGGAGAGACGTTCCTTCATCTAGCACAAAGGGAACGGGTTGCAGGAGAAACTTTTACTCTGGTTTCTCAGTCTGTTTCCTAGTGCCCGTTTGAAGTTCCTGCAGTTTTCACTGTAAAACCGAGTTGGAGCTAGTACCTCCCCATATATATATATGGAGTGGAGTTTGCAACTGAAAAGAAACTTTGTGTTCCCAACAAGCTAGGTGAAGGACGGCATTCACACACATTTATCTCTGAGAACTGAGCATGTATAGAGACTTTCGTTCATCTAGAACAAAGGGAAAAGTTTGCAGGGAAACTTTTACTCTGGTTTCTCAGTCTGTTTCCTAGTGCCGCTTTTAAGATCCTGCAGTTTTCACTGTAAAACATTTTTGGAGCTAGTACCTCCCCGTATATATGTATGGAGTGGAGTTTGCAACTGAAAACAAACTTTGTGTTCCAAATAAGCTAGTTGAAGTACGACTTTCACACACACATATCTCTCAGAACTGAGCATGTGGAGACACGTTCGTTCATCTAGCACAAAAGGAACGGGTTGCAGGAGAAACTTTTACTCTGGTTTCTCAGTATGTTTCCTAGTGCCGTTTTGAAGTTCCTGCAGTTTTCACTGCAAAACCGAGTTGGAGCTAGTACATCCCCATTTATATGTATGGATTGGAGTTTGCAACTGAAAAGAAACTTTGTGTTCCCAACAAGCTAGGTGAAGGACGGCTTTCACACACACTTATCTCTCAGAACTGAGCATGTGGAGAGACGTTCGTTCATCTAGCACAAAGGGAACGGGTTGCAGGAAAAACTTTTACTCTGGTTTCTCAGTCTGTTGCCTAGTGCCGGTTTGATGTTCCTGCAGTTTTCACTGTAAAACCGAGTTGGAGCTTGTACCTGCCCATATATATGTATGGAGTGGAGTTTGCAAGTGAAAAGAAACTTTGTGCTCCCAACAAGCTAGGTGAAGGACGGCTTTCACACACACTTATCTCTCAGAACTGAGCATGTGGAGAGACGTTCGTTCATCTAGCACAAAGGGAACGAGTTGCAGGAGAAACTTTTACTCTGTTTTCTCAGTCTGTTTCCTAGTGCCGGTTTGAAGTTCCAGCAGTTTACACTGTAAAACAGAGTTGGAGCTAGTACCTCCCCGTATATATGTATGGAGTGGGGTTTGCAAGTGAAAAGAAACTTTGTGTTCCCAACAAGCTACGTGAAGGACGGCTTTCACACACACTTATCTCTCAGAACTGAGCATGTGGAGAGACGTTCGTTCATCTAACACAAAGTGAACGTTTTGCATGAGAAAAAATTTTTTCTCTGGTTTCTCAGTCTGTTTCCTAGTGCCGTTTTGAAGTTCCTGCAGTTTTCACTGTAAAACCGAGTTGGAATTAGTACCTCCCCATATATATGTATGGAGTGGAGTTTGCAACTGAAAAGAAACTTTGTGTTCCCAAGATGCTATGGGAAGTACGGCTTTCACACACTCTTATTGCTCAGAACTGAGCATGTGGAGAGACGTTCGTTCATCTAGCACAAAGGAAACGAGTTGTAGGAGAAACTTAACTCTGGTTTCTCAGTCTGTTTCCTAGTGCCGGTTGGAAGTTCCTGCAGTTTTCACTGTAAAACCGAGTTGGAGCTAGTACCTCCCCATATATATGTATGGATTGGAGTTTGCAACTGAAAAGAAGCTTTGTGTTCCCCAGAAGCTAGGTGAAGGGCAGCTTTCACACACACTTATCTCTCAGAACTGAGCATGTGGAGAGACGTTCGTTCATCTAGCACAAAGGGAAGGGGTTGCAGTAGAAAATTTTACTCTGGTTTCTCAGTCTGTTTCCTAGTGCCGGTTTGAAGTTCCTGCAGTGTTCACTGTAAAACCGACTTGGAGCTAGTACATCCCCATATATATATATGGAGTGGAGTTTGCAACTGAAAAGAAACTTTGTGTTCCCAACATGCTAGTTGAAGGACGGCTTTCACACACACTTATCTCTCAGAACTGAGCATGTGGAGAGACGTTCGTTTATCTAGCACAAATTGAACAGGTTGCAGGAGAAACTTTTACTCTGGTTTCTCAGTCTGTTTCTTGTTACCGCTTGGAAGTTCCTGCAGTTTTCACTGTAAAACCGAGTTGGAGCAAGTACCTCCCCATATATATGTATGGAGTGGAGTTTGCAACTGAAAAGAAACTTTGTGTTCCCAAAAAGCTTGGTGAAGGACAGCTTTCACACACACTTATCTCTCAGAACTGAGCATGTGGAGAGAAGTTCTTTCATCTAGCACAAAGGGAACGTGTTGCAGGAGAAACTTTTACTCTGGTTTCTCAGTCTGTTTCCTAGTGCCGGTTTGAAGTTCCTGCAGTTTTCACTGTAAAACCGAGTTGGAGCTAGTACCTCCCCATATATATGTATAGAGTGGAGTTTGCAACTGAAGAGAAACTTTGTGTTCCCAACAAGCTAGGTGAAGGACGGCATTCACACACATTTATCTCTCAGAACTGAGCATGTATAGAGACTTTCGTTCATCTAGCACAAAAGGAACAGGTTGCAGGGAAACTTTTACTCTGGTTTCTCAGTCTGTTTCCTAGTGCCGCTTTTAAGATCCTGCAGTTTTCACTGTAAAATAGTTTTGGAGCTAGTGCCTCCCCATATATATGTATGGAGTGGAGTTTGCAAGTGAAAAGAAACTTTGTGTTCCCAACAAGCTAGGTGAAGGACGACATTCACACACAATTATCTCTCAGAACTGAGCATGTGGAGAGACGTTCATTCATCTAGCACAAAGGGAACGTCTTACCGGATAACTTATACTCTGGTTTCTCAGTCTGTTTCCTAGTGCCCGTTTGAAGTTCCTGCAGTTTTCACTGTAAAACCGAGTTGGAGCTAGTACCTCCCCATATATATGTATGGAGTGGAGTTTTCAAGTGAAAAGAAACTTTGTGTTCCCAACAAGCTTATTGAAGTACGGCTTTCACACACACTTATCTCTCAGAACTGAGCATGTGGAGAGGCGTTCGTTCATCTAGCACAAAGGGAAAGGGTTGCAAGAGAAACTTTTACTCTTGTTTCTCAGTCTGTTTCCTAGTGACGATTTGAATTTCCTGCAGTTTTCACTGTAAAATCGAGTTGGAGCTAGTACCTCGTCATATATTTGTATGGAGTGGAGTTTGCAACTGAAAAGAATCTTTGTGTTCCCAAGAAGCTATGTGAAGTACGGCTTTCACACACTCTTATTGCTCAGAACTGAGCATGTGGAGAGACGTTCGTTCATCTAGCACAAAGGAAACGGGTTGTAGGAGAAACTTAACTCTGGTTTCTCAGTCTGTTTCCTAGTGCCGATTGGAAGTTCCTGCAGTTTTCAGTGTAAAACCGAGTTGGAGCTAGTACCTCCGCATATATATGTATGGAGTGGTGTTTGCAACTGAAAAGAAACTTTGTGTTCCCCACAAGCTAGTTGAAGGGCGGCTTTCGCACACACTTATCTCTCAGAACTGAGCATGTGGAGAGACGTTCGTTCATCTAGCAAAAAGGGAATGGGATTCATTAGAAACTTTTACTCTGGATTCTCAGTCTGTTTCCTAGTGCCGGTTTGAAGTTCCTGCAGTGTTCACTGTAAAACCGAGTTGGAGCTGGTACCTTCCCTTATATATGTATGGAGTGGAGTTTGCAAGTTAAAAGAAACTTGGTGTTCCCAACAAGCTAAGTGAAGGACGGCTATCACACACACTTATCTCTCAGAACTTATCATGTGGAGATACTATCGTTCATCTAGCACATAGGGAACGGTTTGCAGGAGAAACTTTACACTGGTTTCTCAGTCTGTTTCCTAGTGCCGTTTTGAAGTTCCTGCAGTTTTCACTGTAAAACTGAGTTGGATGTAGTATCTCCCCATATATATGTATGGAGTGGATTTTTCAAGTGAAAAGAAACTTTGTGTTCCCAACAAGCTAGTTGAAGGGCGGCTTTCACACACAATTATCTCTCTGAACTGAGCATGTGGAGAGACGTTCGTTCATCTAGCACAAAGGGAACGGGTTGCAACAGAAACTTTTACTCTGTTTTCTCAGTCTGTTTCCTAGTGCCGGTTTGAAGTTCCTTCAGTTTTCACTGTAAAACCGAGTTGGAGATAGTACCTCCCCATATATATGTATGGAGTGGATTTTTCAAGTGAAAAGAAACTTTGTGTTCCCAACAAGCTTAGTGAAGTACGGCTTTCACACACAATTATCTCTCAGAACTGAGCATGTGGAGAGGCGTTCGTTCATGTAGCACAAAGGGAAAGGGTTGCATGAGAAACTTTTACTCTGGTTTCTCAGTCTGTTTCCTAGTGACGATTTGAATTTCCTGCAGTTTTCACTGTAAAATCGAGTTGGAGCTAGTACCTCGTCATATATTTGTATGGATTGGAGTTTGCAACTGAAAAGAAACTTTGTGTTCCCAAGAAGCTATGTGAAGTACGGCTTTCACACACTCTTATTGCTCAGAACTGAGCATGTGGAGAGACGTTCGTTCATCTAGCACAAAGGGAACGGGTTGCAGGAGAAAATTTTACTCTGGTTTCTCAGTCTGTTTCCTAGTGCCGGTTTGAAGTTCCTGCAGTTTTCACTGTTAAACCGAGTTGGAGCTAGTACCTTCCCATATATATGTATGAAGTGGATTTTGCAACTGAAAAGAAACTTTGTGTTCACAACAAGCTAGGTGAAGGACGGCTTTCACACACAATTATCTCTCAGAACTGAGCATGAGGAGAGATGTTCGTTCATCTAGCACAAGGGGAATTGGTAGCTTGAGAAACTTTTACTCTGGTTTCTCAGTCTATTTCCTGTTGCCGCTTTGAAGTTACTGCAGTTTTCACTGTAAAACCGAGTTGGAGCTAGTACCTCCCCATATATATGTATGGAGTGCAGTATGCAAGTTAAAAGAAACTCTGTGTTCCAAACAAGCTAGGTGAAGGACGGCTTTCACACACACTTATCTCTCAGATCTGAGCATGTGGAGAGACGTTCGTTCATCTGGCACAAAGGGAACGGGTTGCAGGAGAAACATTTACTCTGGTTTCTCAGTCTGTTTCCAAGTGCCGGTTTGAAATTCCTGCAGTTTTCACTGTAAAACAGAGTTGTAGCTTGTACCTCCCCATATATATGTAAGGATTGGAGTTTGCAAGTGAAAAGAAACTTTGTGTTGCCAACAAGCTAGGTGAATGACGTCTTTCACACACAAATATCTCTCAGAACTGAGCATGTGTAGAGACTTTCGTTCATCTAGCACAAAGGAACGGGTTGCAACAGAAACTTTTACTCTGGTTTCTCAGTCTGTTTCCTAGTGCCGGTTTGAAGTTCCTGCCGTTTTCACTGTAAAACCGAGTTGGAGCTAGTACCTCCCCATATATATGTATGGAGTGGAGTTTGCAAGTGGAAAGAAACTTTTTGTTCCCAACAATCTAGGCGAAGGACGGCTTCACACACACTTATCTCTCAGAACTGTGCATGTGGACAGACGTTCGTTCATCTAGCACAAAGGGAACGGGTTACAGGAGAAACTTTTACTCTGGTTTCTCAGTCTCTTTCCTAGTGCCGGTTTGAAGTTTCTGCAGTTTTCACTGTAAAACCGAGTTGGAGCTAGTACCTCCCCATATATATATATGGAGTGGAGTTTGCAACTGAAAAGGAACTTTGTGTTCCCTACAAGCTAGGTGAAGGACGGCTTTCACACACACTTATCTCTCAGAACTGAGCATGTGGAGAGACGTTCGTTCATCTCGCACAAAGGGAACGTGTTGCAGGAGAAACTTTTACTCTGGTTTCTCAGTTTCTTTCCTAGTGCCGGTGTGAAGTTCCTGCAGTTTTCACTGTAAAACTGAGTTGGAGCTAGTACCTCCCCATATATATGTATGGAGTGGAGTTTGCAACTGAAAAGAAACTTTGTGTTCCCAACAAGCTAGGAGAAAGACGGCTTTCACACACACTTATTTCTCAGAACTGAGCATGTGGAGAGACGTTCGTTCATCTAGCACAAAAGGAACGGGTGGCAGGAGAAACTTTTACTCTGGTTTCTCAGTCTTTTTCCTAGTGCCGGTTTGAAGTTCCTGCAGTTTTCACTGTAAAACCGAGTTGGAGCTAGTACCTCCCCATATATATGTATGGAGTGGAGTTTTCAACTGAAAAGAAACTTTGTGTTCCCAACATGCTACGTGAAGTTCAGCTTTCACACACACATATCTCTCAGAACTGAGCATGTGGAGAGACGTTCTTTCATCTAGCACAAAGGGAAAGGGGTGCAACAGAAACTTTTACTCTGAATTCTCAGTCTGTTTCCTAGTGCCGGTTTGAAGTTCCTGCAGTTTTCACTGTAAAACCGAGTTGGAGCTAGTACCTCCTCATATATATGTATGGAGTGGAGTTTGCAACTGAAAGAAACTTTGTGTTCCCCACAAGCTAGGTGAAGGGCGGCTTTCACACACATTTATCTCTCAGAACTGAGCATGTGGAGAGACTTTCGTTCATCTAGCACAAAGGGAAGGGGTTGCAGTAGAAAATTTTACTCTGTTTTCTCAGTCTGTTTCCTAGTGCCGGTTTGAAATTCCTGCAGTGTTCACTGTAAAACCGAGTTTGAAATGGTACCTTCCCTTTTATATGTATGGAGTGGAGTTTGCAAGTTAAAAGAAACTTTTTGTTCCCAACAAGCTAAGTGAAGGACGGCTTTCACACACACTTATCTCTCAGAACTGATCATGTGGAGAGACGATCGTTCATCTAGCAAAAAGGGGGCGGGTTGCAGGAGAAATTTTTTCTCTGGTTTCTCAGTCTGTTTCCTGTTGCCGCTTTGAAATTCCTGCAGTTTTCACTGTAAAACCGAGTTGGAGCTAGTACATCCCCATATATATGTATGGAGTGTAGTTTGCAAGTGAAAAGAAACTTTGTGTTCCCAACAAGTTAGGTGAAGGTCGGCTTTCACACACACTTATTTCTGCGAACTGAGCATGTGGAGAGAAGTTCGTTCATCTAGCACAAAGGAACGGGTTACAGGAGAAACTTTTACTCTGGTTTCTCAGTCTCTTTCCTAGTGCCCTTTTGAAGTTCCTGCAGTTTTCACTGTAAAACCGAGTTGGAGCTATTACCTCCCCATATATATGTATGGAGTGGAGTTTGCAACTGAAAAGGAACTTTGTGTTTCCAACATGCTAGGTGAAGGACCGCATTCACACAAATTTATCTCTCAGAAGTGAGCATGTGGAGAGACTTTCGTTCATTTGGCAAAAAGGGAACAGGTTACAGGAGAAACTTTTACACTGGTATGTCAGTCTGTTTCCTAGTGCCGGTTTAAAGTTCCTGCAGTTTTCACTGTAAAACAGAGGTGGAGCTAGTACCTCCCCATATATATGTATGGAGTGGAGTTTGCAAGTGAAAAGAAACTTTGTGTTCCCAACAAGCTAGGTGAATGACGACTTTCACACACACTTATCTCTCAGAACTGAGCATGTAGAGAGACTTTCGTTCATCTAGCACAAAGGGAACGGGTTGCAGGAGAAAATTTTACTCTGGTTTCTCAGTCTGTTTCCTAGTGCCGGTTTGAAGTTCCTGCAGTTTTCACTGTTAAACCGAGTTGGAGCTAGTACCTTCCCATATATATGTATGAAGTGGATTTTGCAACTGAAAAGAAACTTTGTGTTCACAACAAGCTAGGTGAAGGACGGCTTTCACACACACTTATCTCTCAGAACTGAGCATGAGGAGAGATGTTCGTTCATCTAGCACAAGGGGAATTGGTAGCTTGAGAAACTTTTACTCTGGTTTCTCAGTCTATTTCCTGTTGCCGCTTTGAAGTTCCTGCAGTTTTCACTGTAAAACCGAGTTGGAGCTAGTACATCCCCATATATATGTATGGAGTGTAGTTTGCAAGTGAAAAGAAACTTTGTGTTCCCAACAAGTTAGGTGAAGGTCGGCTTTCACACACACTTATTTCTGCGAACTGAGCATGTGGAGAGAAGTTCGTTCATCTAGCACAAAGGAACGGGTTACAGGAGAAACTTTTACTCTGGTTTCTCAGTCTCTTTCCTAGTGCCCTTTTGAAGTTCCTGCAGTTTTCACTGTAAAACCGAGTTGGAGCTATTACCTCCCCATATATATGTATGGAGTGGAGTTTGCAACTGAAAAGGAACTTTGTGTTTCCAACATGCTAGGTGAAGGACCGCATTCACACAAATTTATCTCTCAGAAGTGAGCATGTGGAGAGACTTTCGTTCATTTGGCAAAAAGGGAACAGGTTACAGGAGAAACTTTTACACTGGTATGTCAGTCTGTTTCCTAGTGCCGGTTTAAAGTTCCTGCAGTTTTCACTGTAAAACAGAGGTGGAGCTAGTACCTCCCCATATATATGTATGGAGTGGAGTTTGCAAGTGAAAAGAAACTTTGTGTTCCCAACAAGCTAGGTGAATGACGACTTTCACACACACTTATCTCTCAGAACTGAGCATGTAGAGAGACTTTCGTTCATCTAGCACAAAGGGAACGGGTTGCAGGAGAAAATTTTACTCTGGTTTCTCAGTCTGTTTCCTAGTGCCGGTTTGAAGTTCCTGCAGTTTTCACTGTTAAACCGAGTTGGAGCTAGTACCTTCCCATATATATGTATGAAGTGGATTTTGCAACTGAAAAGAAACTTTGTGTTCACAACAAGCTAGGTGAAGGACGGCTTTCACACACACTTATCTCTCAGAACTGAGCATGAGGAGAGATGTTCGTTCATCTAGCACAAGGGGAATTGGTAGCTTGAGAAACTTTTACTCTGGTTTCTCAGTCTATTTCCTGTTGCCGCTTTGAAGTTCCTGCAGTTTTCACTGTAAAACCGAGTTGGAGCTAGTACCTCCCCATATATATGTATGGAGTGGAGTTTGCAAGTGAAAAGAAACTTTGTGTTCCCAACAATCTAGGTGAAGGACGGCTTTCACACACACTTATCTCTCAGAACTGAGCATGTGGACAGTCGTTCGTTCATCTAGCACAAAGGGAACGGGTTACAGGAGAAACTTTTACTCTGGTTTCTCAGTCTCTTTCCTAGTGCCGGTTTGAAGTTTCTGCAGTTTTCACTGTAAAACCGAGTTGGAGCTAGTACCTCCCCATATATATATATGGAGTGGAGTTTGCAACTGAAAAGAAACTTTGTGTTCCCTACAAGCTAGGTGAAGGGCGGCTTTCACACACACTTATCTCTCAGAACTGAGCATGTGGACAGACGTTCGTTCATCTAGCACAAAGGGAACGGGTTGCTGGAGAAACTTTTACTCTGGTTTCTCACTCTTTTTCCTGTTGCCGCTTTGAAGTTCCTGCAGTTTTCACTGTAAAACCGAGGTGGAGCTAGTACCTCCCCATATATATGTATGGAGTGCAGTTTGCAACTGAAAAGAAACTTTGTGTTATCAACAAGCTAGGTGAAGGACGGCTTTCACACACTTATCTCTCAGAACTGAGCATGTAGAGAGACGTTCGTTCATCTAGCACAAAGGGAACGGGTGGCAGGAGAAACTTTTACTCTGGTTTCTCAGTCTGTTTCCTGTTGCCGCTTTGAAGTTCCTGCAGTTTTCACTGTAAAACCGAGTTGGAGCTAGTACCTCCCCATATATAAGTATGGAGTGGAGATTGCAAGTGAAAAGATACTTTGTGTTCCCAACCAGCTAGGTGAAGGGCGGCTTTCACACACACTTATCTCTCAGAACTGAGCATGTGGAGAGACGTTCTTTCATCTAGCACAAAGGGAACGGGTTGCAACAGAAACTTTTACTCTGAATTCTCAGTCTGTTTCCTAGTGCCGTTTTGAAGTTCCTGCAGTTTTCACTTTAAAACGGAGTTGGAGCTATTCCCTCCCCATATATATATATGGAGTGGGGTTTGCAACTTAAAGCAAACTTTGTGTTAACAACAAGCTATGTGAAGGACGGCATTCACACACACTTATCTCTCAGAACTGAGCATGTGGAGAGACTTTCGTTCATCTAGCACAAAGGGAACGGGTTACAGGAGAAGCTTTTATTCTGGTTTCTCAGTCTCTTTCCTAGTGCCGGATTGAACTTCCTGCAGTTTTCACTGTAAAACCGAGTTGGAGCTATTACCTCCCCATATATAAATATGGAGTGGAGTTTGGAACTGAAAAGAAACTTTGTGTTCCCAACAAGCTAGGAGAAAGACGGCTTTCACACACAATTATTTCTCAGAAGTGAGCATGTGGAGAGACGTTCGTTCATCTAGCACAAAGGGAACGGTCTTCAGGAGAAACTTTTACTCTGGTTTCTCAGTCTTTTTCCTAGTGCCGGTTGGAAGTTCCTGCAGTTTTCACTGTAAAACCGAGTTGGAGCTAGTACCTCCCCATATATATGTATGGAGTGGAGTTTTTAACTGAAAAGAACTTTGTGTTCCCAACATGCTAGGTGAAGGACGGCTTTCACACACACATATCTCTCAGAACTGAGCATGTGGAGAGACGTTCTTTCATCTAGCACAAAGGGAACGGGTTGCAACAGAAACATTTACTCTGAATTCTCAGTCTGTTTCCTAGTGCCGGTTTGATATTCCTGCAGTTTTCACTTTAAAACCGAGTTGGAGCATGTCCCTCCCCATATATATATATGGAGTGGAGTTTGCAACTGAAAACAAACTTTGTGTTCCCTACAAGCTAGGTGAAGGACGGCTTTCACACACACTTATCTCTTAGAACTGAGCATGTGGAGAGACGTTCGTTCATCTAGCACAAATGGAACGGTTTGCAGGAGAAACTTTTACTCTGGTTTCTCAGTCTGTTTCATGTTGCCGCTTTGAATTTCCTGCAGTTTTCACTGTAAAACCGAGTTGGGGCTAGTACCTCCCCATATATATGTATGGAGTGGAGTTTGCAATTGAAAAGAAACTTTGTGTTTCCAACAAGCGAGGTGAAGTACGGCTTTCACACACACTTATCTCTCAGAACTGAGCATGTAGAGAGACGTTCGTTCATCTAGCAAAAAGGGAACGGTTGGCAGGGGAAACTTTTACTCTGGTTTCTCAGTCTGTTTCCTGTTGCCGCTTTGAAGTTCCTGCAGTTTTCACTGTAAAACCGAGTTGGAGCTAGTACCTCCCCATATATATATATGGAGTGGATTTTGCAACTGTAAAGAAACTTTGTGTTCCCTACAAGCTAGGTGAAGGACGGCTTTCACACACACTTATCCCTCAGAACTGAGCATGTGGACAGACGTTCGTTCATCTAGCACAAAGGGAACGGGTTGCAGGAGAAACTTTTACTCTGGTTTCTCAGTTTCTTTCCTAGTGCCGGTGTGAAGTTCCTGCAGTTTTCACTGTAAAACCGAGTTGGAGCTAGTACCTCCTCATATATATGTATGGAGTGGAGTTTGCAACTGAAAAGAAACTTTGTGTTCCCAACAAGCTAGGAGAAAGACGGCTTTCACACACACTTATTTCTCAGAACTGAGCATGTGGAGAGACGTTCGTTCATCTAGCACAAATGGAACGGGCTGCAGGAGAAACTTTTACTCTGGTTTCTCACTCTTTTTCCTGTTGCCGCTTTGAAGTTCCTGCAGTTTTCACTGTAAAACCGAGTTTGAGCTAGTACCTCCCCATATATATGTATGGAGTGGAGTTTGCAACTGAAAAGAAACTTTGTGTTCCCAACAATCTAGGTGAAGGACGGCTTTCACACACACTTATCTCTCAGAACTGAGCATGTGGAGAGACGTTCGTTCATTAGCACAAATGGAACGGGTGGCAGGAGAAACTTTTACTCTGGTTTCTCAGTATGTTTCCTGTTGCCGCTTTGAAGTTCCTGCAGTTTTCACTGTAAAACCGAGTTGGAGCTAGTACCACCCCATATATAAGTATGGAGTGGAGTTTGCAAGTGAAAAGATACTTTGTGTTCCCAACCAGCTAGGTGAAGTGCGGCTTTCACACACACTTATCTCTCAGAACTGAGCATGTGGAGAGAATTTCGTTCATCTAGCACAAAGGGAATGGGTTACAGGAGGAACTTTTACTCTGGTTTCTCAGTCTGTTTCCTAGTGCCGGTTTGATGATCCTGCATTTTTCACTGTAAAACCGAGTTGGAGCTAGAACCTCCCCATATATATGTATGGAGTGGAGTTTGACACTGAAAAGAAACTTTTTGTTCCCAACAAGATAGATGAAGGACGGCTTTCACACACACTTATCTCTCAGAACTGAGCATGTGGAGAGACGTTCGTTCATCTAGCACAAAGGGAACAGGTTCCAGGAGAAACGTTTAATCTGGTTTCTCAGACTTTTTCGTAGTGCCGGTATGAAGTTCCTGCAGTTTTCACTGTAAAACCGATTTGGAGCTAGTACCTCCCCATATATATGTATGGAGTGTAGTTTGCAACTGAAAAGAAACTTTGTGTTCCCAACAACCTAGTTGAAGGACGGCTTTCACACACACTTATCTCTCAGAACTGAGCATGTGGAGAGACGTTCGTTCATCTAGCACAAAGGGAACGGGTTGCAGGAGTAACTTTTACTCTGGTTTCTCAGTCTGTTTCCTGTTGCCGCTTTGAAGTTCCTGCAGTTTTCACTGTAAAACGGAGTTGGAGCTTGTACCTCCCCATATATATGTATGGAGTGGAGTTTGCAAGTGAAAAGAAACTTTGTGTTCCCAACAAGCTAGGTGAAGGACGGCTTCCACACACACATATCTCTTAGAACTGAGCATGTGGAGAGACGTTCGTTCATCTAGCACAAATGGAACGGTTTGCATGAGAAACTTTTACTCTGGTTTCTCAGTCTGTTTCATGTTGCCGCTTTGAAGTTCCTGCAGTTTTCACTGTAAAACCGAGTTGGGGCTAGTACCTCCCCATATATATGTATGGAGTGGAGTTTGCAATTGAAAAGAAACTTTGTGTTTCCAACAAGCTAGGTGAAGTACGGCTTTCACACACACTTATCTCTCAGAACTGAGCATGTGGAGAGACGTTCGTTCATCTAGCAGAAAGGGAACGGTTGGCAGGGGAAACTTTTACTCTGGTTTCTCAGTCTGTTTCCTGTTGCCGCTTTGAAGTTCCTGCAGTTTTCACTGTAAAACCGAGTTGGAGCTAGTACCTCCCCATATATATGTATGAGTGGAGTTTGCAAGTGAAAAGAAACTTTGTGTTCCCAACAATCTAGGTGAAGGACGGCTTTCACACACACTTATCTCTCAGAACTGAGCATGTGGAAAGTCGTTCGTTCATCTAGCACAAAGGGAACGGGTTACAGGAGAAACTTTTACTCTGGTTTCTCAGTCTCTTTCCTAGTGCCGGTTTGAAGTTTCTGCAGTTTTCACTGTAAAACCGAGTTGGAGCTAGTACCTCCCCATATATATATATGGAGTGGAGTTTGCAACTGAAAAGAAACTTTGTGTTCCCTACAAGCTAGGTGAAGGACGGCTTTCACACACACTTATCTCTCAGAACTGAGCATGTGGACAGACGTTCGTTCATCTAGCACAAAGGGAACGGGTTGCAGGAGAAACTTTTACTCTGGTTTCTCAGTTTCTTTCCTAGTGCCGGTGTGATGTTCCTGCAGTTTTCACTGTAACAGCAAGTTGGAGATAGTACCTCCCCATATATATGTATGGAGTGGAGTTTGCAACTGAAAAGAAACTTTGTGTTCCCAACAAGCTAGGAGAAAGACGGCTTTCACACACACTTATTTCTCAGAACTGAGCATGTGGAGAGACGTTCGTTCATCTAGCACAAATGGAACGGGTTGCTGGAGAAACTTTTACTCTGGTTTCTCACTCTTTTTCCTGTTGCCGCTTTGAAGTTCCTGCAGTTTTCACTGTAAAACCGAGTTGGAGCTAGTACCTCCCCATATATATGTATGGAGTGGAGTTTGCAACTGAAAAGAAACTTTGTGTTCCCAACAAGCTAGGTGAAGGACGGCTTTCACACACACTTATCTCTCAGAACTGAGCATGTGGAGAGACATTCGTTCATCTAGCACAAAGGGAACGGGTGGCAGGAGAAACTTTTACTCTGATTTCTCAGTCTGTTTCCTGTTGCCGCTTTGAAGTTCCTGCAGTTTTCACTGTAAAACCGAGTTGGAGCTAGTACCTCCCCATATATATGTATGGAGTGGAGTTTGCAAGTGAAAAGATACTTTGTGTTCCCAACCAGCTAGGTGAAGGGCGGCTTTCACACACACTTATCTCTCAGAACTGAGCATGTGGAGAGACGTTCTTTCATCTAGCACAAAGGGAACGGGTTGCAACAGAAACTTTTACTCTGAATTCTCAGTCTGTTTCCTAGTGCCGGTTTGAAGTTCCTGCAGTTTTCACTTTAAAACCGAGTTGGTGCTAGTCCCTCCCCATATATATATATGGAGTGGGGTTTGCAACTGAAAACAAACTTTGTGTTCCCAACAAGCTATGTGAAGGACGGCTTTCACACACACTTATCTCTTAGAACTGAGCATGTGGAGAGACGTTCGTTCATCTAGCACAAATTTAACGGTTTGCAGGAGAAACATTTAATCTGGTTTCTCAGTCTGTTTCATGTTGCCGCTTTGAATTTCCTGCAGTTTTCACTGTAAAACCGAGTTGGGGTTAGTACCTCCCCATATATATGTATGGAGTGGAGTTTGCAATTGAAAAGAAACTTTGTGTTTCCAACAAGCTAGGTGAAGTACGGCTTTCACACACACATATCTCTCAGAACTGAGCATGTGGAGAGACGTTCGTTCATCTAGCAGAAAGGGAACGGTTGGCAGGGGAAACTTTTACTCTGGTTTCTCAGTCTGTTTCCTGTTGCCGCTTTGAAGTTCCTGCAGTTTTCACTGTAAAACCGAGTTGGAGCTAGTACCTCCCCATATATATGTATGGAGTGGAGTTTGCAAGTGAAAAGAAACTTTGTGTTCCCTACAAGCTAGGTGAAGGACGGCTTTCACACACACTTATCACTCAGAACTGAGCATGTGGACAGACGTTCGTTCATCTAGCACAAAGGGAACGGGTTGCAGGAGAAACTTTTACTCTGGTTTCTCTGTTTCTTTCCTAGTGCCGGTGTGAAGTTCCTGCAGTTTTCAGTGTAAAACCGAGTTGGAGCTAGTACCTCCCCATATATATATATGGAGTGGAGTTTGCAACTGAAAAGAAACTTTGTGTTCCCAACAAGCTAGGAGAAAGACGGCTTTCACACACACTTATTTCTCAGAACTGAGCATGTGGAGAGACGTTCGTTCATCTAGCACAAATGGAACGGGTTGCAGGAGAAACTTTTACTCTGGTTTCTCACTCTTTTTCCTGTTGCCGCTTTGAAGTTCCTGCAGTTTTCACTGTAAAACCGAGTTGGAGCTAGTACCTCCCCATATATATGTAAGGAGTGGAGTTTGCAACTGAAAAGAAACTTTGTGTTCCCAACAAGCTAGGTGAAGGACGGCTTTCACACACACTTATCTCTCAGAACTGAGCATGTGGAGAGACGTTCGTTCATCTAGCACAAATGGAACGGGTGGCAGGGGAAACTTTTACTCTGGTTTCTCAGTCTGTTTCCTAGTGCCGGTTTGATGTTCCTGCATTTTTCACTGTAAATCCGAGTTGGAGCTAGAACCTCCCCATATATATGTATGGAGTGGAGTTTGACACTGAAAAGAATCTTTGTGTTCCCAACAAGATAGATGAAGGACGGCTTTCACACACACTTATCTCTCAGAATTGAGCATGTGGAGAGACGTTCGTTCATCTAGCACAAAGGGAACAGGTACCAGGAGAAACGTTTACTCTGGTTTCTCAGACTTTTTCGTAGTGCCGGTATGAAGTTCCTGCAGTTTTCACTGTAAAACCGATTTGGAGCTAGTACCTCCCCATATATATGTATGGAGTGTAGTTTGCAACTGAAAACAAACTTTGTGTTCCCAACAACCTAGTTGAAGGACGGCTTTCACACACACTTATCTCTCAGAACTGATCATGTGGAGAGACGTTCGTTCATCTAGCACAAAGGGAACGGGTTGCAGGAGAAACTTTTACTCTGGTTTCTCAGTCTGTTTCCTGTTGCCGCTTTGAAGTTCCTGCAGTTTTCACTGTAATACCGATTTGGAGCTAGTACCTCCCCATATATATGTATGGAGTGGAGTTTGCAAGTGAAAAGAAACTTTGTGTTCCCGACAAGCTAGGTGAAGGACGGCTTCCACACACACTTATCTATCAGAACTGAGCATGTGGCGAGACGTTCGTTCATCTAGCACAAATGGTACGGGTTACAGGAGAAACTTTTACTCTGGTTTCTCAGTCTCTTTCCTAGTGCCGGTTTGAAGTTCCTGCAGTTTTCACTGTAAAACCGTGTTGGAGCTAGTACCTCCCCATATATATGTATGGAGTGGAGTTTGAAACTGAAAAGAAACTTTGTGTTCCCAACAAGCTAGGTGAAGGACGGCATTCACACACACTTATCTCTCAGAACTGAGCATGTGGAGAGACGTTCGTTCATCTAGCACAAAGGTAACAGGTTCCAGGAGAAACGTTTACTCAGGTTTCTCAGACTTTTTCGTAGTGCCGGTATGAAGTTCCTGCAGTTTTCACTGTAAAAACGATTTGGAGCCAGTACCTCCCCATATATATGTATGGAGTGTAGTTTGCAACTGAAAAGAAACTTTGTGTTCCCAACAACCTAGTTGAAGGACGGCTTTCACACACACTTATCTCTCAGAACTGAGCATGTGGAGAGACGTTCGTTCATCTAGCACAAAGGGAACGGGTTGCAACAGAAACATTTACTCTGGTTTCTCAGACTGTTTCCTAGTGCCGGTTTGATGTTCCTGCAGTTTTCACTGTAAAACCGTGTTGGAGCTAGTACCTCCCCATATATATGTATGGAGTGGAGTTTGCACTGAAAAGAAACTTTGTGTTCCCAACAAGCTAGGTGAAGGACGGCATTCACACACATTTATCTCTCAGAACTGAGCATGTGGAGAGACGTTCGTTCATCTAGCACAAAGGGAACAGGTTCCAGGAGAAAATTTTACTCTGGTTTCTCAGTCTGTTTCCTAGTGCCGGTTTGAAGTTCCTGCAGTTTTCACTGTAAAACCGAGTTGGAGCTCGAACCTCCCCATATATATATATGGAGTGGAGTTTGCAAGTGAAAAGAAACTTTGTGTTCCCAACAAGCTAGGTGAAGGACTGCTTTCACACACACTTATCTTTCAGAACTGAGCATGTGGAGAGACGTTCGTTCATCTAGCAAAAAGGGAACGGGTTGCAGGAGAAACTTTTACTCTGGTTTCTCAGTCTGTTTCCTAGTGCCGGTTTGAAGTTCCGGCAGTTTTCACTGTAAAACCGAGTTGGAGCTAATACCTCCCCATATATATGTATGGAGTGGATTTTGCAACTGAAAACAAACTTTGTGTTTCCAACAAGCTAGGTGAAGGACGGCTTTCACACACACTTATCTCTCAGAACTGAGCATGTGGAGAGACGTTCATTCATCTAGCACAAAGGGAACGGGGTGCAGGAGAATCTTTTACTCTGTTTTCTCAGTATCTTTCCTAGTGCCGGTTTGAATTTCCTGCAGTTTTCACTGTAACAGCAAGTTGGAGATAGTACCTCCCCATATATATGTATGGAGTGGAGTTTGCAACTGAAAACAAACTTTGTGTTCCCAACAAGCTAGGTGAAGGACGGCTTTCACACACACTTATCTCTCAGAAATGATCATGTGGAGAGACGTTCGTTCATCTAGCACAAAGGGAACGGGTTACAGGAGAAGCTTTTACTCTGGTTTCTCAGTCTCTTTCCTAGTGCCGGTTTGAAGTTCCTGCAGTTTTCTCTGTAAAACCGAGTTGGAACTAGTACCACCCCATATATATGTATGGAGTGGAGTTTGCAACTGAAAAGAAACTTTGTGTTCCCAACAAGTTAGGTGAAGGACGGCTTTCACACACACTTATATCTCAGAACTGAGCATGTGGAGAGACGTTCGTTCATCTAGCACAAAGGGAACGGGTTGCAGGAGAAACTTTTACTCTGGTTTCTCAGTCTGTTTCCTGTTGCCGCTTTGAAGTTCCTGCAGTTTTCACTGTAAAACCGAGTTGGAGCTAGTACCTCCCCATATATATGTATGGAGTGGAGTTTGCAATTGAAAAGAAACTTTGTGTTCACAACAAGCTAGGTGAAGGACGGCTTTCACACACACTTATCTCTCAGAACTGAGCATGTGGAGTTACGTTCGTTCATCTAGCACAAAGCGAACGGGTTGCAGGAGAAACTTTTACTCTGGTTTCCCAGTCTGTTTCCTGTTACCGCTTTGAAGTTCCTGCAGTTTTCACTGTAAAACGGAGTTGGAGCTAGTACCTCCCCATATATATGTATGGAGTGGAGTTTGCAAGTGAAAAGAAACTTTGTGTTCCAAACAAGCTAGGTGAAGGACGGCTTCCACACACAGTTATCTATCAGAACTGAGCATGTGGCGAGACGTTCGTTCATCTAGCAAAAAGGGAACGGGTTACAGGAGAAACATTTACTCTGGTTTCTCAGTCTCTTTCCTAGTGCCAGTTTGAAGTTCCTGCAGTTTTCACTGTAAAACCTAGTTGGAGCTAGTAACTTCCCATATAAATGTATGGAGTGGAGTATGCAACTGAAAAGAAACTGTGTTCCCAACAAGCTAGGTGAAGGAAGACATTCACACACATTTATCCCTCAGAACTGAGCATGTGGAGAGACGTTCGTTCATCTAGCACAAAGGGAACGGGTTGCAACAGAAACTTTTACTCTGGTTTCTCAGTCTGTTTCCTAGTGCCGGTTTGATTTTCCTGCATTTTTCACTGTAAAACGTAGTTGGAGCTAGTACCTCCCCATATATATGTATGGAGTGGAGTTTGCAACTGCAAAGAAACTTTGTGTTCCCAACAAGGTAGGTGAAATACGGCTTTCACACACACTTATCTCTCAGTACTGAGCATGTGGAGAGACGTTCGTTCATGTAGCACATAGGGAACGGGTTGCAGGAGAAACTTTTACTATGGATTCTCAGTCTGTTTCTTGTTGCCGCTTTGAAGTTCCTGCAGTTTTCACTGTAAAACCGTGTTGGAGCTAGTACCTCCCCATATATATGTATGGAGTGGAGTTTGCAAGTGAAAAGAAACTTTGTGTTCAAAACAAGATAGGTGAAGGACGGCTTTCACACGCACTTATCTCTCAGAACTGAGCATGTGGAGAGACGTTCGTTCATCTAGCACAAAGGGAACGGGTTACAGGAGAAGCTTTCACTCTGGTTTCTCAGTCTCTTTCCTAGTGCCGGTTTGAAGTTCCTGCAGTTTTCACTGTAAAACCGAGTTGGAGCTTGTACCTCCCCATATATATGTATGGAGTGGAGTTTGCAACTGAAAAGAAACTTTGTGTTCCCAACAAGCTAGGTGAAGGACGGCTTTCACACACACTTATCTCTCAGAAATGAGCATGTGGAGAGACGTTCGTTCATCTAGCACAAAGGGAACGGGTTGCAGGAGAAACTTTTACTATGGTTTCTCAGTCTGTTTCCTGTTGCCGCTTTGAAGTTCCTGCAGTTTTCACTGTAAAACCGAGTTGGAGCTAGTACCTCCTCCTATATATGTATGGAGTGGAGTTTGCAAGTGAAAAGAAATTTTGTGTTCCCAACAAGCTAGGTGAAGGACGGCTTTCACACACAATTATCTCTCAGAAATGAGCATGTGGAGAGACGTTCGTTCATCTAGCACAAAGGGAACGGGTTGCAGAAGAAACATTATCTCTGGTTTCTCAGTCTGTTTCCTAGTGCCGGTGTGAAGTTCCTGCAGTTTTCACTGTAATACAGAGTTGGAGCTAGAACCTCCCCATATATATGTATGGAGTGGAGTTTGCAACTGAAAAGAAACTTTGTGTTCCCAACAACCTAGGTGAAGGACGGCATTCACACACACTTACCTCTCAGAACTGAGCATGTGGAGAGACGTTCGTTCATCTAGCACAAAGGGAAAGGGTGGCAGGAGAAACTTTTACTCTGATTTTTCAGTCTGTTTCCTAGTGCCGGATTGAAGTTCCTGCAGTTTTCACAATAAAACTGAGTTGGAGCTAGTACCTCCGCATATATATGTATGGAGTGGAGTTTGCAACTAAAAACAAACTTTGTGTTCCCAACAAGATAGGTGAAGGACGGCTTTCACACACACTTATCTCTCAGAACTGAGCATGTGTCGAGACGTTCGTTCATCTAGCACAAAGGGAACGGATTGCAGGAGAAACTTTTACTATGTTTTCTCAGTCTGTTTCCTGTTACCCCTTTGAAGTTCCTGCAGTTTTCACTGTAAAACCGACTTGGAGCTAGTACCTCCCCATATATATGTATGGAGTGGAGTTTGCAAGTGAAAAGAAACTTTGTGTTCCCAACAAGCTAGGTGAAGGACGGCTTTCGCACACACATATCTCTCAGAACTGAGCATTTGGAGAGACGTTCGTTCATCTAGCACAAAGGGAACGGGTTGCAGGAGAAACATTATCTCTGGTTTCTCAGTCTGTTTCCTAGTGCCGGTGTGAAGTTCCTGCAGTTTTCACTGTAATACCGAGTTGGAGCTAGTACCTCCCTATATATATGTGTGAAGTGGAGTTTGCAACTGAAAAGAAACTGTGTTCCCAACAAGCTAGGTGAAGGAAGACATTCACACACATTTATCCCTCAGAACTGAGCATGTGGAGAGACGTTCGTTCATCTAGCACAAAGGGAACGGGTTGCAACAGAAACTTTTACTGTGGTTTCTCAGTCTGTTTCCTAGTGCCGTTTTGAAGTTCCTGCAGTTTTCACTGTAAAACCGAGTTGGAGCTCGTACCTCCCCATATATATGTATGGAGTGGAGTTTGCAAGTGAAAACAAACTTTGTGTTCCCAACAAGCTAGGTGAAGGACGGCTTTCATACACACTTATCTCTCAGAACTGAGCATGTGGAGAGACGTTCATTCATTTAGCACAAAGGGAAAGGGATGCAGGAGAAACTTTTACTCTGGTTTCTCAGTCTCTTTCCTAGAGCCGGTTTGAAGTTCCTGCAGTTTACACTGTAAAATCAAGTTGGAGCTTGTACCTCCCCATATATATGTATGGAGTGGAGTTTGCAACTGAAAACAAACTTGGTGTTCCCAACAAGCTAGGTGAAGGACGGCTTTCACACACACTTATCTCTCAGAACTGAGCATGTGGAGAGACGTTCGTTCATCTAGCACAAAGGGAACGGGTTGCACCAGAAACTTTTACTCTGGTTTCTCAGTCTGTTTCCTAGTGCCGGTTTGATGTTCCTGCAGTTTTCACTGTAAAACCGATTTGGAGCTAGTACCTCCCCATATATATGTATGGAGTGTAGTTTGCAACTGAAAACAAACTTTGTGTTCCCAACAACCTAGTTGAAGGACGGCTTTCACACACACTTATGTCTCAGAACTGATCATGTGGAGAGACGTTCGTTCATCTAGCACAAAGGGAACGGGTTGCAGGGGAAACTTTTACTCTGGTTTCTCAGTCTGTTTCCTGTTGCCGCTTTGAAGTTCCTGAAGTTTTCACTGTAATACCGATTTGGAGCTAGTACCTCCCCATATATATTTATGGAGTGGAGTTTGCAAGTGAAAAGAAACTTTGTGTTCCCAACAAGCTAGGTGAAGGACGGCTTCCACACACACTTATCTATCAGAACTGAGCATGTGGCGAGACGTTCGTTCATCTAGCACAAATGGAACGGGTTACAGGAGAAACTTTTACTCTGGTTTCTCAGTCTCTTTCCTAGTGCCGGTTTGAAGTTCCTGCAGTTTTCACTGTAAAACCGTGTTGGAGCTAGTACCTCCCCATATATATGTATGGAGTGGAGTTTGAAACTGAAAAGAAACTTTGTGGTCCCAACAAGCTAGGTGAAGGACGGCATTCACACACACTTATCTCTCAGAACTGAGCATGTGGAGAGACGTTCGTTCATCTAGCACAAAGGTAACAGGTTCCAGGAGAAACGTTTACTCAGGTTTCTCAGACTTTTTCGTAGTGCCGGTATGAAGTTCCTGCAGTTTTCACTGTAAAAACGAGTTGGAGCCAGTACCTCCCCATATATATGTATGGAGTGTAGTTTGCAACTGAAAAGAAACTTTGTGTTCCCAACAACCTAGTTGAAGGACGGCTTTCACACACACTTATCTCTCAGAACTGAGCATGTGGAGAGACGTTCGTTCATCTAGCACAAAGGGAACGGGTTGCAACAGAAACATTTACTCTGGTTTCTCAGACTGTTTCCTAGTGCCGGTTTGATGTTCCTGCAGTTTTCACTGTAAAACCGTGTTGGAGCTAGTACCTCCCCATATATATGTATGGAGTGGAGTTTGCACTGAAAAGAAACTTTGTGTTCCCAACAAGCTAGGTGAAGGACGGCATTCACACACATTTATCTCTCAGAACTGAGCATGTGGAGAGACGTTCGTTCATCTAGCACAAAGGGAACAGGTTCCAGGAGAAAATATTACTCTGGTTTCTCAGTCTGTTTCCTAGTGCCGGTTTGAAGTTCCTGCAGTTTTCACTGTAAAACCGAGTTGGAGCTCGTACCTCCCCATATTTATATATGGAGTGGAGTTTGCAAGTGAAAAGAAACTTTGTGTTCCCAACAAGCTAGGTGAAGGACTGCTTTCACACACACTTATCTTTCAGAACTGAGCATGTGGAGAGACGTTCGTTCATCTAGCAAAAAGGGAACGGGTTGCAGGAGAAACTTTTACTCTGGATTCTCAGTCTGTTTCCTAGTGCCGGTTTGAAGTTCCGGCAGTTTTCACTGTAAAACCGAGTTGGAGCTAATACCTCCCCATATATATGTATGGAGTGGAGTTTGCAACTGAAAACAAACTTTGTGTTTCCAACAAGCTAGGTGAAGGACGGCTTTCACACACACTTATCTCTCAGAACTGAGCATGTGGAGAGACGTTCATTCATCTAGCACAAAGGGAACGGGTTGCAGGAGAAACTTTTACTCTGTTTTCTCAGTATCTTTCCTAGTGCCGGTTTGAATTTCCTGCAGTTTTCACTGTAACAGCAAGTTGGAGATAGTACCTCCCCATATATATGTATGGAGTGGAGTTTGCAACTGAAAACAAACTTTGTGTTCCCAACAAGCTAGGTGAAGGACGGCTTTCACACACACTTATCTCTCAGAAATGATCATGTGGAGAGACGTTCGTTCATCTAGCACAAAGGGAACGGGTTACAGGAGAAGCTTTTACTCTGGTTTCTCAGTCTCTTTCCTAGTGCCGGTTTGAAGTTCCTGCAGTTTTCACTGTAAAACAGAGTTGGAACTAGTACCTCCCCATATATATGTATGGAGTGGAGTTTGCAACTGAAAAGAAACTTTGTGTTCCCAACAAGTTAGGTGAAGGACGGCTTTCACACACACTTATCTCTCAGAACTGAGCATGTGGAGAGACGTTCGTTCATCTAGCACAAAGGGAACGGGTTGCAGGAGAAACTTTTACTCTGGTTTCTCAGTCTGTTTCCTGTTGCCGCTTTGAAGTTCCTGCAGTTTTCACTGTAATACCGATTTGGAGCTAGTACCTCCCCATATATATGTATGGAGTGGAGTTTGCAATTGAAAAGAAACTTTGTGTTCACAACAAGCTAGGTGAAGGACGGCTTTCACACACACTTATCTCTCAGAACTGAGCATGTGGAGAGACGTTCGTTCATCTAGCACAAAGCGAACGGGATGCAGGAGAAACTTTTACTCTGGTTTCCCAGTCTGTTTCCTGTTACCGCTTTGAAGTTCCTGCAGTTTTCACTGTAAAACGGAGTTGGAGCTAGTACCTCCCCATATATATGTATGGAGTGGAGTTTGCAAGTGAAAAGAAACTTTGTGTTCCAAACAAGCTAGGTGAAGGACGGCTTCCACACACAGTTATCTATCAGAACTGAGCATGTGGCGAGACGTTCGTTCATCTAGCAAAAAGGGAACGGGTTACAGGAGAAACTTTTACTCTGGTTTCTCAGTCTCTTTCCTAGTGCCAGTTTGAAGTTCCTGCAGTTTTCACTGTAAAACCTAGTTGGAGCTAGTACCTCCCCATATATATGTATGGAGTGGAGTTGGCAAGTGAAAAGAAACTTTGTGTTCCCAACAAGCTAGGAGAAGGACGGCTTTCACACACACTTATCTCTCAGAACTGAGCATGTGGAGAGACGTTCGTTCATCTAGCAAAAAGGGAACGTGTTGCAGGAGAAACATTAACTCTGGTATCTCAGTCTGTTTCCTAGTGCCGGTGTGATGTTCTTGCAGTTTTCACTGTAAACCCGAGTTGGAGCTAGTAACTTCCCATATATATGTATGGAGTTGAGTATGCAACTGAAAAGAAACTGTGTTCCCAACAAGCTAGGTGAAGGAAGACATTCACACACATTTATCCCTCAGAATTGAGCATGTGGAGAGACGTTCGTTCATCTAGCACAAAGGGAACGTGTTGCAACAAAAACTTTTACTCTGGTTTCTCAGTCTGTTTCCTAGTGCCGGTTTGATTTTCCTGCATTTTTCACTGTAAAACGTAGTTGGAGCTAGTACCTCCCCATATATATGTATGGAGTGGAGTTTGCATCTGCAAAGAAACTTTGTGTTCCCAACAAGCTAGGTGAAGGACGGATTTCACACACACTTTTCTCTCAGTACTGAGCATGTGGAGAGACGTTCGTTCATGTAGCACATAGGGAACGGGTTGCAGGAGAAACTTTTACTATGGATTCTCAGTCTGTTTCTTGTTGCCGCTTTGAAGTTCCTGCAGTTTTCACTGTAAAACCGTGTTGGAGCTAGTACCTCCCCATATATATGTATGGAGTGGAGTTTGCAAGTGAAAAGAAACTTTGTGTTCAAAACAAGCTAGGTGAAGGACGGCTTTCACACACACTTATCTCTCAGAACTGAGCATGTGGAGAGACGTTCGTTCATCTAGCACAAAGGGAACGGGTTACAGGAGAAGCTTTCACTCTGGTTTCTCAGTCTCTTTCCTAGTGCCGGTTTGAAGTTCCTGCAGTTTTCACTGTAAAACCGAGTTGGAGCTTGTACCTCCCCATATATATGTATGGAGTGGAGTTTGCAACTGAAAAGAAACTTTGTGTTCCCAACAAGCTAGGTGAAGGACGGCTTTCACACACACTTATCTCTCAGAACTGAGCATGTGGAGAGACGTTCGTTCAACTACCACAAAGGGAACGGGTTGCAGGAGAAACTTTTACTATGGTTTCTCAGTCTGTTTCCTGTTGCCGCTTTGAAGTTCCTGCAGTTTTCACTGTAAAACCGAGTTGGAGCTAGTACCTCCCCATATATATGTATGGAGTGGAGTTTGCAAGTGAAAAGAAATTTTGTGTTCCCAACAAGCTAGGTGAAGGACGGCTTTCACACACAATTATCTCTCAGAAATGAGCATGTGGAGAGACGTTCGTTCATCTAGCACAAAGGGAACGGGTTGCAGAAGAAACATTATCTCTGGTTTCTCAGTCTGTTTCCTGTTGCCGCTTTGAAGTTCCTGCAGTTTTCACTGTAATACCGATTTGGAGCTAGTACCTCCCCATATATATGTATGGAGTGGAGTTTGCAATTGAAAAGAAACTTTGTGTTCACAACAAGCTAGGTGAAGGACGGCTTTCACACACACTTATCTCTCAGAACTGAGCATGTGGAGAGACGTTCGTTCATCTAGCACAAAGCGAACGGGATGCAGGAGAAACTTTTACTCTGGTTTCCCAGTCTGTTTCCTGTTACCGCTTTGAAGTTCCTGCAGTTTTCACTGTAAAACGGAGTTGGAGCTAGTACCTCCCCATATATATGTATGGAGTGGAGTTTGCAAGTGAAAAGAAACTTTGTGTTCCAAACAAGCTAGGTGAAGGACGGTTTTCACACACACTTATCTCTCAGAACTGAGCATGTGGCGAGACGTTCGTTCATCTAGCAAAAAGGGAACGGGTTACAGGAGAAACTTTTACTCTGGTTTCTCAGTCTCTTTCCTAGTGCCAGTTTGAAGTTCCTGCAGTTTTCACTGTAAAACCTAGTTGGAGCTAGTACCTCCCCATATATATGTATGGAGTGGAGTTGGCAAGTGAAAAGAAACTTTGTGTTCCCAACAAGCTAGGTGAAGGACGGCTTTCACACACACTTATCTCTCAGAACTGAGCATGTGGAGAGACGTTCGTTCATCTAGCAAAAAGGGAACGTGTTGCAGGAGAAACATTAACTCTGGTATCTCAGTCTGTTTCCTAGTGCCGGTGTGATGTTCTTGCAGTTTTCACTGTAAACCCGAGTTGGAGCTAGTAACTTCCCATATATATGTGTGGAGTTGAGTATGCAACTGAAAAGAAACTGTTTTCCCAACAAGCTAGGTGAAGGAAGACATTCACACACATTTATCCCTCAGAATTGAGCATGTGGAGAGACGTTCGTTCATCTAGCACAAAGGGAACGTGTTGCAACAAAAACTTTTACTCTGGTTTCTCAGTCTGTTTCCTAGTGCCGGTGTGAAGTTCCTGCAGTTTTCACTGTAAAACCGAGATGGAGCTAGTACCTCCCCATATATATGTATGGAGTGGAGTTTGCAACTGAAAAGAAACTTTGTGTTCCCAACAACCTAGGTGAAGGACGGCATTCACACACACTTACCTCTCAGAACTGAGCATGTGGAGAGACGTTCGTTCATCTAGCACAAAGGGAAAGGGTGGCAGGAGAAACTTTTACTCTGATTTTTCAGTCTGTTTCCTAGTGCCGGATTGAAGTTCCTGCAGTTTTCACAATAAAACTGAGTTGGAGCTAGTACCTCCGCATATATAAGTATGGAGTGGAGTTTGCAACTAAAAACAAACTTTGTGTTCCCAACAAGCTAGGTGAAGGACGGCTTTCACACACACTTATCTCTCAGAACTGAGCATGTGTCGAGACGTTCGTTCATCTAGCACAAAGGGAACGGTTTGCAGGAGAAACTTTTACTATGTTTTCTCAGTCTGTTTCCTGTTACCCCTTTGAAGTTCCTGCAGTTTTCACTGTAAAACCGAGTTGGAGCTAGTACCTCCCCATATATATGTATGGAGTGGAGTTTGCAAGTGAAAAGAAACTTTGTGTTCCCAACAAGCTAGGTGAAGGACTGCTTTCGCACACACTTATCTCTCAGAACTGAGCATTTGGAGAGACGTTCGTTCATCTAGCACAAAGGGAACGGGTTGCAGGAGAAACATTATCTCTGGTTTCTCAGTCTGTTTCCTAGTGCCGGTGTGAAGTTCCTGCAGTTTTCACTGTAATACCGAGTTGGAGCTAGTACCTCCCCATATATATGTGTGGAGTGGAGTTTGCAACTGAAAAGAAACTGTGTTCCCAACAAGCTAGGTGAAGGAAGACATTCACACACATTTATCCCTCAGAACTGAGCATGTGGAGAGACGTTCGTTCATCTAGCACAAAGGGAACGGGTTGCAACAGAAACTTTTACTCTGGTTTCTCAGTCTGTTTCCTAGTGCCGGTTTGATGTTCCTGCAGTTTTCACTGTAAAACCGAGTTGGAGCTAGTACCTCCCCATATATATGTATGGAGTGGAGTTTGCAACTGAAAATAAACTTTGTGTTCCCAACAAGCTAGGTGAAGGACGGCATTCACACACACTTATCTCTCAGAACTCAGCATGTGGAGAGACGTTCGTTCATCTAGCACAAAGGGAACAGGTTCCAGGAGAAACTTTTACTGTGGTTTCTCAGTCTGTTTCGTAGTGCCGTTTTGAAGTTCCTGCAGTTTTCACTGTAAAACCTAGTTGGAGCTCGTACCTCCCCATATATATGTATGGAGTGGAGTTTGCAAGTGAAAACAAACTTTGTGTTCCCAACAAGCTAGGTGAAGAAGGGCTTTCACACACACTTATCTCTCAGAACTGAGCATGTGGAGAGACGTTCATTCATCTAGCACAAAGGGAAAGGGATGCAGGAGAAACTTTTACTCTGGTTTCTCAGTCTCTTTCCTAGAGCCGGTTTGAAGTTCCTGCAGTTTACACTGTAAAATCAAGTTGGAGCTAGTACCTCCCCATATATATGTATGGAGTGGAGTTTGCAACTGAAAACAAACTTGGTGTTCCCAACAAGCTAGGTGAAGGACGGCTTTCACACACACTTATCTCTCAGAACTGAGCATGTGGAGAGACGTTCGTTCATCTAGCACAAAGCGAACGGGTTGCAGGAGAAACTTTTACTCTGGTTTCTCAGTCTATTTCCTGTTGCCGCTTTGAAGTTCCTGCAGTTTTCACTGTAAAACAGATTTGGTGCTAGTACCTCCCCATATATATGTATGGAGTGGAGTTTGCAACTGAAAAGAAACTTTGTGTTCCCAACAAGTTAGGTGAAGGACGGCTTTCACACACACTTATCACTCAGAACTGAGCATGTGGAGAGACGTTCGTTCATCTAGCACAAAGGGAACGGGTTGCAGGAGAAACTTTTACTCTGGTTTCTCAGTCTGTTTCCTGTTGCCGCTTTGAAGTTCCTGCAGTTTTCACTGTAATACCGATTTGGAGCTAGTACCTCCCCATATATATGTATGGAGTGGAGTTTGCAATTGAAAAGAAACTTTGTGTTCACAACAAGCTAGGTGAAGGACGGCTTTCACACACACTTATCTCTCAGAACTGAGCATGTGGAGAGACGTTCGTTCATCTAGCACAAAGCGAACGGGTTGCAGGAGAAACTTTTACTCTGGTTTCCCAGTCTGTTTCCTGTTACCGCTTTGAAGTTCCTGCAATTTTCACTGTAAAACGGAGTTGGAGCTAGTACCTCCCCATATATATGTATGGAGTGGAGTTTGCAAGTGAAAAGAAACTTTGTGTTCCAAACAAGCTAGGTGAAGGACGGCTTCCACACACAGTTATCTATCAGAACTGAGCATGTGGCGAGACGTTCGTTCATCTAGCAAAAAGGGAACGGGTTGCAGGAGAAACATTTACTCTGATTTCTCAGTCTGTTTCCTAGTGCCGGTGTGAAGTTCCTGCAGTTTTCACTGTAATACCGAGTTGGAGCTAGTACCTCCCCATATATATGTATGGAGTGGAGTTTGCAACTGAAAAGAAACTTTGTGTTCCCAACAACCAAGGTGAAGGACGGCATTCACACACACTTACCTCTCAGAACTGAGCATGTGGAAAGACGTTCGTTCATCTAGCACAAAGGGAAAGGGTGGCAGGAGAAACTTTTACTCTGATTTTTCAGTCTGTTTCCTAGTGCCGGATTGATGTTCCTGCAGTTTTCACAATAAAACTGAGTTGGAGCTAGTACCTCCGCATATATATGTATGGAGTGGAGTTTGCAACTAAAAACAAACTTTGTGTTCCCAACAAGCTAGGTGAAGGACGGCTTTCACACACACTTATCTCTCAGAACTGAGCATGTGTCGAGACGTTCGTTCATCTAGCACTAAGGGAACGGATTGCAGGAGAAACTTTTACTATGTTTTCTCAGTCTGTTTCCTGTTACCCCTTTGAATTTCCTGCAGTTTTCACTGTAAAACCGAGTTGGAGCTAGTACCTCCCCATATATATGTATGGAGTGGAGTTTGCAAGTGAAAAGAAACTTTGTGTTCCCAACAAGCTAGGTGAAGGACGGCTTTCGCACACACTTATCTCTCAGAACTGAGCATTTGGAGAGACGTTCGTTCATCTAGCACAAAGGGAACGGGTTGCAGGAGAAACATTATCTCTGGTTTCTCAGTCTGTTTCCTAGTGCCGGTGTGAAGTTCCTGCAGTTTTCACTGTAATACCGAGTTGGAGCTAGTACCTCCCCATATATATGTGTGGAGTGGAGTTTGCAACTGAAAAGAAACTGTGTTCCCAACAAGCTAGGTGAAGGAAGACATTCACACACATTTATCCCTCAGAACTGAGCATGTGGAGAGACGCTCGTTCATCTAGCACAAAGGGAACGGGTTGCAACAGAAACTTTTACTCTGGTTTCTCAGTCTGTTTCCTAGTGCCGGTTTGATGTTCCTGCAGTTTTCACTGTAAAACCGAGTTGGAGCTAGTACCTCCCCATATATATGTATGGAGTGGAGTTTGCAACTGAAAATAAACTTTGTGTTCCCAACAAGCTAGGTGAAGGACGGCATTCACACACAATTATCTCTCAGAACTGAGCATGTGGAGAGACGTTCGTTCATCTAGCACAAAGGGAACAGTTTCCAGGAGAAACTTTTACTGTGGTTTCTCAGTCTGTTTCCTAGTGCCGTTTTGAAGTTCCTGCAGTTTTCACTGTAAAAACGAGTTGGAGCTCGTACCTCCCCATATATATGTATGGAGTGGAGTTTGCAAGTGAAAACAAACTTTGTGTTCCCAACAAGCTAGGTGAAGGACGGCTTTCACACACACTTATCTCTCAGAACTGAGCATGTGGAGAGACGTTCATTCATCTAGCACAAAGGGAAAGGGATGCAGGAGAAACTTTTACTCTGGTTTCTCAGTCTCTTTCCTAGAGCCGGTTTGAAGTTCCTGCAGTTTACACTGTAAAATCAAGTTGGAGCTAGTACCTCCCCATATATATGTATGGAGTGGAGTTTGCAACTGAAAACAAACTTTGTGTTCCCAACAAGCTAGGTGAAGGACGGCTTTCACACACACTTATCTCTCAGAACTGAGCATGTGGAGAGACGTTCGTTCATCTAGCACAAAGGGAACGGCTTACAGGTGAAGCTTTTACTCTGGTTTCTCAGTCTCTTTCCTAGTGCCGGTTTGAAGTTCCTGCAGTTTTCACTGTAAAACAGAGTTTGAACTAGTACCCCCCCATATATATGTATGGAGTGGAGTTTGCAACTGAAAAGAAACTTTGTGTTCCCAACAAGCTAGGTGAAGGACGGCTTTCACACACACTTATCTCTCAGAACTGAGCATGTGTCGAGACGTTCGTTCATCTAGCACAAAGGGAACGGATTGCAGGAGAAACTTTTACTATGTTTTCTCAGTCTGTTTCCTGTTACCCCTTTGAAGTTCCTGCAGTTTTCACTGTAAAACCGAGTTGGAGCTAGTACCTCCCCATATATATGTATGGAGTGGAGTTTGCAAGTGAAAAGAAACTTTGTGTTCCCAACAAGCTAGGTGAAGGACTGCTTTCGCACACACTTATCTCTCAGAACTGAGCATTTGGAGAGACGTTCGTTCATCTAGCACAAAGGGAACGGGTTGCAGGAGAAACATTATCTCTGGTTTCTCAGTCTGTTTCCTAGTGCCGGTGTGAAGTTCCTGCAGTTTTCACTGTAATACCGAGTTGGAGCTAGTACCTCCCCATATATATGTGTGGAGTGGAGTTTGCAACTGAAAAGAAACTGTGTTCCCAACAAGCTAGGTGAAGGAAGACATTCACACACATTTATCCCTCAGAACTGAGCATGTGGAGAGACGTTCGTTCATCTAGCACAAAGGGAACGGGTTGCAACAGAAACTTTTACTCTGGTTTCTCAGTCTGTTTCCTAGTGCCGGTTTGATGTTCCTGCAGTTTTCACTGTAAAACCGAGTTGGAGCTAGTACCTCCCCATATATATGTATGGAGTGGAGTTTGCAACTGAAAATAAACTTTGTGTTCCCAACAAGCTAGGTGAAGGACGGCATTCACACACACTTATCTCTCAGAACTCAGCATGTGGAGAGACGTTCGTTCATCTAGCACAAAGGGAACAGGTTCCAGGAGAAACTTTTACTGTGGTTTCTCAGTCTGTTTCGTAGTGCCGTTTTGAAGTTCCTGCAGTTTTCACTGTAAAACCTAGTTGGAGCTCGTACCTCCCCATATATATGTATGGAGTGGAGTTTGCAAGTGAAAACAAACTTTGTGTTCCCAACAAGCTAGGTGAAGAAGGGCTTTCACACACACTTATCTCTCAGAACTGAGCATGTGGAGAGACGTTCATTCATCTAGCACAAAGGGAAAGGGATGCAGGAGAAACTTTTACTCTGGTTTCTCAGTCTCTTTCCTAGAGCCGGTTTGAAGTTCCTGCAGTTTACACTGTAAAATCAAGTTGGAGCTAGTACCTCCCCATATATATGTATGGAGTGGAGTTTGCAACTGAAAACAAACTTGGTGTTCCCAACAAGCTAGGTGAAGGACGGCTTTCACACACACTTATCTCTCAGAACTGAGCATGTGGAGAGACGTTCGTTCATCTAGCACAAAGCGAACGGGTTGCAGGAGAAACTTTTACTCTGGTTTCTCAGTCTATTTCCTGTTGCCGCTTTGAAGTTCCTGCAGTTTTCACTGTAAAACAGATTTGGTGCTAGTACCTCCCCATATATATGTATGGAGTGGAGTTTGCAACTGAAAAGAAACTTTGTGTTCCCAACAAGTTAGGTGAAGGACGGCTTTCACACACACTTATCACTCAGAACTGAGCATGTGGAGAGACGTTCGTTCATCTAGCACAAAGGGAACGGGTTGCAGGAGAAACTTTTACTCTGGTTTCTCAGTCTGTTTCCTGTTGCCGCTTTGAAGTTCCTGCAGTTTTCACTGTAATACCGATTTGGAGCTAGTACCTCCCCATATATATGTATGGAGTGGAGTTTGCAATTGAAAAGAAACTTTGTGTTCACAACAAGCTAGGTGAAGGACGGCTTTCACACACACTTATCTCTCAGAACTGAGCATGTGGAGAGACGTTCGTTCATCTAGCACAAAGCGAACGGGTTGCAGGAGAAACTTTTACTCTGGTTTCCCAGTCTGTTTCCTGTTACCGCTTTGAAGTTCCTGCAATTTTCACTGTAAAACGGAGTTGGAGCTAGTACCTCCCCATATATATGTATGGAGTGGAGTTTGCAAGTGAAAAGAAACTTTGTGTTCCAAACAAGCTAGGTGAAGGACGGCTTCCACACACAGTTATCTATCAGAACTGAGCATGTGGCGAGACGTTCGTTCATCTAGCAAAAAGGGAACGGGTTGCAGGAGAAACATTTACTCTGATTTCTCAGTCTGTTTCCTAGTGCCGGTGTGAAGTTCCTGCAGTTTTCACTGTAATACCGAGTTGGAGCTAGTACCTCCCCATATATATGTATGGAGTGGAGTTTGCAACTGAAAAGAAACTTTGTGTTCCCAACAACCAAGGTGAAGGACGGCATTCACACACACTTACCTCTCAGAACTGAGCATGTGGAAAGACGTTCGTTCATCTAGCACAAAGGGAAAGGGTGGCAGGAGAAACTTTTACTCTGATTTTTCAGTCTGTTTCCTAGTGCCGGATTGATGTTCCTGCAGTTTTCACAATAAAACTGAGTTGGAGCTAGTACCTCCGCATATATATGTATGGAGTGGAGTTTGCAACTAAAAACAAACTTTGTGTTCCCAACAAGCTAGGTGAAGGACGGCTTTCACACACACTTATCTCTCAGAACTGAGCATGTGTCGAGACGTTCGTTCATCTAGCACTAAGGGAACGGATTGCAGGAGAAACTTTTACTATGTTTTCTCAGTCTGTTTCCTGTTACCCCTTTGAAGTTCCTGCAGTTTTCACTGTAAAACCGAGTTGGAGCTAGTACCTCCCCATATATATGTATGGAGTGGAGTTTGCAAGTGAAAAGAAACTTTGTGTTCCCAACAAGCTAGGTGAAGGACGGCTTTCGCACACACTTATCTCTCAGAACTGAGCATTTGGAGAGACGTTCGTTCATCTAGCACAAAGGGAACGGGTTGCAGGAGAAACATTATCTCTGGTTTCTCAGTCTGTTTCCTAGTGCCGGTGTGAAGTTCCTGCAGTTTTCACTGTAATACCGAGTTGGAGCTAGTACCTCCCCATATATATGTGTGGAGTGGAGTTTGCAACTGAAAAGAAACTGTGTTCCCAACAAGCTAGGTGAAGGAAGACATTCACACACATTTATCCCTCAGAACTGAGCATGTGGAGAGACGCTCGTTCATCTAGCACAAAGGGAACGGGTTGCAACAGAAACTTTTACTCTGGTTTCTCAGTCTGTTTCCTAGTGCCGGTTTGATGTTCCTGCAGTTTTCACTGTAAAACCGAGTTGGAGCTAGTACCTCCCCATATATATGTATGGAGTGGAGTTTGCAACTGAAAATAAACTTTGTGTTCCCAACAAGCTAGGTGAAGGACGGCATTCACACACAATTATCTCTCAGAACTGAGCATGTGGAGAGACGTTCGTTCATCTAGCACAAAGGGAACAGTTTCCAGGAGAAACTTTTACTGTGGTTTCTCAGTCTGTTTCCTAGTGCCGTTTTGAAGTTCCTGCAGTTTTCACTGTAAAAACGAGTTGGAGCTCGTACCTCCCCATATATATGTATGGAGTGGAGTTTGCAAGTGAAAACAAACTTTGTGTTCCCAACAAGCTAGGTGAAGGACGGCTTTCACACACACTTATCTCTCAGAACTGAGCATGTGGAGAGACGTTCATTCATCTAGCACAAAGGGAAAGGGATGCAGGAGAAACTTTTACTCTGGTTTCTCAGTCTCTTTCCTAGAGCCGGTTTGAAGTTCCTGCAGTTTACACTGTAAAATCAAGTTGGAGCTAGTACCTCCCCATATATATGTATGGAGTGGAGTTTGCAACTGAAAACAAACTTGGTGTTCCCAACAAGCTAGGTGAAGGACGGCTTTCACACACACTTATCTCTCAGAACTGAGCATGTGGAGAGACGTTCGTTCATCTAGCACAAAGGGAACGGCTTACAGGTGAAGCTTTTACTCTGGTTTCTCAGTCTCTTTCCTAGTGCCGGTTTGAAGTTCCTGCAGTTTTCACTGTAAAACAGAGTTTGAACTAGTACCCCCCCATATATATGTATGGAGTGGAGTTTGCAACTGAAAAGAAACTTTGTGTTCCCAACAAGCTAGGTGAAGGACGGCTTTCACACACACTTATCTCTCAGAACTGAGCATGTGGAGAGACTTTCGTTCATCTAGCACAAAGGGAACGGGTTGCAGGAGAAACTTTTACTCTGGTTTCTCAGTCTGTTTCCTGTTGCCGCTTTGAAGTTCCTGCAGATTTCACTGTAAAACCGATTTGGAGCTAGTACCTCCCCATATATATGTATGGATTGGAGTTTGCAAGTGAAAAGAAACTTTGTGTTCCCAACAAGCTAGGTGAAGTACGGCTTTCACACACACTTATCTCTCAGAACTGAGCATGTGGAGAGACGTTCGTTCATCTAGCACAAAGGGAACGGGTTGCAGGAGATACATTTACTCTGATTTCTCAGTCTGTTTCCTAGTGCCGGTGTGAAGTTCCTGCAGATTTCACTGTAAAACCGAGTTGGAGCTTGTACCTTCCATATATATCTATGGAGAGGAGTTTGCAACTGAAAAGAAACTGTGTTCCCAACAAGCTAGGTGAAGGAAGAAATTCACACACATTTATCTCTCAGAACTGAGCATGTGGAGAGACGTTCGTTCATCTAGCACAAAGGGAACGGTTAAAGGAGAAACTTTTACTCTTGTTTCTCAGTCTCTTTCCTAGTGCCGGTTTGAAGTTCCTGCAGTTTTCACTGTAAAACCGATTTGGAGCTAGTACCTCCCCATATATATGTATGGACTGGAGTTTGCAAGTGAAAAGAAACTTTGTGTTCCCAACAAGCTAGGTGAAGGACGGCTTTCACACACACTTATCTCTCAGAACTGAGCATGTGGAGAGACGTTCGTTCATCTAGCACAAAGGGAACGGGTTGCAGGAGAAACTTTTACTCTGGTTTCCCAGTCTGTTTCCTGTTGCCGCTTTGAAGTTCCTGCAGTTTTCATTGTAAAACCGAGTTGGAGCTTGTACCTCCCCATATATATGTATGGAGTGGAGTTTGCAAGTGAAAAGAAACTTTGTGTTCAAAACAAGCTAGGTGAAGGACGGCTTTCACACACACTTATCTCTCAGAACTGAGCATGTGGAGAGACGTTCGTTCATCTAGCACAAATGGAACGGGTTACAGGAGAAGCTTTCACTCTGGTTTCTCAGTCTCTTTCCTAGTGCCGGTTTGAAGTTCCTGCAGTTTTCACTGTAAAACCGAGTTGGAGCTTGTACCTCCCCATATATATGTATGGAGTGGAGTTTGCAACTGAAAAGAAACTTTGTGTTCCCAACAAGCTAGGTGAAGGACGGCTTTCACACACACTTATCTCTCAGAACTGAGCATGTGGAGAGACGTTCGTTCATCTAGCACAAAGGGAACGGGTTGCAGGAGAAACTTTTACTATGGTTTCTCAGTCTGTTTCCTGTTGCCGCTTTGAAGTTCCTGCAGTTTTCACTGTAAAACCGAGTTGGAGCTAGTACCTCCCCATATATATGTATGGAGTGGAGTTTGCAAGTGAAAAGAAACTTTGTGTTCCCAACAAGCTAGGTGAAGGACGGCTTTCACACACAATTATCTCTCAGAAATGAGCATGTGGAGAGACGTTCGTTCATCTAGCACAAATGGAACGGGTTGCAGAAGAAACATTATCTCTGGTTTCTCAGTCTGTTTCCTAGTGCCGGTGTGAAGTTCCTGCAGTTTTCACTGTAATACCGAGTTGGAGCTAGTACCTCCCCATATATATGTATGGAGTGGAGTTTGCAACTGAAAAGAAACTTTGTGTTCCCAACAACCTAGGTGAAGGACGGCATTCACACACACTTACCTCTCAGAACTGAGCATGTGGAGAGACGTTCGTTCATCTAGCACAAAGGGAAAGGGTGGCAGGAGAAAATTTTACTCTGATTTTTCAGTCTGTTTCCTAGTGCCGGATTGAAGTTCCTGCAGTTTTCACAATAAAACTGAGTTGGAGCTAGTACCTCCGCATATATATGTATGGAGTGGAGTTTGCAACTAAAAACAAACTTTGTGTTCCCAACAAGCTAGGTGAAGGACGGCTTTCACACACACTTATCTCTCAGAACTGAGCATGTGTCGAGACGTTCGTTCATCTAGCACAAAGGGAACGGATTGCAGGAGAAACTTTTACTATGTTTTCTCAGTCTGTTTCCTGTTACCCCTTTGAAGTTCCTGCAGTTTTCACTGTAAAACCGAGTTGGAGCTAGTACCTCCCCATATATATGTATGGAGTGGAGTTTGCAAGTGAAAAGAAACTTTGTGTTCCCAACAAGCTAGGTGAAGGACGGCTTTCGCACACACTTATCTCTCAGAACTGAGCATTTGGAGAGACGTTCGTTCATCTAGCACAAAGGGAACGGGTTGCAGGAGAAACATTATCTCTGGTTTCTCAGTCTGTTTCCTAGTGCCGGTGTGAAGTTCCTGCAGTTTTAACTGTAATACCGAGTTGGAGCTAGTACCTCCCCATATATATGTGTGGAGTGGAGTTTGCAACTGAAAAGAAACTGTGTTCCCAACAAGCTAGGTGAAGGAAGACATTCACACACATTTATCCCTCAGAACTGAGCATGTGGAGAGACGCTCGTTCATCTAGCACAAAGGGAACGGGTTGCAACAGAAACTTTTACTCTGGTTTCTCAGTCTGTTTCCTAGTGCCGGTTTGATGTTCCTGCAGTTTTCACTGTAAAACCGAGTTGGAGCTAGTACCTCCCCATATATATGTATGGAGTGGAGTTTGCAACTGAAAATAAACTTTGTGTTCCCAACAAGCTAGGTGAAGGATGGCATTCACACACAATTATCTCTCAGAACTGAGCATGTGGAGAGACGTTCGTTCATCTAGCACAAAGGGAACAGTTTCCAGGAGAAACTTTTACTGTGGTTTCTCAGTCTGTTTCCTAGTGCCGTTTTGAAGTACCTGCAGTTTTCACTGTAAAAACGAGTTGGAGCTCGTACCTCCCCATATATATGTATGGAGTGGAGTTTGCAAGTGAAAACAAACTTTGTGTTCCCAACAAGCTAGGTGAAGGACGGCTTTCACACACACTTATCTCTCAGAACTGAGCATGTGGAGAGACGTTCATTCATCTAGCACAAAGGGAAAGGGATGCAGGAGAAACTTTTACTCTGGTTTCTCAGTCTCTTTCCTAGAGCCGGTTTGAAGTTCCTGCAGTTTACACTGTAAAATCAAGTTGGAGCTAGTACCTCCCCATATATATGTATGGAGTGGAGTTTGCAACTGAAAACAAACTTGGTGTTCCCAACAAGCTAGGTGAAGGACGGCTTTCACACACACTTATCTCTCAGAACTGAGCATGTGGAGAGACGTTCGTTCATCTAGCACAAAGGGAACGGCTTACAGGTGAAGCTTTTACTCTGGTTTCTCAGTCTCTTTCCTAGTGCCGGTTTGAAGTTCCTGCAGTTTTCACTGTAAAACAGAGTTTGAACTAGTACCCCCCCATATATATGTATGGAGTGGAGTTTGCAACTGAAAAGAATCTTTGTGTTCCCAACAAGCTAGGTGAAGGACGGCTTTCACACACACTTATCTCTCAGAACTGAGCATGTGGAGAGACGTTCGTTCATCTAGCACAAAGGGAACGGTTTGCAGGAGAAACTTTTACTCTGGTTTCTCAGTCTGTTTCCTGTTGCCGCTTTGAAGTTAATGCAGATTTCACTGTAAAACCGATTTGGAGCTAGTACCTCCCCATATATATGTATGGATTGGAGTTTGCAAGTGAAAAGAAACTTTGTGTTCCCAACAAGCTAGGTGAAGTACGGCTTTCACACACACTTATCTCTCAGAACTGAGCATGTGGAGAGACGTTCGTTCATCTAGCACAAAGGGAACGGGTTGCAGGAGAAACATTTACTCTGATTTCTCAGTCTGTTTCCTAGTGCCGGTGTGAAGTTCCTGCAGTTTTCACTGTAAAACCGAGTTGGAGCTTGTACCTTCCATATATATCTATGGAGAGGAGTTTGCAACTGAAAAGAAACTGTGTTCCCAACAAGCTAGGTGAAGGAAGAAATTCACACACATTTATCTCTCAGAACTGAGCATGTGGAGAGACGTTCGTTCATCTAGCACAAAGGGAACGGTTAAAGGAGAAACTTTTACTCTTGTTTCTCAGTCTCTTTCCTAGTGCCGGTTTGAAGTTCCTGCAGTTTTCACTGTAAAACCGATTTGGAGCTAGTACCTCCCCATATATATGTATGGACTGGAGTTTGCAAGTGAAAAGAAACTTTGTGTTCCCAACAAGCTAGGTGAAGGACGGCTTTCACACACACTTATCTCTCAGAACTGAGCATGTGGAGAGACGTTCGTTCATCTAGCACAAAGGGAACGGGTTGCAGGAGAAACTTTTACTCTGGTATCCCAGTCTGTTTCCTGTTGCCGCTTTGAAGTTCCTGCAGTTTTCATTGTAAAACCGAGTTGGAGCTTGTACCTCCCCATATATATGTATGGAGTGGAGTTTGCAAGTGAAAAGAAACTTTGTGTTCCCAAATAGCTAGGTGAAGGACGGCTTTCACACACACTTATCTCTCAGAACTGAGCATGTGGAGAGACGTTCGTTCATCTAGCACAAAGGGAACGGGTTGCAGGAGAAACTTTTACTCTGGTTTCTCAGTCTATTTCCTGTTGCCGCTTTGAAGTTCCTGCAGTTTTCACTGTAAAACCGATTTGGTGCTAGTACCTCCCCATATATATGTATGGAGTGGAGTTTGCAAGTGGAAAGAAACTTTGCGTTCCCAAATAGCTAGGTGAAGGACGGCTTTCACACACACTTATCTCTCAGAACTGAGCATGTGGAGAGACGTTCGTTCATCTAGCACAAAGGGAACGGGTTACAGGGGAAACTTTTACTCTGGTTTCTCAGTCTCTTTCCTAGTGCCAGTTTGAAGTTCCTGCAGTTTTCACTGTAAAACCTAGTTGGAGCTAGTACCTCCCCATATATATGTATGGAGTGGAGTTTGCAAGTGAAAAGAAACTTTGTGTTCCCAACAAGCTAGGTGAAGGACGGCTTTCACACAAACTTATCTCTCAGAACTGAGCATGTGGAGAGACGTTCGTTCATCTAGCACAAAGGGAACGTGTTGCAGGAGAAACATTAACTCTGGTATCTCAGTCTGTTTCCTAGTGCCGGTGTGATGTTCTTGCAGTTTTCACTGTAAACCCGAGTTGGAGGTAGTAACTTCCCATATATATGTATGGAGTGGAGTATGCAACTGAAAAGAATCTGTGTTCCCAACAAGCTAGGTGAAGGAAGACATTCACACACATTTATCCCTCAGAACTGAGCATGTGGAGAGACGTTCGTTCATCTAGCACAAAGGGAACGGGTTGCAACAGAAACTTTTACTCTGGTTTCTCAGTCTGTTTCCTAGTGCCGGTTTGATTTTCCTGCATTTTTCACTGTAAAACGTAGTTGGAGCTAGTACCTCCCCATATATATGTATGGAGTGGAGTTTGCAACTGCAAAGAAACTTTGTGTTCCCAACAAGCTAGGTGAAGTACGGCTTTCACACACACTTATCTCTCAGTACTGAGCATGTGGAGAGACGTTCGTTCATGTAGCACATAGGGAACGGGTTGCAGGAGAAACTTTTACTATGGATTCTCAGTCTGTTTCCTGTTGCCGCTTTGAAGTTCCTGCAGTTTTCACTGTAAAACCGTGTTGGAGCTAGTACCTCCCCATATATATGTATGGATTGGAGTTTGCAAGTGAAAAGAAACTTTGTGTTCAAAACAAGCTAGGTGAAGGACGGCTTTCACACACACTTATCTCTCAAAACTGAGCATGTGGAGAGACGTTCGTTCATCTAGCACAAATGGAACGGGTTACAGGAGAAGCTTTCACTCTGGTTTCTCAGTCTCTTTCCTAGTGCCGGTTTGAAGTTCCTGCAGTTTTCACTGTAAAACCGAGTTGGAGCTTGTACCTCCCCATATATATGTATGGAGTGGAGTTTGCAACTGAAAAGAAACTTTGTGTTCCCAACAAGCTAGGTGAAGGACGGCTTTCACACACACTTATCTCTCAGAACTGAGCATGTGGAGAGACGTTCGTTCATCTAGCACAAAGGGAACGGGTTGCAGGAGAAACTTTTACTATGGTTTCTCAGTCTGTTTCCTGTTGCCGCTTTGAAGTTCCTGCAGTTTTCACTGTAAAACCGAGTTGGAGCTAGTACCTCCCCATATATATGTATGGAGTGGAGTTTGCAAGTGAAAAGAAACTTTGTGTTCCCAACAAGCTAGGTGAAGGACGGCTTTCACACACAATTATCTCTCAGAAATGAGCATGTGGAGAGACGTTCGTTCATCTAGCACAAATGGAACGGGTTGCAGAAGAAACATTATCTCTGGTTTCTCAGTCTGTTTCCTAGTGCCGGTGTGAAGTTCCTGCAGTTTTCACTGTAATACCGAGTTGGAGCTAGTACCTCCCCATATATATGTATGGAGTGGAGTTTGCAACTGAAAAGAAACTTTGTGTTCCCAACAACCTAGGTGAAGGACGGCATTCACACACACTTACCTCTCAGAACTGAGCATGTGGAGAGACGTTCGTTCATCTAGCACAAAGGGAAAGGGTGGCAGGAGAAACTTTTACTCTGATTTTTCAGTCTGTTTCCTAGTGCCGGATTGAAGTTCCTGCAGTTTTCACAATAAAACTGAGTTGGAGCTAGTACCTCCGCATATATATGTATGGAGTGGAGTTTGCAACTAAAAACAAACTTTGTGTTCCCAACAAGCTAGGTGAAGGACGGCTTTCACACACACTTATCTCTCAGAACTGAGCATGTGTCGAGACGTTCGTTCATCTAGCACAAAGGGAACGGATTGCAGGAGAAACTTTTACTATGTTTTCTCAGTCTGTTTCCTGTTACCCCTTTGAAGTTCCTGCAGTTTTCACTGTAAAACCGAGTTGGAGCTAGTACCTCCCCATATATATGTATGGAGTGGAGTTTGCAAGTGAAAAGAAACTTTGTGTTCCCAACAAGCTAGGTGAAGTACGGCTTTCGCACACACTTATCTCTCAGAACTGAGCAATTGGAGAGACGTTCGTTCATCTAGCACAAAGGGAACGGGTTGCAGGAGAAACATTATCTCTGGTTTCTCAGTCTGTTTCCTAGTGCCGGTGTGAAGTTCCTGCAGTTTTCACTGTAATACCGAGTTGGAGCTAGTACCTCCCCATATATATGTGTGGAGTGGAGTTTGCAACTGAAAAGAAACTGTGTTCCCAACAAGCTAGGTGAAGGAAGACATTCACACACATTTATCCCTCAGAACTGAGCATGTGGAGAGACGTTCGTTCATCTAGCACAAAGGGAACGGGTTGCAACAGAAACTTTTACTCTGGTTTCTCAGTCTGTTTCCTAGTGCCGGTTTGATGTTCCTGCAGTTTTCACTGTAAAACCGAGTTGGAGCTAGTACCTCCCCATATATATGTATGGAGTGGAGTTTGCAACTGAAAATAAACTTTGTGTTCCCAACAAGCTAGGTGAAGGACGGCATTCACACACACTTATCTCTCAGAACTGAGCATGTGGAGAGACGTTCGTTCATCTAGCACAAAGGGATCAGTTTCCAGGAGAAACTTTTACTGTGGTTTCTCAGTCTGTTTCCTAGTGCCGTTTTGAAGTTCCTGCAGTTTTCACTGTAAAACCGAGTTGGAGCTCGTACCTCCCCATATATATGTATGGAGTGGAGTTTGCAAGTGAAAACAAACTTTGTGTTCCCAACAAGCTAGGTGAAGGACGGCTTTCACACACACTTATCTCTCAGAACTGAGCATGAGGAGAGACGTTCATTCATCTAGCACAAAGGGAAAGGGATGCAGGAGAAACTTTTACTCTGGTTTCTCAGTCTCTTTCCTAGAGCCGGTTTGAAGTTCCTGCAGTTTACACTGTAAAATCAAGTTGGAGCTAGTACCTCCCCATATATATGTATGGAGTGGAGTTTGCAACTGAAAACAAACTTGGTGTTCCCAACAAGCTAGGTGAAGGACGGCTTTCACACACACTTATCTCTCAGAACTGAGCATGTGGGGAGACGTTCGTTCATCTAGCACAAAGGGAACGGCTTACAGGTGAAGCTTTTACTCTGGTTTCTCAGTCTCTTTCCTAGTGCCGGTTTGAAGTTCCTGCAGTTTTCACAGTAAAACAGAGTTTGAACTAGTACCCCCCCATATATATGTATGGAGTGGAGTTTGCAACTGAAAAGAAACTTTGTGTTCCCAACAAGCTAGGTGAAGGACGGCTTTCACACACACTTATCTCTCAGAACTGAGCATGTGGAGAGACGTTCGTTCATCTAGCACAAAGGGAACGGATTGCAGGAGAAACTTTTACTCTGGTTTCTCAGTCTGTTTCCTGTTGCCGCTTTGAAGTTCCTGCAGATTTCACTGTAAAACCGATTTGGAGCTAGTACCTCCCCATATATATGTATGGAGTGGAGTTTGCAAGTGAAAAGAAACTTTGTGTTCCCAACAAGCTAGGTGAAGTACGGCTTTCACACACACTTATCTCTCAGAACTGAGCATGTGGAGAGACGTTCGTTCATCTAGCACAAAGGGAACGGGTTGCAGGAGAAACATTTACTCTGATTTCTCAGTCTGTTTCCTAGTGCCGGTGTGAAGTTCCTGCAGTTTTCACTGTAAAACCGAGTTGGAGCTTGTACCTTCCATATATATCTATGGAGAGGAGTTTGCAACTGAAAAGAAACTGTGTTCCCAACAAGATAGGTGAAGGAAGAAATTCACACACATTTATCTCTCAGAACTGAGCATGTGGAGAGACGTTCGTTCATCTAGCACAAAGGGAACGGTTAAAGGAGAAACTTTTACTCTTGTTTCTCAGTCTCTTTCCTAGTGTCGGATTGAAGTTCCTGCAGTTTTCACTGTAAAACCGATTTGGAGCTAGTACCTCCCCATATATATGTATGGACTGGAGTTTGCAAGTGAAAAGAAACTTTGTGTTCCCAACAAGCTACGTGAAGGACGGCTTTCACACACACTTATCTCTCAGAACTGAGCATGTGGAGAGACGTTCGTTCATCTAGCACAAAGGGAACGGGTTGCAGGAGAAATTTTTACTCTGGTTTCCCAGTCTATTTCCTGTTGCCGCTTTGAAGTTCCTGCAGTTTTCATTGTAAAACCGAGTTGGAGCTAGTACCTCCCCATATATATGTATGGAGTGGAGTTTGCAACTGAAAAGAAACTTTGTGTTCCAAACAAGCTATGTGAATGACGGCTTTCACACACACTTATCTCTCAGAACTGAGCATGTGGAGAGACGTTCGTTCATCTAGCACAAAGGGAAAGGGATGCAGGAGAAACTTTTACTCTGGTTTCTCAGTCTCTTTCCTAGAGCCGGTTTGAAGTTCCTGCAGTTTACACTGTAAAATCAAGTTGGAGCTAGTACCTCCCCATATATATGTATGGAGTGGAGTTTGCAACTGAAAACAAACTTGGTGTTCCCAAATAGCTAGGTGAAGGACGGCTTTCACACACACTTATCTCTCAGAACTGAGCATGTGGAGAGACGTTCGTTCATCTAGCACAATTGGAACGGGTTGCAGGAGAAACTTTTACTCTGGTTTCTCAGTCTGTTTCCTGTTGCCGCTTTGAAGTTCCTGCAGATTTCACTGTAAAACCGACTTGCAGCTAGTACCTCCCCATATATATGTATGGAGTGGAGTTTGCAACTGAAAAGAAACTGTGTTCCCAACAAGCTAGGTGAAGGAAGACATTCACACACATTTAACACTCAGAACTGAGCATGTGGAGAGACGTTCGTTCATCTAGCACAAAGGGAACGGGTTGCAACAGAAACTTTTACTCTGGTTTCTCAGTCTGTTTCCTAGTGCCGGTTTGATGTTCCTGCAGTTTTCACTGTAAAACCGAGTTGGAGCTAGTACCTCCCCATATATATGTATGGAGTGGAGTTTGCAACTGAAAATAAACTTTGTGTTCCCAACAAGCTAGGTGAAGGACGGCATTCACACACACTTATCTCTCAGAACTCAGCATGTGGAGAGACGTTCGTTCATCTAGCACAAAGGGAACAGGTTCCAGGAGAAACTTTTACTGTGGTTTCTCAGTCTGTTTCGTAGTGCCGTTTTGAAGTTCCTGCAGTTTTCACTGTAAAACCTAGTTGGAGCTCGTACCTCCCCATATATATGTATGGAGTGGAGTTTGCAAGTGAAAACAAACTTTGTGTTCCCAACAAGCTAGGTGAAGAAGGGCTTTCACACACACTTATCTCTCAGAACTGAGCATGTGGAGAGACGTTCATTCATCTAGCACAAAGGGAAAGGGATGCAGGAGAAACTTTTACTCTGGTTTCTCAGTCTCTTTCCTAGAGCCGGTTTGAAGTTCCTGCAGTTTACACTGTAAAATCAAGTTGGAGCTAGTACCTCCCCATATATATGTATGGAGTGGAGTTTGCAACTGAAAACAAACTTGGTGTTCCCAACAAGCTAGGTGAAGGACGGCTTTCACACACACTTATCTCTCAGAACTGAGCATGTGGAGAGACGTTCGTTCATCTAGCACAAAGCGAACGGGTTGCAGGAGAAACTTTTACTCTGGTTTCTCAGTCTATTTCCTGTTGCCGCTTTGAAGTTCCTGCAGTTTTCACTGTAAAACAGATTTGGTGCTAGTACCTCCCCATATATATGTATGGAGTGGAGTTTGCAACTGAAAAGAAACTTTGTGTTCCCAACAAGTTAGGTGAAGGACGGCTTTCACACACACTTATCACTCAGAACTGAGCATGTGGAGAGACGTTCGTTCATCTAGCACAAAGGGAACGGGTTGCAGGAGAAACTTTTACTCTGGTTTCTCAGTCTGTTTCCTGTTGCCGCTTTGAAGTTCCTGCAGTTTTCACTGTAATACCGATTTGGAGCTAGTACCTCCCCATATATATGTATGGAGTGGAGTTTGCAATTGAAAAGAAACTTTGTGTTCACAACAAGCTAGGTGAAGGACGGCTTTCACACACACTTATCTCTCAGAACTGAGCATGTGGAGAGACGTTCGTTCATCTAGCACAAAGCGAACGGGTTGCAGGAGAAACTTTTACTCTGGTTTCCCAGTCTGTTTCCTGTTACCGCTTTGAAGTTCCTGCAATTTTCACTGTAAAACGGAGTTGGAGCTAGTACCTCCCCATATATATGTATGGAGTGGAGTTTGCAAGTGAAAAGAAACTTTGTGTTCCAAACAAGCTAGGTGAAGGACGGCTTCCACACACAGTTATCTATCAGAACTGAGCATGTGGCGAGACGTTCGTTCATCTAGCAAAAAGGGAACGGGTTGCAGGAGAAACATTTACTCTGATTTCTCAGTCTGTTTCCTAGTGCCGGTGTGAAGTTCCTGCAGTTTTCACTGTAATACCGAGTTGGAGCTAGTACCTCCCCATATATATGTATGGAGTGGAGTTTGCAACTGAAAAGAAACTTTGTGTTCCCAACAACCAAGGTGAAGGACGGCATTCACACACACTTACCTCTCAGAACTGAGCATGTGGAGAGACGTTCGTTCATCTAGCACAAAGGGAAAGGGTGGCAGGAGAAACTTTTACTCTGATTTTTCAGTCTGTTTCCTAGTGCCGGATTGATGTTCCTGCAGTTTTCACAATAAAACTGAGTTGGAGCTAGTACCTCCGCATATATATGTATGGAGTGGAGTTTGCAACTAAAAACAAACTTTGTGTTCCCAACAAGCTAGGTGAAGGACGGCTTTCACACACACTTATCTCTCAGAACTGAGCATGTGTCGAGACGTTCGTTCATCTAGCACTAAGGGAACGGATTGCAGGAGAAACTTTTACTATGTTTTCTCAGTCTGTTTCCTGTTACCCCTTTGAAGTTCCTGCAGTTTTCACTGTAAAACCGAGTTGGAGCTAGTACCTCCCCATATATATGTATGGAGTGGAGTTTGCAAGTGAAAAGAAACTTTGTGTTCCCAACAAGCTAGGTGAAGGACGGCTTTCGCACACACTTATCTCTCAGAACTGAGCATTTGGAGAGACGTTCGTTCATCTAGCACAAAGGGAACGGGTTGCAGGAGAAACATTATCTCTGGTTTCTCAGTCTGTTTCCTAGTGCCGGTGTGAAGTTCCTGCAGTTTTCACTGTAATACCGAGTTGGAGCTAGTACCTCCCCATATATATGTGTGGAGTGGAGTTTGCAACTGAAAAGAAACTGTGTTCCCAACAAGCTAGGTGAAGGAAGACTTTCACACACATTTATCCCTCAGAACTGAGCATGTGGAGAGACGTTCGTTCATCTAGCACAAAGGGAACGGGTTGCAACAGAAACTTTTACTCTGGTTTCTCAGTCTGTTTCCTAGTGCCGGTTTGATGTTCCTGCAGTTTTCACTGTAAAACCGAGTTGGAGCTAGTACCTCCCCATATATATGTATGGAGTGGAGTTTGCAACTGAAAATAAACTTTGTGTTCCCAACAAGCTAGGTGAAGGACGGCATTCACACACAATTATCTCTCAGAACTGAGCATGTGGAGAGACGTTCGTTCATCTAGCACAAAGGGAACAGTTTCCAGGAGAAACTTTTACTGTGGTTTCTCAGTCTGTTTCCTAGTGCCGTTTTGAAGTTCCTGCAGTTTTCACTGTAAAAACGAGTTGGAGCTCGTACCTCCCCATATATATGTATGGAGTGGAGTTTGCAAGTGAAAACAAACTTTGTGTTCCCAACAAGCTAGGTGAAGGACGGCTTTCACACACACTTATCTCTCAGAACTGAGCATGTGGAGAGACGTTCATTCATCTAGCACAAAGGGAAAGGGATGCAGGAGAAACTTTTACTCTGGTTTCTCAGTCTCTTTCCTAGAGCCGGTTTGAAGTTCCTGCAGTTTACACTGTAAAATCAAGTTGGAGCTAGTACCTCCCCATATATATGTATGGAGTGGAGTTTGCAACTGAAAACAAACTTGGTGTTCCCAACAAGCTAGGTGAAGGACGGCTTTCACACACACTTATCTCTCAGAACTGAGCATGTGGAGAGACGTTCGTTCATCTAGCACAAAGGGAACGGCTTACAGGTGAAGCTTTTACTCTGGTTTCTCAGTCTCTTTCCTAGTGCCGGTTTGAAGTTCCTGCAGTTTTCACTGTAAAACAGAGTTTGAACTAGTACCCCCCCATATATATGTATGGAGTGGAGTTTGCAACTGAAAAGAAACTTTGTGTTCCCAACAAGCTAGGTGAAGGACGGCTTTCACACACACTTATCTCTCAGAACTGAGCATGTGGAGAGACGTTCGTTCATCTAGCACAAAGGGAACGGGTTGCAGGAGAAACTATTACTCTGGTTTCTCAGTCTGTTTCCTGTTGCCGCTTTGAAGTTCCTGCAGATTTCACTGTAAAACCGATTTGGAGCTAGTACCTCCCCATATATATGTATGGATTGGAGTTTGCAAGTGAAAAGAAACTTTGTGTTCCCAACAAGCTAGGTGAAGTACGGCTTTCACACACACTTATCTCTCAGAACTGAGCATGTGGAGAGACGTTCGTTCATCTAGCACAAAGGGAACGGGTTGCAGGAGAAACATTTACTCTGATTTCTCAGTCTGTTTCCTAGTGCCGGTGTGAAGTTCCTGCAGTTTTCACTGTAAAACCGAGTTGGAGCTTGTACCTTCCATATATATCTATGGAGAGGAGTTTGCAACTGAAAAGAAACTGTGTTCCCAACAAGCTAGGTGAAGGAAGAAATTCACACACATTTATCTCTCAGAACTGAGCATGTGGAGAGACGTTCGTTCATCTAGCACAAAGGGAACGGTTAAAGGAGAAACTTTTACTCTTGTTTCTCAGTCTCTTTCCTAGTGCCGGTTTGAAGTTCCTGCAGTTTTCACTGTAAAACCGATTTGGAGCTAGTACCTCCCCATATATATGTATGGACTGGAGTTTGCAAGTGAAAAGAAACTTTGTGTTCCCAACAAGCTAGGTGAAGGACGGCTTTCACACACACTTATCTCTCAGAACTGAGCATGTGGAGAGACGTTCGTTCATCTAGCACAAAGGGAACGGGTTGCAGGAGAAACTTTTACTCTGGTTTCCCAGTCTGTTTCCTGTTGCCGCTTTGAAGTTCCTGCAGTTTTCATTGTAAAACCGAGTTGGAGCTAGTACCTCCCCATATATATGTATGGAGTGGAGTTTGCAAGTGAAAAGAAACTTTGTGTTCCCAACAAGCTAGGTGAAGGACGGCTTTCGCACACACTTATCTCTCAGAACTGAGCATTTGGAGAGACGTTCGTTCATCTAGCACAAAGGGAACGGGTTGCAGGAGAAACATTATCTCTGGTTTCTCAGTCTGTTTCCTAGTGCCGGTGTGAAGTTCCTGCAGTTTTCACTGTAATACCGAGTTGGAGCTAGTACCTCCCCATATATATGTGTGGGGTGGAGTTTGCAACTGAAAAGAAACTGTGTTCCCAACAAGCTAGGTGAAGGAAGACATTCACACACATTTATCCCTCAGAACTGAGCATGTGGAGAGACGTTCGTTCATCTAGCACAAAGGGAACGGGTTGCAACAGAAACTTTTACTCTGGTTTCTCAGTCTGTTTCCTAGTGCCGGTTTGATGTTCCTGCAGTTTTCACTGTAAAACCGAGTTGGAGCTAGTACCTCCCCATATATATGTATGGAGTGGAGTTTGCAACTGAAAATAAACTTTGTGTTCCCAACAAGCTAGGTGAAGGACGGCATTCACACACAATTATCTCTCAGAACTGAGCATGTGGAGAGACGTTCGTTCATCTAGCACAAAGGGAACAGTTTCCAGGAGAAACTTTTACTGTGGTTTCTCAGTCTGTTTCCTAGTGCCGTTTTGAAGTTCCTGCAGTTTTCACTGTAAAAACGATTTGGAGCTCGTACCTCCCCATATATATGTATGGAGTGGAGTTTGCAAGTGAAAACAAACTTTGTGTTCCCAACAAGCTAGGTGAAGGACGGCTTTCACACACACTTATCTCTCAGAACTGAGCATGTGGAGAGACGTTCATTCATCTAGCACAAAGGGAAAGGGATGCAGGAGAAACTTTTACTCTGGTTTCTCAGTCTCTTTCCTAGAGCCGGTTTGAAGTTCCTGCAGTTTACACTGTAAAATCAAGTTGGAGCTAGTACCTCCCCATATATATGTATGGAGTGGAGTTTGCAACTGAAAACAAACTTGGTGTTCCCAACAAGCTAGGTGAAGGACGGCTTTCACACACACTTATCTCTCAGAACTGAGCATGTGGAGAGACGTTCGTTCATCTAGCACAAAGGGAACGGCTTACAGGTGAAGCTTTTACTCTGGTTTCTCAGTCTCTTTCCTAGTGCCGGTTTGAAGTTCCTGCAGTTTTCACTGTAAAACAGAGTTTGAACTAGTACCCCCCCATATATATGTATGGAGTGGAGTTTGCAACTGAAAAGAAACTTTGTGTTCCCAACAAGCTAGGTGAAGGACGGCTTTCACACACACTTATCTCTCAGAACTGAGCATGTGGAGAGACGTTCGTTCATCTAGCACAAAGGGAACGGGTTGCAGGAGAAACTTTTACTCTGGTTTCTCAGTCTGTTTCCTGTTGCCGCTTTGAAGTTCCTGCAGATTTCACTGTAAAACCGATTTGGAGCTCGTACCTCCCCATATATATGTATGGATTGGAGTTTGCAAGTGAAAAGAAACTTTGTGTTCCCAACAAGCTAGGTGAAGTACGGCTTTCACACACACTTATCTCACAGAACTGAGCATGTGGAGAGACGTTCGTTCATCTAGCACAAAGGGAACGGGTTGCAGGAGAAACATTTACTCTGATTTCTCAGTCTGTTTCCTAGTGCCGGTGTGAAGTTCCTGCAGTTTTCACTGTAAAACCGAGTTGGAGCTTGTACCTTCCATATATATCTATGGAGAGGAGTTTGCAACTGAAAAGAAACTGTGTTCCCAACAAGCTAGGTGAAGGAAAAAATTCACACACATTTATCTCTCAGAACTGAGCATGTGGAGAGACGTTCGTTCATCTAGCACAAAGGGAACGGTTAAAGGAGAAACTTTTACTCTTGTTTCTCAGTCTCATTCCTAGTGCCGGTTTGAAGTTCCTGCAGTTTTCACTGTAAAACCGATTTGGAGCTAGTACCTCCCCATATATATGTATGGACTGGAGTTTGCAAGTGAAAAGAAACTGTGTTCCCAACAAGCTAGGTGAAGGACGGCTTTCACACACACTTATCTCTCAGAACTGAGCATGTGGAGAGACGTTCGTTCATCTAGCACAAAGGGAACGGGTTGCAGGAGAAACTTTTACTCTGGTTTCCCAGTCTGTTTCCTGTTGCCGCTTTGAAGTTCCTGCAGTTTTCATTGTAAAACCGAGTTGGAGCTAGTACCTCCCCATATATATGTATGGAGTGGAGTTTGCAAGTGAAAAGAAACTTTGTGTTCCCAAATAGCTAGGTGAAGGACGGCTTTCACACACACTTATCTCTCAGAACTGAGCATGTGGAGAGACGTTCGTTCATCTAGCACAAAAGGAACGGGTTACGGGAGAAGCTTTTACTCTGGTTTCTCAGTCTCTTTCCTAGTGCCGGTTTGAAGTTCCAGCAGTTTTCACTGTAAAACCGAGTTGGAACTAGTACATCCCCATATATATGTATGGAGTGGAGTTTGCAACTGAAAAGAAACTTTGTGTTCCAAACAAGCTATGTGAAGGACGGTTTTCACACACACTTATCTCTCAGAACTGAGCATGTGGAGAGACGTTCGTTCATCTAGCACAAAGGGAACGGGTTGCAGGAGAAACTTTTACTCTGGTTTCTCAGTCTATTTCCTGTTGCCGCTTTGAAGTTCCTGCAGTTTTCACTGTAAAACCGATTTGGTGCTAGTACCTCCCCATATATATGTATGGAGTGGAGTTTGCAAGTGGAAAGAAACTTTGCGTTCCCAAATAGCTAGGTGAAGGACGGCTTTCACACACACTTATCTCTCAGAACTGAGCATGTGGAGAGACGTTCGTTCATCTAGCACAAAGGGAACGGGTTACAGGGGAAACTTTTACTCTGGTTTCTCAGTCTCTTTCCTAGTGCCAGTTTGAAGTTCCTGCAGTTTTCACTGTAAAACCTAGTTGGAGCTAGTACCTCCCCATATATATGTATGGAGTGGAGTTTGCAAGTGAAAAGAAACTTTGTGTTCCCAACAAGCTAGGTGAAGGACGGCTTTCACACAAACTTATCTCTCAGAACTGAGCATGTGGAGAGACGTTCGTTCATCTAGCACAAAGGGAACGTGTTGCAGGAGAAACATTAACTCTGGTATCTCAGTCTGTTTCCTAGTGCCGGTGTGATGTTCTTGCAGTTTTCACTGTAAACCCGAGTTGGAGCTAGTAACTTCCCATATATATGTATGGAGTGGAGTATGCAACTGAAAAGAAACTGTGTTCCCAACAAGCTAGGTGAAGGAAGACATTCACACACATTTATCCCTCAGAACTGAGCATGTGGAGAGACGTTCGTTCATCTAGCACAAAGGGAACGGGTTGCAACAGAAACTTTTACTCTGGTTTCTCAGTCTGTTTCCTAGTGCCGGTTTGATTTTCCTGCATTTTTCACTGTAAAACGTAGTTGGAGCTAGTACCTCCCCATATATATGTATGGAGTGGAGTTTGCAACTGCAAAGAAACTTTGTGTTCCCAACAAGCTAGGTGAAGTACGGCTTTCACACACACTTATCTCTCAGTACTGAGCATGTGGAGAGACGTTCGTTCATGTAGCACATAGGGAACGGGTTGCAGGAGAAACTTTTACTATGGATTCTCAGTCTGTTTCCTGTTGCCGCTTTGAAGTTCCTGCAGTTTTCACTGTAAAACCGTGTTGGAGCTAGTACCTCCCCATATATATGTATGGATTGGAGTTTGCAAGTGAAAAGAAACTTTGTGTTCAAAACAAGCTAGGTGAAGGACGGCTTTCACACACACTTATCTCTCAGAACTGAGCATGTGGAGAGACGTTCGTTCATCTAGCACAAATGGAACGGGTTACAGGAGAAGCTTTCACTCTGGTTTCTCAGTCTCTTTCCTAGTGCCGGTTTGAAGTTCCTGCAGTTTTCACTGTAAAACCGAGTTGGAGCTTGTACCTCCCCATATATATGTATGGAGTGGAGTTTGCAACTGAAAAGAAACTTTGTGTTCCCAACAAGCTAGGTGAAGGACGGCTTTCACACACACTTATCTCTCAGAACTGAGCATGTGGAGAGACGTTCGTTCATCTAGCACAAAGGGAACGGGTTGCAGGAGAAACTTTTACTATGGTTTCTCAGTCTGTTTCCTGTTGCCGCTTTGAAGTTCCTGCAGTTTTCACTGTAAAACCGAGTTGGAGCTAGTACCTCCCCATATATATGTATGGAGTGGAGTTTGCAAGTGAAAAGAAACTTTGTGTTCCCAACAAGCTAGGTGAAGGACGGCTTTCACACACAATTATCTCTCAGAAATGAGCATGTGGAGAGACGTTCGTTCATCTAGCACAAATGGAACGGGTTGCAGAAGAAACATTATCTCTGGTTTCTCAGTCTGTTTCCTAGTGCCGGTGTGAAGTTCCTGCAGTTTTCACTGTAATACCGAGTTGGAGCTAGTACCTCCCCATATATATGTATGGAGTGGAGTTTGCAACTGAAAAGAAACTTTGTGTTCCCAACAACCTAGGTGAAGGACGGCATTCACACACACTTACCTCTCAGAACTGAGCATGTGGAGAGACGTTCGTTCATCTAGCACAAAGGGAAAGGGTGGCAGGAGAAACTTTTACTCTGATTTTTCAGTCTGTTTCCTAGTGCCGGATTGAAGTTCCTGCAGTTTTCACAATAAAACTGAGTTGGAGCTAGTACCTCCGCATATATATGTATGGAGTGGAGTTTGCAACTAAAAACAAACTTTGTGTTCCCAACAAGCTAGGTGAAGGACGGCTTTCACACACACTTATCTCTCAGAACTGAGCATGTGTCGAGACGTTCGTTCATCTAGCACAAAGGGAACCTATTGCAGGAGAAATTTTACTATGTTTTCTCAGTCTGTTTCCTGTTACCCCTTTGAAGTTCCTGCAGTTTTCACTGTAAAACCGAGTTGGAGCTAGTACCTCCCCATATATATGTATGGAGTGGAGTTTGCAAGTGAAAAGAAACTTTGTGTTCCCAACAAGCTAGTTGAAGTACGGCTTTCGCACACACTTATCTCTCAGAACTGAGCAATTGGAGAGACGTTCGTTCATCTAGCACAAAGGGAACGGGTTGCAGGAGAAACATTATCTCTGGTTTCTCAGTCTTTTTCCCTGTGCCGGTGTGAAGTTCCTGCAGTTTTCACTGTAATACCGAGTTGGAGCTAGTACCTCCCCATATATATGTGTGGAGTGGAGTTTGCAACTGAAAAGAAACTGTGTTCCCAACAAGGTAGGTGAAGGAAGACATTCACACACATTTATCCCTCAGAACTGAGCATGTGGAGAGACGTTCGTTCATCTAGCACAAAGGGAACGGGTTGCAACCGAAACTTTTACTCTGGTTTCTCAGTCTGTTTCCTAGTGCCGGTTTGATGTTCCTGCAGTTTTCACTGTAAAACCGAGTTGGAGCTAGTACCTCCCCATATATATGTATGGAGTGGAGTTTGCAACTGAAAATAAACTTTGTGTTCCCAACAAGCTAGGTGAAGGACGGCATTCACACACACTTATCTCTCAGAACTGAGCATGTGGAGAGACGTTCGTTCATCTAGCACAAAGGGATCAGGTTCCAGGAGAAACTTTTACTGTGGTTTCTCAGTCTGTTTCCTAGTGCCGTTTTGAAGTTCCTGCAGTTTTCACTGTAAAACCGAGTTGGAGCTCGTACCTCCCCATATATATGTATGGAGTGGAGTTTGCAAGTGAAAACAAACTTTGTGTTCCCAACAAGCTAGGTGAAGGACGGCTTTCACACACACTTATCTCTCAGAACTGAGCATGAGGAGAGACGTTCATTCATCTAGCACAAAGGGAAAGGGATGCAGGAGAAACTTTTACTCTGGTTTCTCAGTCTCTTTCCTAGAGCCGGTTTGAAGTTCCTGCAGTTTACACTGTAAAATCAAGTTGGAGCTAGTACCTCCCCATATATATGTATGGAGTGGAGTTTGCAACTGAAAACAAACTTGGTGTTCCCAACAAGCTATGTGAATGACGGCTTTCACACACACTTATCTCTCAGAACTGAGCATGTGGGGAGACGTTCGTTCATCTAGCACAAAGGGAACGGCTTACAGGTGAAGCTTTTACTCTGGTTTCTCAGTCTCTTTCCTAGTGCCGGTTTGAAGTTCCTGCAGTTTTCACTGTAAAACAGAGTTTGAACTAGTACCCCCCCATATATATGTATGGAGTGGAGTTTGCAACTGAAAAGAAACTTTGTGTTCCCAACAAGCTAGGTGAAGGACGGCTTTCACACACACTTATCTCTCAGAACTGAGCATGTGGAGAGACGTTCGTTCATCTAGCACAAAGGGAACGGATTGCAGGAGAAACTTTTACTCTGGTTTCTCAGTCTGTTTCCTGTTGCCGCTTTGAAGTTCCTGCAGATTTCACTGTAAAACCGATTTGGAGCTAGTACCTCCCCATATATATGTATGGAGTGGAGTTTGCAAGTGAAAAGAAACTTTGTGTTCCCAACAAGCTAGGTGAAGTACGGCTTTCACACACACTTATCTCTCAGAACTGAGCATGTGGAGAGACGTTCGTTCATCTAGCACAAAGGGAACGGGTTGCAGGAGAAACATTTACTCTGATTTCTCAGTCTGTTTCCTAGTGCCGGTGTGAAGTTCCTGCAGTTTTCACTGTAAAACCGAGTTGGAGCTTGTACCTTCCATATATATCTATGGAGAGGAGTTTGCAACTGAAAAGAAACTGTGTTCCCAACAAGATAGGTGAAGGAAGAAATTCACACACATTTATCTCTCAGAACTGAGCATGTGGAGAGACGTTCGTTCATCTAGCACAAAGGGAACGGTTAAAGGAGAAACTTTTACTCTTGTTTCTCAGTCTCTTTCCTAGTGCCGGTTTGAAGTTCCTGCAGTTTTCACTGTAAAACCGATTTGGAGCTAGTACCTCCCCATATATATGTATGGACTGGAGTTTGCAAGTGAAAAGAAACTTTGTGTTCCCAACAAGCTAGGTGAAGGACGGCTTTCACACACACTTATCTCTCAGAACTGAGCATGTGGAGAGACGTTCGTTCATCTAGCACAAAGGGAACGGGTTGCAGGAGAAACTTTTACTCTGGTTTCCCAGTCTGTTTCCTGTTGCCGCTTTGAAGTTCCTGCAGTTTTCATTGTAAAACCGAGTTGGAGCTAGTACCTCCCCATATATATGTATGGAGTGGAGTTTGCAACTGAAAAGAAACTTTGTGTTCCAAACAAGCTATGTGAATGACGGCTTTCACACACACTTATCTCTCAGAACTGAGCATGTGGAGAGACGTTCGTTCATCTAGCACAAAGGGAACGGGTTGCAGGAGAAACTTTTACTCTGGTTTCTCAGTCTATTTCCTGTTGCCGCTTTGAAGTTCCTTCAGTTTTCACTGTAAAACCGATTTGGTGCTAGTACCTCCCCATATATATGTATGGAGTGGAGTTTGCAAGTGGAAAGAAACTTTGCGTTCCCAAATAGCTAGGTGAAGGACGGCTTTCACACACACTTATCTCTCAGAACTGAGCATGTGGAGAGACGTTCGTTCATCTAGCACAATTGGAACGGGTTGCAGGAGAAACTTTTACTCTGGTTTCTCAGTCTGTTTCCTGTTGCCGCTTTGAAGTTCCTGCAGATTTCACTGTAAAACCGAGTTGCAGCTAGTACCTCCCCATATATATGTATGGAGTGGAGTTTGCAACTGAAAAGAAACTGTGTTCCCAACAAGCTAGGTGAAGGAAGACATTCACACACATTTAACACTCAGAACTGAGCATGTGGAGAGACGTTCGTTCATCTAGCACAAAGGGAATGGGTTGCAGGAGAAACATTTACTCTGATTTCTCAGTCTGTTTCCTAGTGCCGGTGTGAAGTTCCTGCAGTTTTCACTGTAAAACCGAGTTGGAGATTGTACCTCCCATATATATCTATGGAGAGGAGATTGCAACTGAAAAGAAACTGTGTTCCCAACAAGCTAGGTGAAGGAAGAAATTCACACACATTTATCTCTCAGAACTGAGCATGTGGAGAGACGTTCGTTCATCTAGCACAAAGGGAACGGGTTGCAGGAGAAACTTTTACTCTGGTTTCCCAGTCTGTTTCCTGTTGCCGATTTGAAGTTCCTGCAGTTTTCATTGTAAAACCGAGTTGGAGCTAGTACCTCCCCATATATATGTATGGAGTGGAGTTTGCAAGTGAAAAGAAACTTTGTGTTCCCAAATAGCTAGGTGAAGGACGGCTTTCACACACACTTATCTCTCAGAACTGAGCATGTGGAGAGACGTTCGTTCATCTAGCACAAAGGGAACGGGTTACGGGAGAAGCTTTTACTCTGGTTTCTCAGTCTCTTTCCTAGTGCCGGTTTGAAGTTCCAGCAGTTTTCACTGTAAAACCGAGTTGGAACTAGTACTTCCCCATATATATGTATGGAGTGGAGTTTGCAACTGAAAAGAAACTTTGTGTTCCAAACAAGCTATGTGAAAGACGGTTTTCACACACACTTATCTCTCAGAACTGAGCATGTGGAGAGACGTTCGTTCATCTAGCACAAAGGGAACGGGTTGCAGGAGAAACTTTTACTCTGGTTTCTCAGTCTGTTTCCTGTTGCCGCTTTGAAGTTCCTGCAGTTTTCACTGTAAAACCGATTTGGTGCTAGTACCTCCCCATATATATGTATGGAGTGGAGTTTGCAAGTGGAAAGAAACTTTGCGTTCCCAAATAGCTAGGTGAAGGACGGCTTTCACACACACTTATCTCTCAGAACTGAGCATGTGGAGAGACGTTCGTTCATCTAGCACAAAGGGAACGGGTTGCAGGAGAAACTTTTACTCTGGTTTCCCAGTCTGTTTCCTGTTGCCGCTTTGAAGTTCCTGCAGTTTTCATTGTAAAACCGAGTTGGAGCTAGTACCTCCCCATATATATGTATGGAGTGGAGTTTGCAAGTGAAAAGAAACTTTGTGTTCCCAAATAGCTAGGTGAAGGACGGCTTTCACACACACTTATCTCTCAGAACTGAGCATGTGGAGAGACGTTCGTTCATCTAGCACAAAGGGAACGGGTTACGGGAGAAGCTTTTACTCTGGTTTCTCAGTCTCTTTCCTAGTGCCGGTTTGAAGTTCCAGCAGTTTTCACTGTAAAACCGAGTTGGAACTAGTACATCCCCATATATATGTATGGAGTGGAGTTTGCAACTGAAAAGAAACTTTGTGTTCCAAACAAGCTATGTGAAGGACGGTTTTCACACACACTTATCTCTCAGAACTGAGCATGTGGAGAGACGTTCTTTCATCTAGCACAAAGGGAACGGGTTGCAGGAGAAACTTTTACTCTGGTTTCTCAGTCTATTTCCTGTTGCCGCTTTGAAGTTCCTGCAGTTTTCACTGTAAAACAGATTTGGTGCTAGTACCTCCCCATATATATGTATGGAGTGGAGTTTGCAAGTGGAAAGAAACTTTGCGTTCCCAACAAGCTAGGTGAAGGACGGCTTTCACACACACTTATCTCTCAGAACTGAGTATGTGGAGAGACGTTCGTTCATCTAGCACAAAGGGAACGGGTTGCAGGAGAAACTTTTACTCTGGTTTCCCAGTCTGTTTCCTGTTGCCGCTTTGAAGTTCCTGCAGTTTTCAATGTAAAACCGAGTTGGAGCTAGTACCTCCCCATATATATGTATGTAGAGGAGTTTGCAAGTGAAAAGAAACTTTGTGTTCCCAACAAGCTAGTTGAAGGACGGCTTTCACACACACTTATCTATCAGAATTGAGCATGTGGAGAGACGTTCGTTCATCTAGCACAAAGAAAACTGGTTGCAGGAGAAACATTTACTATGTTTTCTCAGTCTGTTTCCTAGTGCCGTTGTGAAGTTCCTGCAGGTTTCACTGTAAAACCGAGTTGCAGCTAGTACCTCCCCATATATATGTATATAGTGGAGTTTGCAACTGAAAAGAAACTGTGTTCCCAACAAGCTAGGTGAAGGAAGACATTCACACACATTTATCTCTCAGAACTGAGCATGTGGAGAGACGTTCGTTCATCTAGCACAAAGGGAACGGGTTACAGGAGAAACTTTTACTCTGGTTTCTCAGTCTCTTTCCTAGTGCCGGTTTGAAGTTTCTGCAGTTTTCACTGTATAACCGAGTTTGAACTAGTACCCCCCCATATATATTTATGGAATGGAGTTTGAAACTGAAAAGAAACTTTGTGTTCCCAACAAGCTAGGTGAAGTACGGCTTTCACACACACTTATCTCTCAGAACTGAGCATGTGGAGAGACGTTCGTTCATCTAGCACAAAGGGAACGGGTTGCAGGAGAAACTTTTACTCTGGTTTCTCAGTCTGTTTCCTGTTGCCGCTTTGAAGTTCCTGCAGATTTCACTGTAAAACCGATTTGGAACTAGTACCTACCCATATATATTTATGGAGTGGAGTTTGCAAGTGAAAAGAAACTTTGTGTTCCCGACAAGCTAGGTGAAGGACGGCTTTCACACACACTTATCTCTCAGAACTGAGCATGTGGAGAGCCGTTCGTTCATCTAGCACAAAGGGAACGGGTTGCAGTAGAAACATTTACTCTGATTTCTCAGTCTGTTTCCTAGTGCCGGTGTGAAGTTCCTGCAGTTTTCACTGTAAAACCGAGTTGGAGCTATTACCTCCCCATATATATCTATGGAGAGGAGTTTGCAAATGAAAAGAAACTGTGTTCCCAACAAGCTAGGTGAAGGAAGACATTCACACATATTTATCTCTCAGAACTGAGCATGTGGAGAGACGTTCGTTCATCTAGCACAAAGGAACGGGTTACAGGAGAAGCTTTTACTCTGGTTTCTCAGTCTCTTTCCTAGTGCCGGTTTGAAGTTCCTGCAATTTTCACTGTAATACCGAGTTGGAACTAGTACCTCCCCATATATATGTATGGAGTGGAGTTTGCAACTTAAAAGAAACTTTGTGTTCCCAACAAGCTAGGTGAAGGACGGCTTTCACACACACTTATCTCTCAGAAATGAGCATGTGGAGAGACGTTCGTTCATCTAGCACAAAGGGAACGGGTTGCAGGAGAAACTTTTACTCTGGTTTCTCATTCTGTTTCCTGTTGCCGCTTTGAAGTTCCTGCAGTTTTCACTGTAAAACAGATTTGGAGCTAGTACCTCCCCATATATATGTATGGAGTGGAGTTTGCAAGTGAAAAGATACTTTGTGTTCCCAACAAGCTAGGTGAAGGACGGCTTTCACACACACTTATCACTCAGAACTGAGCATGTGGAGAGAGGTTCGTTCATCTAGCACAAAGGGAACGGGTTGCAGGAGAAACTTTTACTATGGTTTCTCAGTCTGTTTCCTGTTGCCGCTTTGAATTTCCTGCAGTTTTCACTGTAAACCGAGTTGGAGCTATTACCTCCCCATATATATGTATGGAGTGGAGTTTGCAAGTGAAAAGAAACTTTGTGTTCCCAACAAGCTAGGTGAAGTATGGCTTTCACACACACTTATCTCTCAGAAATGAGCATGTGGAGAGACGTTCGTTCATCTAGCACAAAGGGAACGGGTTGCAGGAGAAACATTTACTATGTTTTCTCAGTCTGTTTCCTAGTGCGGGTGTGAAGTTCCTGCAGTTTTCTCTGTAAAACCGTGTTGGAGCTAGTACCTCCCCATATATATGTATGGAGTGGAGTTTGCAACTGAAAAGAAACTGTGTTCCCAACAAGCTAGGTGAAGGAAGACATTCACACACATTTATCTCTCAGAACTGAGCATGTGGAGAGACGATCGTTCATCTAGCACAAAGGGAACGGGTTACAGGGGAAGCTTTTACTCTGGTTTCTCAGTCTCTTTCCTAGTGCCGGTCTGAAGTTCCTGCATTTTTCACTGTAAAACCGAGTTTGAACTAGTACCCCCCCATATATATGTATGGATTGGAGTTTGCAACTTAAAAGATACTTTCTGTTCCCAACAAGCTAGGTTAAAGACGGCTATCACACACACTTATCTCTCAGAACTGAGCATGTGGAGAAACGTTCGTTCATCTAGCACAAAGGAACGGGTTACAGGAGAAAATTTTACTCTGGATTCTCAGTCTTTTTCCTGTTGCCGCTTTGAAGTTCCTGCAGTTTTCACTGTAAAACCGAGTTGGAGCTAGTACCTCCCCATATATATGTATGGAGTGGAGTTTGCAAGTGAAAAGGAACTTTGTGTTCCCAACAAGCTAGGTGAAGGACGGCTTTCACACACAATTATCTCTCAGAACTGAGCATGTGGAGAGACGTTCGTTCATCTAGCACAAAGGGAACGGGTTGCAGGAGAAACATTTACTCTGATTTTTCAGTCTGTTTCCTAGTGCCGGTGTGAAGTTCCTGCAGTTTTCACTGTAAAACCGAGTTGGAGCTAGTACCTCCCCATATATATCTATGGAGAGGAGTTTGCAAATGAAAAGAAACTGTGTTCCCAACAAGGTAGGTGAAGGAAGACATTCACACACATTTATCTCTCAGAACTGAGCATGTGGAGAGACGTTCGTTCATCTAGCACAAAGGGAACGGGTTAAAGGAGAAGCTTTTACTCTGGTTTCTCAGTCTCTTTCCTAGTGCCGGTTTGAAGTTCCTGAAGTTTTCACTGTAAAACCGAGATGGAGCTAGTACCTCCCCATATATATGTATGGAATGGAGTTTGCAACTGAAAAGAATCTTTGTGTTCCCAACAATCTAGGTGTAGGACGGCTTTCACACACACTTATCTCTCAGAACTGAGCATGTGGAGAGACGTTCGTTCATCTAGCACAAAGGGAACTGGTTGCAGGAGAAACTTTTACTATGGTTTCTCAGTCTGTTTCCTGTTGCCGCTTTGAATTTCCTGCAGTTTTCACTGTAAAACTGAGTTGGAGCTAGTACCACCCCATATATATGTATGGAGTGGAGTTTGCAAGTGAAAAGAAACTTTGTGTTCCCAACAAGCTAGGTGAAGGATGGCTTTTACACACACTTATCTCTCAGAACTGGGCATGTGGAGAGACGTTCGTTCATCTAGCACAAAGTGAACGGGTTGCAGGAGAAACATTTACTCTGATTTCTCAGTCTGTTTCCTAGTGCCGGTGTGAAGTTCCTTCAGTTTTCACTGTAAAACGGAGTTGGAGTAAGTACCTCCCCATATATATGTATGGAGATGAGATTGCAAATGAAAAGAAACTGTGTTCCCAACAAGCTAGGTGAAGGAAGACATTCACACACATTTATCTCTCAGAACTGAGCATGTGGAGAGACGTTCGTTCATCTAGCACAAAGGGAACGGGTTACAGGAGAAGCTTTTACTATGGTTTCTCAGTCTGTTTCCTGTTGTCGCTTTGAAGTTCCTGCAGTTTTCACTGTAAAACAGAGTTGGAGCTAGTACCTCCCCATATATATGTATGGAGTGGAGTTTGCAACTGAAAAGAAACTGTGTTCCCAACAAGCTAGGTGAAGGAAGACATTCACACACATTTATCTCTCAGAACTGAGCATGTGGAGAAACGTTCATTCATCTAGCACAAAGGGAACGGGTTGCAGGAGAAAATTTTACTCTGGTTTCTCAGTCTGTTTCCTGTTGCCGCTTTGAAGTTCCTGCAGTTTTCACTGTAAAACCGAGTTGGAGCTAGTACATCCCCATATATATGTATTGAGTGTAGTTTGCAACTGAAAAGAAACTGTGTTCCCAACAAGCTAGGTGAAGGAAGACATTCACACACATTTGTCTCTCAGAACTGAGCATGTGGAGAGACGTTCGTTCATCTAGCACAAAGGGTACGGGTTAAAGGAGAAGCTTTTACTCTGGTTTCTCAGTCTCTTTCCAAGTGCCGGTTTGAAGTTCCTGCAGTTTTCACTGTAAAACCGAGTTGGAACTAGTACCTCCCCATATATATGTATGGAGTGGAGTTTGCAACTGAAAAGAAACTGTGTTCCCAACAAGCTAGGTGAAGGAAGATTTTCACACACATTTATCTCTCAGAACTGAGCATGTGGAGAGACGTTCGTTCATCTAGCACAAAGGGAACGGGTTAAAGGAGAAGCTTTTACTCTGGTTTCTAAGTCTCTTTCCTAGTGCCGGTTTGAAGTTCCTCCAGTTTTCTTTGTAAAACCGAGTTGGAACTAGTACTTCCCCATATATATGTATGGAGTGGAGTTTGCAACTGAAAAGAAACTTTGTGTTCCCAACAAGCTAGGTGAAGGACGGCTTTCACACACACTTATCTCTCAGAACTGAGCATGTGGAGAGACGTTCTTTCATCTAGCACAAAGGGAACGGGTTGCAGGAGAAACTTTTACTCTGGTTTCTCAGTCTGTTTCCTGTTGCCGCTTTCAATTTCCTGCAGTTTTCACTGTAAAACCGATTTGGAGCTAGTACATCCCCATATGTATGTATGGAGTGGAGTTTGCAACTGAAAACAAACTTTGTGTTCCCAACAAACTAGGTGAATGACGGCTTTCACACACACTTATCTCTCAGAACTGAGCATGTGGAGAGACGTTCTTTCATCTAGCATATAGGGAACGGGTTTCAGGAGAAACATTTACTCTGGTTTCTCAGTCTGTTTCCTAGTGCCGGTTTGAAGTTCCTGCAGTTTTCACTGTAAAACCGAGTTGGAGCTAGTACCTCCCAAATATATATCTATGGAGTGGAGTTTGCAACTGAAAAGAAACTGTGTTCCCAACAAGCTAGGTGAAGGAAGACATTCACACACATTTATCTCTCAGAACTGAGCATGTGGAGAGACGTTCGTTCATCTAGCAAAAAGGGAACGGGTTACAGGAGAAGCTTTTACTCTGGTTTCTCAGATTCTTTCCTAGTGCCGGTTTGAAGGTCCTGCAGTTTTCACTGTAAAACCGAGTTGGAGCTAGTACCTCCCCATATATATGTATGAAGTGGAGTTTGCAACTGAAAAGAAACTTTGTGTTCCCAACAAGCTAGGTGAAGGACGGCTTTCACACAAACATATCTCTCAGAACTGAGCATGTGGAGAAACGTTCGTTCATCTAGCACAAAGGGAACGGGTTGCAGGAGAAACATTTACTATGTTTTCTCAGTCTGTTTCCTAGTGCCGGTGTGAAGTTACTGCAGTTTTCACTGTAAAACCGTGTTGGAGCTAGTACCTCCCCATATATATGTATGGAGTGGAGTTTGCAACTGAAAAGAAACTGTGTTCCCAACAAGCTAGGTGAAGGAAGACATTCACACACATTTATCTCTCAGAACTGAGCATGTGGAGAGACATTCGTTCATCTAGCACAAAGGGAACGGGTTACAGGGGAAGCTTTTACTCTGTTTTCTCAGTCTCTTTCCTAGTGCCGGTTTGAAGTTCCTGCATTTTTCACTGTAAAACCGAGTTTGAACTAGTACCCCCCCCATATATATGTATGGATTGGAGTTTGCAACTGAAAAGATACTTTGTGTTCCCAACAAGCTAGGTGAAGGACGGCTTTCACACACACTTATCTCTCAGAACTGAGCATGTGGAGAGACGTTCGTTCATCTAGCACAAAGGGAACGGGTTGCAGGAGAAACATTTACTCTGATTTTTCAGTCTGTTTCCTAGTGCCGGTGTGAAGTTACTGCAGTTTTCACTGTAAAACGTAGTTGGAGCTAGTACCTCCCCATATATATGTATGGAGAGGTGTTTTCAAATGAAAAGAAACTGTGTTCCCAACAAGGTAGGTGAAGGAATACATTCACACACATTTATCTCTCAGAACTGAGCATGTGGAGAGACGTTCGTTCATCTAGCACAAAGGGAACGGTTTAAATTAGAAGCTTTTACTCTGGTTTCTCAGTCTCTTTCCTAGTGCCGGTTTGAAGTTCCTGAAGTTTTCACTGTAAAACCGAGATGGAGCTAGTACCTCCCCATATATATGTATGGAATGGAGTTTGCAACTGAAAAGAATCTTTGTGTTCCCAACAATCTAGGTGTAGGACGGCTTTCACACACACTTATCTCTCAGAACTGAGCATGTGGAGAGACGTTCGTTCATCTAGCACAAAGGGAACGGGTTGCAGTAGAAACTTTTACTATGGTTTCTCAGTCTGTTTTCTGTTGCCGCTTTGAATTTCCTGCAGTTTTCACTGTAAAACTGAGTTGGAGCTAGTACCACCACATATATATGTATGGAGTGGAGTTTGCAAGTGAAAAGAAACTTTGTGTTCCCAAAAAGCTAGGTGAAGGACGGCTTTCACACACACTTATCTCTCAGATATGAGCATGTGGAGAGACGTTCGTTCATCTAGCACAAATGGAACGGGTTGCAGGAGAAACTTTTACTCTGGTTTCTCAGTCTGTTTCCTGTTGCCGCTTTGAAGTTCCTGCAGTTTTCACTGTAAAACCGATTTGGAGCTAGTACCTCCCCATATATATTTATGGAGTGGAGTTTGCAAGTGTAAATATACTTTGTGTTCCCAACAAGCTAGGTGAAAAACGGCTTTCACACACACTTATCTCTCAGAACTGAGCATGTGGAGAGACGTTCGTTCATCTAGCACAAAGGGAAAGGGTTGCAGGAGAAACTTTTACTCTGGTTTCCCAGTCTGTTTCCTGTTGCCGCTTTGAAGTTCCTGCAGTTTTCACTGTAAACCGAGTTGGAGCTAGTACCTCCCCATATATATGTATGGAGTGGAGTTTGAAAGTGAAAAGGAACTTTGTGTTCCCAACAAGCTAGGTGAAGTACGGCTTTCACACACACTTATCTCTCAGAACTGAGCATGTGGAGAGACGTTCGTTCATCTAGCACAAAGGGAACGGGTTGCAGGAGAAACATTTACTATGTTTTCTCAGTCTGTTTCCTAGTGCCGGTGTGAAGTTCCTGCAGTTTTCACTGTAAAACCGTGTTGGAGCTAGTACCTCCCCATATATATGTATGGAGTGGAGTTTGCAACTGAAAAGAAACTGTGTTCCCAACAAGCTAGGTGAAGGAAGACATTCACACACATTTATCTCTCAGAACTGAGCATGTGGAGAGACGTTCGTTCATCTAGCACAAAGGGAACGGTTTAAAGGAGAAGCTTTTACTCTGGTTTCTCAGTCTCTTTCCTAGTGCCGGTTTGAAGTTCCTGAAGTTTTCACTGTAAAACCGAGATGGAGCTAGTACCTCCCCATATATATGTATGGAATGGAGTTTGCAACTGAAAAGAATCTTTGTGTTCCCAACAATCTAGGTGTAGCACGGCTTTCACACACACTTATCTCTCAGAACTGAGCATGTGGAGAGACGTTCTTCATCTAGCACAAAGGGAAAGGTTTGCAGGAGAAACTTTTACTATGGTTTCTCAGTCTGTTTCCTGTTGCCGCTTTGAATTTCCTGCAGTTTTCACTGTAAAACTGAGTTGGAGCTAGTACCACCCTATATATATGTATGGAGTGGAGTTTGCAAGTGAAAAGAAACTTTGTGTTCCCAAAAAGCTAGGTGAAGGACGGCTTTCACACACACTTATCTCTCAGAAATGAGCATGTGGAGAGACGTTCGTTCATCCGGCACAAATGGAACGGGTTGCAGGAGAAACTTTTACTCTGGTTTCTCAGTCTGTTTCCTGTTGCCGCTTTGAAGTTCCTGCAGTTTTCACTGTAAAACCGATTTGGAGCTAGTACCTACCCATATATATTTATGGAGTGGAGTTTGCAAGTGAAAATATACTTTGTGTTCCCAACAAGCTAGCTGAAAAACGGCTTTCACACACACTTATCTCTCAGAACTGAGCATGTGGAGAGACGTTCGTTCATCTAGCACAAAGGGAACGGGTTGCAGGAGAAACTTTTACTCTGGTTTCCCAGTCTGTTTCCTGTTGCCGCTTTGAAGTTCCTGCAGTTTTCACTGTAAACCGAGTTGGAGCAAGTACCTCCCCATATATATGTATGGAGTGGAGTTTTAAAGTGAAAAGAAACTTTGTGTTCCCAACAAGCTAGGTGAAGTACGGCTTTCACACACACTTATCTCTCAGAACTGAGCATGTGGAGAGACGTTCGTTCATCTAGCACAAAGGGAACGGGTTGCAGGAGAAACATTTACTATGTTTTCTCACTCTGTTTCCTAGTGCCGGTGTGAAGTTCCTGCAGTTTTCACTGTAAAACCGAGTTTGAACTAGTACCCCCCCATATATATGTATGGAGTGGAGTTTGCAACTGAAAAGATTCTTTGTGTTCCCAACAAGCTAGTTGAAGGACGGCTTTCACACACACTTATCTCTCAGAACTGAGCATGTGGAGAGACGTTCGTTCATCTAGCACAAAGGGAACGGGTTGCAGGAGAAAATTTTACTCTGGTTTCTCAGTCTGTTTCCAGTTGCCGCTTTGAAGTTCCTGCAGTTTTCACTGTAAAACCGAGTTGGAGCTAGTACCTCCCCATATATATGTATGGAGTGGAGTTTGCAAGTGAAAGAAACTTTGTGTTCCCAACAAGCTAGGTGATGGACGGCTTTCACACACATTTATCTCTCAGAACTGAGCATGTGGAGAGACGTTCGTTCATCTAGCACAAAGGGAACGGGTTGCAGGAGAAACATTTACTCTGATTTCTCAGTCTGTTTCCTAGTGCCGGTGTGAAGTTCCTGCAGTTTTCACTGTAAAACGGATTTGGAGCTAGTACCTCCCCATATATATATATGGAGAGGAGTTTGCAAATGAAAAGAAACTGTGTTCCCAACAAGCTAGGTGAAGGAAGACATTCACACACATTTATCTCTCAGAACTGAGCATGTGGAGAGACGTTCGTTCATCTAGCACAAAGGGAACGGGTTACAGGAGAAGCTTTTACTCTGGTTTCTCAGTCTCTTTCCTAGTGCCGTTTTGAAGTTCCTGCAGTTTTCACTGTAAAACGGATTTGGAGCTAGTACCTCCCCATATATATGTATGGATTGGAGTTTGCAAGTGAAAAGAAACTTTGTGTTCCCAAAAATCTAGGTGTAGGACGGCTTTCACACACACTTATCTCTCAGAACTGAGCATGTGGAGAGATGTTCGTTCATCTAGCACAAAGGGAACGGGTTGCAGGAGAAACTTTTACTATGGTTTCTCAGTCTGTTTCCTGTTGCCGCTTTGAAGTTCCTGCAGTTTTCACTGTAAAACCGAGTTGGAGCTAGTACCTCCCCAAATATATGTATGGGGTGGAGTTTGCAAGTGAAAAGAAACATTGTGTTCCTAACAAGCTAGGTAAAGGACGGCTTTCACACACACTTATCTCTCAGAACTGAGCATGTGGAGAGACGTTCTTTCATTTAACACAAATGGAACAGGTTGCAGGAGAAACTTTTACTCTGGTTTCTCAGTCTGTTTCCTGTTGCCGCTTTGAAGTTCCTGCAGTTTTCACTGTAAAACCGAGTTGGAGCTAGTACCTCCCCATATATATGTATGGAGTGGAGTTTGCAAGTGAAAAGAAAGTTTGTGTTCCCAACAAGCTAGGTGAATTACGGCTTTCACACACACTTATCTCTCAGAACAGAGCATGTGGAGAGACGTTCGTTCATCTAGCACAAAGGGAACGGGTTGCAGGAGAAACATTTACTCTGGTTTCTCAGTCTGTTTCCTGTTGCCGCTTTGAAGTTCCTGCAGTTTTCACTGTAAAACCGATTTGGAGCTAGTACCTCCCCATATATATTTATGGAGTGGAGTTTGCAAGTGAAAATATACTTTGTGTTCCCAACAAGCTAGGTGAAGTACGGCTTTCACACACACTTATCTCTCAGAACTGAGCATGTGGAGAGACTTTCGTTCATCTAGCACAAAGGGAACGGGTTGAAGGAGAAACATTTACTATGTTTTCTCACTCTGTTTCCTAGTGCCGGTGTGAAGTTCCTGCAGTTTTCACTGTAAAACCGAGTTGGAGCTAGTACCTCCCCATATATATCTATGGAGAGGAGTTTGCAAATGAAAAGAAACTGTGTTCCCAACAAGGTAGGTGAAGGAAGACATTCACACACATTTATCTCTCAGAACTGAGCATGTGGAGAGACGTTCGTTCATCTAGCACAAAGGGAACGGGTTAAAGGAGAAGCTTTTACTCTGGTTTCTCAGTCTCTTTTCTAGTGCCGGTTTGAAGTTCCTGAAGTTTTCACTGTAAAACCGAGATGGAGCTAGTACCTCCCCATATATATGTATGGAATGGAGTTTGCAACTGAAAAGAATCTTTGTGTTCCCAACAATCTAGGTGTAGGACGGCTTTCACACACACTTATCTCTCAGAACTGAGCATGTGGAGAGACGTTCGTTCATCTAGCACAAAGGGAACTGGTTGCAGGAGAAACTTTTACTATGGTTTCTCAGTCTGTTTCCTGTTGCCGCTTTGAATTTCCTGCAGTTTTCACTGTAAAACTGAGTTGGAGCTAGTACCACCCCATATATATGTATGGAGTGGAGTTTGCAAGTGAAAAGAAACTTTGTGTTCCCAACAAGCTAGGTGAAGGATGGCTTTTACACACACTTATCTCTCAGAACTGGGCATGTGGAGAGACGTTCGTTCATCTAGCACAAAGTGAACGGGTTGCAGGAGAAACATTTACTCTGATTTCTCAGTCTGTTTCCTAGTGCCGGTGTGAAGTTCCTTCAGTTTTCACTGTAAAACGGAGTTGGAGTAAGTACCTCCCCATATATATGTATGGAGATGAGATTGCAAATGAAAAGAAACTGTGTTCCCAACAAGCTAGGTGAAGGAAGACATTCACACACATTTATCTCTCAGAACTGAGCATGTGGAGAGACGTTCGTTCATCTAGCACAAAGGGAACGGGTTACAGGAGAAGCTTTTACTATGGTTTCTCAGTCTGTTTCCTGTTGTCGCTTTGAAGTTCCTGCAGTTTTCACTGTAAAACAGAGTTGGAGCTAGTACCTCCCCATATATATGTATGGAGTGGAGTTTGCAACTGAAAAGAAACTGTGTTCCCAACAAGCTAGGTGAAGGAAGACATTCACACACATTTATCTCTCAGAACTGAGCATGTGGAGAAACGTTCATTCATCTAGCACAAAGGGAACGGGTTGCAGGAGAAAATTTTACTCTGGTTTCTCAGTCTGTTTCCTGTTGCCGCTTTGAAGTTCCTGCAGTTTTCACTGTAAAACCGAGTTGGAGCTAGTACATCCCCATATATATGTATTGAGTGTAGTTTGCAACTGAAAAGAAACTGTGTTCCCAACAAGCTAGGTGAAGGAAGACATTCACACACATTTGTCTCTCAGAACTGAGCATGTGGAGAGACGTTCGTTCATCTAGCACAAAGGGTACGGGTTAAAGGAGAAGCTTTTACTCTGGTTTCTCAGTCTCTTTCCAAGTGCCGGTTTGAAGTTCCTGCAGTTTTCACTGTAAAACCGAGTTGGAACTAGTACCTCCCCATATATATGTATGGAGTGGAGTTTGCAACTGAAAAGAAACTGTGTTCCCAACAAGCTAGGTGAAGGAAGATTTTCACACACATTTATCTCTCAGAACTGAGCATGTGGAGAGACGTTCGTTCATCTAGCACAAAGGGAACGGGTTAAAGGAGAAGCTTTTACTCTGGTTTCTAAGTCTCTTTCCTAGTGCCGGTTTGAAGTTCCTCCAGTTTTCACTGTAAAACCGAGTTGGAACTAGTACTTCCCCATATATATGTATGGAGTGGAGTTTGCAACTGAAAAGAAACTTTGTGTTCCCAACAAGCTAGGTGAAGGACGGCTTTCACACACACTTATCTCTCAGAACTGAGCATGTGGAGAGACGTTCTTTCATCTAGCACAAAGGGAACGGGTTGCAGGAGAAACTTTTACTCTGGTTTCTCAGTCTGTTTCCTGTTGCCGCTTTCAATTTCCTGCAGTTTTCACTGTAAAACCGATTTGGAGCTAGTACATCCCCATATGTATGTATGGAGTGGAGTTTGCAACTGAAAACAAACTTTGTGTTCCCAACAAACTAGGTGAATGACGGCTTTCACACACACTTATCTCTCAGAACTGAGCATGTGGAGAGACGTTCTTTCATCTAGCATATAGGGAACGGGTTTCAGGAGAAACATTTACTCTGGTTTCTCAGTCTGTTTCCTAGTGCCGGTTTGAAGTTCCTGCAGTTTTCACTGTAAAACCGAGTTGGAGCTAGTACCTCCCAAATATATATCTATGGAGTGGAGTTTGCAACTGAAAAGAAACTGTGTTCCCAACAAGCTAGGTGAAGGAAGACATTCACACACATTTATCTCTCAGAACTGAGCATGTGGAGAGACGTTCGTTCATCTAGCAAAAAGGGAACGGGTTACAGGAGAAGCTTTTACTCTGGTTTCTCAGATTCTTTCCTAGTGCCGGTTTGAAGGTCCTGCAGTTTTCACTGTAAAACCGAGTTGGAGCTAGTACCTCCCCATATATATGTATGAAGTGGAGTTTGCAACTGAAAAGAAACTTTGTGTTCCCAACAAGCTAGGTGAAGGACGGCTTTCACACAAACATATCTCTCAGAACTGAGCATGTGGAGAAACGTTCGTTCATCTAGCACAAAGGGAACGGGTTGCAGGAGAAACATTTACTATGTTTTCTCAGTCTGTTTCCTAGTGCCGGTGTGAAGTTCCTGCAGTTTTCACTGTAAAACCGTGTTGGAGCTAGTACCTCCCCATATATATGTATGGAGTGGAGTTTGCAACTGAAAAGAAACTGTGTTCCCAACAAGCTAGGTGAAGGAAGACATTCACACACATTTATCTCTCAGAACTGAGCATGTGGAGAGACATTCGTTCATCTAGCACAAAGGGAACGGGTTACAGGGGAAGCTTTTACTCTGTTTTCTCAGTCTCTTTCCTAGTGCCGGTTTGAAGTTCCTGCATTTTTCACTGTAAAACCGAGTTTGAACTAGTACCCCCCCCATATATATGTATGGATTGGAGTTTGCAACTGAAAAGATACTTTGTGTTCCCAACAAGCTAGGTGAAGGACGGCTTTCACACACACTTATCTCTCAGAACTGAGCATGTGGAGAGACGTTCGTTCATCTAGCACAAAGGGAACGGGTTGCAGGAGAAACATTTACTCTGATTTTTCAGTCTGTTTCCTAGTGCCGGTGTGAAGTTACTGCAGTTTTCACTGTAAAACGTAGTTGGAGCTAGTACCTCCCCATATATATGTATGGAGAGGTGTTTTCAAATGAAAAGAAACTGTGTTCCCAACAAGGTAGGTGAAGGAATACATTCACACACATTTATCTCTCAGAACTGAGCATGTGGAGAGACGTTCGTTCATCTAGCACAAAGGGAACGGTTTAAATTAGAAGCTTTTACTCTGGTTTCTCAGTCTCTTTCCTAGTGCCGGTTTGAAGTTCCTGAAGTTTTCACTGTAAAACCGAGATGGAGCTAGTACCTCCCCATATATATGTATGGAATGGAGTTTGCAACTGAAAAGAATCTTTGTGTTCCCAACAATCTAGGTGTAGGACGGCTTTCACACACACTTATCTCTCAGAACTGAGCATGTGGAGAGACGTTCGTTCATCTAGCACAAAGGGAACGGGTTGCAGTAGAAACTTTTACTATGGTTTCTCAGTCTGTTTTCTGTTGCCGCTTTGAATTTCCTGCAGTTTTCACTGTAAAACTGAGTTGGAGCTAGTACCACCACATATATATGTATGGAGTGGAGTTTGCAAGTGAAAAGAAACTTTGTGTTCCCAAAAAGCTAGGTGAAGGACGGCTTTCACACACACTTATCTCTCAGATATGAGCATGTGGAGAGACGTTCGTTCATCTAGCACAAATGGAACGGGTTGCAGGAGAAACTTTTACTCTGGTTTCTCAGTCTGTTTCCTGTTGCCGCTTTGAAGTTCCTGCAGTTTTCACTGTAAAACCGATTTGGAGTTAGTACCTCCCCATATATATTTATGGAGTGGAGTTTGCAAGTGTAAATATACTTTGTGTTCCCAACAAGCTAGGTGAAAAACGGCTTTCACACACACTTATCTCTCAGAACTGAGCATGTGGAGAGACGTTCGTTCATCTAGCACAAAGGGAAAGGGTTGCAGGAGAAACTTTTACTCTGGTTTCCCAGTCTGTTTCCTGTTGCCGCTTTGAAGTTCCTGCAGTTTTCACTGTAAACCGAGTTGGAGCTAGTACCTCCCCATATATATGTATGGAGTGGAGTTTGAAAGTGAAAAGGAACTTTGTGTTCCCAACAAGCTAGGTGAAGTACGGCTTTCACACACACTTATCTCTCAGAACTGAGCATGTGGAGAGACGTTCGTTCATCTAGCACAAAGGGAACGGGTTGCAGGAGAAACATTTACTATGTTTTCTCAGTCTGTTTCCTAGTGCCGGTGTGAAGTTCCTGCAGTTTTCACTGTAAAACCGTGTTGGAGCTAGTACCTCCCCATATATATGTATGGAGTGGAGTTTGCAACTGAAAAGAAACTGTGTTCCCAACAAGCTAGGTGAAGGAAGACATTCACACACATTTATCTCTCAGAACTGAGCATGTGGAGAGACGTTCGTTCATCTAGCACAAATGGAACGGGTTGCAGGAGAAACTTTTACTCTGGTTTCTCAGTCTGTTTCCTGTTGCCGCTTTGAAGTTCCTGCAGTTTTCACTGTAAAACCGATTTGGAGCTAGTACCTACCCATATATATTTATGGAGTGGAGTTTGCAAGTGAAAATATACTTTGTGTTCCCAACAAGCTAGCTGAAAAACGGCTTTCACACACACTTATCTCTCAGAACTGAGCATGTGGAGAGACGTTCGTTCATCTAGCACAAAGGGAACGGGTTGCAGGAGAAACTTTTACTCTGGTTTCCCAGTCTGTTTCCTGTTGCCGCTTTGAAGTTCCTGCAGTTTTCACTGTAAACCGAGTTGGAGCAAGTACCTCCCCATATATATGTATGGAGTGGAGTTTGAAAGTGAAAAGAAACTTTGTGTTCCCAACAAGCTAGGTGAAGTACGGCTTTCACACACACTTATCTCTCAGAACTGAGCATGTGGAGAGACGTTCGTTCATCTAGCACAAAGGGAACGGGTTGCAGGAGAAACATTTACTATGTTTTCTCACTCTGTTTCCTAGTGCCGGTGTGAAGTTCCTGCAGTTTTCACTGTAAAACCGAGTTTGAACTAGTACCCCCCCATATATATGTATGGAGTGGAGTTTGCAACTGAAAAGATTCTTTGTGTTCCCAACAAGCTAGTTGAAGGACGGCTTTCACACACACTTATCTCTCAGAACTGAGCATGTGGAGAGACGTTCGTTCATCTAGCACAAAGGGAACGGGTTGCAGGAGAAAATTTTACTCTGGTTTCTCAGTCTGTTTCCAGTTGCCGCTTTGAAGTTCCTGCAGTTTTCACTGTAAAACCGAGTTGGAGCTAGTACCTCCCCATATATATGTATGGAGTGGAGTTTGCAAGTGAAAGAAACTTTGTGTTCCCAACAAGCTAGGTGATGGACGGCTTTCACACACATTTATCTCTCAGAACTGAGCATGTGGAGAGACGTTCGTTCATCTAGCACAAAGGGAACGGGTTGCAGGAGAAACATTTACTCTGATTTCTCAGTCTGTTTCCTAGTGCCGGTGTGAAGTTCCTGCAGTTTTCACTGTAAAACGGATTTGGAGCTAGTACCTCCCCATATATATATATGGAGAGGAGTTTGCAAATGAAAAGAAACTGTGTTCCCAACAAGCTAGGTGAAGGAAGACATTCACACACATTTATCTCTCAGAACTGAGCATGTGGAGAGACGTTCGTTCATCTAGCACAAAGGGAACGGGTTACAGGAGAAGCTTTTACTCTGGTTTCTCAGTCTCTTTCCTAGTGCCGTTTTGAAGTTCCTGCAGTTTTCACTGTAAAACGGATTTGGAGCTAGTACCTCCCCATATATATGTATGGATTGGAGTTTGCAAGTGAAAAGAAACTTTGTGTTCCCAAAAATCTAGGTGTAGGACGGCTTTCACACACACTTATCTCTCAGAACTGAGCATGTGGAGAGATGTTCGTTCATCTAGCACAAAGGGAACGGGTTGCAGGAGAAACTTTTACTATGGTTTCTCAGTCTGTTTCCTGTTGCCGCTTTGAAGTTCCTGCAGTTTTCACTGTAAAACCGAGTTGGAGCTAGTACCTCCCCAAATATATGTATGGGGTGGAGTTTGCAAGTGAAAAGAAACATTGTGTTCCTAACAAGCTAGGTAAAGGACGGCTTTCACACACACTTATCTCTCAGAACTGAGCATGTGGAGAGACGTTCTTTCATTTAACACAAATGGAACAGGTTGCAGGAGAAACTTTTACTCTGGTTTCTCAGTCTGTTTCCTGTTGCCGCTTTGAAGTTCCTGCAGTTTTCACTGTAAAACCGAGTTGGAGCTAGTACCTCCCCATATATATGTATGGAGTGGAGTTTGCAAGTGAAAAGAAAGTTTGTGTTCCCAACAAGCTAGGTGAATTACGGCTTTCACACACACTTATCTCTCAGAACAGAGCATGTGGAGAGACGTTCGTTCATCTAGCACAAAGGGAACGGGTTGCAGGAGAAACATTTACTCTGGTTTCTCAGTCTGTTTCCTGTTGCCGCTTTGAAGTTCCTGCAGTTTTCACTGTAAAACCGATTTGGAGCTAGTACCTCCCCATATATATTTATGGAGTGGAGTTTGCAAGTGAAAATATACTTTGTGTTCCCAACAAGCTAGGTGAAGTACGGCTTTCACACACACTTATCTCTCAGAACTGAGCATGTGGAGAGACTTTCGTTCATCTAGCACAAAGGGAACGGGTTGAAGGAGAAACATTTACTATGTTTTCTCACTCTGTTTCCTAGTGCCGGTGTGAAGTTCCTGCAGTTTTCACTGTAAAACCGAGTTTGAACTAGTACCCCCCCATATATATGTATGGAGTGGAGTTTGCAACTGAAAAGATACTTTGTGTTCCCAACAAGCTAGGTGAAGGACGGCTTTCACACACAATTATCTCTCACAACTGAGCATGTGGAGAGACGTTCGTTCATCTAGCACAAAGGGAACGGGTTGCAGGAGAAACTTTTACTCTGGTTTCCCAGTCTGTTTCCTGTTGCCGCTTTGAAGATCCTGCAGTTTTCACTGTAAACCGAGTTGGAGCTAGTACCTCCCCATATATATGTATGGAGTGGAGTTTGAAAGTGAAAAGAAACTTTGTGTTCCCAACAAGCTAGTTGAAGTACTACTTTCACACACACTTATCTCTCAGAACTGAGCATGTGGAGAGACGTTCGTTCATCTAGCACAAAGGGAACGGTTTGCAGGAGAAACATTTACTATGTTTTCTCACTCTGTTTCCTAGTGCCGGTGTGAAATTCCTGCAGTTTTCACTGTAAAACCGAGTTTGAACTAGTACCCCCCCATATATATGTATGGAGTGGAGTTTGCAACTGAAAAGATACTTTGTGTTCCCAACAAGCTAGGTGAAGGACGGCTTTCACACACAATTATCTCTCAGAACTGAGCATGTGGAGAGACGTTCGTTGATCTAGCACAAAGGGAACGGGTTGCAGGAGAAACTTTTACTCTGGTTTCTCAGTCTGTTTCCTGTTGCCGCTTTGAAGTTCCTGCAGTTTTCACTGTAAAACCGAGTTGGAGCTAGTACATCCCCATATATATGTATGGAGTGTAGTTTGCAAGTGAAAAGAAACTTTGTGTTCCCAACAAGCTATGTGAAGGACGGCTTTCACACACACTTATTTCTCAGAACTGAGCATGTGGAGAGGCTTTCGTTCATCTAGCACAAAGGGAACGGGTTGCAGGAGAAACTTTTACTCTGGTTTCCCAGTCTGTTTCCTGTTGCCGCTTTGAAGTTCCTGCAGTTTTCACTGTAAAACCGAGTTGGAGCTAGTACCTCCCCATATATATGTATGGAGTGGAGTTTGCAAGTGAAAAGAAAGTTTGTGTTCCCAACAAGCTAGGTGAATTACGGCTTTCACACACACTTATCTCTCAGAACTGAGCATGTGGAGAGACGTTCGTTCATCTAGCACAAAGGGAACGGGTTGCAGGAGAAACATTTACTCTGGTTTCTCAGTCTGTTTCCTAGTGCCGGTGTGAAGTTCCTGCAGTTTTCACTGTAAAACCGAGTTGGATCTTGTACATCCCCATATATATGTATGGAGTGGAGTTTGCAACTGAAAAGAAACAGTGTTCCCAACAAGCTAGGTGAAGGAAGACATTCACACACAATTTTCTCTCAGAATTGAGCATGTGGAGAGACGTTCGTTCATCTAGCACAAAGGGAACGGGTTGCAGGAGAAACTTTTACTATGGTTTCTCAGTCTGTTTCCTGTTGCCGCTTTGAAGTTCCTGCAGTTTTCACTGTAAAACCGAGTTGGAGCTAGTACCTCCCCATATATATGTATGGAGTGGAGTTTGCAAGTGAAATGATACTTTGTGTTCCCAACAAGCTAGGTGAATGTCGGCTTTCACACACACTTATCTCTCAGAACTGAGCATGTGGAGAGACGTTCGTTCATCTAGCACAAAGGGAACGGGTTGCAGGAGAAACATTTACTCTGGTTTCTCAGTCTGTTTCCTAGTGCCGGTGTGAAGTTCCTGCAGTTTTCACTGTAAAACCGAGTTGGAGCAAGTACCTCCCCATATATATGTATGGAGTGGAGTTTGCAACTGAAAAGAAACTGTGTTACCAACAAGCTAGGTGAAGGAAGACATTCACACACATTTATCTCTCAGAACTGAGCATGTGGAGAGACGTTCGTTCATCTAGCACAAAGGGAACGGGTTGCATGAGAAACATTTACTCTGGTTTCTCAGTCTGTTTCCTAGTGCCGGTGTGAAGTTCCTGCAGTTTTCACTGTAAAACCGAGTTGGAGCTAGTACCTCCCCATATATATTTATGGAGTGGAGTTTGCAAGTGAAATGATACTTTGTGTTCCCAACAAGCAAGGTGAATGTCGGCTTTCACACACACTTATCTCTCAGAACTGAGCATGTGGAGAGACGTTCGTTCATCTAGCACAAAGGGAACGGGTTGCAGGAGAAACATTTACTATGTTTTCTCAGTCTGTTTCCTAGTGCCGGTGTGAAGTTCCTGCAGTTTTCACTGTAAAACCGAGTTGGAGCTTGTACCTCCCCATATATATGTATGGAGTGGAGATTGCAACTGAAAAGAAACTGTGTTCCCAACAAGCTAGGTGAAGGAAGACATTCACACACATATATCTCTCAGAACTGAGCATGTGGAGAGACGTTCATTCATCTAGCACAAAGGGAACGGGTTACAGGGGAAACTTTTACTCTGGTTTCTCAGTCTCTTTCCTAGTGCCGGTTTGAAGTTCCTGCAGATTTCACTGTAAAACCGAGTTTGAACTAGTACCCCCCCATATATATGTATGGAGTGGAGTTTGCAACTTAAAAGATACTTTGTGTTCCCAACAAGCTAGGTGAAGGACGGCTTTCACACACACTTATCTCTCAGAACTGAGCATGTGGAGAGACGTTCGTTCATCTAGCACAAAGGGAACGGGTTGCAGGAGAAAATTTTACTCTGGTTTCTCAGTCTGTTTCCTGTTGCCGCTTTGAAGTTCCTGCAGTTTTCACTGTAAAACCGATTTGGAGCTTGTACCTCCCCATATATATGTATTGAGTGGAGTTTGTAAGTGAAAAGAAACTTTGTGTTCCCAACAAGCTATGTGAAGGACGGCTTTCACACACACTTATCTCTCAGAACTGAGCATGTGGAGAGACGTTCGTTCATCTAGCACAAATTGAACGGGTTGCAGGAGAAACATTTACTCTGATTTCTCAGTCTGTTTCCTAGTGCCGGTGTGAAGTTCCTGCTGTTTTCACTGTAAAACGGAGTTGGAGTAAGTACCTCCCCATATATATGTATGGAGAGGAGATTGCAAATGAAAAGAAACTGTGTTCCCAACAAGCTAGGTGAGGGAAGACATTCACACACATTTATCTCTCAGAACTGAGCATGTGGAGAGACGTTCGTTCATCTAGCACAAAGGGAACGCGTTACAAGAGAAGCTTTTACTATGGTTTCTCAGTCTGTTTCCTGTTGTCGCTTTGAAGTTCCTGCAGTTTTCACTGTAAAACCGAGTTGGAGCTAGTACCTCCCCATATATATGTATGGAGTGGAGTTTGCAAGTGAAAAGAAACTTTGTGTTCCCAACAAGCTAGGTGAATTACGGCTTTCACACACAATTATCTCTCAGAACTGAGCATGTGGAGAGACGTTCGTTCATCTAGCACAAATGGAACGGGTAGCAGGAGAAACATTTACTGTGGTTTCTCAGTCTGTTTCCTAGTGCCGGTGTGAAGTTCCAGCAGTTTTCACTGTAAAACCGAGTTGGAGCTAGTACCTCCCCATATATATGTATGGAGTGTACTTTGGAACTGAAAAGAAACTGTGTTCCCAGCAAGCAAGGTGAAGGAATACATTCACACACATTTATCTCTCAGAACTGAGCATGTGGAGAGACGTTCATTCATCTAGCACAAAGGGAACGGGTTGCAGGAGAAACTTTTACTCTGGTTTCTCAGTCTGTTTCCTGTTGCCGCTTTGAAGTTCCTGCAGTTTTCACTGTAAAACCGAGTTGGAGCTAGTACCTCCCCATATATATGTATGGAGTGGAGTTTGCAAGTGAAAAGAAACTTTGTGTTCCCAACAAGCTAGGTGAATTACGGCTTACACACACACTTATCTCTCAGAAATGAGCATGTGGAGAGACGTTCGTTCATCTAGCACAAAGGGAACGGGTTGCAAGAGAAACATTTACTCTGGTTTCTCAGTCTGTTTCCTAGTGCCGGTGTGAAGTTCCTGCAGTTTTCACTGTAAAACCGAGTTGGAGCAAGTACCTCCCCATATATATGTATGGAGTGGAGTTTGCAACTGAAAAGAAACTGTGTTCCCAACAAGCTAGGTGAAGGAAGACATTCACACACATTTATCTCTCAGAACTGAGCATGTGGAGAGACGTTCGTTCATCTAGCACAAAGGGAACGGGTTGCATGAGAAACATTTACTCTGGTTTCTCAGTCTGTTTCCTAGTGCCGGTGTGAAGTTCCTGCAGTTTTCACTGTAAAACCGAGTTGGAGCTAGTACCTCCCCATATATATTTATGGAGTGGAGTTTGCAAGTGAAATGATACTTTGTGTTCCCAACAAGCTAGGTGAATGTCGGCTTTCACACACACTTATCTCTCAGAACTGAGCATGTGGAGAGACGTTCGTTCATCTAGCACAAAGGGAACGGGTTGCAGGAGAAACATTTACTATGTTTTCTCAGTCTGTTTCCTAGTGCCGGTGTGAAGTTCCTGCAGTTTTCACTGTAAAACCGAGTTGGAGCTTGTACCTCCCCATATATATGTATGGAGTGGAGATTGCAACTGAAAAGAAACTGTGTTCCCAACAAGCTAGGTGAAGGAAGACATTCACACACATATATCTCTCAGAACTGAGCATGTGGAGAGACGTTCATTCATCTAGCACAAAGGGAACGGGTTACAGGGGAAACTTTTACTCTGGTTTCTCAGTCTCTTTCCTAGTGCCGGTTTGAAGTTCCTGCAGTTTTCACTGTAAAACGGATTTGGAGCTAGTACCTCCCCATATATATGTATGGATTGGAGTTTGCAAGTGAAAAGAAACTTTGTGTTCCCAAAAATCTAGGTGTAGGACGGCTTTCACACACACTTATCTCTCAGAACTGAGCATGTGGAGAGACGTTCGTTCATCTAGCACAAAGGGAACGGGTTGCAGGAGAAACTTTTACTATGGTTTCTCAGTCTGTTTCCTGTTGCCGCTTTGAAGTTCCTGCAGTTTTCACTGTAAAACCGAGTTGGAGCTAGTACCTCCCCAAATATATGTATGGGGTGGAGTTTGCAAGTGAAAAGAAACATTGTGTTCCTAACAAGCTAGGTAAAGGACGGCTTTCACACACACTTATCTCTCAGAACTGAGCATGTGGAGAGACGTTCTTTCATTTAACACAAATGGAACAGGTTGCAGAAGAAACTTTTACTCTGGTTTCTCAGTCTGTTTCCTGTTGCCGCTTTGAAGTTCCTGCAGTTTTCACTGTAAAACCGAGTTGGAGCTAGTACCTCCCCATATATATGTATGGAGTGGAGTTTGCAAGTGAAAAGAAAGTTTGTGTTCCCAACAAGCTAGGTGAATTACGGCTTTCACACACACTTATCTCTCAGAACAGAGCATGTGGAGAGACGTTCGTTCATCTAGCACAAAGGGAACGGGTTGCAGGAGAAACATTTACTCTGGTTTCTCAGTCTGTTTCCTGTTGCCGCTTTGAAGTTCCTGCAGTTTTCACTGTAAAACCGATTTGGAGCTAGTACCTCCCCATATATATTTATGGAGTGGAGTTTGCAAGTGAAAATATACTTTGTGTTCCCAACAAGCTAGGTGAAGTACGGCTTTCACACACACTTATCTCTCAGAACTGAGCATGTGGAGAGACTTTCGTTCATCTAGCACAAAGGGAACGGGTTGAAGGAGAAACATTTACTATGTTTTCTCACTCTGTTTCCTAGTGCCGGTGTGAAGTTCCTGCAGTTTTCACTGTAAAACCGAGTTTGAACTAGTACCCCCCCATATATATGTATGGAGTGGAGTTTGCAACTGAAAAGATACTTTGTGTTCCCAACAAGCTAGGTGAAGGACGGCTTTCACACACAATTATCTCTCACAACTGAGCATGTGGAGAGACGTTCGTTCATCTAGCACAAAGGGAACGGGTTGCAGGAGAAACTTTTACTCTGGTTTCCCAGTCTGTTTCCTGTTGCCGCTTTGAAGATCCTGCAGTTTTCACTGTAAACCGAGTTGGAGCTAGTACCTCCCCATATATATGTATGGAGTGGAGTTTGAAAGTGAAAAGAAACTTTGTGTTCCCAACAAGCTAGTTGAAGTACTACTTTCACACACACTTATCTCTCAGAACTGAGCATGTGGAGAGACGTTCGTTCATCTAGCACAAAGGGAACGGGTTGCAGGAGAAACATTTACTATGTTTTCTCACTCTGTTTCCTAGTGCCGGTGTGAAATTCCTGCAGTTTTCACTGTAAAACCGAGTTTGAACTAGTACCCCCCCATATATATGTATGGAGTGGAGTTTGCAACTGAAAAGATACTTTGTGTTCCCAACAAGCTAGGTGAAGGACGGCTTTCACACACAATTATCTCTCACAACTGAGCATGTGGAGAGACGTTCGTTCATCTAGCACAAAGGGAACGGGTTGCAGGAGAAACTTTTACTCTGGTTTCCCAGTCTGTTTCCTGTTGCCGCTTTGAAGATCCTGCAGTTTTCACTGTAAACCGAGTTGGAGCTAGTACCTCCCCATATATATGTATGGAGTGGAGTTTGAAAGTGAAAAGAAACTTTGTGTTCCCAACAAGCTAGTTGAAGTACTACTTTCACACACACTTATCTCTCAGAACTGAGCATGTGGAGAGACGTTCGTTCATCTAGCACAAAGGGAACGGGTTGCATGAGAAACATTTACTCTGGTTTCTCAGTCTGTTTCCTAGTGCCGGTGTGAAGTTCCTGCAGTTTTCACTGTAAAACCGAGTTGGAGCTAGTACCTCCCCATATATATTTATGGAGTGGAGTTTGCAAGTGAAATGATACTTTGTGTTCCCAACAAGCAAGGTGAATGTCGGCTTTCACACACACTTATCTCTCAGAACTGAGCATGTGGAGAGACGTTCGTTCATCTAGCACAAAGGGAACGGGTTGCAGGAGAAACATTTACTATGTTTTCTCAGTCTGTTTCCTAGTGCCGGTGTGAAGTTCCTGCAGTTTTCACTGTAAAACCGAGTTGGAGCTTGTACCTCCCCATATATATGTATGGAGTGGAGATTGCAACTGAAAAGAAACTGTGTTCCCAACAAGCTAGGTGAAGGAAGACATTCACACACATATATCTCTCAGAACTGAGCATGTGGAGAGACGTTCATTCATCTAGCACAAAGGGAACGGGTTACAGGGGAAACTTTTACTCTGGTTTCTCAGTCTCTTTCCTAGTGCCGGTTTGAAGTTCCTGCAGATTTCACTGTAAAACCGAGTTTGAACTAGTACCCCCCCATATATATGTATGGAGTGGAGTTTGCAACTTAAAAGATACTTTGTGTTCCCAACAAGCTAGGTGAAGGACGGCTTTCACACACACTTATCTCTCAGAACTGAGCATGTGGAGAGACGTTCGTTCATCTAGCACAAAGGGAACGGGTTGCAGGAGAAAATTTTACTCTGGTTTCTCAGTCTGTTTCCTGTTGCCGCTTTGAAGTTCCTGCAGTTTTCACTGTAAAACCGATTTGGAGCTTGTACCTCCCCATATATATGTATTGAGTGGAGTTTGTAAGTGAAAAGAAACTTTGTGTTCCCAACAAGCTATGTGAAGGACGGCTTTCACACACACTTATCTCTCAGAACTGAGCATGTGGAGAGACGTTCGTTCATCTAGCACAAATTGAACGGGTTGCAGGAGAAACATTTACTCTGATTTCTCAGTCTGTTTCCTAGTGCCGGTGTGAAGTTCCTGCTGTTTTCACTGTAAAACGGAGTTGGAGTAAGTACCTCCCCATATATATGTATGGAGAGGAGATTGCAAATGAAAAGAAACTGTGTTCCCAACAAGCTAGGTGAGGGAAGACATTCACACACATTTATCTCTCAGAACTGAGCATGTGGAGAGACGTTCGTTCATCTAGCACAAAGGGAACGCGTTACAAGAGAAGCTTTTACTATGGTTTCTCAGTCTGTTTCCTGTTGTCGCTTTGAAGTTCCTGCAGTTTTCACTGTAAAACCGAGTTGGAGCTAGTACCTCCCCATATATATGTATGGAGTGGAGTTTGCAAGTGAAAAGAAACTTTGTGTTCCCAACAAGCTAGGTGAATTACGGCTTTCACACACAATTATCTCTCAGAACTGAGCATGTGGAGAGACGTTCGTTCATCTAGCACAAATGGAACGGGTAGCAGGAGAAACATTTACTGTGGTTTCTCAGTCTGTTTCCTAGTGCCGGTGTGAAGTTCCAGCAGTTTTCACTGTAAAACCGAGTTGGAGCTAGTACCTCCCCATATATATGTATGGAGTGTACTTTGGAACTGAAAAGAAACTGTGTTCCCAGCAAGCAAGGTGAAGGAATACATTCACACACATTTATCTCTCAGAACTGAGCATGTGGAGAGACGTTCATTCATCTAGCACAAAGGGAACGGGTTGCAGGAGAAACTTTTACTCTGGTTTCTCAGTCTGTTTCCTGTTGCCGCTTTGAAGTTCCTGCAGTTTTCACTGTAAAACCGAGTTGGAGCTAGTACCTCCCCATATATATGTATGGAGTGGAGTTTGCAAGTGAAAAGAAACTTTGTGTTCCCAACAAGCTAGGTGAATTACGGCTTACACACACACTTATCTCTCAGAAATGAGCATGTGGAGAGACGTTCGTTCATCTAGCACAAAGGGAACGGGTTGCAAGAGAAACATTTACTCTGGTTTCTCAGTCTGTTTCCTAGTGCCGGTGTGAAGTTCCTGCAGTTTTCACTGTAAAACCGAGTTGGAGCAAGTACCTCCCCATATATATGTATGGAGTGGAGTTTGCAACTGAAAAGAAACTGTGTTCCCAACAAGCTAGGTGAAGGAAGACATTCACACACATTTATCTCTCAGAACTGAGCATGTGGAGAGACGTTCGTTCATCTAGCACAAAGGGAACGGGTTGCATGAGAAACATTTACTCTGGTTTCTCAGTCTGTTTCCTAGTGCCGGTGTGAAGTTCCTGCAGTTTTCACTGTAAAACCGAGTTGGAGCTAGTACCTCCCCATATATATTTATGGAGTGGAGTTTGCAAGTGAAATGATACTTTGTGTTCCCAACAAGCTAGGTGAATGTCGGCTTTCACACACACTTATCTCTCAGAACTGAGCATGTGGAGAGACGTTAGTTCATCTAGCACAAAGGGAACGGGTTGCAGGAGAAACATTTACTATGTTTTCTCAGTCTGTTTCCTAGTGCCGGTGTGAAGTTCCTGCAGTTTTCACTGTAAAACCGAGTTGGAGCTTGTACCTCCCCATATATATGTATGGAGTGGAGATTGCAACTGAAAAGAAACTGTGTTCCCAACAAGCTAGGTGAAGGAAGACATTCACACACATATATCTCTCAGAACTGAGCATGTGGAGAGACGTTCATTCATCTAGCACAAAGGGAACGGGTTACAGGGGAAACTTTTACTCTGGTTTCTCAGTCTCTTTCCTAGTGCCGGTTTGAAGTTCCTGCAGTTTTCACTGTAAAACGGATTTGGAGCTAGTACCTCCCCATATATATGTATGGATTGGAGTTTGCAAGTGAAAAGAAACTTTGTGTTCCCAAAAATCTAGGTGTAGGACGGCTTTCACACACACTTATCTCTCAGAACTGAGCATGTGGAGAGACGTTCGTTCATCTAGCACAAAGGGAACGGGTTGCAGGAGAAACTTTTACTATGGTTTCTCAGTCTGTTTCCTGTTGCCGCTTTGAAGTTCCTGCAGTTTTCACTGTAAAACCGAGTTGGAGCTAGTACCTCCCCAAATATATGTATGGGGTGGAGTTTGCAAGTGAAAAGAAACATTGTGTTCCTAACAAGCTAGGTAAAGGACGGCTTTCACACACACTTATCTCTCAGAACTGAGCATGTGGAGAGACGTTCTTTCATTTAACACAAATGGAACAGGTTGCAGGAGAAACTTTTACTCTGGTTTCTCAGTCTGTTTCCTGTTGCCGCTTTGAAGTTCCTGCAGTTTTCACTGTAAAACCGAGTTGGAGCTAGTACCTCCCCATATATATGTATGGAGTGGAGTTTGCAAGTGAAAAGAAAGTTTGTGTTCCCAACAAGCTAGGTGAATTACGGCTTTCACACACACTTATCTCTCAGAACAGAGCATGTGGAGAGACGTTCGTTCATCTAGCACAAAGGGAACGGGTTGCAGGAGAAACATTTACTCTGGTTTCTCAGTCTGTTTCCTGTTGCCGCTTTGAAGTTCCTGCAGTTTTCACTGTAAAACCGATTTGGAGCTAGTACCTCCCCATATATATTTATGGAGTGGAGTTTGCAAGTGAAAATATACTTTGTGTTCCCAACAAGCTAGGTGAAGTACGGCTTTCACACACACTTATCTCTCAGAACTGAGCATGTGGAGAGACTTTCGTTCATCTAGCACAAAGGGAACGGGTTGAAGGAGAAACATTTACTATGTTTTCTCACTCTGTTTCCTAGTGCCGGTGTGAAGTTCCTGCAGTTTTCACTGTAAAACCGAGTTTGAACTAGTACCCCCCCATATATATGTATGGAGTGGAGTTTGCAACTGAAAAGATACTTTGTGTTCCCAACAAGCTAGGTGAAGGACGGCTTTCACACACAATTATCTCTCACAACTGAGCATGTGGAGAGACGTTCGTTCATCTAGCACAAAGGGAACGGGTTGCAGGAGAAACTTTTACTCTGGTTTCCCAGTCTGTTTCCTGTTGCCGCTTTGAAGATCCTGCAGTTTTCACTGTAAACCGAGTTGGAGCTAGTACCTCCCCATATATATGTATGGAGTGGAGTTTGAAAGTGAAAAGAAACTTTGTGTTCCCAACAAGCTAGTTGAAGTACTACTTTCACACACACTTATCTCTCAGAACTGAGCATGTGGAGAGACGTTCGTTCATCTAGCACAAAGGGAACGGGTTGCAGGAGAAACATTTACTATGTTTTCTCACTCTGTTTCCTAGTGCCGGTGTGAAATTCCTGCAGTTTTCACTGTAAAACCGAGTTTGAACTAGTACCCCCCCATATATATGTATGGAGTGGAGTTTGCAACTGAAAAGATACTTTGTGTTCCCAACAAGCTAGGTGAAGGACGGCTTTCACACACAATTATCTCTCAGAACTGAGCATGTGGAGAGACGTTCGTTGATCTAGCACAAAGGGAACGGGTTGCAGGAGAAACTTTTACTCTGGTTTCTCAGTCTGTTTCCTGTTGCCGCTTTGAAGTTCCTGCAGTTTTCACTGTAAAACCGAGTTGGAGCTAGTACCTCCCCATATATATGTATGGAGTGTAGTTTGCAAGTGAAAAGAAACTTTGTGTTCCCAACAAGCTAGGTGAAGGACGGCTTTCACACACACTTATTTCTCAGAACTGAGCATGTGGAGAGGCTTTCGTTCATCTAGCACAAAGGGAACGGGTTGCAGGAGAAACTTTTACTCTGGTTTCCCAGTCTGTTTCCTGTTGCCGCTTTGAAGTTCCTGCAGTTTTCACTGTAAAACCGAGTTGGAGCTAGTACCTCCCCATATATATGTATGGAGTGGAGTTTGCAAGTGAAAAGAAAGTTTGTGTTCCCAACAAGCTAGGTGAATTACGGCTTTCACACACACTTATCTCTCAGAACTGAGCATGTGGAGAGACGTTCGTTCATCTAGCACAAAGGGAACGGGTTGCAGGAGAAACATTTACTCTGGTTTCTCAGTCTGTTTCCTAGTGCCGGTGTGAAGTTCCTGCAGTTTTCACTGTAAAACCGAGTTGGATCTTGTACATCCCCATATATATGTATGGAGTGGAGTTTGCAACTGAAAAGAAACAGTGTTCCCAACAAGCTAGGTGAAGGAAGACATTCACACAAAATTTTCTCTCAGAATTGAGCATGTGGAGAGACGTTCGTTCATCTAGCACAAAGGGAACGGGTTGCAGGAGAAACTTTTACTATGGTTTCTCAGTCTGTTTCCTGTTGCCGCTTTGAAGTTCCTGCAGTTTTCACTGTAAAACCGAGTTGGAGCTAGTACCTCCCCATATATATGTATGGAGTGGAGTTTGCAAGTGAAATGATACTTTGTGTTCCCAACAAGCTAGGTGAATGTCGGCTTTCACACACACTTATCTCTCAGAACTGAGCATGTGGAGAGACGTTCGTTCATCTAGCACAAAGGGAACGGGTTGCAGGAGAAACATTTACTCTGGTTTCTCAGTCTGTTTCCTAGTGCCGGTGTGAAGTTCCTGCAGTTTTCACTGTAAAACCGAGTTGGAGCAAGTACCTCCCCATATATATGTATGGAGTGGAGTTTGCAACTGAAAAGAAACTGTGTTACCAACAAGCTAGGTGAAGGAAGACATTCACACACATTTATCTCTCAGAACTGAGCATGTGGAGAGACGTTCGTTCATCTAGCACAAAGGGAACGGGTTGCATGAGAAACATTTACTCTGGTTTCTCAGTCTGTTTCCTAGTGCCGGTGTGAAGTTCCTGCAGTTTTCACTGTAAAACCGAGTTGGAGCTAGTACCTCCCCATATATATTTATGGAGTGGAGTTTGCAAGTGAAATGATACTTTGTGTTCCCAACAAGCAAGGTGAATGTCGGCTTTCACACACACTTATCTCTCAGAACTGAGCATGTGGAGAGACGTTCGTTCATCTAGCACAAAGGGAACGGGTTGCAGGAGAAACATTTACTATGTTTTCTCAGTCTGTTTCCTAGTGCCGGTGTGAAGTTCCTGCAGTTTTCACTGTAAAACCGAGTTGGAGCTTGTACCTCCCCATATATATGTATGGAGTGGAGATTGCAACTGAAAAGAAACTGTGTTCCCAACAAGCTAGGTGAAGGAAGACATTCACACACATATATCTCTCAGAACTGAGCATGTGGAGAGACGTTCATTCATCTAGCACAAAGGGAACGGGTTACAGGGGAAACTTTTACTCTGGTTTCTCAGTCTCTTTCCTAGTGCCGGTTTGAAGTTCCTGCAGATTTCACTGTAAAACCGAGTTTGAACTAGTACCCCCCCATATATATGTATGGAGTGGAGTTTGCAACTTAAAAGATACTTTGTGTTCCCAACAAGCTAGGTGAAGGACGGCTTTCACACACACTTATCTCTCAGAACTGAGCATGTGGAGAGACGTTCGTTCATCTAGCACAAAGGGAACGGGTTGCAGGAGAAAATTTTACTCTGGTTTCTCAGTCTGTTTCCTGTTGCCGCTTTGAAGTTCCTGCAGTTTTCACTGTAAAACCGATTTGGAGCTTGTACCTCCCCATATATATGTATTGAGTGGAGTTTGTAAGTGAAAAGAAACTTTGTGTTCCCAACAAGCTATGTGAAGGACGGCTTTCACACACACTTATCTCTCAGAACTGAGCATGTGGAGAGACGTTCGTTCATCTAGCACAAATTGAACGGGTTGCAGGAGAAACATTTACTCTGATTTCTCAGTCTGTTTCCTAGTGCCGGTGTGAAGTTCCTGCTGTTTTCACTGTAAAACGGAGTTGGAGTAAGTACCTCCCCATATATATGTATGGAGAGGAGATTGCAAATGAAAAGAAACTGTGTTCCCAACAAGCTAGGTGAGGGAAGACATTCACACACATTTATCTCTCAGAACTGAGCATGTGGAGAGACGTTCGTTCATCTAGCACAAAGGGAACGCGTTACAAGAGAAGCTTTTACTATGGTTTCTCAGTCTGTTTCCTGTTGTCGCTTTGAAGTTCCTGCAGTTTTCACTGTAAAACCGAGTTGGAGCTAGTACCTCCCCATATATATGTATGGAGTGGAGTTTGCAAGTGAAAAGAAACTTTGTGTTCCCAACAAGCTAGGTGAATTACGGCTTTCACACACAATTATCTCTCAGAACTGAGCATGTGGAGAGACGTTCGTTCATCTAGCACAAATGGAACGGGTAGCAGGAGAAACATTTACTGTGGTTTCTCAGTCTGTTTCCTAGTGCCGGTGTGAAGTTCCAGCAGTTTTCACTGTAAAACCGAGTTGGAGCTAGTACCTCCCCATATATATGTATGGAGTGTACTTTGGAACTGAAAAGAAACTGTGTTCCCAGCAAGCAAGGTGAAGGAATACATTCACACACATTTATCTCTCAGAACTGAGCATGTGGAGAGACGTTCATTCATCTAGCACAAAGGGAACGGGTTGCAGGAGAAACTTTTACTCTGGTTTCTCAGTCTGTTTCCTGTTGCCGCTTTGAAGTTCCTGCAGTTTTCACTGTAAAACCGAGTTGGAGCTAGTACCTCCCCATATATATGTATGGAGTGGAGTTTGCAAGTGAAAAGAAACTTTGTGTTCCCAACAAGCTAGGTGAATTACGGCTTACACACACACTTATCTCTCAGAAATGAGCATGTGGAGAGACGTTCGTTCATCTAGCACAAAGGGAACGGGTTGCAAGAGAAACATTTACTCTGGTTTCTCAGTCTGTTTCCTAGTGCCGGTGTGAAGTTCCTGCAGTTTTCACTGTAAAACCGAGTTGGAGCAAGTACCTCCCCATATATATGTATGGAGTGGAGTTTGCAACTGAAAAGAAACTGTGTTCCCAACAAGCTAGGTGAAGGAAGACATTCACACACATTTATCTCTCAGAACTGAGCATGTGGAGAGACGTTCGTTCATCTAGCACAAAGGGAACGGGTTGCATGAGAAACATTTACTCTGGTTTCTCAGTCTGTTTCCTAGTGCCGGTGTGAAGTTCCTGCAGTTTTCACTGTAAAACCGAGTTGGAGCTAGTACCTCCCCATATATATTTATGGAGTGGAGTTTGCAAGTGAAATGACACTTTGTGTTCCCAACAAGCTAGGTGAAGGACGGCTTTCACACACACTTATCTCTCAGAACTGAGCATGTGGAGAGACGTTCGTTCATCTAGCACAAAGGGAACGGGTTGCAGGAGAAAATTTTACTCTGGTTTCTCAGTCTGTTTCCTGTTGCCGCTTTGAAGTTCCTGCAGTTTTCACTGTAAAACCGATTTGGAGCTTGTACCTCCCCATATATATGTATTGAGTGGAGTTTGTAAGTGAAAAGAAACTTTGTGTTCCCAACAAGCTATGTGAAGGACGGCTTTCACACACACTTATCTCTCAGAACTGAGCATGTGGAGAGACGTTCGTTCATCTAGCACAAATTGAACGGGTTGCAGGAGAAACATTTACTCTGATTTCTCAGTCTGTTTCCTAGTGCCGGTGTGAAGTTCCTGCTGTTTTCACTGTAAAACGGAGTTGGAGTAAGTACCTCCCCATATATATGTATGGAGAGGAGATTGCAAATGAAAAGAAACTGTGTTCCCAACAAGCTAGGTGAGGGAAGACATTCACACACATTTATCTCTCAGAACTGAGCATGTGGAGAGACGTTCGTTCATCTAGCACAAAGGGAACGCGTTACAAGAGAAGCTTTTACTATGGTTTCTCAGTCTGTTTCCTGTTGTCGCTTTGAAGTTCCTGCAGTTTTCACTGTAAAACCGAGTTGGAGCTAGTACCTCCCCATATATATGTATGGAGTGGAGTTTGCAAGTGAAAAGAAACTTTGTGTTCCCAACAAGCTAGGTGAATTACGGCTTTCACACACAATTATCTCTCAGAACTGAGCATGTGGAGAGACGTTCGTTCATCTAGCACAAATGGAACGGGTAGCAGGAGAAACATTTACTGTGGTTTCTCAGTCTGTTTCCTAGTGCCGGTGTGAAGTTCCAGCAGTTTTCACTGTAAAACCGAGTTGGAGCTAGTACCTCCCCATATATATGTATGGAGTGTACTTTGGAACTGAAAAGAAACTGTGTTCCCAGCAAGCAAGGTGAAGGAATACATTCACACACATTTATCTCTCAGAACTGAGCATGTGGAGAGACGTTCATTCATCTAGCACAAAGGGAACGGGTTGCAGGAGAAACTTTTACTCTGGTTTCTCAGTCTGTTTCCTGTTGCCGCTTTGAAGTTCCTGCAGTTTTCACTGTAAAACCGAGTTGGAGCTAGTACCTCCCCATATATATGTATGGAGTGGAGTTTGCAAGTGAAAAGAAACTTTGTGTTCCCAACAAGCTAGGTGAATTACGGCTTACACACACACTTATCTCTCAGAAATGAGCATGTGGAGAGACGTTCGTTCATCTAGCACAAAGGGAACGGGTTGCAAGAGAAACATTTACTCTGGTTTCTCAGTCTGTTTCCTAGTGCCGGTGTGAAGTTCCTGCAGTTTTCACTGTAAAACCGAGTTGGAGCAAGTACCTCCCCATATATATGTATGGAGTGGAGTTTGCAACTGAAAAGAAACTGTGTTCCCAACAAGCTAGGTGAAGGAAGACATTCACACACATTTATCTCTCAGAACTGAGCATGTGGAGAGACGTTCGTTCATCTAGCACAAAGGGAACGGGTTGCATGAGAAACATTTACTCTGGTTTCTCAGTCTGTTTCCTAGTGCCGGTGTGAAGTTCCTGCAGTTTTCACTGTAAAACCGAGTTGGAGCTAGTACCTCCCCATATATATTTATGGAGTGGAGTTTGCAAGTGAAATGACACTTTGTGTTCCCAACAAGCTAGGTGAATGTCGGCTTTCACACACACTTATCTCTCAGAACTGAGCATGTGGAGAGACGTTCGTTCATCTAGCACAAAGGGAACGGGTTGCAGGAGAAACATTTACTATGTTTTCTCAGTCTGTTTCCTAGTGCCGGTGTGAAGTTCCTGCAGTTTTCACTGTAAAACCGAGTTGGAGCTTGTACCTCCCCATATATATGTATGGAGTGGAGATTGCAACTGAAAAGAAACTGTGTTCCCAACAAGCTAGGTGAAGGAAGACATTCACACACATATATCTCTCAGAACTGAGCATGTGGAGAGACGTTCATTCATCTAGCACAAAGGGAACGGGTTACAGGGGAAACTTTTACTCTGGTTTCTCAGTCTCTTTCCTAGTGCCGGTTTGAAGTTCCTGCAGTTTTCACTGTAAAACCGAGTTTGAACTAGTACCCCCCCATATATATGTATGGAGTGGAGTTTGCAACTTAAAAGATACTTTGTGTTCCCAACAAGCTAGGTGAAGGACGGCTTTCACACACACTTATCTCTCAGAACTGAGCATGTGGAGAGACGTTCGTTCATCTAGCACAAAGGGAACGGGTTGCAGGAGAAAATTTTACTCTGGTTTCTCAGTCTGTTTCCTGTTGCCGCTTTGAAGTTCCTGCAGTTTTCACTGTAAAACCGATTTGGAGCTTGTACCTCCCCATATATATGTATTGAGTGGAGTTTGTAAGTGAAAAGAAACTTTGTGTTCCCAACAAGCTATGTGAAGGACGGCTTTCACACACACTTATCTCTCAGAACTGAGCATGTGGAGAGACGTTCGTTCATCTAGCACAAATTGAACGGGTTGCAGGAGAAACATTTACTCTGATTTCTCAGTCTGTTTCCTAGTGCCGGTGTGAAGTTCCTGCTGTTTTCACTGTAAAACGGAGTTGGAGTAAGTACCTCCCCATATATATGTATGGAGAGGAGATTGCAAATGAAAAGAAACTGTGTTCCCAACAAGCTAGGTGAGGGAAGACATTCACACACATTTATCTCTCAGAACTGAGCATGTGGAGAGACGTTCGTTCATCTAGCACAAAGGGAACGCGTTACAGGAGAAGCTTTTACTATGGTTTCTCAGTCTGTTTCCTGTTGCCGCTTTGAAGTTCCTGCAGTTTTCACTGTAAAACCGAGTTGGAGCTAGTACCTCCCCATATATATGTATGGAGTGGAGTTTGCAAGTGAAAAGAAACTTTGTGTTCCCAACAAGCTAGGTGAATTACGGCTTACACACACATTTATCTCTCAGAACTGAGCATGTGGAGAGACGTTCGTTCATCTAGCACAAAGGGAACGGGTTGCAGGTGAAACATTTACTCTGGTTTCTCAGTCTGTTTCCTAGTGCCGGTGTGAAGTTCCTGCAGTTTTCACTGTAAAACCGAGTTGGAGCAAGTACCTCCCCATATATATGTATGGAGTGGAGTTTGCAACTGAAAAGAAACTGTGTTCCCAACAAGCTAGGTGAAGGAAGACATTCACACACATTTATCTCTCAGAACTGAGCATGTGGAGAGACGTTCGTTCATCTAGCACAAAGGGAACGGGTTGCATGAGAAACATTTACTCTGGTTTCTCAGTCTGTTTCCTAGTGCCGGTGTGAAGTTCCTGCAGTTTTCACTGTAAAACCGAGTTGGAGCTTGTACCTCCCCATATATATGTATGGAGTGGAGTTTGCAAGTGAAAAGAAACTTTGTGTTCAGAACAAGCTAGGTGAATTACGGCTTTCACACACAATTATCTCTCAGAACTGAGCATGTGGAGAGACGTTCGTTCATCTAGCACAAATGGAACGGGTAGCAGGAGAAACATTTACTGTGGTTTCTCAGTCTGTTTCCTAGTGCCGGTGTGAAGTTCCAGCAGTTTTCACTGTAAAACCGAGTTGGAGCTAGTACCTCCCCATATATATGTATGGAGTGTACTTTGCAACTGAAAAGAAACTGTGTTCCCAACAAGCTAGGTGAAGGAATACATTCACACACATTTATCTCTCAGAACTGAGCATGTGGAGAGACGTTCATTCATCTAGCACAAAGGGAACGGGTTGCAGGAGAAACTTTTACTCTGGTTTCTCAGTCTGTTTCCTGTTGCCGCTTTGAAGTTCCTGCAGTTTTCACTGTAAAACCGAGTTGGAGCTAGTACATCCCCATATATATGTATGGAGTGTAGTTTGCAACTGAAAAGAAACTGTGTTCCCAACAAGCTAGGTGAAGGAAGACATTCACACACATTTATCTCTCAGAACTGAGCATGTGGAGAGACGTTCGTTCATCTAGCACAAAGGGAACGGTTTAAAGGAGAAGCTTTTACTCTGGTTTCTCAGTCTCTTTCCAAGTGCCGGTTTGAAGTTCCTGCAGTTTTCACTGTAAAACCGAGTTGGAACTAGTACCTCCCCATATATATGTATGGAGTGGAGTTTGCAACTGAAAAGAAACTGTGTTCCCAACAAGCTAGGTGAAGGAAGACTTTCACACACATTTATCTCTCAGAACTGAGCATGTGGAGAGACGTTCGTTCATCTAGCACAAAGGGAACGGTTTAAAGGAGAAGCTTTTACTCTGGTTTCTAAGTCTCTTTCCTAGTGCCGGTTTGAAGTTCCTGCAGTTTTCACTGTAAAACCGAGTTGGAACTAGTACCTCCCCATATATATGTATGGATTGGAGTTTGCAACTGAAAAGAAACTTTGTGTTCCCAACAAGCTAGGTGAAGGACGGCTTTCACACACACTTATCTCTCAGAACTGAGCATGTGGAGAGACGTTCGTTCATCTAGCACAAATGGAACGGGTAGCAGGAGAAACATTTACTGTGGTTTCTCAGTCTGTTTCCTAGTGCCGGTGTGAAGTTCCTGCAGTTTTCACTGTAAAACCGAGTTGGAGCTAGTACCTCCCCATATATATGTATGGAGTGTACTTTGCAACTGAAAAGAAACTGTGTTCCCAACAAGCTAGGTGAAGGAATACATTCACACACATTTATCTCTCAGAACTGAGCATGTGGAGAGACGTTCATTCTTCTAGCAAAAAGGGAACGGGTTGCATGAGAAACTTTTACTCTGGTTTCTCAGTCTGTTTCCTGTTGCCGCTTTGAAGTTCCTGCAGTTTTCACTGTAAAACCGATTTGGAGCTTGTAAATCCCCATATATATGTATGGAGTGTAGTTTGCAACTGAAAAGAAACTGTGTTCCCAACAAGCTAGGTGAAGGAAGACATTCACACACATTTATCTCTCAGAACTGAGCATGTGGAGAGACGTTCGTTCATCTAGCACAAAGGGAACGGGTTAAAGGAGAAGCTTTTACTCTGGTTTCTCAGTCTCTTTCCAAGTGCCGGTTTGAAGTTCCTGCAGTTTTCACTGTAAAACAGAGTTGGAACTAGTACCTCCCCATATATATGTATGGAGTGGAGTTTGCAACTGGAAAGAAACTGTGTTCCCAACAAGCTAGGTGAAGGAAGACTTTCACACACATTTATCTCTCAGAACTGAGCATGTGGAGAGACGTTCGTTCATCTAGCACAAAGGGAACGGGTTGCAGGAGAAACATTTACTCTGGTTTCTCAGTCTGTTTCCTAGTGCCGGTGTGAAGTTCCTGCAGTTTTCACTGTAAAACCGAGTTGGAGCTAGTACCTCCCCATATATATGTATGGAGTGGAGTTTGCAACTGAAAAGAAACTGTGTTCCCAACAAGCTAGGTGAAGGTCGGCTTTCACACACACTTATATCTCAGAACTGAGCATGTGGAGAGGCGTTCGTTCACCTAGCACAAAGGGAAGGGGTTGCAGGAGAAACTATTACTCTGGTTTCTCAGTCTGTTTCCTAGTGCCGGTTTGAAGTTCCTCCAGTTTTCACTGTAAAACCGAGTTGGAGCTAGTACCTCCCCATATATATTTATGGAGTGGAGTTTGCAACTGAAAAGAAACTTTGTGTACCTAACAAGCTAGTTGAAGGACGGCATTCACACACATTTATCTCAGAACTGAGCATGTGGAGAGACGTTCGTTCATCTAGCACAATGGGAACAGTTTGCAGGAGAAACTTTTACTATGGTTTCTCAGTTTGTTTCCTAGTGCCGGTTTGAATTTCCTGCAGTTTTCACTGTAAAACCGAGTTGGAGCTAGTACCTCCCCATATATATGTATGGAGTGGAGTTTGCAACTGAAAAGAAACTTTGTGTTCCCAACAAGCTAAGTGAAGTTCGGCTTTCACACACACTTATCCCTCAGAACTGAGCATGTGGAGAGACGTTCTTTCATCTAGCACAAAGGGAAAGGGTTGCAGGAGAAACTTTTGCTCTGGTTTCTCAGTCTCTTTCCTAGTGCCGGTTTGAAGTTCCTGCAGTTTTCACTGTAAAACCGAGTTGGAGCTAGTACATCCCCATATATATGTATGGATTGGAGTTTGCAACTGAAAACAAACTTTGTGTTCCCAACAAGCTAGTTGAAGGACGGCTTTCACACACACATATCTCTCAGAACTGAGCATGTGGAGAGACGTTCGTTCATCTAGCACAAAGGGAACGGGTTACACCAGAAGCTTTTACTCTAGTTTCTCAGTCTGTTTCCTAGTGCCGGTTTTAAGTTCCCGCAGTTTTCACTGTAAAACCGAGTTGGAGCTAGTACCTCCCCATATATATGTATGGAGTGTAGTTTGCAACTGAAAAGAAACTTTGTGTTCCCAACAAGATATGTGAAGGACGGCTTTCACACACACTTATCTCTCAGAACTGAGCATGTGGAGAGACGTTCGTTCATCTAGCACAAAGGGAACGGGTTACACCAGAAGCTTTTACTCTAGTTTCTCAGTCTGTTTCCTAGTGCCGGTATTAAGTTCCCGCAGTTTTCACTGTAAAACCGAGTTGGAGCTAGTACCTCCCCATATATATGTATGGAGTGGAGTTTGCAACTGAAAAGAAACTTTGTGTTCCCAACAAGCTAGGTGAAGTACGGCTTTCACACACAATTATCTCTCAGAAATGAGCATGTGGAGAGACGTTCGTTCATCTATCACAAAGGGAACGGGTTGCAGGAGAAACTTTTTCTCTGGTTTCTCAGTCTGTTTCCTGTTGCCGCTTTGAAGTTCCTGCAGTTTTCACTGTAAAACCGAGTTGGAGCTAGTACCTCCCCATATATATGTATGGAGTGGAGTTTGCAAGTGAAAAGAAACTTTGAGTTCCAACAAGCTAGGTGAAGGACGGCTTTCACACAAATTTATCTCTCAGAACTGAGCATGTGGAGAGACGTTCGTTCATCTAGCACAAAGGGAACGGGTTGCAGGAGAAACTTTTACTCTGGTTTCTCAGTCTGTTTCCTGTTGCCGCTTTGAAGTTCCTGCAGTTTTCACTGTAAAACCGAGTTGGATCTAGTACCTCCCCGTATATATGTATGGAGTTGGGTTTGCAAGTGAAAAGAAACTTTGTGTTCCCAACAAGCTAGGTGAAGGACGGCTTTCACACACACTTATCTCTCAGAACTGAGCATGTGGAGAGACGTTCGTTCATCTAGCACAAATGGAACGAGTTGCAGGAGAAACTTTTACTATGGTTTCTCAGTCTGTTTCCTGTTGCCGCGTTGAAGTTCCTGCAGTTTTCACTGTAAAACTGAGTTGGAGCTAGTACTTCCCCATATATATGTATGGAGTGGTGTTTGCAACTGAAAAGAAACTTTGTGTTCCCAACAAGCTATGTGAAGGTCGGCTTTCACACACAATTATCTCTCAGAACTGAGCATGTGGAGAGACGTTCGTTCATCTAGCACAAAGGGAACGAGTTGCAGGAGAAACTTTTACTCTGGTTTCTCAGTCTCTTTCCTAGTGCCGGTTTGAAGTTCCTGCAGTTTTCACTGTAAAACCAAGTTGGAGCTAGTACCTCCCTTTATATATGTATGGAGTGGAGTTTGCAACTGAAAACAAACTTTGTGTTCCCAACAAGATATGTGAAGTACGTCATTCACACACACTTATCTCTCAGAATTGAGCATGTGGAGAGACGTTCGTTCATCTAGCACAAAGGGAACGGTTTGCAGGAGAAACTATTACTCTGGTCTCCCAGTCTGTTTCCTGTTGCCGCTTTGAAGTTCCCGCAGTTTTCACTGTAAACCGAGTTGGAGCTAGTACCTCCCCATATATATGTATGGAGTGGAGTTTGCAAGTGAAAAGAAACTTTGTGTTCCCAACAACCTAGGTGAAGTACGGCTTTCACACACACTTATCTCTCAGAACTTAGCATGTGGAGAGAAGTTCGTTCATCTAGCACAAAGGGAACGGGTTGCAGGAGAAACATTTACTATGTTTTCTCAGTATGTTTCCTAGTGCCGGTGTGAAGTTCCTGCAGTTTTCACTGTAAAAACGAGTTGGAGCTAGTACCTCCCCATATATACGTTTGGAATGGAGTTTGCAACAGAAAAGAAACTTTGTGTTCCCAACAAGCTAGGTGAAGGAAGATATTCACAAACATTTATCTCTCAGAACTGAGCATGTGGAGAGACGTTCGTTCATCTAGCACAAAGGGAACGGGTTACAGGAGAAGATTTACTCTGGTTTCTCAGTCTCTTTCCTAGTGCCGGTTTGAAGTTCCTGCAGTTTTCACTGTAAAACCGAGTTGGAGCTAGTACCTCCCCATATATATGTATGGAGTGGAGTTTGCAACTTAAAAGAAACTTTGTGTTCCTAACAAGCTAGTTGAAGGACGGCATTCACACACATTTATCTCTCAGAACTGAGCATGTGGAGAGACGTTCGTTCATCTAGCACAAAGGGAACAGTTTGCAGGTGAAAATTTACTATGGTTTCTCAGTTTGTTTCCTAGTGCCGGTTTGAAGTTCCTGCAGTATTCACTGTAAAACCGAGTTGGAGCTAGTACCTCCCCATATATATGTATGGAGTGGAGTTTGCAACTTAAAAGAAACTTTGTGTTCCCAACAAGCTAAGTGAAGTTCGGCTTTCACACACACTTATCTCTCAGAACTGAGCATGTGGAGAGACGTTCGTTCATGTAGCACAAATGGAACGGGTTGCAGGAAAAACTTTTACTATGGTTTCTCAGTCTGTTTCCTGTTGCCGCGTTGAAGTTCCTGCAGTTTTCACTGTAAAACCGAGTTGGAGCTAGTACCTCCCCATATATATGTATGGAGTGGTGTTTGCAACTGAAAAGAAACTTTGTGTTCCCAACAAGCTAGGTGAAGTTCGGCTTTCACACACACTTATCTCTCAGAACTGAGCATGTGGAGATACGTTCGTTCATCTAGCACAAAGGGAACGAGATGCAAGAGAAACTTTTACTCTGGTTTCTCTGTCTCTTTCCTAGTGCTAGTTTGAAGTTCCTGCAGTTTTCACTGTAAAACCAAGTTGGAGCTAGTACCTCCCTTTATATGTGTATGGAGTGGAGTTTGCAACTGAAAACAAACTTTGTGTTCCCAACAAGATATGTTAAAGACGGCTTTCACACACACTTAACTCTCAGAACTGTGCATGTGGAGAGACGTTCGTTCATCTAGCACAAAGGGAACGGGTTACACCAGAAGCTTTTACTCTAGTTTCTCAGTCTGTTTCGTAGTGCCGGTTTGAAGTTCCCGCAGTTTTCACTGTAAAACCGAGTTGGAGCTAGTACCTCCCCATATATATGTATGGAGTGGAGTTTGCAAGTGAAAAGAAACTTTGTGTTCCCAACAAGGTAGGTGAAGGACGGCTTTCACACACACTTATCTCTCAGAACTGAGCATGTGGAGAGACGTTCGTTCATCTAGCACAAATGGAACGGGTTGCAGGAGAAACTTTTACTCTGGTTTCTCAGTCTTTTTCCTGTTGCCGCTTTGAATTTCCTGCAATTTTCACTGTAAAACGGATTTGGAGCTAGTACCTCCCCATATATATGTATGGAGTGGAGTTTGCAACTGAAAACAAACTTTGTGTTCCCAACAAGCTAGGTGAAGGACGGCTTTCCACACACACTTATCTCTCAGAAATGAGCATGTGGAGAGAATTTCGTTCATCTAGCACAAAGGGAACGTGTTGCAGGAGAAACATTTACTCTGGTTTCTCAGTCTGTTTCCTAGTGCCGGTGTGAAGTTCCTGCAGTTTTCACTGTAAAACCGAGTTGGAGCTAGTACCTCCCCATATATATGTATGGAGTGGAGTTTGCAACTGAAAACAAACTTTGTGTTCCCAACAAGCTAGGTGAAGGACGGCTTTCACACACACTTATCTCTCAGAACTGAGCATGTGGAGAGACTTTCGTTCATCTAGCAAAAAGGGAACGGGTTGCAGGAGAAACATTTACTCTGGTTTCTCAGTCTGTTTCCTAGTGCCGGTGTGAAGTTCCTGCAGTTTTCACAGTAAAACCGAGTTGGAGCTAGTACCTCCCCATATATATGTATGGAGTGGAGTTTGCAACTGAAAAGAAACTGTGTTCCCAACAAGCTAGGTGAAGGAAGACATTCACACACATTTATCTCTCAAAACTGAGCATGTGGATAGACGTTCGTTCATCTGGCACAAAGGGAAAGGTTTACAGGAGAAGCTTTTACTCTGGTTTCTCAGACTCTTTCCTAGTGCCGGTTTGAAGTTCCTGCAGTTTTCACTGTAAAACCGAGTTGGAGCTAGTACCTCCCCATATATATGTATGGAGTGGAGTTTGCAACTGAAAAGAAACTTTGTGTTCCCAACATGCTAGGTGAAGGACGGCTTTCACACAAACATATCTCTCAGAACTGAGCATGTGGAGAGACGTTCGTTCATCTAGCACAAAGGGAACGGGTTGCAGGAGAAACATTTACTCTGGTTTCTCAGTCTGTTTCCTGTTGCCGCTTTGAAGTTCCTGCAGATTTCACTGTAAAACCGAGTTGGAGCTAGTACCTCCCATATATATGTATTTAGTGGAGTTTGCAAGTGAAAAGAAACTTTGTGTTCCCAACAAGGTTAGTGAAGGACGGCTTTCACACACACATATCTCTCAGAACTGAGCATGTGGAGCGACGTTCGTTCATCTAGCACAAAGGGAACGGGTTGCAGGAGAAACATTTACTCTGGTTTCTCAGTCTGTTTCCTAGTGCTTGTTTGAAGTTCCTGCAGTTTTCACTGTAAAACCGAGTTGGAGCTAGTACCTCCCCATATATATGTATCGAGTGGAGTTTGCAAGTGAAAAGAATCTTTGTGTTCCCAACAAGCTAAGTGAAGTTCGGCTTTCACACACACTTATCTCTCAGAACTGAGCATGTGGAGAGACGTTCGTTCATCTAGCACAAATGGAACGGGTTGCAGGAGAAATTTTTACTCTGGTTTCTCAGTCTGTTTCCTAGTGCCGGTTTGAAGTTCCTGCAGTTTTCACTGTAAATCCGAGTTGGAGCTAGTACCTCCCCATATATATGTATGGAGTGGATTTTGCAACTGAAAAGAAAATTTGTGTTCCCAACAAGCTAGGTGAAGGACGGCTTTCACACACACTTACTTCTCAGAAATGAGCATGTGGAGAGACGTTCGTTCATCTAGCACAAATTGAACGGGTTGCAGGAGAAACTTTTTCTCTGGTTTCTCAGTCTGTTTCCTAGTGCCGGTTTGAAGTTCCTGCAGTTTTCACTGTAAAAACGATTTGGAGCTAGTACCTCCCCATATATAAGTATGGAGTGGAGTTTGCAACTGAAAAGAAACTTTGTGTTCCCAACAAGGTAGGTGAAGGAAGGCTTTCACACACACTTATCTCTCAGAACTGAGCATGTGGAGAGACGTTCGTTCATCTAGCACAAAGGAACGTGTTGCAGGAGAAACTTTTACTCTGGTTTCTCAGTCTTTTTCCTGTTGCCGCTTTGAATTTCCTGCAATTTTCACTGTAAAACGGATTTGGAGCTAGTACCTCCCCATATATATGTATGGAGTGGAGTTTGCAACTGAAAACAAACTTTGTGTTCCCAACAAGCTAGGTGAAGGATGGCTTTCCACACACACTTATCTCTCAGAAATGAGCATGTGGAGAGACGTTCGTTCATCTAGCACAAAGGGAACGTGTTGCAGGAGAAACATTTACTCTGGTTTCTCAGTCTGTTTCCTAGTGCCGGTGTGAAGTTCCTGCAGTTTTCACTGTAAAACCGAGTTGGAGCTAGTACCTCCCCATATATATGTATGGAGTGGAGTTTGCAACTGAAAACAAACTTTGTGTTCCCAACAAGCTAGGTGAAGGACGGCTTTCACACACAATTATCTCTCAGAACTGAGCATGTGGAGAGACTTTCGTTCATCTAGCAAAAAGGGAACGGGTTGCAGGAGAAACATTTACTCTGGTTTCTCAGTCTGTTTCCTAGTGCCGGTTTGAAGTTCCTGCAGTTTTCACAGTAAAACCGAGTTGGAGCTAGTACCTCCCCATATATATGTATGGAGTGGAGTTTGCAACTGAAAAGAAACTGTGTTCCCAACAAGCTAGGTGAAGGAAGACATTCACACACATTTATCTCTCAAAACTGAGCATGTGGATAGACGTTCGTTCATCTGGCACAAAGGGAACGGGTTACAGGAGAAGCTTTTACTCTGGTTTCTCAGACTCTTTCCTAGTGCCGGTTTGAAGTTCCTGCAGTTTTCACTGTAAAACCGAGTTGGAGCTAGTACCTCCCCATATATATGTATGGAGTGGAGTTTGCAACTGAAAAGAAACTTTGTGTTCCCAACATGCTAGGTGAAGGACGGCTTTCACACAAACATATCTCTCAGAACTGAGCATGTGGAGAGACGTTCGTTCATCTAGCACAAAGGGAACGGGTTGCAGGAGAAACTTTTACTCTGGTTTCTCAGTCTGTTTCCTGTTGCCGCTTTGAAGTTCCTGCAGTTTTCACTGTAAAACCGAGTTGGAGCTAGTACTTCCCCATATATATGTATGGAGTGGAGTTTGCAAGTGAAAAGAAACTTTGAGTTCCAACAAGCTAGGTGAAGGACGGCTTTCACACAAACTTATCTCTCACAACTGAGCATGTGCAGAGACGTTCGTTCATCTAGCACAAATGGAACGGGTTGCAGGAGAAACTTTTACTCTGGTTTCTCAGTCTGTTTCCTGTTGCCGCTTTCAAGTTCCTGCAGTTTTCACTGTAAAACCGAGTTGGAGCTAGTACCTCCCCATATATATGTATCGAGTGGAGATTGCAAGTGAAAAGAAACTTTGTGTTCCCAACAAGCTAAGTGAAGTTCGGCTTTCACACACACTTATCTCTCAGAACTGAGCATGTGGAGAGACGTTCGTTCATCTAGCACAAAGGAACGGGTTGCAGGAGAAACTGTTACTCTGGTTTCTCAGTCTGTTTCCTAGTGCCGGTTTGAAGTTCCTGCAGTTTTCACTGTAAATCCGAGTTGGAGCTAGTACCTCCCCATATATATGTATGGAGTGGATTTTGCAACTGAAAAGAAAATTTGTGTTCCCAACAAGCTAGGTGAACGACGGCTTTCACACACACTTACTTCTCACAAATGAGCATGTGGAGAGACGTTCGTTCATCTAGCACAAATTGAACGGGTTGCAGGAGAAACTTTTTCTCTGGTTTCTCAGTCTGTTCCTAGTGCCGGTTTGAATTTCCTGCAGTTTTCACTGTAAAACAGAGTTGGAGCTAGTACCTCCCCATATATATGTATGGAGTGGAGTTTGCAACTGAAAACAAACTTTGTGTTCCCAACAAGCTAGGTGAAGGACGGCTTTCACACACACATATCTCTCAGAACTGAGCATGTGGAGAGACTTTCGTTCATCTAGCACAAAGGGAACGGGTTGCAGGAGAAACATTTACTCTGGTTTCTCAGTCTGTTTCCTAGTGCCGGTGTGAAGTTCCTGCAGTTTTCACTGTAAAACCGAGTTGGAGCTAGTACCTCCCCATATATATGTATGGAGTGGTGTTTGCAACTGAAAAGAAACTTTGTGTTCCCAACAAGCTAGGTGAAGGACGGCTTTCACACAAATATATCTCTCAGAACTGAGCATGTGGAGAGACGTTCGTTCATCTAGCACAAAGGGAACGGGTTGCAGGAGAAACTTTTACTCTGGTTTCTCAGTCTGTTTCCTGTTGCCGCTTTGAAGTTCCTGCAGTTTTCACTGTAAAACCGAGTTGGAGCTAGTACCTCCCAATATATATGTATGGAGTGGAGTTTGCAAGTGAAAAGAAACTTTGAGTTCCAACAAGCTAGGTGAAGGACGGCTTTCACACAAACTTATCTCTCACAACTGAGCATGTGGAGAGACGTTCGTTCATCTAGCACAAAGGGAACGGGTTGCAGTAGAAACTTTTACTCTGGTTTCTCAGTCTGTTTCCTGTTGCCGCTTTGAAGTTCCTGCAGTTTTCACTGTAAAAACGAGTTGTAGCTACTACCTCCCCATATATATGTATCGAGTGGAGTTTGCAAGTGATAAGAAACTTTGTGTTCCCAACAAGCTAAGTGAATTTCGGCTTTCACACACACTTATCTCTCAGAACTGAGCATGTGGGGAGACGTTCGTTCATCTAGCACAAAGGGAACGGGTTGCAGGAGAAACTTTTACTCTGGTTTCTCAGTCTGTTTCCTAGTGCCGGTTTGAAGTTCCTGCAGTTTTCACTGTAAAACCGAGTTGGAGCTAGTACCTCCCCATATATATGTATGGAGTGGAGTTTGAAACTGAAAAGAATCTGTGTTCCCAACAAGCTAGGTGAAGGAAGACATTCACACACATTTATCTCTCAGAACTGAGCATGTGGAGAGACGTTCGTTCATCTAGCACAAAGGGAACGGGTTACAGTAGAAGCTTTTACTCTGGTTTCTCAGTCTTTTTCCTGTTGCCGCTTTGAATTTCCTGCAATTTTCACTGTAAAACCTATTTGGAGCTAGTACCTCCCCATATATATGTATGGAATGGAGTTTGCAACTGAAAAGAAACTTTGTGTTCGCAACAAGCTAGGTGAAGGACGGCTTTCACACACACTTATCTCTCAGAACTGAGCATGTGGAGAGACTTTCGTTCATCTAGCACAAATTGAACGGGTTGCAGGAGAAACTATTACTCTGGTTTCTCAGATTCTTTCCTAGTGCCGGTTTGAAGTTCCTGCAGTTTTCACTGTAAAAACGAGTTGGAGCTAGTACCTCCCATATATATATATATGGAGTGGAGTTTGCAAGGGAAAAGAAACTTTGTGTTCCCAACAAGCTTGGTGAAGGACGGCTTTCACACACACTTATCTCTCCGAACTGAGCATGTGGAGAGACGTTCGTTCATCTAGCACAAAGGGAACGGGTTACAGTAGAAGCTTTTACTCTGGTTTCTAAGTCTCTTTCCTAGTGCCGGTTTGAAGTTCCTGCAGTTTTCACTGTAAAACCGAGTTGGAGCTAGTACCTCCCCATATATATGTATGGAGTGGAGTTTGCAAGTGAAAAAAAACATTGTGTTCCCAACAAGCTATGTGAAGGTCGGCTTTCACACACACTTATCTCTCAGAACTGAGCATGTGGAGAGACGTTCGTTCATCTAGCACAAAGGGAACGGGTTGCAGGATAAACTTTTACTCTGGTTTCTCAGTCTGTTTCCTAGTGCCGGTTTGAAGTTCCTGCAGTTTTCTCTTTAAAACCGAGTTGGAGCTAGTACCTCCCCATATATATGTATGGAGTGGATTTTGCAACTGAAAAGAAAATTTGTGTTCCCAACAAGCTAGGTGAAGGACGGCTTTCACACACACTTACTTCTCAGAAATGAGCATGTGGAGAGACGTTCGTTCATCTAGCACAAATTGAACGGGTTGCAGGAAAAACTATTACTCTGGTTTCTCAGTCTGTTTCCTGTTGCCGCTTTGAAGTTCCTGCAGTTTTCACTGTAAAAACGAGTTGGAGCTAGTACCTCCCATATATATGTATGGAGTGGTGTTTCCATGTGAAAAGAAACTTTGTGTTCCCAACAAGGTAAGTGAAGGACGGCTTTCACACACACATATCTCTCAGAACTGAGCATGTGGAGCGACGTTCGTTCATCTAGCACAAAGTGAACGGGTTGCAGGAGAAACATTTACTCTGGTTTCTCAGTCTGTTTCCTAGTGCCGGTTTGAAGTTCCTGCAGTTTTCACTGTAAAACCGAGTTGGAGCTAGTATCTCCCCATATATATGTATCGAGTGGAGTTTGCAAGTGAAAAGAAACTTTGTGTTCCCAACAAGCTAAATGAAGTTCGGCTTTCACACACACTTATCTCTCAGAACTGAGCATGTGGAGAGACGTTCGTTCATCTAGCACAAATGGAACGGGTTGCAGGAGAAATTTTTACTCTGGTTTCTCAGTCTGTTTCCTAGTGCCGGTTTGAAGTTCCTGCAGTTTTCACTGTAAATCCGAGTTGGAGCTAGTACCTCCCCATATATATGTATGGAGTGGATTTTGCAACTGAAAAGAAAATTTGTGTTCCCAACAAGCTAGTGAAGGACGGCTTTCACACACACTTACTTCTCAGAAATGAGCATGTGGAGAGACGTTCGTTCATCTAGCACATATTGAACGGGTTGCAGAAGAAACTTTTTCTCTGGTTTCTCAGTCTGTTTCCTGTTGCCGCTTTGAAGTTCCTGCAGTTTTCACTGTAAAAACGATTTGGAGCTAGTACCTCCCCATATATATGTATGGAGTGGAGTTTGCCATTGAAAACAAACTTTGTGTTCCCAACAAGCTAGGTGAAGGACGGCTTTCACACACACTTATCTCTCAGAACTGAGCATGTGGAGAGACGTTCGTTCATCTAGCACAAAGGGAACGGGTTGCAGGAGAAACATTTACTCTGGTTTCTCAGTCTGTTTCCTAGTGCCGATGTGAAGTTCCTGCAGTTTTCACTGTAAAACCGAGTTGGAGCTAGTACCTCCCCATATATATGTATGGAGTGGAGTTTGCAACTGAAAAGAAACTGTGTTCCCAACAAGCTAGGTGAAGGAAGACATTCACACACATTTATCTCTCAGAACTGAGCATGTGGAGAGACGTTCGTTCATCTAGCACAAAGGGAACGGGTTGCAGGAGAAACTTTTACTCTGGTTTCTCAGTCTGTTTCCTGTTGCCGCTTTGAAGTTCCTGCAGTTTTCACTGTAAAACCGAGTTGGAGCTAGTACATCCCCATATATATATATGGAGTGGAGTTTGCAAGTGAAAAGAATCTTTGAGTTCCAACAAGCTAGGTGAAGGACGGCTTTCACACACACTTATCTCTCACAACTGAGCATGTGGAGAGACGTTCATTCATCCAGCACCAATGGAACGGTTTGCAGGAGCAACTTTTATTCTGGTTTCTCAGTCTGTTTCTTACTGCCTGTTTGAAGTTCCTGCAGTTTTCACTGTAAAACCGAGTTGGAGCTACTACCTCGCAATATATATGTATGGAGTGGATTTTGCAACTGAAAAGAAAATTTGTGTTCCCAACAAGCTAGGTGAAGGACGGCTTTCACACACACTTACTTCTCAGAAATGAGCATGTGGAGAGACTTTCGTTCATCAAGCACAAATTGAACGGGTTGCAGGAGAAACTATTACTCTGGTTTCTCAGATTCTTTCCTAGTGCCGGTTTGAAGTTCCTGCAGTTTTCACTGTAAAAACGAGTTGGAGCTAGTACCTCCCATATATATGTATGGAGTGGAGTTTGCAAGGGAAAAGAAACTTTGTGTTCCCAACAAGGTAATTGAAGGACGGCTTTCACACACACATATCTCTCTGAACTGAGCATGTGGAGCGACGTTCGTTCATCTAGCACAAAGGGAACGGGTTGCAGGAGAAACATTTACTCTGGTTTCTCAGTCTGTTTCCTAGTACCGGTTTGAAGTTCCTGCAGTTTTCACTGTAAATCCGAGTTGGAGCTAGTACCACCCCATATATATGTATGGAGTGGATTTTGCAACTGAAAAGAAAATTTGTGTTCCCAACAAGCTAGGTGAAGGACGGCTTTCACACACACATACTTCTCAGAAATGAGCATGTGGAGAGAAGTTCGTTCATCTAGCACAACTTGAACGGTTTGCAGGAGAAAATTTTTCTCTGGTTTCTCAGTCTGTTTCCTGTTGCCGCTTTGAAGTTCCTGCAGTTTTCACTGTAAAAACGGGTTGTAGCTACTACCTCCCCATATATATGTATCGAGTGGAGTTTGCAAGTGATAAGAAACTTTGTGTTCCCAACAAGCTAAGTGAATTTCGGCTTTCACACACACTTATCTCTCAGAACTGAGCATGTGGGGAGACGTTCGTTCATCTAGCACAAAGGGAACGGGTTGCAGGAGAAACTTTTACTCTGGTTTATCAGTCTGTTTCCTAGTGCCGGTTTGAAGTTCCTGCAGTTTTCACTGTAAAACCGAGTTGGAGCTAGTACCTCCCCATATATATGTATGGAGTGGAGTTTGAAACTGAAAAGAATCTGTGTTCCCAACAAGCTAGGTGAAGGAAGACATTCACACACATTTATCTCTCAGAACTGAGCATGTGGAGAGACGTTCGTTCATCTAGCACAAAGGGAACGGGTTACAGTAGAAGCTTTTACTCTGGTTTCTCAGTCTTTTTCCTGTTGCCGCTTTGAATTTCCTGCAATTTTCACTGTAAAACCTATTTGGAGCTAGTACCTCCCCATATATATGTATGGAGTGGAGTTTGCAACTGAACAGAAACTTTGTGTTCGCAACAAGCTAGGTGAAGGACGGCTTTCACACACACTTATCTCTCAGAACTGAGCATGTGGAGAGACTTTCGTTCATCTAGCACAAATTGAACGGGTTGCAGGAGAAACTATTACTCTGGTTTCTCAGATTCTTTCCTAGTGCCGGTTTGAAGTTCCTGCAGTTTTCACTGTAAAAACGAGTTGGAGCTAGTACCTCCCATATATATGTATGGAGTGGAGTTTGCAAGGGAAAAGAAACTTTGTGTTCCCAACAAGGTAATTGAAGGACGGCTTTCACACACACATATCTCTCTGAACTGAGCATGTGGAGCGACGTTCGTTCATCTAGCACAAAGGGAACGGGTTGCAGGAGAAACATTTACTCTGGTTTCTCAGTCTGTTTCCTAGTACCGGTTTGAAGTTCCTGCAGTTTTCACTGTAAATCCGAGTTGGAGCTAGTACCACCCCATATATATGTATGGAGTGGATTTTGCAACTGAAAAGAAAATTTGTGTTCCCAACAAGCTAGGTGAAGGACGGCTTTCACACACACATACTTCTCAGAAATGAGCATGTGGAGAGAAGTTCGTTCATCTAGCACAACTTGAACGGTTTGCAGGAGAAAATTTTTCTCTGGTTTCTCAGTCTGTTTCCTGTTGCCGCTTTGAAGTTCCTGCAGTTTTCACTGTAAAAACGAGTTGTAGCTACTACCTCCCCATATATATGTATCGAGTGGAGTTTGCAAGTGAAAAGAAACTTTGTGTTCCCAACAAGCTAAGTGAATTTCGGCTTTCACACACACTTATCTCTCAGAAATGAGCATGTGGGGAGACGTTCGTTCATCTAGCACAAAGGGAACGGGTTGCAGGAGAAACTTTTACTCTGGTTTCTCAGTCTGTTTCCTAGTGCCGGTTTGAAGTTCCTGCAGTTTTCACTGTAAAACCGAGTTGGAGCTAGTACCTCCCCATATATATGTATGGAGTGGAGTTTGAAACTGAAAAGAATCTGTGTTCCCAACAAGCTAGGTGAAGGAAGACATTCACACACATTTATCTCTCAGAACTGAGCATGTGGAGAGACGTTCGTTCATCTAGCACAAAGGGAACGGGTTACAGTAGAAGCTTTTACTCTGGTTTCTCAGTCTTTTTCCTGTTGCCGGTTTGAAATTCCTGCAATTTTCACTGTAAAACCTATTTGGAGCTAGTACCTCCCCATATATATGTATGGAGTGGAGTTTGCAACTGAAAAGAAACTTTGTGTTCGCAACAAGCTAGGTGAAGGGCGGCTTTCACACACACTTATCTCTCAGAACTGAGCATGTGGAGAGACGTTCGTTCATCTAGCACAAAGGGAACGGGTTGCAGGAGAAACTTTTACTCTGGTTTCTCAGACTTTTTCCTGTTGCCGCTTTGAATTTCCTGCAATTTTCACTGTAAAACCTATTTGGAGCTAGTACCTCCCCATATATATGTATGGAGTGGAGTTTGCAACTGAAAACAAACTTTGTGTACCCAACAAGCTAGGTGAAGGACGGCTTTCACACACACTTATCTCTCAGAACTGAGCATGTGGAGAGACTTTCGTTCATCTAGCACCAATGGAACGGGTTTCAGGAGACACTTTTTCTCTGCTTTCTCATTCTTTTCCTAATGCCGGTTTGAAGATCCTGCAGTTTTCACTATAAAACCGAGTTGGAGCTAGTACCTCCCCATATATATGTCTGGATTGGAGTTTGCCACTGAAAACAAACTTTGTGTTCCCAACAAGCTAGTTGAAGGACGGCTTTCACACACACTTATCTCTCAGAACTGAGCATGTGAAGAGACGTTCGTTCATCTAGCACAAAGGGAACGGGTTACAGGAAAACTTTTACTCTGGTTTCTCAGTCTGTTTCCTAGTGCCGGTTTGAAGTTCCTGCATTTTTCACTGTAAAACCGAGTTGGAGCTAGTACCTCCCCATATATATGTATGGAGTGGAGTTTGCAACTGAAAAGAAACTTTGTGTTCCCAACAAGCTATTTGAAGGACGGCTTTCACACACACATATCTCTCAGAACTTAGCATGTGGAGAGACGTTCGTTCATCTAGCACAAAGGGAACGGGTTGCAGGAGAAACTATTTCTCTGGCTTCTCAGTCTGTTTCCAAGTGCCGGTTTGAAGTTCCGGCAGTTTTCACTGTAAAACCGAGTTGGAGATAGTACTTCCCCATAAATATGTATGGAGTGGAGTTTGCACCTGAAAAGAAACTTTTTGTTCCCAACAAGCTAGGGGAAGGTCGGCTTTCACACACACTTATCTCTCAGAACTGAGCATGTGGAGAGACGTTCGTTCATCTAGCACAAAGGGAAAGGGTTGCAGGAGAAACTTTTACTCTGGTTTCTCAGTCTGTTTCCTAGTGCCGGTTTGAAGTTCCTGCAGTTTTCACTGTAAAACCGAGTTGGAGCTAGTACCTCCCCATATATATGTATGGAGTGGAGTTTGCAGTTGAAAAGGAACATTGTGTTCCCAACAAGCTAGGTGAAGTTCGGCATTCACACACACTTATCTCTCAGAACTGAGCATGTGGAGAGACGTTCGTTCATCTAGCACAAAGGGAACGGGTTGCAGGAGAAACTTTTACTCTGGTTTCTCAGTCTGTTTCCTGTTGCCGCTTTGAAGTTCCTGCAGTTTTCACTGTAAAACCGAGTTGGAGCTAGTACCTCCCCATATATAAGTATGGAGTGGATTTTGCAACTGAAAAGAAACTTTGTGTTCCCAACAAGCTAGGTGAAGGACGGCTTTCACACACACTTATCTCTCAGAACTGAGCATGTGGAGAGACGTTCGTTCATCTAGCACCAAGGGAACGGGTTGCAGGAGAAACTTTTACTCTGGTTTCTCAGTCTGTTTCTTAGTGCCGGTTTGAAGTTCCTGCAGTTTTCACTGTAAAACCGAGTTGGAGCTAGTACCTCCCCATATATATGTATGGAGTGGAGTTTGCAGTTGAAAAGAAACTTTGTGTTCCCAACAAGCTAGGTGAATGCCGGCTTTCACACACACATATCTCTCAGAACTGAGCATGAGGAGAGACGTTCGTTCATCTAGCACAAAGGGAACTGGTTGCAACAGAAACATTTACTCTGGTTTCTAAGTATGTTTCCTAGTGCCGGTTTGAAGTTCCGGCAGTTTTCACTGTAAAACCGAGTTGGAGCTAGTACCTCCCCATATATATGTATGGAGTGGAGTTTGCAACTGAAAAGAATCTTTGTGTTCCCAACAAAATAATTGAAGGTCGGCTTTCACACACACTTATCTCTCAGAACTTAGCATGTGGAGAGACGTTCGTTCATCTAGCACAAAGGGAAAGGGTTGCAGGAGAAACTGTTACTCTGGTTTCTCAGTCTGTTTCCTAGTGCCGGTTTGAAGTTCCTGCAGTTTTCACTGTAAAACCGAGTTGGAGCTAGTACCTCCCCATATATATGTATGGAGTGGAGTTTGCAGTTGAAAAGGAACATTGTGTTCCCAACAAGCTAGGTGAAGTTCGGCATTCACACACACTTATCTCTCAGAACTGAGCATGTGGAGAGACGTTCGTTCATCTAGCACAAAGGGAACGGGTTGCAGGAGAAACTTTTACTCTGGTTTCTCAGTCTGTTTCCTGTTGCCGCTTTGAAGTTCCTGTAGTTTTCACTGTAAAACCGAGTTGGAGCTAGTACCTCCCCATATATATGTATGGAGTGGATTTTGCAACTGAAAAGAAACTTTGTGTTCCCAACAAGCTAGGTGAAGGACGGCTTTCACACACACTTATCTCTCAGAACTGAGCATGAGGAGAGACGTTCGTTCATCTAGCACAAAGGGAACTGGTTGCAACAGAAACATTTACTCTGGTTTCTCAGTATGTTTCCTAGTGCCGGTTTGAAGTTCCGGCAGTTTTCACTGTAAAACGGATTTGGAGCTAGTACCTCCCCATATATATGTATGGAGTGGAGTTTGCAACTGAAAAGAATCTTTGTGTTCCCAACAAAATAATTGAAGGTCGGCTTTCACACACACTTATCTCTCAGAACATAGCATGTGGAGAGACGTTCGTTCATCTAGCACAAAGGGAACGGGTTGCAGGAGAAACTTTTACTCTGGTTTCTCAGTCTCTTTCCTAGTGCCGGTTTGAAGTTCCTGCAGTTTTCACTGTAAAGCCGAGTTGAAGCTAGTACCTACCCATATATATGTATGGATTGGAGTTTGCCACTGAAAACAAAATTTGTGTTCCCAACAAGCTAGTTGAAGGACGGCTTTCACACACACTTATCTCTCAGAACTGAGCAAGTGGAGAGACGTTCGTTCATCTAGCACAAAGGGAACGGGTTGCAGGAGAAATTTTTTCTCTGGTTTCTCAGTCTGTTTCCTAGTGCCGGTTTGAAGTTCCTGCATTTTTCACTGTAAAACCGAGTTGGAGCTAGTTCCTCCCCATATATATGTATGGAGTGGATTTTGCAACTGAAAAGAAACTTTGTGTTCCCAACAAGCTTGGTGAAGGTCGGCTTTCACACACACTGATCTCTCAGAAGTGAGCATGTGGAGAGACGTTCGTTCATCTAGCACCAAGGGAACGGGTTGCAGGAGAAACTTTTACTCTGGTTTCTCAGTCTGTTTCTTAGTGCCGGTTTGAAGTTCCTGCAGTTTTCACTGTAAAACCGAGTTGGAGCTAGTACCTCCCCATATATATGTATGGAGTGGAGTTTGCAGTTGAAAAGAAACTTTGTGTTCCCAACAAGCTAGGTGAATGCCGGCTTTCACACACACATATCTCTCAGAACTGAGCATGAGGAGAGACGTTCGTTCATCTAGCACAAAGGGAACTGGTTGCAACAGAAACATTTACTCTGGTTTCTAAGTATGTTTCCTAGTGCCGGTTTGAAGTTCCGGCAGTTTTCACTGTAAAACCGAGTTGGAGCTAGTACCTCCCCATATATATGTATGGAGTGGAGTTTGCAACTGAAAAGAATCTTTGTGTTCCCAACAAAATAATTGAAGGTCGGCTTTCACACACACTTATCTCTCAGAACTTAGCATGTGGAGAGACGTTCGTTCATCTAGCACAAAGGGAAAGGGTTGCAGGAGAAACTGTTACTCTGGTTTCTCAGTCTGTTTCCTAGTGCCGGTTTGAAGTTCCTGCAGTTTTCACTGTAAAACCGAGTTGGAGCTAGTACCTCCCCATATATATGTATGGAGTGGAGTTTGCAGTTGAAAAGGAACATTGTGTTCCCAACAAGCTAGGTGAAGTTCGGCATTCACACACACTTATCTCTCAGAACTGAGCATGTGGAGAGACGTTCGTTCATCTAGCACAAAGGGAACGGGTTGCAGGAGAAACTTTTACTCTGGTTTCTCAGTCTGTTTCCTGTTGCCGCTTTGAAGTTCCTGTAGTTTTCACTGTAAAACCGAGTTGGAGCTAGTACCTCCCCATATATATGTATGGAGTGGATTTTGCAACTGAAAAGAAACTTTGTGTTCCCAACAAGCTAGGTGAAGGACGGCTTTCACACACACTTATCTCTCAGAACTGAGCATGAGGAGAGACGTTCGTTCATCTAGCACAAAGGGAACTGGTTGCAACAGAAACATTTACTCTGGTTTCTCAGTATGTTTCCTAGTGCCGGTTTGAAGTTCCGGCAGTTTTCACTGTAAAACGGATTTGGAGCTAGTACCTCCCCATATATATGTATGGAGTGGAGTTTGCAACTGAAAAGAATCTTTGTGTTCCCAACAAAATAATTGAAGGTCGGCTTTCACACACACTTATCTCTCAGAACTTAGCATGTGGAGAGACGTTCGTTCATCTAGCACAAAGGGAACGGGTTGCAGGAGAAACTTTTACTCTGGTTTCTCAGTCTCTTTCCTAGTGCCGGTTTGAAGTTCCTGCAGTTTTCACTGTAAAGCCGAGTTGAAGCTAGTACCTACCCATATATATGTATGGATTGGAGTTTGCCACTGAAAACAAAATTTGTGTTCCCAACAAGCTAGTTGAAGGACGGCTTTCACACACACTTATCTCTCAGAACTGAGCAAGTGGAGAGACGTTCGTTCATCTAGCACAAAGGGAACGGGTTGCAGGAGAAATTTTTTCTCTGGTTTCTCAGTCTGTTTCCTAGTGCCGGTTTGAAGTTCCTGCATTTTTCACTGTAAAACCGAGTTGGAGCTAGTTCCTCCCCATATATATGTATGGAGTGGATTTTGCAACTGAAAAGAAACTTTGTGTTCCCAACAAGCTTGGTGAAGTTCGGCTTTCACACACACTGATCTCTCAGAAGTGAGCATGTGGAGAGACGTTCGTTCATCTAGCACCAAGGGAACGGGTTGCAGGAGAAACTTTTACTCTGGTTTCTCAGTCTGTTTCCTAGTGCCGCTTTGAAGTTCCTGCAATTTTCACTGTAAAACCGACTTGGAGCTAGTACCTCCCCATATATATGTATGGATTGGAGTTTGCAACTGAAAAGAAACTTTGTGTTCCCAACAAGCTAGTTGAAGGACGGCATTCACACACACTTATCTCTCAGAACTGAGCATGTGGAGAGACGTTCGTTCATCTAGCACAAAGGGAACGGGTTGCAGGAAAACTTTTACTCTGGTTTCCCAGTCTGTTTCCTAGTGCCTGTTTGAAGTTCCTGAATTTTTCACTGTAAAACCGAGTTGGAGCTGGTACCTCCCCATATATATGTATGGAGTGGAGTTTGCAACTGAAAAGAAACTTTGTGTTCCCAACAAGCTATTTGAAGGACGGCTTTCACACACGCTTATCTCTCAGAAATTAGCATGTGGAGAGACGTTCGTTCATCTAGCACAAAGGGAACGGGTTGCAGGAGAAACTTTTTCTCTGGTTTCTCAGTCTGTTTCCAAGTGCCGGTTTGAAGTTCCGGCAGTTTTCCCTGTAAAACCGGGTTGGAGATAGTACCTCCCCATAAATATGTATGGAGTGGAGTTTGCACCTTAAAAGAAACTTTGTGTTCCCAACAAGCTAGTTGAAGGACGGCATTCATACACATTTATCTCTCAGAACTGAGCATGTGGAGAGACGTTCGTTCATCTAGCACAAAGGGAACAGTTTGCAGGAGAAACTTTTATTCTGTATTCTCAGCTTGTTTCCTAGTGCCGGTTTGAAGTTCCTGCAGTTTTCACTGTAAAATCGAGTTGGAGCTAGTACCTCCCCATATATATGTATGGAGTGGAGTTTGCAACTGAAAAGAAACTTTGTTTTCCCAACAAGCTAAGTGAAGGTCGGCTTTCACACACACTTATCTCTCAGAACTGAGCATGTGGAGAGACGTTCGTTCATCTACCACAAAGGGAACGGGTTGCAGGAGAAACATTTTCTCTGGTTTCTCAGTCTGTTTCCTAGTGCCGGTTTGAAGTACCTGCAGTTTTCACTGTAAAAGCGAGTTGGAGCTAGTACCTCCCCATATATATGTATGGAGTGGAGTTTGCTGTTGAAAGAAAACTTTGTGTTCCCAACAAGCTAGGTGAATGACGGCTTTCACACACACATATCTCTCAGAACTGAGCATGAGGAGAGAATTTCGTTCATCTAGCACAAAGGGAACGGGTTGCAACAGAAACATTTATTCGGGTTTCTCAGTCTGTTTCCTAGTGCCGGTTTGAAGTTCCTGCAGTTTTCACTGTAAAACCGAGTTGGAGCTAGTACCTCCCCATATATATGTATGGAGTGGAGTTTGCAACTGAAAAGAAACTTTGTGTTCCCAACAAAATAAGTGAAGTTCGGCTTTCACACACACTTATCTCTCAGAACTGAGCATGTGGAGAGACGTTCGTTCATCTAGCACAATGGGAACGGGTTGCAGGAGAAACTTTTACTCTGGTTTCTCAGTCTCTTTCCTAGTGCCGGTTTGAAGTTCCTGCAGTTTTCACTGTAAAACCGAGGTGAAGCTAGTACCTCCCCATATATATGTATGGATTGGAGTTTGCCACTGAAAACAAACTTTGTGTTCCCAACAAGCTAGTTGAAGGACGGCTTTCACACACACTTATCTCTCAGAACTGAGCATGTGGAGAGACGTTCGTTCATCTAGCACAAAGGGAACGGGTTGCAGTAGACCTTTTATTCTGGTTTCTCAGTTTGTTTCCTAGTGCCGGTTTGAAGTTCCTGCAGTTTTCACTGTAAATCCGAGTTGGAGCTAGTACCTCCCCATATATATGTATGGAGTGGAGTTTGCATCTGAAAAGAAACTTTGTGTTCCCAACAAGCTAAGTGAAGGTCGGCTTTCACACACACTTATCTCTCAGAACTGAACATGTGGAGAGACGTTCTTTCATCTACCCCAAAGGGAACGGGTTGCAGGAGAAACTTTTACTCTGGTTTCTCAGTCTGTTTCCTAGTGCCGGTTTGAAGTTCCTGCAGTTTTCACTGTAAAACCGAGTTGGAGCTAGTACCTCCCCATATATATGTATGGAGTGGAGTTTGCTGTTGAAAAGAAACTTTGTGTTCCCAACAAGCTAGGTGAATTACGGCTTTCACACACACATATCTCTCAGAATTGAGCATGAGGAGAGACTTCCGTTCATCTAGCACAAAGGGAACGGGTTGCAACAGAAACATTTACTCGGGTTTCTCAGTCTGTTTCCTAGTGCCGGTTTGAATTTCCTGCAGTTTTCACTGTAAAACCGAGTTGGAGCTAGTACCTCCCCATATATATGTATGGAGTGGAGTTTGCAACTGAAAAGAAACTTTGTGTTCCTAACAAAATAACTGAAGGTCGGCTTTCACACACACTTATCTCTCAGAACTGAGCATGTGGAGAGACGTTCGTTCATCTAGCACAAAGGGAACTGGTTGCAGGAGAAACTTTTGCTCTGGTTTCTCAGTCTCTTTCCTAGTGCCGGTTTGAAGTTCCTGCAGTTTTCACTGTACAACCGAGTTGAAGCTAGTACCTCCCCATATATATGTATGGATTGGAGTTTGCCACTGTAAACAAACTTTGTGTTCCCAACAAGCTAGTTGAAGGACGGCTTTCACACACACTTATCTCTCAGAACTGAGCAAGTGGAGAGACGTTCTTTCATCTAGCACAAAGGGAACGGGTTGCAGGAGAAACTTTTACTCTGTTTTCTCAGTCTGTTTCCTAGTGCCAGTTTGAAGTTCTTGCATTTTTCACTGTAAAACCGAGTTGGAGCTAGTACCTCCCCATATATATGTATGGAGTGGATTTTGCAACTGAAAAGAAACTTTGTGTTCCCAACAAGCTAGGTGAAGGACGGCTTTCACACAGAATTATCTCTCAGAAATGAGCATGTGGAGAGACTTTCGTTCATCTAACACAAAGTGAACGGGTTGCAGGAGAAACTTTTACTCTGGTTTCTCAGTCTGTTTCCTGTTGCCGCTTTGAAGTTCCTGCATTTTTCACTGTAAAACCGAGTTGGAGCTAGTACCTCCCCATATATATGTATGGAGTGGAGTTTGCAAGTGAAAAGAAACTTTGTGTTCAGAACAAGCTAGGTGAAGGACGGCTTTCACACACACATATCTCTTAGAACTGAGCATGTGGAGAGACGTTCGTTCATCTAGCACAAAGGGAACGGGTTGCAAGAGAAAATTTTTCTCTGGTTTCTCAGTCTGTTTCCAAGTGCCGGTTTGAAGTTCCGGCAGTTTTCCCTGTAAAACCGAGTTGGAGATAGTACCTCCCCATAAATATGTATGGAGTGGAGTTTGCACCTTAAAAGAAACTTTGTGTTCCCAACAAGCTAGTTGAAGGACGTCATTCACACACACTTATCTCTCAGAACTGAGCATGTGGAGAGACGTTCGTTCATCTAGCACAAAGGGAACGGGTTGCAGGAGACCTTTTATTCTGGTTTCTCTGTTTGTTTCCTAGTGCCGGTTTGAAGTTCCTGCAGTTTTCACTGTAAAACCGAGTTGGAGCTAGTACCTCCCCATATATATGTATGGAGTGGAGTTTGCAACTGAAAAGAAACTTTGTGTTCCCAACAAGCTAAGTGAAGGTCGGCTTTCACACACACTTATCTCTCAGAAATGAGCATGTGGAGAGACGTTCGTTCATCTAGCACAAAGGGAACGGGTTGCAGGAGAAACTTTTACTCTGGTTTCTCAGTCTGTTTCCTAGTGCCGGTTTGAAGTTCCTGCAGTTTTCTCTGTAAAACCGAGTTGGAGCTAGTACCTCCCCATATATATGTATGGAGTGGAGTTTGCAGTTGAAAAGAAACTTTGTGTTCCCAACAAGCTAGGTGAATGACGGCTTTCACACACACATATCTCTCAGAACTAAGCATGAGGAGAGACGTTCGTTCATCTAGCACAAAGGGAACTGGTTGCAACAGAAACATTTACTCGGGTTTCTCAGTCTGTTTCCTAGTGCCGGTTTGAAGTTCCTGCAGTTTTCACTGTAAAACCGAGTTGGAGCTAGTACCTCCCCATATATATGTATGGAGTGGAGTTTGCAACTGAAAAGAAACTTTGTGTTCCCAACAAAATAAATGAAGGTCGGCTTTCACACACACATCTCTCAGAACTGAGCATGAGGAGAGACGTACGTTCATCTAGCACAAAGGGAACGGGTTGCAGGAGAAACTTTTACTCTGGTTTCTCAGTCTCTTTCCTAGTGCCGGTTTGAAGTTCCTGCAGTTTTCACTGTAAAACCGAGTTCAAGCTAGTACCTCCCCATATATATGTATGGATTGGAGTTTGCCACTGAAAACAAACTTTGTGTTCCCAACAAGCTACTTGAAGAACGGCTTTCACACAGACTTATCTCTCAGAACTGAGCAAGTGGAGAGACTTTCGTTCATCTAGCACAAAGGGAACGGGTTGCAGGAGAAACTTTTACTCTGGTTTCTCAGTCTGTTTCCTAGTGCCGGTTTGAAGTTCCTGCATTTTTCACTGTAAAATCGAGTTGGAGCTAGTTCCTCCACATATATATGTATGGAGTGGATTTTGCAACTGAAAAGAAACTTTGTGTTCCCAACAAGCTAGGTGAAGGACGGCTTTCACACAGACTTATCTCTCAGAAATGAGCATGTGGAGAGACTTTTGTTCATCTGGCACAAAGTGAAAGGGTTGCAGGAGAAACTTTTACTCTCGTTTCTCAGTCTGTTTCCTGTTGCCGCTTTGAAGTTCCTGCAGTTTTCACTGTAAAACCGAGTTGGAGCTAGTACCTCCCCATATATATGTATCGAGTGGAGTTTGCAAGTGAAAAGTAACTTTGTGTTCCCAACAAGCTAGGTGAAGGACGGCTTTCACACACACTTATCTCTCAAAACTGAACATGTGGAGAGACGTTCGTTCATCTAGCACCAAGGGAACGGGTTGCAGGAGAAACTTTTACTCTGGTTTCTCAGTCTGTTTCCTAGTGCCGGTTTGAATTTCCTGCAGTTTTCACTGTAAAACCGAGTTGGAGCTAGTACCTCCCCATATATATGTATGGATTGGAGTTTGCAACTGAAAAGAAACTTTGTGTTCCCAACAAGCTAGTTGAAGGACGGCATTCACACACATTTATCTCTCAGAACTGAGGATGTGGAGAGACTTTCGTTCATCTAGCACAAAGGGAAGAGTTTGCAGGAGAAACTTTTATTCTGGTTTCTCAGTTTGTTTCCTAGTGCCGGTTTGAAGTTCCTGCAGTTTTCACTGTAAAACCGAGTTGGAGCTAGTACCTCCCCATATATATGTATGGAGTGGAGTTTGCAACTGAAAAGAAACTTTGTGTTCCCAACAAGCTATGTGAAGGACGGCTTTCACACACACTTATCTCTCAGAACTGAGCATGTGGAGAGACGTTCGTTCATCTAGCACAAAGGAAACGGGTTGCAGGAGAAACTTTTACTCTGGTTTCTCAGTCTGTTTCCTAGTGCCGGTTTGAAGTACCTGCAGTTTTCACTGTAAAACCGAGTTGGAGCTAGTACCTCCCCATATATATGTATGGAGTGTAGTTTGCAACTGAAAAGAAACTTTGTGTTCCCAACAAGCTATGTGAAGGACGGCTTTCACACACACTTATCTCTCAGAACTGAGCATGTGGAGAGACGTTCGTTCATCTAGCACAAAGGGAACGGGTTGCAGGAGAAACATTTACTCTGGTTTCTCAGTCTGTTTCCTGGTGCCGGTTTGAAGTTCCTGCAGTTTTCACTGTAAAACCGAGTTGGAGCTAGTACCTCCCCATATATATGTATCGAGTGGAGTTTGCTAGTGAAAAGAAACTTTGTGTTCCCAACAAGCTAGGTGATGGGCGGCTTTCACACACACATATCTCTCAGAACTGAGCATGTGGAGAGACGTTCGTTCATCTAGCACAAAGGGAACGGGTTGCAGGAGAAACTTTTACTCTGGTTTCTCAGTCTGTTTCCTATCGCCGGTTTGAAGTTCCTGCAGTTTTCACTGTAAAACCGAGTTGGAGCTAGTACCTCCCCATATATATGTATGGATTGGAGTTTGCAACTGAAAAGAAGCTTTGTGTTCCCAACAAGCTAGGTGAATGACGGCTTCCACACACACATATCTCTCAGAACTGAGCATGAGGAGAGACGTTCGTTCATCAAGCACAAAGGGAACGGGTTGCAACTGAAACATTTACTCTGGTTTCTCAGTCTGTTTCCTAGTGCCGGTTTGAAGTTCCTGCAGTTATCACTGTAAAACCGAGTTGGAGCTAGTACCTCCGCATATATATGTATGGAGTGGAGTTTGCAACTGAAAAGAAACTTTGTGTTCCCAACAAACTAAGTGAAGGTCGGCTTTCACACACACTTATCTCTCAGAACTGAGCATGTGGAGAGACTTTCGTTCATCTAGCACCAAGGGAACGGGTTGCAGGAGAAACTTTTACTCTGGTTTCTCAGTCTGTTTCCTAGTGCCGGTTTGAAGTTCCTGCAGTTTTCACTGTAAAACCGAGTTGGAGCTAGTACCAACCCATATATATGTATGGAGTGGAGTTTGCAAGTGAAACAAAACTTTGTGTTCAGAACAAGCTAGGTGAAGGACGGCTATCACACACAAATATCTCTCAGAACTGAGCATGTGGAGAGACGTTCGTTCATCTAGCACAAAGGGAACGGGTTGCAGGAGAAACTTTTACACTGGTTTCTCAGTCTGTTTCCTAGTGCCGGTTTGAAGTTCCTGCAGTTTTCACTGTAAAACCGATTTGGAGCTAGTACCTCCCCATATATATGTTTCGAGTGGAGTTTGCAAGTGAAAAGTAACTTTGTGTTCCCAACAAGCTAGGTGAAGGACGGCTTTCACACACACTTATCTCTCAGAACTGAGCATGTGGAGAGACGTTCGTTCATCTAGCACAAAGGGAACGGGTTGCAGGAGAAACTTTTACTCTGGTTTCTCAGTCTGTTTCCTGTTGCCGCTTTGAAGTTCCTGCATTTTTCACTGTAAAACCGAGTTGGAGCTAGTACCTCCCCATATATATGTATGGAGTGGAGTTTGCAAGTGAAAAGAAACTTTGTGTTCAGAACAAGCTAGGTGAAGGACGGCTTTCACACACACATATCTCTCAGAACTGAGCATGTGGAGAGACGTTCGTTCATCTAGCACAAAGGGAACGGGTTGCAAGAGAAAATTTTTCTCTGGTTTCTCAGTCTGTTTCCAAGTGCCGGTTTGAAGTTCCGGCAGTTTTCCCTGTAAAACCGAGTTGGAGATAGTACCTCCCCATAAATATGTATGGAGTGGAGTTTGCACCTTAAAAGAAACTTTGTGTTCCCAACAAGCTAGTTGAAGGACGTCATTCACACACATTTATCTCTCAGAACTGAGCATGTGGAGAGACGTTCGTTCATCTAGCACAAAGGGAACAGTTTGCAGGAGAAACTTTTATTCTGTTTTCTCAGCTTGTTTCCTAGTGCCGGTTTGTAGTTCCTGCAGTTTTCACTGTAAAATCGAGTTGGAGCTAGTACCTCCCCATATATATGTATGGAGTGGAGTTTGCAACTGAAAAGAAACTTTGTGTTCCCAACAAGCTAAGTGAAGGTCGGCTTTCACACACACTTATCTCTCAGAACTGAGCATGTGGAGAGACATTCGTTCATCTACCACAAAGGGAACGGGTTGCAGGAGAAACATTTTCTCTGGTTTCTCAGTCTGTTTCCTAGTGCCGGTTTGAAGTACCTGCAGTTTTCACTGTAAAACCGAGTTGGAGCTAGTACCTCCCCATATATATGTATGGAGTGGAGATTGCTGTTGAAAAGAATCTTTGTGTTCCCAACAAGCTAGGTGAATGACGGCTTTCACACACACATATCTCTCAGAACTGAGCATGAGTAGAGAATTTCGTTCATCTAGCACAAAGGGAACGGGTTGCAACAGAAACATTTACTCGGGTTTCTCAGTCTGTTTCCTAGTGCCTGTTTGAATTTCCTGCAGTTTTCAGTGTAAAACCGAGTTGGAGCTAGTACCTCCCCATATATATGTATGGAGTGGAGTTTGCAACTGAAAAGAAACTTTGTGTTCCCAACAAAATAAATGAAGGTCGGCTTTCACACACACTTATCTCTCAGAACTGAGCATGTGGAGAGACGTTCGTTCATCTAGCAAAAAGGGAACGGGTTGCAGGAGACCTTTTATTCTGGTTTCTCAGTTTGTTTCCTAGTGCCGGTTTGAAGTTCCTGCAGTTTTCACTGTAAAACAGAGTTGGAGCTAGTACCTCCCCATATATATGTATGGAGTGGAGTTTGCATCTGAAAAGAAACTTTGTGTTCCCAACAAGCTAAGTGAAGGTCGGATTTCACACACACTTATCTCTCAGAACTGAGCATGTGGAGAGACGTTCGTTCATCTACCACAAAGGGAACGGGTTGCAGGAGAAACTTTACTCTGGTTTCTCAGTCTGTTTCCTAGTGCCGGTTTGAAGTTCCTGCAGTTTTCACTGTAAAACCGAGTTGGAGCTAGTACCTCCCCATATATATGTATGGAGTGGAGTTTGCTGTTGAAAAGAAACTTTGTGTTCACAATAAGCTAGGTGAATGACGGCTTTCACACACACATATCTCTCAGAATTGAGCATGAGGAGAGACTTCCGTTCATCTAGCACAAAGGGAACGGGTTGCAACAGAAACATTTACTCGGGTTTCTCAGTCTGTTTCCTAGTGCCGGTTTGAATTTCCTGCAGTTTTCACTGTAAAACCGAGTTGGAGCTAGTACATCCCCATATATATGTATGGAGTGGAGTTTGCAACTGAAAAGAAACTTTGTGTTCCTAACAAAATAACTGAAGGTCGGCTTTCACACACACTTATCTCTCAGAACTGAGCATGTGGAGAGACTTTCGTTCATCTAACACAAATTGAACGGGTTGCAGGAGAAACTTTTACTCTGGTTTCTCAGTCTGTTTCCTGTTGCCGCTTTGAAGTTCCTGCAGTTTTCACTGTAAAACCGAGTTGGAGCTAGTACCTCCCCATATATATGTATGGAGTGGAGTTTGCAAGTGAAAAGAAACTTTGTGTTCAGAACAAGCTATGTGAAGGACGGCTTTCACACACACATATCTCTCAGAACTGAGCATGTGGAGAGACGTTCGTTCATCTAGCACAAAGGGAACGGTTTGCAGGAGAAAGTTTTACTCTGGTTTCTCAGTCTGTTTCCTAGTGCCGGTTTGAAGTTCCTGCAGTTTTCACTGTAAAACCGATTTGGAGCTAGTACCTCCCCATATATATGTTTCGAGTGGAGTTTGCAAGTGAAAAGTAACTTTGTGTTCCCAACAAGTTAGGTGAAGGACGGCTTTCACACACACTTATCTCTCAGAACTGAGCATGTGGAGAGACGTTCGTTCATCTAGCACAAAGGGAACGGGTTGCAGGAGACCTTTTATTCTGGTTTCTCTGTTTGTTTCCTAGTGCCGGTTTGAAGTTCCTGCAGTTTTCACTGTAAAACCGAGTTGGAGCTAGTACCTCCCCATATATATGTATGGAGTGGAGTAGCAACTGAAAAGATACTTTGTGTTCCCAACAAGCTAAGTGAAGGTCGGCTTTCACACACACTTATCTCTCAGAAATGAACATGTGGAGAGACGTTCGTTCATCTAGCACAAAGGGAACGGGTTGCAGGAGAAACTTTTACTCTGGTTTCTCAGTCTGTTTCCTAGTGCCGGTTTGAAGTTCCTGCAGTTTTCTCTGTAAAACCGAGTTGGAGCTAGTACCTCCCCATATATATGTATGGAGTGGAGTTTGCAGTTGAAAAGAAACTTTGTGTTCCCAACAAGCTAGGTGAATGACGGCTTTCACACACACATATCTCTCAGAACTAAGCATGAGGAGAGACTTTCGTTCATCTAGCACAAAGGGAACTGGTTGCAACAGAAACATTTACTCGGGTTTCTCAGTCTGTTTCCTAGTGCCGGTTTGAAGTTCCTGCAGTTTTCACTGTAAAACCGAGTTGGAGCTAGTACCTCCCCATATATATGTATGGAGTGGAGTTTGCAACTGAAAAGAAACTTTGTGTTCCCAACAAAATAACTGAAGGTCGGCTTTCACACACACATCTCTCAGAACTGAGCATGTGGAGAGACGTACGTTCATCTAGCACAAAGGGAACGGGTTGCAGGAGAAACTTTTACTCTGGTTTCTCAGTCTCTTTCCTAGTGCCGGTTTGAAGTTCCTGCAGTTTTCACTGTAAAACCGAGTTGAAGCTAGTACCTCCCCATATATATGTATGGAGTGGAGTTTGCATCTGAAAAGAAACTTTGTGTTCCCAACAAGCTAAGTGAAGGTCGGATTTCACACACACTTATCTCTCAGAACTGAGCATGTGGAGAGACGTTCGTTCATCTACCACAAAGGGAACGGGTTGCAGGAGAAACTTTACTCTGGTTTCTCAGTCTGTTTCCTAGTGCCGGTTTGAAGTTCCTGCAGTTTTCACTGTAAAACCGAGTTGGAGCTAGTACCTCCCCATATATATGTATGGAGTGGAGTTTGCTGTTGAAAAGAAACTTTGTGTTCACAACAAGCTAGGTGAATGACGGCTTTCACACACACATATCTCTCAGAATTGAGCATGAGGAGAGACTTCCGTTCATCTAGCACAAAGGGAACGGGTTGCAACAGAAACATTTACTCGGGTTTCTCAGTCTGTTTCCTAGTGCCGGTTTGAATTTCCTGCAGTTTTCACTGTAAAACCGAGTTGGAGCTAGTACATCCCCATATATATGTATGGAGTGGAGTTTGCAACTGAAAAGAAACTTTGTGTTCCTAACAAAATAACTGAAGGTCGGCTTTCACACACACTTATCTCTCAGAACTGAGCATGTGGAGAGACGTTCGTTCATCTAGCACAAAAGGAACGGGTTGCAGGAGAAACTTTTACTCTGGTTTCTCAGTCTCTTTCCTAGTGCCGGTTTGATGTTCCTGCAGTTTTCACTGTAAAACCGAGTTGAAGCTAGTACCTCCCCATATATATGTATGGATTGGAGTTTGCCACTGAAAACAAACTTTGTGTTCCCAACAAGCTAGTTGAAGGACGGCTTTCACACACACTTATCTCTCAGAACTGAGCAAGTGGAGAGACGTTCTTTCATATAGCACAAAGGGAACGGGTTGCAGGAGAAACTTTTACTCTGTTTTCTCAGTCTGTTTCCTAGTGCCGCTTTGAAGTTCCTGCATTTTTCACTGTAAAACCGAGTTGGAGCTAGTACCTCCCCATATATATGTATGGAGTGGATTTTGCAACTGAAAAGAAACTTTGTGTTCCCAACAAGCTAGGTGAAGGACGGCTTTCACACAGACTTATCTCTCAGAAATGAGCATGTGGAGAGACTTTCGTTCATCTAACACAAAGTGAACGGGTTGCAGGAGAAACTTTTACTCTGGTTTCTCAGTCTGTTTCCTGTTGCCGCTTTGAAGTTCCTGCAGTTTTCACTGTAAAACCGAGTTGGAGCTAGTACCTCCCCATATATATGTATGGAGTGGAGTTTGCAAGTGAAAAGAAACTTTGTGTTCAGAACAAGCTAGGTGAAGGACGGCTTTCACACACACATATCTCTCAGAACTGAGCATGTGGAGAGACGTTCGTTCATCTAGCACAAAGGGAACGGTTTGCAGGAGAAAGTTTTACTCTGGTTTCTCAGTCTGTTTCCTAGTGCCGGTTTGAAGTTCCTGCAGTTTTCACTGTAAAACCGATTTGGAGCTAGTACCTCCCCATATATATGTTTCGAGTGGAGTTTGCAAGTGAAAAGTAACTTTGTGTTCCCAACAAGTTAGGTGAAGGACGGCTTTCACACACACTTATCTCTCAGAACTGAGCATGTGGAGAGACGTTCGTTCATCTAGCACAAAGGGAACGCGTTGCAGGAGACCTTTTATTCTGGTTTCTCTGTTTGTTTCCTAGTGCCGGTTTGAAGTTCCTGCAGTTTTCACTGTAAAACCGAGTTGGAGCTAGTACCTCCCCATATATATGTATGGAGTGGAGTTTGCAACTGAAAAGAAACTTTGTGTTCCCAACAAGCTAAGTGAAGGTCGGCTTTCACACACACTTATCTCTCAGAAATGAGCATGTGGAGAGACGTTCGTTCATCTAGCACAAAGGGAACGGGTTGCAGGAGAAACTTTTACTCTGGTTTCTCAGTCTGTTTCCTAGTGCCGGTTTGAAGTTCCTGCAGTTTTCTCTGTAAAACCGAGTTGGAGCTAGTACCTCCCCATATATATGTATGGAGTGGAGTTTGCAGTTGAAAAGAAACTTTGTGTTCCCAACAAGCTAGGTGAATGACGGCTTTCACACACACATATCTCTCAGAACTAAGCATGAGGAGAGACGTTCGTTCATCTAGCACAAAGGGAACTGGTTGCAACAGAAACATTTACTCGGGTTTCTCAGTCTGTTTCCTAGTGCCGGTTTGAAGTTCCTGCAGTTTTCACTGTAAAACCGAGTTGGAGCTAGTACCTCCCCATATATATGTATGGAGTGGAGTTTGCAACTGAAAAGAAACTTTGTGTTCCCAACAAAATAACTGAAGGTCGGCTTTCACACACACATCTCTCAGAACTGAGCATGTGGAGAGACGTACGTTCATCTAGCACAAAGGGAACGGGTTGCAGGAGAAACTTTTACTCTGGTTTCTCAGTCTCTTTCCTAGTGCCGGTTTGAAGTTCCTGCAGTTTTCACTGTAAAACCGAGTTGAAGCTAGTACCTCCCCATATATATGTATGGATTGGAGTTTGCCACTGAAAACAAACTTTGTGTTCCCAACAAGCTATTTGAAGAACGGCTTTCACACAGACTTATCTCTCAGAACTGAGCAAGTGGAGAGACTTTCGTTCATCTAGCACAAAGGGAACGGGTTGCAGGAGAAACTTTTACTCTGGTTTCTCAGTCTGTTTCCTAGTGCCGGTTTGAAGTTCCTGCATTTTTCACTGTAAAATCGAGTTGGAGCTAGTTCCTCCACATATATATGTATGGAGTGGATTTTGCAACTGAAAAGAAACTTTGTGTTCCCAACAAGCTAGGTGAAGGACGGCTTTCACACAGACTTATCTCTCAGAAATGAGCATGTGGAGAGACTTTTGTTCATCTGGCACAAAGTGAAAGGGTTGCAGGAGAAACTTTTACTCTCGTTTCTCAGTCTGTTTCCTGTTGCCGCTTTGAAGTTCCTGCAGTTTTCACTGTAAAACCGAGTTGGAGCTAGTACCTCCCCATATATATGTATCGAGTGGAGTTTGCAAGTGAAAAGTAACTTTGTGTTCCCAACAAGCTAGGTGAAGGACGGCTTTCACACACACTTATCTCTCAAAACTGAACATGTGGAGAGACGTTCGTTCATCTAGCACCAAGGGAACGGGTTGCAGGAGAAACTTTTACTCTGGTTTCTCAGTCTGTTTCCTAGTGCCGGTTTGAATTTCCTGCAGTTTTCACTGTAAAACCGAGTTGGAGCTAGTACCTCCCCATATATATGTATGGATTGGAGTTTGCAACTGAAAAGAAACTTTGTGTTCCCAACAAGCTAGTTGAAGGACGGCATTCACACACATTTATCTCTCAGAACTGAGGATGTGGAGAGACGTTCGTTCATCTAGCACAAAGGGAAGAGTTTGCAGGAGAAACTTTTATTCTGGTTTCTCAGTTTGTTTCCTAGTGCCGGTTTGAAGTTCCTGCAGTTTTCACTGTAAAACCGAGTTGGAGCTAGTACCTCCCCATATATATGTATGGAGTGGAGTTTGCAACTGAAAAGAAACTTTGTGTTCCCAACAAGCTAAGTGAAGTTCGGCTTTCACACACACTTATCTCTCAGAACTGAGCATGTGGAGAGACGTTCGTTCATCTAGCACAAAGGAAACGGGTTGCAGGAGAAACTTTTACTCTGGTTTCTCAGTCTGTTTCCTAGTGCCGGTTTGAAGTACCTGCAGTTTTCACTGTAAAACCGAGTTGGAGCTAGTACCTCCCCATATATATGTATGGAGTGTAGTTTGCAACTGAAAAGAAACTTTGTGTTCCCAACAAGCTATGTGAAGGACGGCTTTCACACACACTTATCTCTCAGAACTGAGCATGTGGAGAGACGTTCGTTCATCTAGCACAAAGGGAACGGGTTGCAGGAGAAACATTTACTCTGGTTTCTCTGTTTGTTTCCTAGTGCCGGTTTGAAGTTCCTGCAGTTTTCACTGTAAAACCGAGTTGGAGCTTGTACCTCCCCATATATATGTATGGAGTGGAGTTTGCAACTGAAAAGAAACTTTGTGTTCCCAACAAGCTAAGTGAAGGTCGGCTTTCACACACACTTATCTCTCAGAAATGAGCATGTGGAGAGACGTTCGTTCATCTAGCACAAAGGGAACGGGTTGCAGGAGAAACTTTTACTCTGGTTTCTCAGTCTGTTTCCTAGTGCCGGTTTGAAGTTCCTGCAGTTTTCTCTGTAAAACCGAGTTGGAGCTAGTACCTCCCCATATATATGTATGGAGTGGAGTTTGCAGTTGAAAAGAAACTTTGTGTTCCCAACAAGCTAGGTGAATGACGGCTTTCACACACACATATCTCTCAGAACTAAGCATGAGGAGAGACGTTCGTTCATCTAGCACAAAGGGAACTGGTTGCAACAGAAACATTTACTCGGGTTTCTCAGTCTGTTTCCTAGTGCCGGTTTGAAGTTCCTGCAGTTTTCACTGTAAAACCGAGTTGGAGCTAGTACCTCCCCATATATATGTATGGAGTGGAGTTTGCAACTGAAAAGAAACTTTGTGTTCCCAACAAAATAACTGAAGGTCGGCTTTCACACACACATCTCTCAGAACTGAGCATGTGGAGAGACGTACGTTCATCTAGCACAAAGGGAACGGGTTGCAGGAGAAACTTTTACTCTGGTTTCTCAGTCTCTTTCCTAGTGCCGGTTTGAAGTTCCTGCAGTTTTCACTGTAAAACCGAGTTGAAGCTAGTACCTCCCCATATATATGTATGGATTGGAGTTTGCCACTGAAAACAAACTTTGTGTTCCCAACAAGCTATTTGAAGAACGGCTTTCACACAGACTTATCTCTCAGAACTGAGCAAGTGGAGAGACTTTCGTTCATCTAGCACAAAGGGAACGGGTTGCAGGAGAAACTTTTACTCTGGTTTCTCAGTCTGTTTCCTAGTGCCGGTTTGAAGTTCCTGCATTTTTCACTGTAAAATCGAGTTGGAGCTAGTTCCTCCACATATATATGTATGGAGTGGATTTTGCAACTGAAAAGAAACTTTGTGTTCCCAACAAGCTAGGTGAAGGACGGCTTTCACACAGACTTATCTCTCAGAAATGAGCATGTGGAGAGACTTTTGTTCATCTGGCACAAAGTGAAAGGGTTGCAGGAGAAACTTTTACTCTCGTTTCTCAGTCTGTTTCCTGTTGCCGCTTTGAAGTTCCTGCAGTTTTCACTGTAAAACCGAGTTGGAGCTAGTACCTCCCCATATATATGTATCGAGTGGAGTTTGCAAGTGAAAAGTAACTTTGTGTTCCCAACAAGCTAGGTGAAGGACGGCTTTCACACACACTTATCTCTCAAAACTGAACATGTGGAGAGACGTTCGTTCATCTAGCACCAAGGGAACGGGTTGCAGGAGAAACTTTTACTCTGGTTTCTCAGTCTGTTTCCTAGTGCCGGTTTGAATTTCCTGCAGTTTTCACTGTAAAACCGAGTTGGAGCTAGTACCTCCCCATATATATGTATGGATTGGAGTTTGCAACTGAAAAGAAACTTTGTGTTCCCAACAAGCTAGTTGAAGGACGGCATTCACACACATTTATCTCTCAGAACTGAGGATGTGGAGAGACGTTCGTTCATCTAGCACAAAGGGAAGAGTTTGCAGGAGAAACTTTTATTCTGGTTTCTCAGTTTGTTTCCTAGTGCCGGTTTGAAGTTCCTGCAGTTTTCACTGTAAAACCGAGTTGGAGCTAGTACCTCCCCATATATATGTATGGAGTGGAGTTTGCAACTGAAAAGAAACTTTGTGTTCCCAACAAGCTAAGTGAAGTTCGGCTTTCACACACACTTATCTCTCAGAACTGAGCATGTGGAGAGACGTTCGTTCATCTAGCACAAAGGAAACGGGTTGCAGGAGAAACTTTTACTCTGGTTTCTCAGTCTGTTTCCTAGTGCCGGTTTGAAGTACCTGCAGTTTTCACTGTAAAACCGAGTTGGAGCTAGTACCTCCCCATATATATGTATGGAGTGTAGTTTGCAACTGAAAAGAAACTTTGTGTTCCCAACAAGCTATGTGAAGGACGGCTTTCACACACACTTATCTCTCAGAACTGAGCATGTGGAGAGACGTTCGTTCATCTAGCACAAAGGGAACGGGTTGCAGGAGAAACATTTACTCTGGTTTCTCAGTCTGTTTCCTGGTGCCGGTTTGAAGTTCCTGCAGTTTTCACTGTAAAACCGAGTTGGAGCTAGTACCTCCCCATATATATGTATCGAGTGGAGTTTGCTAGTGAAAAGAAACTTTGTGTTCCCAACAAGCTAGGTGATGGGCGGCTTTCACACACACATATCTCTCAGAACTGAGCATGTGGAGAGACGTTCGTTCATCTAGCACAAAGGGAACGGGTTGCAGGAGAAACTTTTACTCTGGTTTCTCAGTCTGTTTCCTATCGCCGGTTTGAAGTTCCTGCAGTTTTCACTGTAAAACCGAGTTGGAGCTAGTACCTCCCCATATATATGTATGGATTGGATTTTGCAACTGAAAAGAAGCTTTGTGTTCCCAACAAGCTAGGTGAATGACGGCTTCCACAAACACATATCTCTCAGAACTGAGCATGAGGAGAGACGTTCGTTCATCAAGCACAAAGGGAACGGGTTGCAACTGAAACATTTACTCTGGTTTCTCAGTCTGTTTCCTAGTGCCGGTTTGAAGTTCCTGCAGTTATCACTGTAAAACCGATTTGGAGCTAGTACCTCCGCATATATATGTATGGAGTGGAGTTTGCAACTGAAAAGAAACTTTGTGTTCCCAACAAACTAAGTGAAGGTCGGCTTTCACACACACTTATCTCTCAGAACTGAGCATGTGGAGAGACTTTCGTTCATCTAGCACCAAGGGAACGGGTTGCAGGAGAAACTTTTACTCTGGTTTCTCAGTCTGTTTCCTAGTGCCGGTTTGAAGTTCCTGCAGTTTTCACTGTAAAACCGAGTTGGAGCTAGTACCAACCCATATATATGTATGGAGTGGAGTTTGCAAGTGAAACGAAACTTTGTGTTCAGAACAAGCTAGGTGAAGGACGGCTTTCACACACAAATATCTCTCAGAACTGAGCATGTGGAGAGACGTTCGTTCATCTAGCACAAAGGGAACGGGTTGCAGGAGAAACTTTTACACTGGTTTCTCAGTCTGTTTCCTAGTGCCGGTTTGAAGTTCCTGCAGTTTTCACTGTAAAACCGATTTGGAGCTAGTACCTCCCCATATATATGTTTCGAGTGGAGTTTGCAAGTGAAAAGTAACTTTGTGTTCCCAACAAGCTAGGTGAAGGACGGCTTTCACACACACTTATCTCTCAGAACTGAGCATGTGGAGAGACTTTCGTTCATCTAGCACAAAGGGAACGGGTTGCAGGAGAAACATTTACTCTGGTTTCTCAGTCTGTTTCCTGGTGCCGGTTTGAATTTCCTGCAGTTTTCACTGTAAAACCGAGTTGGAGCTAGTACCTCCCCATATATATGTATCGAGTGGAGTTTGCAAGTGAAAAGAAACTTTGTGTTCCCAACAAGCTAGGTGATGGATTGCTTTCACACACACATATCTCTCAGAACTGAGCATGTGGAGAGACGTTCGTTCATCTAGCAAAAAAGGAACGCGTTGCAGGAGAAACTTTTTGTCTGGTTTCTCAGTCTGTTTCCAAGTGCGGGTTTGAAGTTCCGGCAGTTTTCACTGTAAAACCGAGTTGGAGCTAGTACCTCCCCATAAATATGTATGGAGTGGAGTTTGCACCTTAAAAGAAACTTTGTGTTCCCAACAAGCTAGGTGAAGTTCGGCTTTCAAACACACTTATCTCTCAGAACTGAGCTTGTGGAGAGAAGTTCGTTCATCTAGCACAAAGGGAAAGGGTTGCAGGAGAAACTTTTCCCCTGGTTTCTCAGTCTCTTTCCTAGTGCCGGTTTGAAGTTCCTGCAGTTTTCACTGTAAAACCAAGTTGGAGTTAGTACCTCCCTTTATATATGTATGGAGGGGAGTTTGCAACTAAAAATAAACTTTGTGTTCCCAACAAGATATGTGAAGGACGGCTTTCACACACACTTATCTCTCAGAACTGAGCATGTGGAGAGACGTTCGTTCATCTAGCACAAAGGGAACGGGTGGCAAGAGAAACTTTTACTCTGGTTTCTCAGTCTGTTTCCTGTTGCCGCTTTGAAGTTCCTGCAGTTTTCACTGTAAAACCGAGTTGGAGCTAGTACCTCCCCATATATATGTATGGATTGGAGTTTGCAAGTGAAAAGAAACTTTGTGTTCAAAACAAGCTAGGTGAAGGACGGCTTTCACACACACATATCTCTCAGAACTGAGCATGTGGAGAGACGTTCGTTCATCTAGCACAAAGGGAACGGATTGCAGGAGAAACATTTACTCTGGTTTCTCAGTCTGTTTCCTAGTTCCGGTTTGAAGTTCCTGCAGTTTTCACTGTAAAACCGATTTGGAGCTAGGACCTCCCCATATATATGTATCGAGTGGAGTTTACAAGTGAAAAGAAACTTTGTGTTCCCAACAAGCTAGGTGAAGGACGGCTTTCACACACACTTATCTCTCAGAACTGAGCATGTGGAGAGACGTTCGTTCATCCAGCACAAAGGGAACGGGTTGCAGGAGAAACTTTTACTCTGGTTTCTCAGTCTGTTTCCTAGTGCCGGTTTGAAGTTCCTGCATATTTCACTGTAAAACCGAGTTGGAGATAGTACCTCCCCATATATATGTATGGATTGGAGTTTGCAACTGAAAAGAAACTTTGTGTTCCCAACAAGCTAGGTGAATGACGGCTTTCACACACACATATCTCTCAGAACTCAGCATGTGGAGAGACGTTCGTTTATCTAGCAAAAAGGGAACGGGTTGCAACAGAAACATTTACTCTGGTTTCTCAGTCTGTTTCCAAGTGCCGGTTTGAAGTTCCTGCAGTTTTCACTGTAAAATCGAGTTGGAGCTTGTACCACCCCATATATATGTATGGAGTGGAGTTTGCAACTGAAAAGAAACTTTGTGTTCCTAACAAGCTAGGTGATGTACGGCATTCACACACATTTATCTCTCAGAAGTGAGCATTTGGAGAGACGTTCGTTCATCTAGCACAAAGGGAAAAGGATGCAGGAGAAACATTTTCTCTGGTTTCTCAGTCTGTTTCCTAGTGCCGGTTTGAAGTTTCTGCAGTTTTCACCGTAAAACCGAGTTAGAGTTATTTCCTCCCCATATATATGTATGGATTGGAGTTTGCAACTTAAAAGAAACTTTGTTTTCCCAACAAGCTAGGTGAAGGACGGCTTTCAAACACACTTATCTCTCTGAACTGAGCATGTGGAGAGACGTTCGTTCATCTAGCACAAAGGGAATGGGTTGCAGGTGAAACTTTTACTCTGGTTTCACAGTCTGTTTCCTAGTGCCGGTTTGAAGTTACTGCAGTTTTCACTGTACAATCGAGTTTGAGCTAGTACCTCCCCATATATATGTATGGAGTGGAGTTTGCAACTGAAAAGAAACTTTGTGTTCCCAACAAGCTAGGTGTAGGACGGCTTTCACACACAATTATCTGTCAGAACTGAGCATGTGGAGAGACGTTCGTTCATCTAGCAAAAAAAGAGAACGGTTTGCAAGAGAAACTTTTACTCTGGTTTCTCAGTCTGTTTCCTAGTGCCGGTTTGAATTTCCTGCAGTTTTCACTGTAAAACCGAGTTGGAGATAGTACATCCCCATATATATGTATTGAGTGGAGTTTGCAACTGAAAAGAAACTTTGTGTTCCCAACAAACTAGGTGAAAGACGGCCTTCACACACACTTATCTCTCAGAACAGAGCATGTGGAGAGACGTTCGTTCATCTAGCACAAAGGGAACGGTTTGCAGGAGAAACTTTTTCTCTGGTTTCTCAGTCTTTTTCCTAGTGCAGGTTTGAAGTTCCTGCAGTTTTCACTGTAAAACCGAGTTGGAGCTAGAACCTACCCATATATATGTATGGATTGGAGTTTGCCACTGAAAACAAACTTTGTGTTCCCAACAAGCTAGTTGAAGCGCGGCTTTCACACACACTTATCTCTCAGAACTGAGCATGTGGAGAGACGTTCGTTCATCTAGCACAAAGGGAACGGGTTCTAGGAGAAACTTTTACTCTGGTTTCTCAGTCTGTTTCCTAGTGCCGGTTTGACGTTCCTGCATTCTTCACTGTAAAACCGAGTTGGAGCTAGTACCTCCCCATATATATTTATGGAGTGGAGTTTGCAACTGAAAAGAAACTTTGTGTTCCCAACAAGCTATTTGAAGTACGGCTTTCACACACACTTATCTCTCAGAACTGAGCATGTGGAGAGACGTTCTTTCATCTAGCACAAAGGGAACGGGTTGCAGGAGAAACTTTTTCTCTGGTTTCTCAGTCTGTTTCCAAGTGCCGGTTTGAAGTTCCTGCAGTTTTCACTGTAAAACCGAGTTGGAGCTAGTACCTCCCCATAAATATGTATGGAGTGGAGTTTGCACCTGAAAAGAAACTTTGTGTTCCCAACAAGCTAGGTGAATGACGGCTTTCACACACACATAACTCTCAGGATTGAGCATGTGGAGAGACTTTCGTTCATCTAGCACAAAGGAAACGGATTGCAACAGAATCTTTTACTCTGGTTTCTAAGTCTGTTTCCTAGTGCTGGTTTGAAGTTCCTGCAGTTTTCACTGTAAAACCGAGTTGGAGCTTGTACCTCCCCATATATATGTATGGATTGGAGTTTGCAACTTAAAAGAAACTTTGTTTTCCCAACAAGCTAGGTGAAGGACGGCTTTCAAACACACTTATCTCTCAGAACTGAGCATGTGGAGAGACGTTCGTTCATCTAGCACAAAGGGAACGGGTTGCAGGAGAAACTTTTACTCTGGTTTCACAGTCTGTTTCCTAGTGCCGGTTTGAAGTTACTGCAGTTTTCACTGTACAATCGAGTTGGAGCTAGTACCTCCCCATATATATGTATGGAGTGGAGTTTGCAACTGAAAAGAAACTTTGTGTTCCCAACAAGCTAGGTGTAGGACGGCTTTCACACACAATTATCTGTCAGAATTGAGCATGTGGATAGACGTTCGTTCATCTAGCACAAAGAGAACGGTTTGCAAGAGAATCTTTTACTCTGGTTTCTCAGTCTGTTTCCTAGTGCCGGTTTGAATTTCCTGCAGTTTTCACTGTAAAACAGGGTTGGAGCTAGTACCTCCCCATATATATCTATGGAGTGGAATTTGCAACTGAAAAGTAATTTTGTGTTCCCAAAAAGATAGGTGAAGGACGGCTTTCACACACACTTATCTCTCAGAAATGAGCATGTGGAGAGACGTTCGTTCATCTAGCACAAAGGGAACGGGTTGCAGTAGAAACTTTTACTCTGGTTTCTCAGTCTGTTTCCCAGTGCCGGTTTGAAGTTCCTGCAGTTTTCACTGTAAAACCGAGTTGGAGATAGTACATCCCCATATATATGTATTGAGTGGAGTTTGCAACTGAAAAGAAACTTTGTGTTCCCAACAAACTAGGTGAAAGACGGCCTTCACACACACTTATCTCTCAGAACAGAGCATGTGGAGAGACGTTCGTTCATCTAGCACAAAGGGAACGGTTTGCAGGAGAAATTTTTTTTCTCTGGTTTCTCAGTCTTTTTCCTAGTGCAGGTTTGAAGTTCCTGCAGTTTTCACTGTAAAACCGAGTTGGAGCTAGAACCTACCCATATATATGTATGGATTGGAGTTTGCCACTGAAAACAAACTTTGTGTTCCCAACAAGCTAGTTGAAGCGCGGCTTTCACACACACTTATCTCTCAGAACTGAGCATGTGGAGAGACGTTCGTTCATCTAGCACAAAGGGAACGGGTTCTGGAGAAACTTTTACTCTGGTTTCTCAGTCTGTTTCCTAGTGCCGGTTTGACGTTCCTGCATTCTTCACTGTAAAACCGAGTTGGAGCTAGTACCTCCCCATATATATGTATGGAGTGGAGTTTGCAACTGAAAAGAAACTTTGTGTTCCCAACAAGCTATTTGAAGTACGGCTTTCACACACACTTATCTCTCAGAACTGAGCATGTGGAGAGACGTTCTTTCATCTAGCACAAAGGGAACGGGTTGCAGGAGAAACTTTTTCTCTGGTTTCTCAGTCTGTTTCCAAGTGCCGGTTTGAAGTTCCTGCAGTTTTCACTGTAAAACCGAGTTGGAGCTAGTACCTCCCCATAAATATGTATGGAGTGGAGTTTGCACCTGAAAAGAAACTTTGTGTTCCCAACAAGCTAGGTGAATGACGGCTTTCACACACACATAACTCTCAGGATTGAGCATGTGGAGAGACTTTCGTTCATCTAGCACAAAGGAAACGGATTGCAACAGAATCTTTTACTCTGGTTTCTAAGTCTGTTTCCTAGTGCTGGTTTGAAGTTCCTGCAGTTTTCACTGTAAAACCGAGTTGGAGCTTGTACCTCCCCATATATATGTATGGATTGGAGTTTGCAACTTAAAAGAAACTTTGTTTTCCCAACAAGCTAGGTGAAGGACGGCTTTCAAACACACTTATCTCTCAGAACTGAGCATGTGGAGAGACGTTCGTTCATCTAGCACAAAGGGAACGGGTTGCAGGAGAAACTTTTACTCTGGTTTCACAGTCTGTTTCCTAGTGCCGGTTTGAAGTTACTGCAGTTTTCACTGTACAATCGAGTTGGAGCTAGTACCTCCCCATATATATGTATGGAGTGGAGTTTGCAACTGAAAAGAAACTTTGTGTTCCCAACAAGCTAGGTGTAGGACGGCTTTCACACACAATTATCTGTCAGAATTGAGCATGTGGATAGACGTTCGTTCATCTAGCACAAAGAGAACGGTTTGCAAGAGAAACTTTTACTCTGGTTTCTCAGTCTGTTTCCTAGTGCCGGTTTGAATTTCCTGCAGTTTTCACTGTAAAACAGGGTTGGAGCTAGTACCTCCCCATATATATCTATGGAGTGGAATTTGCAACTGAAAAGTAATGTGTGTTCCCAAAAAGATAGGTGAAGGACGGCTTTCACACACACTTATCTCTCAGAAATGAGCATGTGGAGAGACGTTCGTTCATCTAGCACAAAGGGAACGGGTTGCAGTAGAAACTTTTACTCTGGTTTCTCAGTCTGTTTCCAAGTGCCGGTTTGAAGTTCCTGCAGTTTTCACTGTAAAACCGAGTTGGAGATAGTACATCCCCATATATATGCATTGAGTGGAGTTTGCAACTGAAAAGAAACTTTGTGTTCCCAACAAACTAGGTGAAAGACGGCCTTCACACACACTAATCTCTCAGAACAGAGCATGTGGAGAGACGTTCGTTCATCTAGCACAAAGGGAACGTTTTGCAGGAGAAACTTTTTCTCTGGTTTCTCAGTCTTTTTCCTAGTGCAGGTTTGAATTTCCTGCAGTTTTCACTGTAAAACCGAGTTGGAGCTAGAACCTACCCATATATATGTATGGATTGGAGTTTGCCACTGAAAACAAACTTTGTGTTCCCAACAAGCTAGTTGAAGCGCGGCTTTCACACACACTTATCTCTCAGAACAGAGCATGTGGAGAGACGTTCGTTCATCTAGCACAAAGGGAACGGGTTCCAGGAGAAACTTTTACTCTGGTTTCTCAGTCTGATTCCTAGTGCCGGTTTGACGTTCCTGCATTTTTCACTGTAAAACCGAGTTGGAGCTAGTACCTCCCCATATATATGTATGGAGTGGAGTTGGCAACTGAAAAGAAACTTTGTGTTCCCAACAAGCTATTTGAAGTACGGCTTTCACACACACTTATCTCTCAGAACTGAGCATGTGGAGAGACGTTCTTTCATCTAGCACAAAGGGAACGGGTTGCAGGAGAAACTTTTTCTCTGGTTTCTCAGTCTGTTTCCAAGTGCCGGTTTGAAGTTCCTGCAGTTTTCACTGTAAAAGCGAGTTGGAGCTAGTACCTCCCCATAAATATGTATGGAGTGGAGTTTGCACCTGAAAAGAAACTTTGTGTTCCCAACAAGCTAGGTGAATGACGGCTTTCACACACACATAACTCTCAGGATTGAGCATGTGGAGAGACGTTCGTTCATCTAGCACAAAGGAAACGGATTGCAACAGAATCTTTTACTCTGGTTTCTAAGTCTGTTTCCTAGTGCTGGTTTGAAGTTCCTGCAGTTTTCACTGTAAAACCGAGTTGGAGCTTGTACCTCCCCATATATATGTATGGAGTGGAGTTTGCAACTGAAAAGAAACTTTGTGTTCCCAACAAGCTAGGTGAAGGACGGCTTTCAAACACAATTATCTCTCAGAACTGAGCATGTGGAGAGACGTTCGTTCATCTAGCACAAAGAGAACGGTTTGCAGGAGAAACTTTTACTCTGGTTTCTCAGTCTGTTTCCTAGTGCCGGTTTGAAGTTCCTGCAGTTTTCACTGTAAAACAGAGTTGGAGCTAGTACTTCCCCATATATATCTATGGAGTGGAGTTTGCAACTGAAAAGTAATTTTGTGTTCCCAACAAGATAGGTGAAGTACGGATTTCACACACACTTATCTCTCAGAACTGAGCATGTGGAGAGACGTTCATTCATCTAGCACAAAGGGAACGGTTTGCAGGAGAAACTTTTTCTCTGGATTCTCAGTATTTTTCCTAGTGCCGGTTTGAAGTTCCTGCAGTTTTCACTGTAAAACAGAGTTGGAGCTAGAACCTCCCCATATATATGTATGGAGTGGAGTTTGCAAGTGAAAAGAAACTTTGTGTTCCCAACAAGCTAGGTGAAGCACGGATTTACCACACACTTATCTCTCAGAACTGAGCATGTGGAGAGACGATCGTTCATCTAGCACAAAGGGAACGGGTTGCAGGAGAAATTTTAATCTGGTTTCTCAGTCTGTTTCCTAGTGCCCGTTTGAAGTTCCTGAAGTTTTCACTGTAAAACCTAGTTGGAGCTAGTACCTCCCCATATATATGTATGGAGTGGAGTTTGCATTTGAAAAGAATCTTTGTGTTCCCAACAAGCTAGGTGAAGGACGGCTTTCACACACACTTATCTCTCAGAACTGAGCATGTGGAGAGATATTCGTTCATCTAGCACAAAGGGAACTGGTTTCAAGAGATAGTTTTTCTCTGCTTTCTCAGTCTGTTTCCTAGTGCCGGTTTGAAGTTCTTGCAGTTTTCACTGTAAAACAGATTTGGAGCTAGTACCTCCCCATATATATGTATGGAGTGGAGTTTGCAACTGAAAAGAAACTTTGTGTTCCCAACAAGCTAGGTGAAGGACGGCTTTCACACACACTTATCTCTCAGAACTGAGCATGTGGAGAGACGTTCGTTCATCTAGCACAAAGGGAACGGGTTGCAGGGAAACTTTTACTCTGGATTCTCAGTCTGTTTCCTAGTGCCGGTTTGAAGTTCCTGCAGTTTTCACTGTAAAATCGAGTTGGAGCTTGTACCTCCCCATATATATGTATGGAGTGGAGTTTGCAACTGAAAAGAAACTTTGTGTTCCTAACAAGCTAGGTGAAGGACGGCATTCACACACATTTATCTCTCAGAAGTGTGCATTTGGAGAGACGTTCGTTCATGTAGCACAAAGGGAACAGGATGCAGGAGAAACTTTTACTCTGGTTTCTCAGTCTCTTTCCTAGTGCCGGTTTGAAGTTCCTGCAGTTTTCACTGTAAAACCGAGTTGAAGCTAGTACCTCCCCATATATATGTATGAATTGGAGTTTGCCACTGAAAACAAACTTTGTGTTCCCAACAAGCTAGTTGAAGGACGGCTTTCACACACACTTATCTCTCAGAACTGAGCATGAGGAGAGACGTTCGTTTATCTAGCACAAAGGGAACGGGTTGCAACTGAAACATTTACACTGGTTTCTCAGTCTGTTTCCTAGTGCCGGTTTGAAGTTCCTGCAGTTTTCACTGTAAAACCGAGTTGGAGCTAGTACCTCCGCATATATATGTATGGAATGGAGTTTGCAACTGAAAAGAAATTTTGTGTTCACAACAAACTAAGTGAAGGTCGGCTTTCACACACACTTATCTCTCAGAACTGAGCATGTGGAGAGACATTCGTTCATCTAGCACAAAGGAACGGGTTGCAGGAGAAACATTTACTCTGGTTTCTCAGTCTCTTTCCTACTGCCGGTTTGTAGTTCCTGCAGTTTTCACTGTAAAACCGAGTTGGAGCTAGTACCTCCCCATATAATTGTATGGATTGGAGTTTGCCACTGAAAACAAACTTTGTGTTCCCAACAAGCTAGTTGTAGGACGGCTTTCACACACACTTATCTCTCAGAACTGAGCATGTGGAGAGACGTTCGTTCATCTAGCACAAAGGGAACGGGTTGCAGGAGAAACTTTTACTCTGGTTTCTCAGTCTGTTTCCTAGTGCCGGTTTGAATTTCCTGAATTTTTCACTGTAAAACTGAGTTGGAGCTAGTACCTCCCCATATATAAGTATGGAGTGGAGTTTGCACCTGAAAAGAAACTTTGTGTTCCCAACAAGCTATTTGAAGGACGGCTTTCACACACACTTATCTCTCAGAACTTAGCATGTGTAGAGACGTTAGTTCATCTAGCACAAAGGAAACGGATTGCAACAGAATCTTTTACTCTGGTTTCTAAGTCTGTTTCCTAGTGCTGGTTTGAAGTTCCTGCAGTTTTCACTGTAAAACAGAGTTGGAGCTAGAACCTCCCCATATATATGTATGGAGTGGAGTTTGCAAGTGAAAAGAAACTTTGTGTTCCCAACAAGCTAGGTGAAGCACGGATTTACCACACACTTATCTCTCAGAACTGAGCATGTGGAGAGACGTTCGTTCATCTAGCACAAAGGGAACGGGTTGCAGGAGAAATTTTACTCTGGTTTCTCAGTCTGTTTCCTAGTGCCCGTTTGAAGTTCCTGAAGTTTTCACTGTAAAACCGAGTTGGAGCTAGTACCTCCCCATATATATGTATGGAGTGGAGTTTGCATTTGAAAAGAATCTTTGTGTTCCCAACAAGCTAGGTGAAGGACGGCTTTCACACACACTTATCTCTCAGAACTGAGCATGTGGAGAGATATTCGTTCATCTAGCAAAAAGGGAACTGGTTTCAAGAGAAAGTTTTTCTCTGCTTTCTCAGTCTGTTTCCTAGTGCCGGTTTGAATTTCTTGCAGTTTTCACTGTAAAACAGATTTGGAGCTAGTACCTCCCCATATAAATGTATGGAGTGGAGTTTGCAACTGAAAAGAAACTTTGTGTTCCCAACAAGCTAGGTGAAGGACGGCTTTCACACACACTTATCTCTCAGAACTGAGCATGTGGAGAGACGTTCGTTCATCTAGCACAAAGGGAACGGGTTGCAGGGAAACTTTTACTCTGGATTCTCAGTCTGTTTCCTAGTGCCGGTTTGAAGTTCCTGCATTTTTCACTGTAAAACCGAGTTGGAGCTAGTACCTCCCCATATATATGTATGGAGTGGATTTTGCAACTGAAAAAAAACTTTGTGTTCCCAACAAGCTAGGTGAAGGACGGCTTTCACACAGACTTATCTCTCAGAAATGAGCATGTGGAGAGACTTTCGTTCATCTAACACAAAGTGAACAGATTGCAGGAGAAACTTTTACTCTTGTTTCTCAGTCTGTTTCCTAGTGCCGGTTTGAAGTTCCTGCAGTTTTCACTGTACAACCGAGTTGGAGCTAGTACCTCCCCATATATATGTATGGATTGGAGTTTGCAACTGAAAAGAAACTTTGTGTTCCCAACAAGCTAGGTGAATGACGGCTTTCACACACACATATCTCTCAGAACTGAGCATGAGGAGAGACGTTCGTTTATCTAGCACAAAGGGAACGGGTTGCAACTGAAACATTTACACTGGTTTCTCAGTCTGTTTCCTAGTGCCGGTTTGAAGTTCCTGCAGTTTTCACTGTAAAACCGAGTTGGAGCTAGTACCTCCGCATATATATGTATGGAATGGAGTTTGCAACTGAAAAGAAATTTTGTGTTCACAACAAACTAAGTGAAGGTCGGCTTTCACACACACTTATCTCTCAGAACTGAGCATGTGGAGAGACGTTCGTTCATCTAGCACAAAGGAACGGGTTGCAGGAGAAACTTTTACTCTGGTTTCTCAGTCTCTTTCCTACTGCCGGTTTGAAGTTCCTGCAGTTTTCACTGTAAAACCGAGTTGGAGCTAGTACCTCCCCATATATATGTATGGATTGGAGTTTGCCACTGAAAACAAACTTTGTGTTCCCAACAAGCTAGTTGTAGGACGGCTTTCACACACACTTATCTCTCAGAACTGAGCATGTGGAGAGACGTTCGTTCATCTAGCACAAAGGGAACGGGTTGCAGGAGAAACTTTTACTCTGGTTTCTCAGTCTGTTTCCTAGTGCCGGTTTGAATTTCCTGAATTTTTCACTGTAAAACTGAGTTGGAGCTAGTACCTCCCCATATATAAGTATGGAGTGGAGTTTGCACCTGAAAAGAAACTTTGTGTTCCCAACAAGCTATTTGAAGGACGGCTTTCACACACACTTATCTCTCAGAACTTAGCATGTGTAGAGACGTTAGTTCATCTAGCACAAAGGGAACGGTTTACAGGAGAAAATTTTTCTCTGGTTTCTCAGTCTGTTTCCAAGTGCCGGTTTGAATTTCCGGCAGTTTTCACTGTAAAACCGAGTTGGAGCTAGTACCTCCCCATAAATATGTATGGAGTGGAGTTTGCACCTTAAAAGAAACTTTGTGTTCCCAACAAGCTAGGTGAAGTTCGGCATTCAAACACACTTATATCTCAGAACTGAGCTTGTGGAGAGACGTTCGTTCATCTAGCACAAAGGGAAAGGGTTGCAGGAGAAACTTTTACTCTGGATTCTCAGTCTCTTTCCTAGTGCCGGTTTGAAGTTCCTGCAGTTTTCACTGTAAAACCGAGTTGGAGCTAGGACCTCCCCATATATATGTATCGAGTGGAGTTTGCAAGTGAAAAGTAACTTTGTGTTCCCAACAAGCTAGGTGAAGGACGGCTTTCACACACACTTATCTCTCAGAACTGAGCATGTGGAGAGACTTTCGTTCATCCAGCACAAAGGGAACGGGTTGCAGGAGAAACTTTTACTCTGGTTTCTCAGTCTGTTTCCTAGTGCCGGTTTGAAGTTCCTGCAGTTTTCACTGTAAAACCGAGTTGGAGCTAGTACCTCCCCATATATATGTATGGATTGGAGTTTGCAACTGAAAAGAAACTTTGTGTTCCCAACAAGCAAGGTGAATGACGGCTTTCACACACACATATCTCTCAGAACTCAACATGTTTAGAGACGTTCGTTCATCTAGCAAAAAGGGAACGGGTTGCAACAGAAACATTTACTCTGGTTTCTCAGGCTGTTTCCAAGTGCCGGTTTGAAGTTCCTGCAGTTTTCACTGTAAAATCGAGTTGGAGCTTGTACCACCCCATATATATGTATGGAGTGGAGTTTGCAACTGAAAAGAAACTTTGTGTTCCTAACAAGCTAGGTGAAGAACGGCATTCACACACATTTATCTCTCAGAAGTGTGCATTTGGAGAGACGTTCGTTCATCTAGCACAAAGGGAAAAGGATGCAGGAGAAACTTTTACTCTGGTTTCTCAGTCTGTTTCCTAGTGCCGGTTTGAAGTTTCTGCAGTTTTCACCATAAAACCGAGTTAGAGTTAGTTCCTCCCCATATATATGTATGGATTGGAGTTTACAACTTAAAAGAAACTTTGTTTTCCCAACAAGCTAGGTGAAGGACGGCTTTCAAACACACTTATCTCTCAAAACTAAGCATGTGGAGAGACGTTCGTTCATCTAGCACAAAGGGAACGGGTTGCAGGAGAAACTTTTACTCTGGTTTCACAGTCTGTTTCCTAGTGCCTGTTTGAAGTTACTGCAGTTTTCACTGTACAACCGAGTTGGAGCTAGTACCTCCCCATATATATGTATGGAGTGGAGTTTGCAACTGAAAAGGAACTTTGTGTTCCCAACAAGCTAGGTGAAGGACGGCTTTCACACAGACTTATCTCTCAGAAATGAGCATGTGGAGAGACGTTCGTTCATGTAGCACAAAGAGAACGGTATGCAAGAGAAACTTTTACTCTGGTTTCTCAGTCTGTTTCCTAGTGCCGGTTTGAATTTCCTGCAGTTTTCACTGTAAAACAGAGTTGGAGCTAGTACCTCCCCATATATATCTATGGAGTGGAATTTGCAACTGAAAAGTAATTTTGAGTTCCCAACAAGATAGGTGAAGGACGGATTTCACACACACTTATCTCTCAGAACTGAGCATGTGAAGAGACGTTCGTTCATCTAGCACAAAGGGAACGGGTTGCAGGAGAAACTTTTACTCTGGTTTCTCAGTCTGTTTCCAAGTGCCGGTTTGAAGTTCCTGCAGTTTTCACTGTAAAACCGAGTTGGAGCTAGTACATCCCCATATATATGTATTGAGTGGAGTTTGCAACTGAAAAGAAACTTTGTGTTCCCAACAAACTAGGTGAAAGACGGCCTTCACACACACTTATCTCTCAGAACTGAGCATGTGGAGAGACGTTTGTTCATCTAGCACAAAGGGAACGGTTTGCAGGAGAAACATTTTCTCTGGTTTTTCAGTCTTTTTCCTAGTGCAGATTTGAAGTTCCTGCAGTTTTCACTGTAAAACCGAGTTGGAGCTAGAACCTACCCATATATATGTATGGATTGGAGTTTGCCACTGAAAACAACTTTGTGTTCCCAACAAGGTAGTTGAAGGACGGCTTTCACACACACTTATCCCTCAGAACTGAGCATGTGGAGAGACGTTCGTTCATCTAGCACAAAGGGAACGGGTTCCAGGAGAAACTTTTACTCTGGTTTCTCAGTCTGTTTCCTAGTGCCGGTTTGACGTTCCTGCATTTTTCACTGTAAAACCGAGTTGGAGCTAGTACCTCCCCATATATATGTATGGAGTGGAGTTGGGAACTGAAAAGAAACTTTGTGTTCCCAACAAGCTATTTGAAGTACGGCTTTCACACACACTTATCTCTCAGAACTGAGCATGTGGAGAGACGTTCTTTCATCTAGCACAAAGGGTACGGGTTGCAGGAGAAACTTTTTCTCTGGTTTCTCAGTCTGTTTCCAAGTGCCGGTTTGAAGTTCCTGCAGTTTTCACTGTAAAACCGATTTGGAGCTAGTACCTCCCCATAAATATGTATGGAGTGGAGTTTGCACCTGAAAAGAAACTTTGTGTTCCCAACAAGCTAGGTGAATGACGGCTTTCACACACACATAACTCTCAGGATTGAGCATGTGGAGAGACGTTCGTTCATCTAGCACAAAGGAAACGGATTGCAACAGAATCTTTTACTCTGGTTTCTAAGTCTGTTTCCTAGTGCTGGTTTGAAGTTCCTGCAGTTTTCACTGTAAAACCGAGTTGGAGCTTGTACCTCCCCATATATATGTATGGAGTGGAGTTGGCAACTGAAAAGAAACTTTGTGTTCCTAACAAGCTAAGTGAAGGACGGCTTTCAAACACACTTATCTCTCAGAACTGAGCATGTGGAGAGACGTTCGTTCATCTAGCACAAAGGGAACGGGTTGCAGGAGAAACTTTTACTCTGGTTTCACAGTCTGTTTCCTAGTGCCGGTTTGAAGTTCCTGCAGTTTTCACTGTACAACCGAGTTGGAGCTAGTTCCTCCCCATATATATGTATGGAGTGGAGTTTGCAACTGAAAAGAAACTTTGTGTTCCCAACAAGCTAGGTGAAGGACGGCTTTCAAACACAATTATCTCTCAGAACTGAGCATGTGGAGAGACGTTCGTTCATCTAGCACAAAGAGAACGGTTTGCAGGAGAAACTTTTACTCTGGTTTCTCAGTCTGTTTCCTAGTGCCGGTTTGAAGTTCCTGCAGTTTTCACTCTAAAACAGAGTTGGAGCTAGTACTTCCCCATATATATCTATGGAGTGGAGTTTGCAACTGAAAAGTAATTTTGTGTTCCCAACAAGATAGGTGAAGTACGGATTTCACACACACTTATCTCTCAGAACTGAGCATGTGGAGAGACGTTCATTCATCTAGCACAAAGGGAACGGTTTGCAGGAGAAACTTTTTCTCTGGTTTCTCAGTCTTTTTCCTAGTGCCCGTTTGAAGTTCCTGAAGTTTTCACCGTAAATCCGAGTTGGAGCTAGTACTTCCCCATATATATGTATGGAGTGGAGTTTGCATTTGAAAAGAATCTTTGTGTTCCCAACAAGCTAGGTGAAGGACGGCTTTCACACACACTTATCTCTCAGAACTGAGCATGTGGAGAGATATTCGTTCATCTAGCACAAAGGGAACTGGTTACAAGAGAAACTTTTTCTCTGGTTTCTCAGTCTGTTTCCTAGTGCCGGTTTGAATTTCCTGCAGTTTTCACAGTAAAACAAAGTTGGAGCTAGTATCCCCCATATATATCTATGGAGTGGAATTTGCAACTGAAAAGTAATTTTGTGTTCCCAACAAGATAGGTGAAGGACGGCTTTCACACACATTTATCTCTCAGAACTGAGCATGTGGAGAGACGTTCGTTCATCTAGCACAAAGGGAACGGGTTGCAGGAGAAACTTTTACTCTGGTTTCTCAGTCTGTTTCCAAGTGCCGGTTTGAAGTTCCTGCAGTTTTCACTGTAAAACCGAGTTGGAGCTAGTACATCCCCATATATATGTATTGAGTGGAGTTTGCAACTGAAAAGAAACTTTGTGTTCCCAACAAACTAGGTGAAAGACGGCCTTCACACACACTTATCTCTCAGAACAGAGCATGTGGAGAGACGTTTGTTCATCTAGCACAAAGGGAACGGTTTGCAGGAGAAACTTTTTCTCTGGTTTCTCAGTCTTTTTCCTAGTGCAGGTTTGAAGTTCCTGCAGTTTTCACTGTAAAACCGAGTTGGAGCTAGGACCTACCCATATATATGTATGGATTGGAGTTTGCCACTGAAAACAAACTTTGTGTTCCCAACAAGCTAGTTGAAGGACGGCTTTCACACACACTTATCTCTCAGAAATGAGCATGTGGAGAGACGTTCGTTCATCTAGCACAAAGGGAACGGGTTCCAGGAGAAACTTTTACTCTGTTTTCTCAGTCTGTTTCCTAGTGCCGGTTTGACGTTCCTGCATTTTTCACTGTAAAACCGAGTTGGAGCTAGTACTTCCCCATATATATGTATGGAGTGGAGTTGGCAACTGAAAAGAAACTTTGTGTTCCCAACAAGCTATTTGAAGTACGGCTTTCACACACACTTAACTCTGAGAATTGAGCATGTGGAGAGACGTTCTTTCATCTAGCACAAAGGGAACGGGTTGCAGGAGAAACTTTTTCTCTGGTTTCTCAGTCTGTTTCCAAGTGCCGGTTTGAAGTTCCTGCAGTTTTCACTGTAAAACCGAGTTGGAGCTAGTACCTCCCCATAAATATGTATGGAGTGGAGTTTGCACCTGAAAAGAAACTTTGTGTTCCCAACAAGCTAGGTGAATGACGGCTTTCACACACACATAACTCTCAGGATTGAGCATGTGGAGAGACGTTCGTTCATCTAGCACAAAGGGAACGGATTGCAACAGAATCTTTTACTCTGGTTTCTAAGTCTGTTTCCTAGTGCTGGTTTGAAGTTCCTGCAGTTTTCACTGTAAAACCGAGTTGGAGCTTGTACCTCCCCATATATATGTATGGAGTGGAGTTTGCAACTGAAAAGAAACTTTGTGTTCCTAACAAGCTAAGTGAAGGACGGCTTTCAAACACACTTATCTCTCAGAACTGAGCATGTGGAGAGACGTTCGTTCATCTAGCACAAAGGGAACGTGTTGCAGGAGAAACTTTTACTCTGGTTTCACAGTCTGTTTCCTAGTGATTGTTTGAAGTTCCTGCAGTTTTCACTGTACAACCGAGTTGGAGCTAGTTCCTCCCCATATATATGTATGGATTGGAGTTTGCAACTGAAAAGAAACTTTGTGTTCCCAACAAACTAGGTGAAAGACGGCCTTCACACACACTTATCTCTCAGAACAGAGCATGTGGAGAGACGTTTGTTCATCTAGCACAAAGGGAACGGTTTGCAGGAGAAACTTTTTCTCTGGTTTCTCAGTCTTTTTTCTAGTGCAGGTTTGAAGTTCCTGCAGTTTTCACTGTAAAACCGAGTTGGAGCTAGAACCTACCCATATATATGTATGGATTGGAGTTTGCCACTGAAAACAAACTTTGTGTTCCCAACAAGCTAGTTGAAGGACGGCTTTCACACACACTTATCTCTCAGAAATGAGCATGTGGAGAGACGTTCGTTCATCTAGCACAAAGGGAACGGGTTCCAGGAGAAACTTTTACTCTGTTTTCTCAGTCTGTTTTTTAGTGCCGGTTTCACGTTCCTGCATTTTTCACTGTAAAACCGAGTTGGAGCTAGTACCTCCCCATATATATGTATGGAGTGGAGTTGGCAACTGAAAAGAAACTTTGTGTTCCCAACAAGCTAGGTGAAAGACGGCTTTCAAACACAATTATCTCTCAGAACTGAGCATGTGGAGAGACGTTCGTTCATCTAGCACAAAGAGAACGGTTTGCAGGAGAAACTTTTACTCTTGATTCTCAGTCTGTTTCCTAGTGCTGGTTTGAAGTTCCTGCAGTTTTCACTGTAAAACAGAGTTGGAGCTTGTACTTCCCCATGTATATCTATGGAGTGGAGTTTGCAACTGAAAAGTAATTTTGTGTTCCCAACAAGATAGGTGTAGGACGGATTTCACACACACTTATCTCTCAGAACTGAGCATGTGGAGAGACGTTCATTCATCTAGCACAAAGGGAATGGTTTGCAGGAGAAACTTTTTCTCTGGTTTCTCAGTCTTTTTCCTAGTGCCGGTTTGAAGTTCCTGCAGTTTTCACTGTAACACCGATTTGGAGCTAGAACCTCCCCATATATATGTATGGAGTGGAGTTTGCAAGTGAAAAGAAACTTTGTGTTCCCACAAGCTAGGTGAAGCACGGATTTAACACAAACTTATCTCTCAGAACTGAGCATGTGGAGAGACGTTCGTTCATCTAGCACTAAGGGAACGGGTTGCAGTACAAATTTTACTCTGTTTTCTCAGTCTGTTTCCTAGTGCCCGTTTGAAGTTCCTGAAGTTTTCACAGTAAAACCGAGTTGGAGCTAGTACCTCCCCATATATATGTATGGAGTGGAGTTTGCATTTGAAAAGAATCTTTGTGTTCCCAACAAGATAGGTGAAGGACGGCTTTCACACACACTTATCTCTCAGAACTGAGCATGTGGAGAGATATTCGTTCATCTAGCACAAAGGGAACTGGTTACAAGAGAAACTTTTTCTCTGGTTTCTCAGTCTGTTTCCTAGTGCCGGGTTGAAGTTCTTGCAGTTTTCACTGTAAAACAGATTTGGAGCTAGTACCTCCCCATAAATATGTATGGAGTGGAGTTTGCACCTGAAAAGAAACTTTGTGTTCCCAACAAGCTAGGTGAATGACGGCTTTCACACACACATAGCTCTCAGGAATGAGCATGTGGAGAGACGTTCGTTCATCTAGCACAAACGGAACGGATTGCTACAGAAACTTTTACTCTGGATTCTCAGTCTGTTTCCTAGTGCCGGGTTGAAGTTCCTGCAGTTTTCACTGTACAACCGAGTTGGAGCTGGTACCTCCCCATATATATGTATGGAGTGGAGTTTGCAACTGAAAAGAAACTTTGTGTTCCCAACAAGCTAGATGAAGGAAGGCTTTCACACACAATTATCTCTCAGAACTGAGCATGTGGAGAGACGTTCTTTCATCTAGCACAAAGGGAACGGTTTGCAGGAGAAACTTTTTCTCTGGTTTCTCAGTCTTTTTCCTAGTGCCGGTTTGAAGTTCCTGCAGTTTACCCTGTAAAACCGTGTTGGAGCTAGAACCTCCCCATATATATGTATGGATTGGAGTTTGCCACTGAAAACAAACTTTGTGTTCCCAACAAGCTAGTTGAATGACGGCTTTCACACACACTTATCTCTCAGAACTGAGCATGTGGAGAGACGTTCTTTCATCTAGCACAAAGGGAACGGGTTGCAGGAGAAACTTTTTCTCTGGTTTCTCAGTCTGTTTCCAAGTGCCGGTTTGAAGTTCCTGCAGTTTTCACTGTAAAACAGAGTTGGAGCTAGTACCTCCCCATAAATATGTATGGAGTGGAGTTTGCACCTGAAAAGAATCTTTGTGTTCCCAACAAGCTAGGTGAATGACGGCTTTCACACACACATAACTCTCAGGATTGAGCATGTGGAGAGAAGTTCGTTCATCCAGCACAAAGGGAACGGATTGCAACAGAATCTTTTACTCTGGTGTCTAAGTCTGTTTCCTAGTGCTGGTTTGAAGTTCCTGCAGTTTTCACTGTAAAACCGATTTGGAGTTTGTACCTCCCCATATATATGTATGGAGTGGAGTTTGCAACTGAAAAGAAACTATGTGTTCCTAACAAGCTAGGTGAAGGACGGCTTTCAAACACACTTATCTCTCAGAACTGAGCATGTGGAGAGACGTTCGTTCATCTAGCACAAAGGGAACGGGTTGCAGGATAAACTTTTACTCTGGTTTCACAGTCTGTTTCCTAGTGCCGGTTTGATGTTACTGCAGTTTTCACTGTACAACCGAGTTGGAGCTAGTACCTCCCCATATATATGTATGGAGTGGAGTTTGCAACTGAAAAGAAACTTTGTGTTCCCAACAAGCTAGGTGAAAGACGGCCTTCACACACACTTATCTCTCAGAACAGAGCATGGGGAGAGACGTTCGTTCATCTAGCAAAAAGGGAACGGTTTGCAGGAGAAACTTTTTCTCTGGTTTCTCAGTCTTTTTCCTAGTGCCGGTTTGAAGTTCCTGCAGTTTTCACTGTAAAACCGAGTTGGAGCTAGAACCTCCCCATATATATGTATGGAGTGGAGTTTGCAAGTGAAAAGAAACTTTGTTTTCCCAACATGCTAGGTGAAGCACGGCTTTAACACACACTTATCTCTCAGAACTGAGCATGTGGAGAGACGTTCGTTCATTTAGCACAAAGGGAACGGGTTGCAGGAGAAATTTTACTCTGGTTTCTCAGTCTGTTTCCTAGTGCCGGTTTGAAGTTCCTGCAGTTTTCACTGTAAAACCGAGTTGGAGCTAGTACCTCCCCATATATATGTATGGAGTGGAGTTTGCATTTGAAAAGAATCTTTGTGTTCCCAACAAGCTAGGTAATGGACGGCTTTCACTCAGACTTATCTCTCAGAACAGAGCATGCGGAGAGACATTCGTTCATCTAGCACAAAGGGAACTGGTTACAGGAGAAACTTTTTCTCTGGTTTCTCAGTCTGTTTCCTAGTGCCGGTTTGAAGTTCCTGCAGTTTTCACTGTAAAACAGATTTGGAGCTAGTACCTCCCCATATATATGTATGGAGTGGAGTTTGCAACTGAAAAGAAACTTTGTGTTCCCAACAAGCTAGGTGAAGGACGGCTTTCCCACACACTTATCTCTCAGAACTGAGCATGTGGAGAGGCGTTCGTTCATCTAGCACAAAGGGAACGGGTTGCAGGGAAACTTTTACTCTGGATTCTAAGTCTGTTTCCTAGTGCCAGTTTGAAGTTCCTGCAGTTTTCACTGTAAAACCGAGTTGGAGCTAGTACCTGCCCATATAAATGTATGGAGAGGAGTTTGCAACTGAAAAGAAACTTTGTGTTCTCAACAAGCTAGTTGAAGCGCGGCTTTCACACACACTTATCTCTCAGAACTGAGCATGTGGAGAGACGTTCGTTCATCTAGCACAAAGGGAACTGTTTGCAGGAGAAACTTTTACTCTGGTTTCTCAGTCTTTTTCCTGAGGCCGGTTTGAAGTTCCTGCAGTTTTCACTCTAAGACCGAGTTGGAGCTAGTACATCCCCATATATATATATGGAGTGGAGTTTGCAAGTGAAAAGGAACTTTGTGTTCCCAACAAGCTAGGTGAAGTGCGGCTTTCACACACACTTATCTCTCAGAACTGAGTATGTGGAGAGACATTCGTTCATCTAGCACAAAGGGAACTGGTTAAAGGAGAAACTTTTACTCTGGTTTCTCAGTCTGTTTCCTTGTGCCGCTTTGAATTTCCTGCAGTTTTCACAGTAAAACCGAGTTGGAGCTAGTACCACCCCATATATATGTATGGAGTGGAGTTGGCAACTGAAAAGAAACTTTGTGTTCCCTACAAGCTATGTGAAGGACGGCTTACACACACACTTATATCTCAGAACTGAGCATGTGGAGAGACGTTCGTTCATCTAGCACAAAGGGAACGGGTTGCAGGAGAAACTTTTACTCTGGTTTCTCAGTCTGTTTCCTAGTGCCGGTTTGAAGTTCCTGCAGTTTTAACTGTAAAAACGAGTTGGAGCTAGTACCTCCCCATATATATGTATGGAGTGGAGTTTGCAACTGAAAAGAAACTTTGTTTTCCCAACAAGCTATGTGAAGGACGGCTTTCCACACACTTATCTCTCAGAACTGAGCATGTGGAGAGACGTTCGTTCATCTAGCACCAAGGGAACGGGTTGCAGGGGAAACTTTTACTCTGGTTTCTCAGTCTGTTTCCTAGTGCCGGTTGTAAGTTCCTGCAGTTTTCACTGTAAAACCGAGTTGGAGCTAGTACCTGCCCATATATAAGTATGGAGTGGAGTTTGCAAGTGAAAAGAAACTTTGTGTTCCCAACAAGCTAGTTGAAGTGCGGCTTTTACACACAATTATCTCTCAGAAATGAGCATGTGGAGAGACATTCGTTCATCTAGCACAAAGGTAACTGGTTACCGGGGAAACTTTTACTCTGGTTTCTCAGTCTGTTTCCTAGTGCCGGTTTGAAGTTCCTGCAGTTTTCACTGTAAAACCGAGTTGGAGATAGTACCTCCCCATATATATGTATGGAGTGGAGTTTGCAAGTGAAAAGAAACTTTGTGTTCCCAACAAGATAGGTGAAGGACGGCTTTCACAAATAATTATCTCTCAGAACTGAGCATGTGGAGAGACGTTCGTTCATCTAGCACAAATGTACCGGGTTGCAGGGGAAACTTTTACTCTGGATTCTCAGTCTGTTTCCTAGTGCCGGTTTGAAGTTCCTGCAGTTTTCACTGTAAAACCGTGTTGGAGCTTGTACCTGCCCATATAAATGTACGGAGAGGAGTTTGCAACTGAAAAGAAACTTTGTGTTCCCAACAAGCAAGTTGAAGCGCGGCTTTCACACACAATTTTCTCTCAGAACTGAGCATGTGGAGAGACGTTCGTTCATCTAGCACAAAGGGAACGGTTTGCAGGAGAAACTTTTACTCTGGTTTCTCTGTCTGTTTCCTAGTGCCGGTTTGAAGTTCCTGCAGTTTTCACTGTAAAACAGAGTTGGAGCTAGTACCGCCCCATATATATGTATGGAGTGGAGTCTGCAATTGAAAAGAAACTTTGTTTTCCGAACAAGCTAGGTGAAGGACGGCTTTCACACACACTTATCTCTCAGAACTGAGCATGTGGAGGGACATTCGTTCATCCTGCACAAAGGGAACAGGTTGCAGGAGAAACTTTTACTCTGGATTCTCAGTCTTTTTCCTGTGGCCGGTTTGAAGTTCCTGCAGTTTTCACTGTAAAACCGAGTTGGAGCTAGTACCTCCCCATATATATGTATGGAGTGGAGATTGCAACTGAAAAGAAACTTTGTGTTCAAAACAAGCTAGGTGAAGAACGGCATTCACACACATTTATCTCTCAGAAATGAGCATGAGGAGAGACGTTCGTTCATCTAGCACAAATGGAACGGGTTGCAGGAGAAAATTTTCTCTGGTTTCTCAGGCTGTTTCCTAGTGCCGGTTTGAAGTTCCTGCAGATTTCACTGTAAAACCGAGTTGGAGCTTGTACCTCCCCATATATATGTATGGAGTGGAGTTTGCAAGTGAAAAGAAACTTTGTTTTCCCAACAAGCTAGGTGAAGGACGGCTTTCACACACACTTATCTCTCAGAACTGAGTATGTGGATAGACATTCGTTCATCTAGCACAAAGGGAACTGGTTACAGGAGAAACTTTTACTCTGGTTTCTCAGTCTGTTTCCTTGTGCCGCTTTGAAGTTCCTGCAGTTTTCACAGTAAAACCGATTTGGAGCTAGTACCTCCCCATATATTTGTATGGAGTGGAGTTTCCAACTGAAAAGAATCTTTGTGTTCCCAACAAGCTAGTTGAAGGACGGCTTTCACACACACTTATCTCTCAGAACTGAGCATGTGGAGAGACGTTAGTTCATCTAGCACAAATGGAACGAGTTGCAGGAGAAACTTTTACTCTGGTTTATCAGTCTGTTTCCTAGTGCCGGTTTGAAGTTCCTATAGTTTTAACTGTAAAAACGAGTTGGAGCTTGTACCTCCCCATATATATGTATGGAGTGGAGTTTCCAAGTGAAAAGAAACTTTGTTTTCCCAAAAAGCTAGGTGAAGGACGGCTTTCCCACACACTTATCTCTCAGAACTGAGCATGTGGAGAGACGTTCATTCATCTAGCACCAAGGGAACGAGTTGCAGGAGAAACTATTACTCTGGGTTCTCAGTCTGTTTCCTAGTGCCGATTTGAAGTTCCTGCAGTTTTCAATGTAAAAACGAGTTGGAGCTAGTACCTCCCCATATATATGTATGGAGTGTAGTTTGCAAGTGAAAAGAAACTTTGTTTTCCCAACAAGCTAGGTGAAGGGCGGCTTTCACTCACACTTATCTCTCAGAACTGAGCATGTGGAGAGACGTTCGTTCATCTAGCCCCAAGGGAACGAGTTGCAGGAGAAACATTTTCTCTGGTTTCTCAGTCTGTTTCCTAGTGCCGGTTTGAAGTTCCTGCAGTTTTCAATGTAAAAACGTGTTGGAACTAGTACCTCCCCATATATATGTATGGAGTGGAGTTTGCAAGTGAAAAGAAACTTTGTTTTCCCAACAAGCTAGGTGAAGGGCGGCTTTCACTCACACTTATCTCTCAGAACTGAGCATGTGGAGAGACGTTCGTTCATCTAGCCCCAAGGGAACGAGTTGCAGGAGAAATATTTTCTCTGGTTTCTCAGTCTGTTTCCTAGTGCCGGTTTGAAGTTCCTGCAGTTTTCACTGTAAAACCGAGTTGGAGTTAGTACCTCCCCATATATAAGTATGGAGTGGAGTTTGCATGTGAAAAGAAACTTTGTGTTCCCAACAAGCTAGGTGAAGACGGCTTTCACACACAATTATCTCTCAGAACTGAGCATGTGGAGAGACGTTCGTTCATGTAGCACAAATGGAACGGGTTGCAAGAGAAACTATTACTCTGGTTTCTCAGTCTGTTTTCTAGTGCCGGTTTGAAGTTCCTGCAGTTTTAACTGTAAAAACGAGTTGGAGCTTGTACCTCCCCATATATATGTATGGAGTGGAGTTTGCAAGTGAAAAGAAACTTTGTTTCCCAACAAGCTAGGTGAAGGACGGCTTTCTCACACACTTATCTCTCAGAACTGAGCATGTGGAGAGACTTTCGTTCATCTAGCAACAAGGGAACGGGTTGCAGGAGAAACATTTACTCTGTTTTCTCAGTCTGTTTCCTAGTGCCGATTTGAATTTCCTGCCGTTTTAACTGTAAAAACGAGTTGGAGCTAGTACCTCCTCATATATATGTATGGAGTGGAGTTTGCAAGTGAAAAGAAACTTTGTTTTCCCAACAATCTAGGTGAAATACGGCTTTCACACACACTTATCTCTCAGAACTGAGCATGTGGAGAGACGTTCGTTCATCTAGCACCAAGGGAACGGGTTGCAGGAGAAACATTTACTCTGGCTTCTCAGTCTCTTTCCTAGTGCCGGTTTGAAGTTCCTGCAGTTTTCACTGTAAAACCGAGTTGGAGCTTGTACCTCCACATATATATTTGTATGGAGTGTAGTTTGCAAGTGAAAAGAAACTTTGTGTTCCCAACAAGCTAGGTGAAGGGCGGCTTTCACACACACTTATCTCTCAGAACTGAGTATGTGAAGAGACATTCGTTCATCTAGCACAAAGGGAACTGTTTACAGGAGAAACTTTTACTCTGGTTTCTCAGTCTGTTTCCTTGTGCCGCTTTGAAGTTCCTGCAGTTTTCACAGTAAAACCGAGTTGGAGCTAGTACCTCCCCATATATATGTATGGAGTGGAGTTTGCAACTGAAAAGAAACTTTGTGTTCCCAACAAGCTAGGTGAAGGACGGCTTTCACACACACTTAACTCTCAGAACTGAGCATGTGGAGAGACGTTCGTTCATCTAGCACAAACGGAACGGTTTGCAGGAGAAACTTTTACTCTGGTTTCTCAGTCTGTTTCCTAGTGCCGGTTTGAAGTTCCTACAGTTTTAACTGTAAAAACGGGTTGGAGCTTGTACCTCCCCATATAAATGTATGGAGTGGAGTTTCCAAGTGAAAAGAAACTTTGTTTTCCCAAAAAGCTAGGTGAAGGACGGCTTTCCCACACACTTATCTCTCAGAACTGAGCATGTGGAGAGACGTTCATTCATCTAGCACCAAGGGAACGGGTTGCAGGAGAAACTTTTACTCTGGGTTCTCATTCTGTTTCCTAGTGCCGGTTTGAAGTTCCTGCAGTTTTAACTGTAAAACCGAGTTGGAGCTAGTACCTCCCCATATATATGTATGGAGTGGAGTTGGCAACTGAAAAGAAACTTTGTGTTCCCAACAAGCTAGGTGAATGTCGGCTTTCACAAGCACTTATCTCTCAGAACTGAGCATGTGGAGAGACGTTTGTTCATGTATCACAAAGGGACCGGGTTGCAGGATAAAATTTTACTCTGGATTCTCAGTCTGTTTCCTAGTGCCTGTTAGAAGTTCTTGCAGTTTTCACTGTAAAACCGAGTTGGAGCTAGTACATGCCCATATAAATGTATGGAGAGTAGTTTGCAACTGAAAAGAAACTTTGTGTTCCCAACAAGCTAGTTGAAGCGCGGCTTTCACACACAATTATCTCTCAGAACTGAGCATGTGGAGAGACGTTCGTTCATCTAGCACAAAGGGAAGGGGTTGCAGGAGAAAATTTTACTCTGGTTTCTCTGTCTTTTTCCTAGTGCCGGTTTGAAGTTCCTGCAGTTTTCACTGTAAAACACAGTTGGAGCTAGTACCTCCCCATATATATGTATGGAGTGGAGTCTGCAAGTGAAAAGAAACTTTGTGTTCCCAACAAGCTAGTTGAAGGGCGGCTTTCACACACACTTATCTCTCAGAACTGAGCATGTGGAGAGACGTTCGTTCATCTAGCACAAAGGGTATGGGTTGCAGGTGAAACTTTTACTCTGGTTTCTCAGTCTGTTTCGTAGTGCCGGTTAGAAGTTCCTGCAGTTTTCACTGTAAAACCGAGTTGGAGCTAGTACCTCCCCATATATATGTATGGAGTGGAGTTTGCAACTTAAAAGAAACTTTGTGTTCCCAACAAGCTAGTTGAAGCGCGGCTTTTACACAGACTTATCTCTCAGAACTGAGCATGTGGAGAGACATTCGTTCATCTAGCACAAAGGGAACTGGTTACAGGAGAAACTTTTACTCTGGTTTCTCAGTCTGTTTCCTAGTGCCGGTTTGAAGTTCCTGCAGTTTTCACTGTAAAACCGAGTTGGAGCTAGTACCTCCCCATATATATGTATGGAGTGCGGTTTGCATCTGAAAAGAAACTTTGTGTTCCCAACAAGCTAGGTGAAGGTCGGCTTTCACAAGCACTTATCTCTCAGAACTGAGCATGTGGAGAGACGTTTGTTCATGTATCACTAAGGGACCGGGTTGCAGGATAAAATTTTACTCTGGATTCTCAGTCTGTTTCCTAGTGCCGGTTTGAAGTTCCTGCAGTTTTCACTCTAAAACCGAGTTGGAGCAAGTACCTGCCCATATAAATGTATGGAGAGTAGTTTGCAACTGAAAAGAAACTTTGTGTTCCCAACAAGCTAGTTGAAGCGCGGCTTTCACAAACACTTATTTCTCAGAACTGAGCATTTGGAGAGGCGTTTGTTCAAGTATCACAAAGGGACCGGGTTGCAGGATAAAATTTTACTCTGAATACTCAGTCTGTTTCCTAGTGCCGGTTAAAAGCTCCTGCTGTTTTCACTGTAAAACCGAGTTGGAGCTAGTACATGCCCATATAAATGTATGGAGAGGAGTTTGCAACTGAAAAGAAACTTTGTGTTCCCAACAAGCTAGTTGAAGCGCGGCTTTCACACACAATTATCTCTCAGAACTGAGCATGTGGAGAGACGTTCGTTCATCTAGCACAAAGGGAACGGATTGCAGGAGAAAATTTTACTCTCGTTTCTCTGTCTGTTTCCTAGTGCCGGTTTGAAGTTTCTGCAGTTTTCACTGTAAAACAGAGTTGGAGCTAGTACCTCCCCATACATATGTATAGAGTGGAGTCTGCAAGTGAAAAGAAACTTTGTTTTCCGAACAAGCTAGGTGAAGGACGGCTTTCACACACACTTATCTCTCAGAACTGAGCATGTGGATAGACGTTCGTTCATCTAGCACAAAGGGAACGGGTTGCAGGAGAAACTTTTACTCTGGTTTCTCAGTCTGTTTCCGAGTGCCGCTTTGAAGTTCCAGCAGTTTTCACTGTAAAATCGAGTTGGAGCTAGTACCTCCCCATATATATGTATGGAGTGGAGTTGGCAACTGAAAAGAAACTTTGTGTTCCCAACAAGCTAGGTGAAGGACGGCTTTCACACACACTTATCTCTCAGAACTGTGCATGTGGAGAGACTTTCGTTCATCTAGCACAAAGGGAACGGGTGGCAGGAGAAACTTTTACTCTGGATTCTCAGTCTGTTTCCGAGTGCCGGTTTGAAGTTCCTGCATTTTTCACTGTAAAATCGAGTTGGAGCTAGTACCTGCCCATATAAATATATGGAGAGCAGTTTGCAACTGAAAAGAAACTTTGTGTTCCTAACAAGCTAGTTGATGGGCGGCTTCACACACACTTATCTCTCAGAACTGAGCATGTGGAGAGACGTTCGTTCATCTAGCACAAAGGGTACGGGTTACTTCAGAAACTTTTACTCTGGTTTCTCAGTCTGTTTCCTAGTGCCGCTTTGAAGTATCTGCAGTTTTCACTGTAAAACCGAGTTGGAGCTAGTACCTCCCCATATATATGTAAGGAGTGGAGTTTGCAATTGAAAAGAAACTTTGTTTTCCGAACAAGCTAGGTGAAGGACGGCTTTCACACACACTTATCTCTCAGAACTGAGCATGTGGAGAGACTTTCGTTCATCTAGCACAAAGGGAACGGGTTGCAGGTGAAACTTTTACTCTGTTTTCTCAGTCTGTTTCCTAGTGACGGTTTGAAATTCCTGCAGTTTTCACTGTAAAAACGAGTTGGAGCTAGTACCTCCCATTATATATGTATGGAGTGGAGTTTGCAAGTGAAAAGAAACTTTGTTTCCGAAAAAGCTAGGTGAAGGACGGCTTTCACACACACTTATCTCTCAGAACTGAGCATGTGGAGAGACGTTCATTCATCTAGTACAATGGGAACGGGTTGCAGGAGCAACTTTTACTCTGGTTTCTCAGTCTGTTTCCTAGTGCCGGTTTGAAGTTCCTGCAGTTTTCACTGTAAAACCGAGTTCGAGCTAGTACCTCCCCATATATATGTATGGAGTGGAGTTTGCAAGTGAAAAGAAACTTTGTGTTCCCAACAAGCTTGGTGAAGGTCGGCTTTCACACACACGTATCTCTCAGAACTGATCATGTGGAGAGACATTCGCTCATCTAGCACAAAGGGAACTGGTTACAGGAGAAACTTTTACTCTGGTTTCTCAGTTTGTTTCCTAGTGCCTGTTTGAAGTTCCTGCAGTTTTCACTGTAAAACCGAGTTGGAGCTAGTACCTCCCCATATATATGTATGGAGTGGAGTTTGCAACTGAAAAGGAAATTTGTGTTCCCAACAAGCTAGGTGAAGGACGGATTTCACACACACTTATCTCTCAGAACTGAGCATGTGGAGAGACGTTCGTTCATCTAGCACAAAAAGAACGGGTTGCAGGAGAAACTTTTATTCTGGATTCTCAGTCTGTTTCCTAGTTCCGGTTTGAATTTCCTGCAGTTTTCACTGTAAAACCGAGTTGGAGCTAGTAACTGCCCATATAAATTTATGGAGAAGAGTTTGCAACTGAAAAGAAACTTTGTGTTCCCAACAAGATAGTTGAAAGGCGGCTTTCACACACACTTATCTCTCAGAACTGAGCATGTGGAGAGACGTTCGTTCATCTAGCACAAAGGAACGGGTGGTTTCAGAAAATTTTACTCTGGTTTCTCAGTCTGTTTCCTGTTGCCGCTTTGAAGTTCCTGCAGTTTTCACTGTAAAATCGAGTTGGAGCTTGTACATCACCATATATATGTATGGAGTGGAGTTTGCAAGTGTAAAGAAACTTTGTGTTCCCCACAAGCTAGTTGAAGGACGGCTTTCACACACACTTATCTTTGAGAACAGAGCATTTGGAGAGACGTTCGTTCATCTAGCACAAAGGGAATGGGTTGCAGGAGAAACTTTTACTCTGGTTTCTCAGTCTGTTTCCTAGTGCCGGTTTGAAGTTCCTGCAGATTTCACTGTAAAACCGAGTTGGAGCTAGTACCTCCCCATATATATTTATGGAGTGGAGATTGCAATTGAAAAGAAAATTTGTGTTCCCTACAAGCTAGGTGATGTACGGCTTTCACACACACTTACCTCTCAGAACTGAGCATGTGTTGAGACGTTCGTTCATCTAGCAAAAATTTAACGGGTTGCAGGAGAAACTTTTACTCTGGTTTCTCAGTCTGTTTCCTAGTGCCGGTTTGAAGTTCCTGCAGTTTTCACTGTAAAAACGATTTGGAGCTAGTACCTCCCCATATATATGTATGGAGTGGAGTTTGCAAGTGAAAAGAAACTTTGTGTTCCCAACAAGCTTGGTGAAGAACGGCTTTCACACACACTTATCTCTCAGATCTGAGCATGTGGAGAGACGTTCGTTCATCTAGCACAAAGGGAACGGTTTGCAGGAGAAACTTTTACTCTGGTTTCTCAGTATTTTTCCTAGTGCCGGTTTGAAGTTCCTGCAGTTTTCACTGTAAAACCGAGTTGGAGCAATTACCTCCCCATATATATGTATGGAGTGGAGTTTGCAAGTGAAAAGAAACTTTGTGTCCCCAAGAAGCAAGGTGAAGGACGGCGTTCACACACACTTATCTCTCAGAACTGAGCATGTGGAGAGAATTTCGTTCATCTAGCACAAATGGAAAAGGTTGCAGGAGAATCTTTTACTCTGGTTCTCAGTCTGTTTCCTAGTGCCGGTTTGAAGTTCCTGCAGTTTTCACTGTAAAACCGAGTTGGAGCTAGAACCTCCCCATATATATGTATGGAGTGGAGTTTGCAACTTAAAAGAAACTGTGTTCCCAACAAGCTAGTTGAAGGACGGCATTCACACACATTTATCTCTCAGAACTGAGCATGTGGAAATACGTTCGTTATTCTAGCACAAAGGGAACAGGTTGTAGGAGAAAATTTTTCTCTGGCTTCTAGGTCTCTTTCCTAGTGCCGGTTTGAAGTTCCTGCAGTTTTCACTGTAAAACCGTGTTGGAGCTAGTACCTCCCCATATATATGTATGGAGTGGAGTTTGCAACTGAAAAGAAACTTTGTGTTCCCAAAAAGCTAGGTGAAGGATGGCTTCCACACACATTTATCTCTCAGAAATGAGCATGTGGAGAGATGTTCGTTCATCTAGCACAAAGGGAACGCATTGCTGGGAAAATTTTTACTCTGGATTCTCAGTCTGTTTCCAAGTTCCTGTTGGAATTTCCTGCAATTTTCACTGTAAAACAGAGTTGGAGCTAGTACCACACTGTATATATATTTATGGAGTGGAGTTTGCAGGTGAAAAGAAAATTTGTGTTCCCAACAAGCTAGGTGAAGGACGGCTTTCACACACACTTATCTCTCAGAACTGAGCATGTGGAGAGACGTTCTTTCATCTAGCACAAAGGGAACGGTTTGCAGGGGAAACTTTTTCTCTGGTTTCTCAGTCTGTTTCTTGTTGCCGATTTGATGTTCCTGCAGTTTTCACTGTAAAACCGAGTTGGAGCTAGTACCTCCCCATATATATGTATGGATTCGGGTTTTCAAGTGAAAGGAAACTTTGTGTTCCCAACAAGCTTGGTGAAGGACGGCTTTCACACACACTTATCTCTCAGAACTGAGCATGTGGAGAGACGTTCGTTCATCTAGCACAAAGGGAACGGGTTGCAGGAGAAACTTTTACTCTGTTTTCTCAGTCTGTTGCCTAGTGCCGGTTTGAAGTTCCTGCAGTTTTCAGTGTAAAACAGAGTTGGAGCTAGTACCTCCCCATATATATGTATGGAGAGGAGTTTGCAACTGTAAAGTAACTTTGTGATCCCAACAAGATTGTTGAAGGACGGCTTTCACACACACTTATCTCTCAGAACTGAGCATGTGGAGAGACGTTCGTTCATCTAGCACAAATGGAATGGGTTGCAGGAGAAACATCTACTCTGTTTTCTCAGTCTGTTTCCTAGTGCCGGTTTGAAGTTCCTGCAGTTTTCACTGTAAAACCGAGTTGGAGCTAGTACCTCCCCATATATATGTATGGAGTGGAGTCTGCAAGTGAAAAGAAACTTTGTGTTCCCAACAAGCTAGTTGAAGGGCGGCTTTCACACACACTTATCTCTCAGAACTGAGCATGTGGAGAGACGTTCGTTCATCTAGCACAAAGGGTATGGGTTGCAGGTGAAACTTTTACTCTGGTTTCTCAGTCTGTTTCGTAGTGCCGGTTAGAAGTTCCTGCAGTTTTCACTGTAAAACCGAGTTGGAGCTAGTACCTCCCCATATATATGTATGGAGTGGAGTTTGCAACTTAAAAGAAACTTTGTGTTCCCAACAAGCTAGTTGAAGCGCGGCTTTTACACAGACTTATCTCTCAGAACTGAGCATGTGGAGAGACATTCGTTCATCTAGCACAAAGGGAACTGGTTACAGGAGAAACTTTTACTCTGGTTTCTCAGTCTGTTTCCTAGTGCCGGTTTGAAGTTCCTGCAGTTTTCACTGTAAAACCGAGTTGGAGCTAGTACCTCCCCATATATATGTATGGAGTGCGGTTTGCATCTGAAAAGAAACTTTGTGTTCCCAACAAGCTAGGTGAAGGTCGGCTTTCACAAGCACTTATCTCTCAGAACTGAGCATGTGGAGAGACGTTTGTTCATGTATCACTAAGGGACCGGGTTGCAGGATAAAATTTTACTCTGGATTCTCAGTCTGTTTCCTAGTGCCGGTTTGAAGTTCCTGCAGTTTTCACTCTAAAACCGAGTTGGAGCAAGTACCTGCCCATATAAATGTATGGAGAGTAGTTTGCAACTGAAAAGAAACTTTGTGTTCCCAACAAGCTAGTTGAAGCGCGGCTTTCACAAACACTTATTTCTCAGAACTGAGCATTTGGAGAGGCGTTTGTTCAAGTATCACAAAGGGACCGGGTTGCAGGATAAAATTTTACTCTGAATACTCAGTCTGTTTCCTAGTGCCGGTTAAAAGTTCCTGCTGTTTTCACTGTAAAACCGAGTTGGAGCTAGTACATGCCCATATAAATGTATGGAGAGGAGTTTGCAACTGAAAAGAAACTTTGTGTTCCCAACAAGCTAGTTGAAGCGCGGCTTTCACACACAATTATCTCTCAGAACTGAGCATGTGGAGAGACGTTCGTTCATCTAGCACAAAGGGAACGGATTGCAGGAGAAAAATTTACTCTCGTTTCTCTGTCTGTTTCCTAGTGCCGGTTTGAAGTTTCTGCAGTTTTCACTGTAAAACAGAGTTGGAGCTAGTACCTCCCCATACATATGTATAGAGTGGAGTCTGCAAGTGAAAAGAAACTTTGTTTTCCGAACAAGCTAGGTGAAGGACGGCTTTCACACACACTTATCTCTCAGAACTGTGCATGTGGAGAGACTTTCGTTCATCTAGCACAAAGGGAACGGGTGGCAGGAGAAACTTTTACTCTGGATTCTCAGTCTGTTTCCGAGTGCCGGTTTGAAGTTCCTGCATTTTTCACTGTAAAATCGAGTTGGAGCTAGTACCTGCCCATATAAATATATGGAGAGCAGTTTGCAACTGAAAAGAAACTTTGTGTTCCTAACAAGCTAGTTGATGGGCGGCTTCACACACACTTATCTCTCAGAACTGAGCATGTGGAGAGACGTTCGTTCATCTAGCACAAAGGGTACGGGTTACTTCAGAAACTTTTACTCTGGTTTCTCAGTCTGTTTCCTAGTGCCGCTTTGAAGTATCTGCAGTTTTCACTGTAAAACCGAGTTGGAGCTAGTACCTCCCCATATATATGTAAGGAGTGGAGTTTGCAATTGAAAAGAAACTTTGTTTTCCGAACAAGCTAGGTGAAGGACGGCTTTCACACACACTTATCTCTCAGAACTGAGCATGTGGAGAGACTTTCGTTCATCTAGCACAAAGGGAACGGGTTGCAGGTGAAACTTTTACTCTGTTTTCTCAGTCTGTTTCCTAGTGACGGTTTGAAATTCCTGCAGTTTTCACTGTAAAAACGAGTTGGAGCTAGTACCTCCCATTATATATGTATGGAGTGGAGTTTGCAAGTGAAAAGAAACTTTGTTTCCGAAAAAGCTAGGTGAAGGACGGCTTTCACACACACTTATCTCTCAGAACTGAGCATGTGGAGAGACGTTCATTCATCTAGTACAATGGGAACGGGTTGCAGGAGCAACTTTTACTCTGGTTTCTCAGTCTGTTTCCTAGTGCCGGTTTGAAGTTCCTGCAGTTTTCACTGTAAAACCGAGTTCGAGCTAGTACCTCCCCATATATATGTATGGAGTGGAGTTTGCAAGTGAAAAGAAACTTTGTGTTCCCAACAAGCTTGGTGAAGGTCGGCTTTCACACACACGTATCTCTCAGAACTGATCATGTGGAGAGACATTCGCTCATCTAGCACAAAGGGAACTGGTTACAGGAGAAACTTTTACTCTGGTTTCTCAGTTTGTTTCCTAGTGCCTGTTTGAAGTTCCTGCAGTTTTCACTGTAAAACCGAGTTGGAGCTACTACCTCCCCATATATATGTATGGAGTGGAGTTTGCAACTGAAAAGGAAATTTGTGTTCCCAACAAGCTAGGTGAAGGACGGATTTCACACACACTTATCTCTCAGAACTGAGCATGTGGAGAGACGTTCGTTCATCTAGCACAAAAAGAACGGGTTGCAGGAGAAACTTTTATTCTGGATTCTCAGTCTGTTTCCTAGTTCCGGTTTGAATTTCCTGCAGTTTTCACTGTAAAACCGAGTTGGAGCTAGTAACTGCCCATATAAATTTATGGAGAAGAGTTTGCAACTGAAAAGAAACTTTGTGTTCCCAACAAGATAGTTGAAAGGCGGCTTTCACACACACTTATCTCTCAGAACTGAGCATGTGGAGAGACGTTCGTTCATCTAGCACAAAGGAACGGGTGGTTTCAGAAAATTTTACTCTGGTTTCTCAGTCTGTTTCCTGTTGCCGCTTTGAAGTTCCTGCAGTTTTCACTGTAAAATCGAGTTGGAGCTAGTACATCACCATATATATGTATGGAGTGGAGTTTGCAAGTGTAAAGAAACTTTGTGTTCCCCACAAGCTAGTTGAAGGACGGCTTTCACACACACTTATCTTTGAGAACAGAGCATTTGGAGAGACGTTCGTTCATCTAGCACAAAGGGAATGGGTTGCAGGAGAAACTTTTACTCTGGTTTCTCAGTCTGTTTCCTAGTGCCGGTTTGAAGTTCCTGCAGATTTCACTGTAAAACCGAGTTGGAGCTAGTACCTCCCCATATATATTTATGGAGTGGAGATTGCAATTGAAAAGAAAATTTGTGTTCCCTACAAGCTAGGTGATGTACGGCTTTCACACACACTTACCTCTCAGAACTGAGCATGTGTTGAGACGTTCGTTCATCTAGCAAAAATTTAACGGGTTGCAGGAGAAACTTTTACTCTGGTTTCTCAGTCTGTTTCCTAGTGCCGGTTTGATGTTCCTGCAGTTTTCACTGTAAAAACGATTTGGAGCTAGTACCTCCCCATATATATGTATGGAGTGGAGTTTGCAAGTGAAAAGAAACTTTGTGTTCCCAACAAGCTTGGTGAAGAACGGCTTTCACACACACTTATCTCTCAGATCTGAGCATGTGGAGAGACGTTCGTTCATCTAGCACAAAGGGAACGGTTTGCAGGAGAAACTTTTACTCTGGTTTCTCAGTATTTTTCCTAGTGCCGGTTTGAAGTTCCTGCAGTTTTCACTGTAAAACCGAGTTGGAGCAATTACCTCCCCATATATATGTATGGAGTGGAGTTTGCAAGTGAAAAGAAACTTTGTGTCCCCAAGAAGCAAGGTGAAGGACGGCGTTCACACACACTTATCTCTCAGAACTGAGCATGTGGAGAGAATTTCGTTCATCTAGCACAAATGGAAAAGGTTGCAGGAGAATCTTTTACTCTGGTTCTCAGTCTGTTTCCTAGTGCCGGTTTGAAGTTCCTGCAGTTTTCACTGTAAAACCGAGTTGGAGCTAGAACCTCCCCATATATATGTATGGAGTGGAGTTTGCAACTTAAAAGAAACTGTGTTCCCAACAAGCTAGTTGAAGGACGGCATTCACACACATTTATCTCTCAGAACTGAGCATGTGGAAATACGTTCGTTATTCTAGCACAAAGGGAACAGGTTGTAGGAGAAAATTTTTCTCTGGCTTCTAGGTCTCTTTCCTAGTGCCGGTTTGAAGTTCCTGCAGTTTTCACTGTAAAACCGTGTTGGAGCTAGTACCTCCCCATATATATGTATGGAGTGGAGTTTGCAACTGAAAAGAAACTTTGTGTTCCCAAAAAGCTAGGTGAAGGATGGCTTCCACACACATTTATCTCTCAGAAATGAGCATGTGGAGAGATGTTCGTTCATCTAGCACAAAGGGAACGCATTGCTGGGAAAATTTTTACTCTGGATTCTCAGTCTGTTTCCAAGTTCCTGTTGGAATTTCCTGCAATTTTCACTGTAAAACAGAGTTGGAGCTAGTACCACACTGTATATATATTTATGGAGTGGAGTTTGCAGGTGAAAAGAAAATTTGTGTTCCCAACAAGCTAGGTGAAGGACGGCTTTCACACACACTTATCTCTCAGAACTGAGCATGTGGAGAGACGTTCTTTCATCTAGCACAAAGGGAACGGTTTGCAGGGGAAACTTTTTCTCTGGTTTCTCAGTCTGTTTCTTGTTGCCGATTTGATGTTCCTGCAGTTTTCACTGTAAAACCGAGTTGGAGCTAGTACCTCCCCATATATATGTATGGATTCGGGTTTTCAAGTGAAAAGAAACTTTGTGTTCCCAACAAGCTTGGTGAAGGACGGCTTTCACACACACTTATCTCTCAGAACTGAGCATGTGGAGAGACGTTCGTTCATCTAGCACAAAGGGAACGGGTTGCAGGAGAAACTTTTACTCTGTTTTCTCAGTCTGTTGCCTAGTGCCGGTTTGAAGTTCCTGCAGTTTTCAGTGTAAAACAGAGTTGGAGCTAGTACCTCCCCATATATATGTATGGAGAGGAGTTTGCAACTGTAAAGTAACTTTGTGATCCCAACAAGATTGTTGAAGGACGGCTTTCACACACACTTATCTCTCAGAACTGAGCATGTGGAGAGACGTTCGTTCATCTAGCACAAATGGAATGGGTTGCAGGAGAAACATCTACTCTGTTTTCTCAGTCTGTTTCCTAGTGCCGGTTTGAAGTTCCTGCAGTTTTCACTGTAAAACCGAGTTTGAGCTAGTACCTCCCCATATATATGTATGGAGTGAAGTTTGCAAGTGAAAAGGAACTTTGTGTTCACAACAAGCTAGGTGAAGGACGGCATTCACACACACTTATATCTCAGAACAGAGCATGTGGAGAGACGTTCGTTCATCTAGTACAAATGGAACGGGTTGCAGGAGAAAATTTTACTCCGGTTTCTCAGTCTGTTGCCTAGTGCCGGTTTGAAGTTCCTGCAGTTTTCAGTGTGAAACCGAGATGGAGCTAGTACCTCCCCATATATATGTATGGAGTGGAGTTTGCAACTGAAAAGAAACTTTGTGTTCCCAACAAGCTAGTTGAAGGACGGCTTTCACACACACTTATCTGTCAGAACTGAGCATGTGGAGAGACGTTCGTTCATCTAGCAAAAAGGGAACAGGTTGCAGGAGAAACTTTTACTCTGGATTCTCAGTCTGTTTCCTAGTGCCAGTTTGAAGTTTCTGCAGTTTTCACTGTAAAACCGAGTTGGAGCTAGTACTTCCCCATATATATGTATGGAGTGGAATTTGCAACTGAATAGAAACTTTGTGTTCCCAACAAGCTAGGTGAAGGACGGCTTTCAAACACAATTATCTCTCAGAACTGAGCATGTTGAGAGACTTTCGTTCATATAGCACAAATGGAACGGGTTGCAGTAGAAACTTTTTCTCTGGTTTCTCAGTCTGTTTCCTGTTGACGTTTTGAAGTTCCTACAGTTTTCAGTGTAAAACCGAGTTGGAGCTAGTACCTCCCCATATATATGTATGGAGTGGAGTTTGCAACTGAAAAGAAACTTTGTGTTCCCATCAAGCTAGGTGAAGTACGGCTTTCACACACACTTATCTCTCAGAACTCAGCATGTGTAGAGACGTTCGTTCATCTAGCACAAAGGGAACGGGATGCTACAGAAACTTTTACTCTGGTTTCTCAGTCTGTTTCCTGTTGCAGATTTGAAGTTCCTGCAGTTTTCACTGTAAAACCGAGTTGGAGCTAGTACCTCCCCATATATATGTATGGAGTGGAGTTTGCAACTGAAAAGAAACTATGTGTTCCCAACAAGATAGTTGAAGGACGGCTTTCACACACACTTATCTCTCAGAACTGAGCATGTGGAGAGACGTTCGTTCATCTAGCACAAATGGAATGGGTTGCAGGAGAAACATCTACTCTGTTTTCTCAGTCTGTTTCCTAGTGCCGGTTTGAAGTTCCTGCAGTTTTCACTGTAAAACCGAGTTTGAGCTAGTACCTCCCCATATATATTTATGGAGTGAAGTTTGCAAGTGAAAAGGAACTTTGTGTTCACAACAAGCTAGGTGAAGTACGGCATTCACACACACTTATATCTCAGAACTGAGCATGTGGAGAGACGTTCGTTCATCTAGTACAAATGGAACGGGTTGCAGGAGAAAATTTTACTCCGGTTTCTCAGTCTGTTGCCTAGTGCCGGTTTGAAGTTCCTGCAGTTTTCAGTGTGAAACCGAGTTGGAGCTAGTACCTCCCCATATATATGTATGGAGTGGAGTTTGCAACTGAAAAGAAAGTTTGTGTTCCCAACAAGCTAGTTGAAGGACGGCTTTCACACACACTTATCTGTCAGAACTGAGCATGTGGAGAGACGTTCGTTCATCTAGCACAATGGGAACGGGTTGCAGGAGAAACTTTTACTCTGGTTTCTCAGTCTGTTTCCTAGTGCCGGTTTGAAGTTCCTGCAGTTTTCACTGTAAAACCGAGTTGGAGCTAGTACCTCCCTATAAATATGTATGGAGTGGAGTTTGCACCTAAAAAGAAACTTTGTGTTCCCAACAAGCTAGGTGAATGACGGCTTTCACACACAAATAACTATCAAAACTGAGCATGTGGAGAGACGTACGTTCATCTAGCAAAAAGGGAACAGGTTGCAGGAGAAACTTTTACTCTGGATTCTCAGTCTGTTTCCTAGTGCCAGTTTGAAGTTTCTGCAGTTTTCACTGTAAAACCGAGTTGGAGCTAGTACTTCCCCATATATATGTATGTAGTGGAATTTGCAACTGAAAAGAAACTTTGTGTTCCCAACAAGCTAGGTGAAGGTCGGCTTTCAAACACAATTATCTCTCAGAACTGAGCATGTTGAGAGACTTTCGTTCATATAGCACAAATGGAACGGGTTGCAGTAGAAACTTTTTCTCTGGTTTATCAGTCTGTTTCCTGTTGACGTTTTGAAGTTCCTACAGTTTTCACTGTAAAACCGAGTTGGAGCTAGTACCTCCCCATATATATGTATGGAGTGGAGTTTGCAACTGAAAAGAAACTTTGTGTTCCCATCAAGCTAGGTGAAGTACGGCTTTCACACACACTTATCTCTCAGAACTCAGCATGTGTAGAGACGTTCGTTCATCTAGCACAAAGGGAACGGGATGCTACAGAAACTTTTACTCTGGTTTCTCAGTCTGTTTCCTGTTGCAGAATTGAAGTTCCTGCAGTTTTCACTGTAAAACCGAGTTGGAGCTAGTACCTCCCCATATATATGTATGGAGTGGAGTTTGCAACTGAAAAGAATCTATGTGTTCCCAACAAGCTAGGTGAAGGACGGCTTTCACACACACTTATCTCTCAGAACTGAGCATATGGAGAGACGTTCGTTCATCTAGCACAAAGGGAACGGGTTGCAGTATAAACTTTTACTCTGGTTTCTCAGTCTGTTTCCTAGTGCCGGTTTGAAGTTCCTTCAGTTTTTACTGTAAAACCGAGTTGGAGCTAGTAACTCCCCATATATATGTATGGATTGGAGTTTGCAACTGAAAAGAAACTTTGTGTTCCCAACAAGCAAGGTGAAGGACGGCTTTCACACTCACTTATCTCTCAGAACTGAGCATGTGGAGAGACTTCGATCATCTAGCACAAAGGGAACTGGTCACAGGTGAAACTTTTACTCTGGTTTCTAAGTCTGTTTTCTGTTGCCGCTTTGAAGTTCCTGCAGTTTTCACTTTAAAACCGAGTTGGAGCTAGTACCTCCCCATATATATGTATGGAGTGGAGTTTGCAACTGAAAAGAAATTTTGTGATCCCAAGCAGCTAGGTGAAGGACGGCTTTCACACACACTTATCTCTCAGAACTGAGCATGTGGAGAGACGTACGTTCATCTAGCAAAAAGGGAACAGGTTGCAGGAGAAACTTTTACTCTGGATTCTCAGTCTGTTTCCTAGTGCCAGTTTGAAGTTTCTGCAGTTTTCACTGTAAAACCGAGTTGGAGCTAGTACTTCCCCATATATATGTATGTAGTGGAATTTGCAACTGAAAAGAAACTTTGTGTTCCCAACAAGCTAGGTGAAGGTCGGCTTTCAAACACAATTATCTCTCAGAACTGAGCATGTTGAGAGACTTTCGTTCATATAGCACAAATGGAACGGGTTGCAGTAGAAACTTTTTCTCTGGTTTCTCAGTCTGTTTCCTGTTGACGTTTTGAAGTTCCTACAGTTTTCACTGTAAAACCGAGTTGGAGCTAGTACCTCCCCATATATATGTATGGAGTGGAGTTTGCAACTGAAAAGAAACTTTGTGTTCCCATCAAGCTAGGTGAAGTACGGCTTTCACACACACTTATCTCTCAGAACTCAGCATGTGTAGAGACGTTCGTTCATCTAGCACAAAGGGAACGGGATGCTACAGAAACTTTTACTCTGGTTTCTCAGTCTGTTTCCTGTTGCAGAATTGAAGTTCCTGCAGTTTTCACTGTAAAACCGAGTTGGAGCTAGTACCTCCCCATATATATGTATGGAGTGGAGTTTGCAACTGAAAAGAATCTATGTGTTCCCAACAAGCTAGTTGAAGGACGGCTTTCACACACACTTATCTCTCAGAACTGAGCATATGGAGAGACGTTTGTTCATCTAGCACAAAGGGAACGGGTTGCAGTATAAACTTTTACTCTGGTTTCTCAGTCTGTTTCCTAGTGCCGGTTTGAAGTTCCTTCAGTTTTTACTGTAAAACCGAGTTGGAGCTAGTAACTCCCCATATATATGTATGGATTGGAGTTTGCAACTGAAAAGAAACTTTGTGTTCCCAACAAGCAAGGTGAAGGACGGCTTTCACACTCACTTATCTCTCAGAACTGAGCATGTGGAGAGACTTCGATCATCTAGCACAAAGGGAACTGGTCACAGGTGAAACTTTTACTCTGGTTTCTAAGTCTGTTTTCTGTTGCCGCTTTGAAGTTCCTGCAGTTTTCACTTTAAAACCGAGTTGGAGCTAGTACCTCCCCATATATATGTATGGAGCGGAGTTTGCAACTGAAAAGAAATTTTGTGATCCCAAGCAGCTAGGTGAAGGACGGCTTTCACACACACTTATCTCTCAGAACTGAGCATGTGGAGAAACTTTCGTTCATCTAGCACAAATGGAACGGTTTGAAGGAGAAACTTTTACTCTGGTTTCTCAGTCTGTTTCCTAGTGCCGGTTTGAAGTTCCTGCAGTTTTCACTGTAAAACCGAGTTGGAGCTAGTACCTCCCCATATATATGTATGGAGTGGAGTTTTCAAGTGAAAAGATACTTTGTGTTCCCAACTAGCTAGGTGAAGGACGGCTTTCACACACACTTATCTCTCAGAACTGAGCATGTGGAGAGACGTTCGTTCATCTAGCACAAAGGGAACGGGTTGCAGGAGAAACTTTTACTCTGGATTCTCATTCTGTTTCCTAGTGCCGTTTTGAAGTTCCTGCAGTTTTCACTGTAAAACCGAGTTGGAACTAGTACCTCCCCATATATATGTATGGAGTCGAGTTTTCTATTGAAAAGTAACTTTGTGTTCCCAACAAGCTAGGTGAAGGACGGTTTCACACACACTTATCTCTCAGAACTTAGCATGTGGAGAGACGTTCGTTCATCTAACACAAAGGGAACGGGTTGCAGGAGAAACTTTTACTCTGGTTTCTCAGTCTGTTTCCTAGTGCCGGTTTGAAGTTCCTGCAGTTTTCACTGTAAAACCGAGTTGGTGCTTGTACCTCCCCATATATATGTATCGAGTGGAGTTTGCAACTGAAAAGAAACTTTGTGTTCCCAACAAGCTAGGAGAAGGACGGCTTTCACAGACACTTATCTCTCAGAAATGAGCATGTGGAGAGACGTAAGTTCATCTAGCACAAAGGGAACGGGTTGCAGGAGAAACATTTACTCTGATTTCTCAGTCTGTTTCCTAGTACCGGTTTGAAGTTCCTGCAATTTTCAGTGTAAAACCGATTTGGAGCTATTACCTCCCCATATATATTTATGGAGTGGAGTTTGCAAGTGAAAAAAACTTTGTGTTCCCCACAAGCTAGTTGAAGGACGGCTTTCACACACACTTATCTCTGAGAACTGAGCATGTTGAGAGACGTTCGTTCATCTAGCACGATGGGAACGGGTTGCAGGAGAAACTGTTACTCTGGTTTCTCAGTCTGTTTCCTTGTGCCGGTTTGAAGTTCCTGCAGTTTTCACTGTAAAACCGAGTTGGGGCTAGTACCTCCCCATATATATGTATGGAGTGGAGTTTTAAAGTGAAAAGAAACTTTGTGTTCCCAACGAGCTATGTGAAGGACGGCATTCACACACACTTATCTCTCAGAACTGAGCATGTGGAGACGTTCGTTCATCTAGCACAAAGGGAACGGGTTGCAGGAGAAACTTTTACTCTGGTTTCTCAGTCTGTTTCCTAGTGCCGGTTTGAAGTTCCTGCAGTTTTCACTGTAAAACCGAGTTGGAACTTTTACCTCCCCATATATATGTATGGAGTGGAGTTTGCCACTGAAAAGAAACTTTGTGTTCCCAACAAGCTAGGTGAAGGACGGCTTTCACACACACTTATCTCTCAGAACTGAGCATGTGGAGAGACGTTCGTTCATCTAGCACAAAGGGAACGGTTTGCAGGAGAAATTTTACTCTGGATTCTCATTCTGTTTCCTAGTGCCGGTTTGAAGTTCCTGCAGTTTTCACTGTAAAACCGAGTTGGAACTATTACCTCCCCATATATATGTATGGAGTCGACATTTCTAGTGAAAAGAAACTTTGAGTTCCCAACAAGCTAGGTGAAGGACGTTTTCACACACACTTATCTCTCAGAACTTAGCATGTGTACAGACGTTCGTTCATCTAGCACAAAGGGAACGGGTTGCAGGAGAAAGTTTTACTTTGGTTTCTCAGTCTGTTTCCTAGTGCCGGTTTGAAGTTACTTCAGTTTTCACTGTAAAACCGATTTGGAACAAGTACCTCCCCATATATATGTAAGGATTCGAGATTTCTAGTGAAAAGAAACTTTGTTTTCCAACAAGCTAGGTGAAGGACGGTTTCACACACACTTATCTCTCAGAACTTAGCATGTGGAGAGACGTTCGTTCATCTAGCACAAAGTGAAAGGTTTGCAGGAGAAAGTTTTACTCTGGTTTCTAAGTCTGTTTCCTGATGCCGCTTTGAAGTTCCTGCAGTTTTCACTGTAAAACCGAGTTGGAGCTAGTACCTCCCCATATATATATATGGAGTGGAGTTTGCAAGTGAAAAGAAACTTTGTGTTCCCAACAAGCTAGGTGAAGGACCGCTTTCACACACACTTATCTCTTAGAACTGAGCATGTGGAGAGACGTTCGTTCATCTAGCACAAAGGGAACGGGTTGCAGGAGAAACATTTACTCTGGTTTCTCAGTCTGTTTCCTAGTGCCGGTTTGAATTTCGTGCAGTTTTCATTGTAAAACCAAGTTGGAGCTAGTACCTCCCCATATATATGTATGGAGTGGAGTTTTCAAGTGAAAAGAAACTTTGTGTTCCCAACGAGCTATGTGAAGGACGGCATTCACACACACTTATCTCTCAGAACTGAGCATGTGGAGACGTTCGTTCATCTAGCACAAAGGGAACGGGTTGCAGGAGAAACTTTTACTCTGGTTTCTCAGTGTGTTTCCTAGTGCCGGTTTGAATTTCCTGCAGTTTTCACTGTAAAATCGAGTTGGAGCTTGTACTTCCCCATATATATGTATGGAGTGGAGTTTGCCACTGAAAAGAAACTTTGTGTTCCCAACAAGCTAGGTGAAGGACGGCTTTCACACACACTTATCTCTCAGAACTGAGCATGTGGAGAGACGTTCGTTCATCTAGCACAAAGGGAACGGTTTGCAGGAGAAATTTTACTCTGGATTCTCATTCTGTTTCCTAGTGCCGGTTTGAAGTTCCTGCAGTTTTCACTGTAAAACCGAGTTGGAACTATTACCTCCCCATATATATGTATGGAGTCGACTTTTCTAGTGAAAAGAAACTTTGAGTTCCCAACAAGCTAGGTGAAGGACGTTTTCACACACACTTATCTCTCAGAACTGAGCATGTGGAAAGACGTTCGTTAATCTAGCAAAATGGGAACGGGTTGCAGGAGAAACATTTACTCTGGTTTCTCAGTCTGTTTCCTAGTGCCGCTTTGAAGTTCCTGCAGTTTTCACTGTAAAACCGAGTTGGAGCTAGTACCTCCCCATATATATGTATGGAGTGGAGTTTGCAAGTGAAAAGGAACTTTGTGTTCCCAACAAGCTAGGTGAAGGACGGCTTTCACACACACTTATCTCTCAGAACTGAGCATGTGGAGAGACGTACGTTCATTTAGCACAAAGGGAACGGGTTGCAACAGAAACTTTTACTCTGGATTCTCAGTCTGTTTCCTAGTGCCGGTTTGAAGTTACTTCAGTTTTCACTGTAAAACCGATTTGGAACAAGTACCTCCCCATATATATGTATGGATTCCAGATTTCTAGTGAAAAGAAACTTTGTTTTCCAACAAGCTAGATGAAGGACGGCTTTCACACACACTTATCTCTCAGAACTCAGCATGTGGAGAGACGTTCGTTCATCTAGCACAAAGTGAAAGGTTTGCAGGAGAAAGTTTTACTCTGGTTTCTAAGTCTGTTTCCTGATGCCGCTTTGAAGTTCCTGCAGTTTTCACTGTAAAACCGAGCTGGAGCTAGTACCTCCCCATATATATGTATGGAGTGGAGTTTGCAAGTGAAAAGATACTTTGTGTTCCCAAGAAGCTAGGTGAAGGACGGCTTTCACACACACTTATCTCTCAGAACTGAGCATGTGGAGAGACTTTCGTTCATCTAGCACAAATGGAACGGTTGCAGGAGAAACTTTTACTCTGGTTTCTCAGTCTGTTTTCTAGTGCCGGTTTGAAGTTCCTGCAGTTTTCACTGTAAAACCGAGTTGGAGCTTGTACCTCCCCATATATAAGTATGGAGTGGATTTTGCAACTGAAAAGAAAGTTTGTGTTCCCCACAAGCTATGTGAAGGACGGCTTTCATACACAATTATCTATGAGAACTGAGCATGTGGAGAGACGTTCGTTAATCTGACACAAAGGGAACGGGTTGCAGGAGGAACTTTTACTCTGGTTTCTTAGTCTGTTTAATGTTGTCGCTTTGAAGTTCCTGCAGTTTTCACTGTAAAACCGAGTTGGAGCTAGTACATCCCCATATATATGTATCGAATGGAGTTTGCAAGTGAAAAGGAACTTTGTGTTCCCAACAAGCTATGTAAAGGACGGCTTTCACCCACACTTATCTCTCAGAACTGAGCATGTGGAGAGACGTTCGTTCATCTAGCACAAAGGGAACAGGTTGCAGGAGAAACTTTTACTCTGGTTTCTCAGTCTGCTTCCTAGTGCCGGTTTGAAGTTCCTGCAGTTTTCACTGTAAAACCGAGTTGGAGCTAGTACCTCCCCATATATATGTATGGAGTGGATTTTGCAACTGAAAAGAAACTTTGTGTTCCCCACAAGCTAGTTGAAAGACGGCTTTCACACACACTTATCTCTGAAAACTGAGCATGTGGAGAGACGTTCGTTCATCTAGCACAAAGGGAACGGGTTGCAGGAGAAACTTTTATTCTGGTTTCTCAGTCTGATTCCTAGTGCCGGTTTGAAGTTCCTGCAGTTTACACTGTAAAACCGAGTTGGAGGTAGTACCTCCCCATATATATGTATGGATTGGAGTTTGCAACTGAAAAGATACTTTGTGTTCCCAACAAGCTAGTTGGAGGGCGGCTTTCACACACACTTATCTCTCAGAACTGAGCATGTGGAGAGACGTTCGTTCATCTAGCACAAAGGGAACGGGTTGCAACAGAAACTTTTACTCTGGATTCTCAGTCTGTTTCCTAGTGCCGGTTTGAAGTTCCTTCAGTTTTCACTGTAAAACCGATTTGGAACAAGTACCTCCCCATATATATGTATGGAGTCGAGATTTCTAGTGAAAAGAAACTTTGTTTTCCAACAAGCTAGGTGAAGGACGGATTCACACACACTTATCTCTCAGATCTTAGCATGTGGAGAGACGTTCGTTCATCTAGCACAAAGTGAACGGGTTGCTGGAGAAAGTTTTACTCTGGTTTCTCAGTCTGTTTCCTGATGCCGCTTTGAAGTTCCTGCAGTTTTCACTGTAAAACCGAGTTGGAGCCAGTAACTCCCCATATATATGTATGGAGTGGAATTTGCAAGTGAAAAGAAACTCTGTGTTCCCAAGAAGCTAGGTGAAGGACGGCTTTCACACACACTTATCTCTCAGAACTGGGCAGGTGGAGAGATGTACGTTCATCTAGCACAAAGGGAACGGGTTGCAGGAGAAACTTTTACTCTTGTTTCTCAGTCTGTTGCCTAGTGCCGGTTTGAAGTTCCTGCAGTTTTCAGTGTAAAACAGAGTTGGAGCTAGTACCTCCCCATATATATGTATGGAGAGGAGTTTGCAACTGAAAAGTAACTTTGTGTTCCCAACAAGATAGTTGAAGGACGGCTTTCACACACACTTATCTCTCAGAACTGAGCATGTGGAGAGACGTTCGTTCATCTAGCACAAATGGAATGGGTTGCAGGAGAAACATCTACTCTGTTTTCTCAGTCTGTTTCCTAGTGCCGGTTTGAAGTTCCTGCAGTTTTCACTGTAAAACCGAGTTTGAGCTAGTACCTCCCCATATATATGTATGGAGTGAAGTTTGCAAGTGAAAAGGAACTTTGTGTTCACAACAAGCTAGGTGAAGGACGGCATTCACACACACTTATATCTCAGAACTGAGCATGTGGAGAGACGTTCGTTCATCTAGTACAAATGGAACGGGTTGCAGGAGAAAATTTTACTCCGGTTTCTCAGTCTGTTGCCTAGTGCCGGTTTGAAGTTCCTGCAGTTTTCAGTGTGAAACAGAGTTGGAGCTAGTACCTCCCCATATATATGTATAGAGTGGAGTTTGCAACTGAAAAGAAACTTTGTGTTCCCAACAAGCTAGTTGAAGGACGGCTTTCACACACACTTATCTGTCAGAACTGAGCATGTGGAGAGACGTTCGTTCATCTAGCACAATGGGAACGGGTTGCAGGAGAAACTTTTACTCTGGTTTCTCAGTCTGTTTCCTAGTGCCGGTTTGAAGTTCCTGCAGTTTTCACTGTAAAACCGAGTTGGAGCTAGTACCTCCCTATAAATATGTATGGAGTGGAGTTTGCACCTAAAAAGAAACTTTGTGTTCCCAACAAGCTAGGTGAATGACGGCTTTCACACACAAATAACTATCAGAACTGAGCATGTGGAGAGACGTACGTTCATCTAGCACAAAGGGAACGGGTTGCAGGAGAAACTTTTACTCTGGTTTCTCAGTCTGTTTCCTAGTGCCGGTTTGAAGTTCCTTCAGTTTTTACTGTAAAACCGAGTTGGGGCTAGTAACTCCCCATATATATGTATGGATTGGAGTTTGCAACTGAAAAGAAACTTTGTGTTCCCAACAAGCTAGGTGAAGGACGGCTTTCACACTCACTTATCTCTCAGAACTGAGAATGTGGAGAGACTTCGATCATCTAGCACAATGGGAACTGATCACAGGTGAAACTTTTACTCTGGTTTCTAAGTCTGTTTTCTGTTGCCGCTTTGAAGTTCCTGCAGTTTTCACTTTAAAACCGAGTTGGAGCTAGTACCTCCCCATATATATGTATGGAGTGGAGTTTGCAACTGAAAAGAAATTTTGTGATCCCAAGCAGCTAGGTGAAGGACGGCTTTCACACACACTTATCTCTCAGAACTGAGCATGTGGAGAAACTTTCGTTCATCTAGCACAAATGGAACGTTTTGAAGGAGAAACTTTTACTCTGGTTTCTCAGTCTGTTTCCTAGTGCCGGTTTGAAGTTCCTGCAGTTTTCACTGTAAAACCGAGATGGAGCTAGTACCTCCCCATATATATGTATGGAGTGGAGTTTTCAAGTGAAAAGATACTTTGTGTTCCCAACTAGCTAGGTGAAGGACGGCTTTCACACACACTTATCTCTCAGAACTGAGCATGTGGAGAGACGTTCGTTCATCTAGCACAAAGGGAACGGGTTGCAGGAGAAACTTTTACTCTGGATTCTCATTCTGTTTCCTAGTGCCGTTTTGAAGTTCCTGCAGTTTTCACTGTAAAACCGAGTTGGAACTAGTACCTCCCCATATATATGTATGGAGTCGAGTTTTCTAGTGAAAAGTAACTTTGTGTTCCCAACAAGCTAGGTGAAGGACGGTTTCACACACACTTATCTCTCAGAACTTAGCATGTGGAGAGACGTTCGTTCATCTAACACAAAGGGAACGGGTTGCAGGAGAAACTTTTACTCTGGTTTCTCAGTCTGTTTCCTAGTGCCGGTTTGAAGTTCCTGCAGTTTTCACTGTAAAACCGAGTTGGTGCTTGTACCTCCCCATATATATGTATGGAGTGGAGTTTGCAACTGAAAAGAAACTTTGTGTTCCCAACAAGCTAGGAGAAGGACGGCTTTCACAGACACTTATCTCTCAGAAATGAGCATGTGGAGAGACGTAAGTTCATCTAGCACAAAGGGAACGGGTTGCAGGAGAAACATTTACTCTGATTTCTCAGTCTGTTTCCTAGTGCCGGTTTGAAGTTCCTGCAGTTTTCAGTGTAAAACCGATTTGGAGCTATTACCTCCCCATATATATTTATGGAGTGGAGTTTGCAAGTGAAAAGAAACTTTGTGTTCCCCACAAGCTAGTTGAAGGACGGCTTTCACACACACTTATCTCTGAGAACTGAGCATTTTGAGAGACGTTCGTTCATCTAGCACAAAGGGAACGGGTTGCAGGAGAAACTTTTACTCTGGTTTCTCAGTCTGTCTCCTAGTGCCGGTTTCAAGTTCCTGCAGTTTTCACTGTAAAACCGAGTTGGAGCTAGTACCTCCCCATATATATATATGGAGTGGAGTTTGCAAGTGAAAAGAAACTTTGTGTTCCCAACAAGCTAGGTGAAGGACCGTTTTCACACACACTTATCTCTCAGAACTGAGCATGTGGAGAGACGTTCGTTCATCTAGCACAAAGGGAACGATTTGCAGGAGAAAGTTTTACTCTGGTTTCTCAGTCTGTTTCCTAGTGACGGTTTGAAGTTCGTGCAGTTTTCATTGTAAAACCGAGTTGGAGCTAGTACCTCCCCATATATATGTATGGAGTGGAGTTTTCAAGTGAAAAGAAACTTTGTGTTCCCAACGAGCTATGTGAAGGACTGCATTCACACACACTTATCTCTCAGAACTGAGCATGTGGAGACGTTCGTTCATCTAGCACAAAGGGAACGGGTTGCAGGAGAAACTTTTACTCTGGTTTCACAGTCTGTTTCCTAGTGCCGGTTTGAAGTTCCTGCAGTTTTCACTGTAAAACCGAGTTGGAGCTTGTACCTCCCCATATATATGTATGGAGTGGAGTTTGCCACTGAAAAGAAACTTTGTGTTCCCAACAAGCTAGGTGAAGGACGGCTTTCACACACACTTATCTCTCAGAACTGAACATGTGGAGAGACGTTCGTTCATCTAGCACAAAGGGAACGGTTTGCAGGAGAAATTTTACTCTGGATTCTCATTCTGTTTCCTAGTGCCGGTTTGAAGTTCCTGCAGTTTTCACTGTAAAACCGAGTTGGAACTATTACCTCCCCATATATATGTATGGAGTCGACATTTCTAGTGAAAAGAAACTTTGAGTACCCAACAAGCTAGGTGAAGGACGGTTTCACACACACTTATCTCTCAGATTTTAGCATGTGTAGAGACGTTCGTTCATCTAGCACAAAGGGAACGGGTTGCAGGAGAAACTTTAACTTTGGTTTCTCAGTCTGTTGCCTAGTGCCGGTTTGAAGTTCCTGCAGTTTTCAGTGTAAAATCGAGTTGGAGCTAGTACCTCCAAATATATATGTATGGAGTGGAGTTTGCAACTGAAAAGAAACTTTGTGTTCCCAACAAGCTAGTTGAAGGACGGCTTTCACACACAATTATCTCTCAGAACTGAGCATGTGGAAAGACGTTCGTTCATCTAGCACAATGGGAACGGGTTGCAGGAGAAACATTTACTCTGGTTTCTCAGTCTTTTTCCTAGTGCCGCTTTGAAGTTCCTGCAGTTTTCAGTGTAAAATCGATTTGGAGCTAGTACCTCCAATTATATATGTATGGAGTGGAGTTTGCAACTGAAAAGAATCTTTGTGTTCCCAAGAAGCTAGGTGAAGGACGGCTTTCACACACACTTATCTCTCAGAACTGAGCATGTGGAGAGACGTTCGTTCATCTAGCACAAAGGGAACGGGTTGCAACAGAAACTTTTACTCTGGATTCTCAGTCTGTTTCCTAGTGCAGGTTTGAAGTTACTTCAGTTTTCACTGTAAAACCGATTTGGAACAAGTACCTCCCCATATTTATGTATGGATTCCAGATTTCTAGTGAAAAGAAACTTTGTTTTCCAACAAGCTAGGTGAAGGACGACTTTCACACACACTTATCTCTCAGAACTTAGCATGTGGAGAGACGTTCGTTCATCTAGCACAAAGTGAAAGGTTTGCAGGAGAAAGTTTTACTCTGGTTTCTAAGTCTGTTTCCTGATGCCGCTTTGAAGTTCCTGCAGTTTTCACTGTAAAACAGAGTTGGAGCTAGTACCTCCCCATATATATGTATGGATGGAGTTTGCAAGTGAAAAGATACTTTGTGTTCCCAAGAAGCTAGGTGAAGGACGGCTTTCACACACACTTATCTCTCAGAACTGAGCATGTGGAGAGACTTTCGTTCATCTAGCACAAATGGAACGGTTGCAGGAGAAACTTTTACTCTGGTTTCTCAGTCTGTTTTCTAGTGCCGGTTTGAAGTTCCTGCAGTTTTCACTGTAAAACCGAGTTGGAGCTTGTACCTCCCCATATATAAGTATGGAGTGGATTTTGCAACTGAAAAGAAAGTTTGTGTTCCCCACAAGCTATGTGAAGGACGGCTTTCACACACACTTATCTCTGAGAACTGAGCATGTGGAGAGACGTTCGTTAATCTGACACAAAGGGAACGGGTTGCAGGAGGAACTTTTACTCTGGTTTCTCAGTCTGTTTAATGTTGCCGCTTTGAAGTTCCTGCAGTTTTCACTGTAAAACCGAGTTGGAGCTAGTACATCCCCATATATATATATCGAATGGAGTTTGCAAGTGAAAAGGAACTTTGTGTTCCCAACAAGCTATGTAAAGGACGGCTTTCACACACACTTATCTCTCAGAACTGAGCATGTGGAGAGACGTTCGTTCATCTAGCACAAAGGGAACAGGTTGCAGGAGAAACTTTTTCTCTGGTTTCTCAGTCTGCTTCCTAGTGCCGGTTTGAAGTTCCTGCAGTTTTCACTGTAAAACCGAGTTGGAGCTAGTACCTCCCCATATATATGTATGGAGTGGATTTTGCAACTGAAAAGAAACTTTGTGTTCCCCACAAGCTAGTTGAAGGACGGCTTTCACACACACTTATCTCTGAAAACTGAGCATGTGGAGAGACGTTCGTTCATCTAGCACAAAGGGAACGGGTTGCAGGAGAAACTTTTATTCTGGTTTCTCAGTCTGATTCCTAGTGCCGGTTTGAAGTTCCTGCAGTTTACACTGTAAAACCGAGTTGGAGGTAGTACCTCCCCATATATATGTATGGATTGGAGTTTGCAACTGAAAAGATACTTTGTGTTCCCAACAAGCTAGTTGGAGGGCGGCTTTCACACACACTTATCTCTCAGAACTGAGCATGTGGAGAGACGTTCGTTCATCTAGCACAAAGGGAACGGGTTGCAACAGAAACTTTTACTCTGGATTCTCAGTCTGTTTCCTAGTGCCGGTTTGAATTTCCTTCAGTTTTCACTGTAAAACCGATTTGGAACAAGTACCTCCCCATATATATGTATGGAGTCGAGATTTCTAGTGAAAAGAAACTTTGTTTTCCAACAAGCTAGGTGAAGGACGGATTCACACACACTTATCTCTCAGAACTTAGCATGTGGAGAGACGTTCGTTCATCTAGCGCAAAGTGAACGGGTTGCTGGAGAAAGTTTTACTCTGGTTTCTCAGTCTGTTTCCTGATGCCGCTTTTAAGTTCCTGCAGTTTTCACTGTAAAACCGAGTTGGAGCTAGTACCTCCCCATATATATGTATGGAGTGGAGTTTTCAAGTGTAAAGAAACTTTGTGTTCCCAAGAAGCTAGGTGAAGGACGGCTTTCACACACACTTATCTCTCAGAACTGAGCAGGTGGAGAGACTTTCGTTCATCTAGCACAAATGGAACGGTTGCAGGAGAAACATTTACTCTGGTTTCTCAGTCTGTTTTCTAGTGCCGGGTTGAAGTTCCTGCAGTTTTCACTGTAAAACCGAGTTGGAGCTTGTACCTCCCCATATATAATTATGGAGTGGATTTTGCAACTGAAAAGAAACTTTGTGTTCCCCACAAGCTAGGTGAAGGACGGCTTTCACACACAATTATCTCTGAGAACTGAGCATGTGGAGAGACGTTCGTTAATCTGGCACAAATGGAACGGGTTGCAGGGGAAACTTTTACTCTGGTTTCTCAGTCTGTTTCCTGTTGCCGCTTTGAAGTTCCTGCAGTTTTCACTGTAAAACCGAGTTGCAGCTAGTACATCCCCATATATATGTATCGAAAGGAGTTTGCAAGTGAAAAGAAACTTTGTGTTCCCAACAACCTAGGTGAAGGACGGCTTTCACACACACTTATCTCTCAGAACTGAGCATCTGGGGAGACGTTCGTTCATGTAGCAAAAAGGGAACGGGTTGCAGGAGAAACTTTTCTCTGGTTTCTAAGTCTGTTTCCTAGTGCAGGTTTGATGTTCCTGCAGTTTTCACTGTAAAACCGAGTTGGAGCTTGTACCTCCCCATATATATGTATGGAGTGGAGTTTGCAATTGAAAAGAAACTTTGTGTTCCCAACAAGCTAGGTGAAGGACGGCTTTCACACACACTTATCTCTCAGAACTGAGCATGTGGAGAGACGTTCATTCATCTAGCACAAAGGGAACGGTTTGCAGGAGAAATTTTACTCTGGATTCTCATTCTGTTTCCTAGTGCCGGTTTGAAGTTCCTGAAGTTTTCACTGTAAAACCGAGTTGGAACTATTACCTCCCCATATATATGCATGGAGTCGACTTTTCTAGTGAAAAGAAACTTTGAGTTCACAACAAGCTATGTGAAGGACGGTTTCACACACACTTATCTCTCAGAACTTAGCATGTGTAGAGACGTTCGTTAATCTAGCACAAAGGGAACGGGTTGCAGGAGAAACTTTTACTCTGGTTTCTCAGTCTGTTGCCTAGTGCCGGTTTGAAGTTCCTGCAGTTTTCAGTTTAAAATCGAGTTGGAGCTAGTACCTCCCCATATATATGTATGGAGTGGAGTTTGCAACTGAAAATAAACTTTGTGTTCCCAACAAGCTAGTTGAAGGACGGCTTTCACACACACTTATCTCTCAGAACTGAGCATGTGGAGAGACTTTCGTTCATCTAGCACAATGGGAACGGGTTGCAGGAGAAACATTTACTCTGGTTTCTCAGTCTGTTTCCTAGTACCGGTTTGAAGTTCCTGCAGTTTTCACTGTAAAACCGAGTTGGAGCTAGTACCTCCCCATATATATGTATGGAGTGGAGTTTGCAAGTGAAAAGGAACTTTGTGTTCCCAACAAGCTAGGTGAAGGACGGCTTTCACACACACTTATCTCTCAGAACTGAGCATGTGGAGAGACGTTCGTTCATCTAGCACAAAGGGAACGGGTTGCAACAGAAACTTTTACTCTGGATTCTCAGTCTCTTTCCTAGTGCCGGTTTGAAGTTCCTGCAGTTTTCACTGTAAAACCGATTTGGAACAAGTACCTCCCCATATATATGTATGGAGTCGAGATTTCTAGTGAAAAGAAACTTTGTTTTCCAACAAGCTAGGTGAAGGACTGTTTCACACACACTTATCTCTCAGAACTTAGCATGTGGAGAGACGTTCGTTCATTTAGCACAAAGTGAACGGTTTGCAGGAGAAAGTTTTACTCTGGTTTTTAAGTCTGTTTCCTGATGCCGCTTTGAAGTTCCTGCAGTTTTCAGTGTAAAACCGAGTTGGAGCTAGTACATCCCCATATATATGTATGGAGTGGAGTTTGCAAGTGAAAAGAAACTTTGTGTTCCCAAGAAGCTAGGTGAAGGACGGCTTTCACACACACTTATCTCTCAGAACTGAGCAGGTGGAGAGACGTTCGTTCATCTAGCACAAATGGAACGGTTGCAGGAGAAACTTTTACTCTGGTTTTTCAGTCTGTTTTCTAGTGCCGGTTTGAAGTTCCTGCAGTTTTCACTGTAAAACCGAGTTGGAGCTTGTAACTCCCCATGTATAAGTATGCAGTGGATTTTGCAACTGAAAAGAAACTTTGTGTTCCCCACAATCTAGGTGAAGGACGGCTTTCACACACACTTATCTCTGAGAACTGAGCATTTGGAGAGACGTTCGTTTATCTGGCACAAAATGAACGGGTTGCAGGAGAAACTTTTACTCTGGTTTCTCAGTCTGTTTCCTGTTGCCGCTTTGAAGTTCCTGCAGTTTTCACTGTTAAACCGAGTTGGAGCTAGTACATCCCCATATATATGTATCGAATGGAGTTTGCAAGTGAAAAGAAACTTTGTGTTCCCAACAAGCTAGGTGAAGGACGGCTTTCACACACACTTATCTCTCAGAACTGAGCATGTGGAGAGACGTTCGTTCATGTAGCACAAAGGGAACGGGTTGCAGGAGAAACTTTTACTCTAGTTTCTAAGTCTGTTTCCTAGTGCCGGTTTGAAGTTCCTGCAGTTTTCACTGTAAAACCGAGATGGAGCTTGTACCTCCCCATATATATGTATGGAGTGGAGTTTGCAATTGAAAAGAAACTTTGTGTTCCCAACAAGCTAGGTGAAGGACGGCTTTCACACACATTTATCTCTCAGAAGTGAGCATGTGGAGAGAAGTTCATTCATCTAGCACAAAGGGAACGGGTTGAAATAGAAACTTTTACTCTGGATTCTCAGTCTGTTTCCTATTGCCGGTTTGAAGTTCCTTCAGTTTTCACTGTAAAGCAGATTTGGAACTAGTACCTCCCCATATATATGTATTGAGTCGAGTTTTCTAGTGAAAAGAAACTTTGTTTTCCAACAAGCTAGGTGAAGGACGGTTTCACACACACTTATCTCTCAGAACTTAGCATGTGGAGAGACGTTCGTTCATCTAGCACAAATTGAACGGGTTGCGGGAGAAAGTTTTACTCTGGTTTCTCAGTCTGTTTCCTGATGCCGCTTTGAAGTTCCTGCAGTTTACACTGTAAAACCGAGTTGGAGCTAGTACCTCCCCATATATATGTATGGAGTGGAGATTGAAACTGAAAAGAAACTTTGTGTTCCCAACAAGCTAGGTGAAGGACGGCTTTCACACACACTTATCTCTCAGAACTGAGCAGGTGGAGAGACGTTCGTTCATCTAGCACAAATGGAACGGTTGCAGGAGAAACTTTTACTCTGGTTTCTCAGTCTGTTTTCTAGTGCCGGTTTGAAGTTCCTGCAGTTTTCACTGTAAAACCGAGTTAGAGCTTGTACCTCCCCTTATATAAGTATGGAGTGGATTTTGCAACTGAAAAGAAACTTTGTGTTCCCCACAAGCTAGGTGAAGGGCGGCTTTCACACACACTTATCTCTGAGAAATGAGCATGTGGAGAGACGTTCGTTAATCTGACACAAAGGGAACGGGTTGCAGGAGGAACTTTTACTCTGGTTTCTCAGTCTGATTCCTAGTGCCGGTTTGAAGTTCCTGCAGTTTACACTGTAAAACCGAGTTGGAGGTAGTACCTCCCCATATATATGTATGGATTGGAGTTTGCAACTGAAAAGATACTTTGTGTTCCCAACAAGCTAGTTGGAGGGCGGCTTTCACACACACTTATCTCTCAGAACTGAGCATGTGGAGAGACGTTCGTTCATCTAGCACAAAGGGAACGGGTTGCAACAGAAACTTTTACTCTGGATTCTCAGTCTGTTTCCTAGTGCCGGTTTGAATTTCCTTCAGTTTTCACTGTAAAACCGATTTGGAACAAGTACCTCCCCATATATATGTATGGAGTCGAGATTTCTAGTGAAAAGAAACTTTGTTTTCCAACAAGCTAGGTGAAGGACGGATTCACACACACTTATCTCTCAGAACTTAGCATGTGGAGAGACGTTCGTTCATCTAGCGCAAAGTGAACGGGTTGCTGGAGAAAGTTTTACTCTGGTTTCTCAGTCTGTTTCCTGATGCCGCTTTTAAGTTCCTGCAGTTTTCACTGTAAAACCGAGTTGGAGCTAGTACCTCCCCATATATATGTATGGAGTGGAGTTTGCAAGTGTAAAGAAACTTTGTGTTCCCAAGAAGCTAGGTGAAGGACGGCTTTCACACACACTTATCTCTCAGAACTGAGCAGGTGGAGAGACGTTCGTTCATCTAGCACAAATGGAACGGTTGCAGGAGAAACATTTACTCTGGTTTCTCAGTCTGTTTTCTAGTGCCGGGTTGAAGTTCCTGCAGTTTTCACTGTAAAACCGAGTTGGAGCTTGTACCTCCCCATATATAATTATGGAGTGGATTTTGCAACTGAAAAGAAACTTTGTGTTCCCCACAAGCTAGGTGAAGGACGGCTTTCACACACACTTATCTCTGAGAACTGAGCATGTGGAGAGACGTTCGTTAATCTGGCACAAATGGAAAGGGTTGCAGGGGAAACTTTTACTCTGGTTTCTCAGTCTGTTTCCTGTTGCCGCTTTGAAGTTCCTGCAGTTTTCACTGTAAAACCGAGTTGCAGCTAGTACATCCCCATATATATGTATCGAAAGGAGTTTGCAAGTGAAAAGAAACTTTGTGTTCCCAACAACCTAGGTGAAGGACGGCTTTCACACACACTTATCTCTCAGAACTGAGCATCTGGGGAGACGTTCGTTCATGTAGCAAAAAGGGAACGGGTTGCAGGAGAAACTTTTCTCTGGTTTCTAAGTCTGTTTCCTAGTGCAGGTTTGATGTTCCTGCAGTTTTCACTGTAAAACCGAGTTGGAGCTTGTACCTCCCCATATATATGTATGGAGTGGAGTTTGCAATTGAAAAGAAACTTTGTGTTCCCAACAAGCTAGGTGAAGGACGGCTTTCACACACACTTATCTCTCAGAACTGAGCATGTGGAGAGACTTTCATTCATCTAGCACAAAGGGAACGGTTTGCAGGAGAAATTTTACTCTGGATTCTCATTCTGTTTCCTAGTGCCGGTTTGAAGTTCCTGAAGTTTTCACTGTAAAACCGAGTTGGAACTATTACCTCCCCATATATATGCATGGAGTCGACTTTTCTAGTGAAAAGAAACTTTGAGTTCACAACAAGCTATGTGAAGGACGGTTTCACACACACTTATCTCTCAGAACTTAGCATGTGTAGAGACGTTCGTTAATCTAGCACAAAGGGAACGGGTTGCAGGAGAAACTTTTACTCTGGTTTCTCAGTCTGTTGCCTAGTGCCGGTTTGAAGTTCCTGCAGTTTTCAGTTTAAAATCGAGTTGGAGCTAGTACCTCCCCATATATATGTATGGAGTGGAGTTTGCAACTGAAAATAAACTTTGTGTTCCCAACAAGCTAGTTGAAGGACGGCTTTCACACACACTTATCTCTCAGAACTGAGCATGTGGAGAGACTTTCGTTCATCTAGCACAATGGGAATGGGTTGCAGGAGAAACATTTAGTCTGGTTTCTCAGTCTGTTTCCTGTTGCCGCTTTGAAGTTCCTGCAGTTTTCACTGTAAAACCGAGTTGCAGCTAGTACATCCCCATATATATGTATCGAAAGGAGTTTGCAAGTGAAAAGAAACTTTGTGTTCCCAACAACCTAGGTGAAGGACGGCTTTCACACACACTTATCTCTCAGAACTGAGCATCTGGGGAGACGTTCGTTCATGTAGCAAAAAGGGAACGGGTTGCAGGAGAAACTTTTCTCTGGTTTCTAAGTCTGTTTCCTAGTGCAGGTTTGATGTTCCTGCAGTTTTCACTGTAAAACCGAGTTGGAGCTTGTACCTCCCCATATATATGTATGGAGTGGAGTTTGCAATTGAAAAGAAACTTTGTGTTCCCAACAAGCTAGGTGAAGGGCGGCTTTCACACACACTTATCTCTCAGAACTGAGCATGTGGAGAGACGTTCATTCATCTAGCACAAAGGGAACGGTTTGCAGGAGAAATTTTACTCTGGATTCTCATTCTGTTTCCTAGTGCCGGTTTGAAGTTCCTGAAGTTTTCACTGTAAAACCGAGTTGGAACTATTACCTCCCCATATATATGCATGGAGTCGACTTTTCTAGTGAAAAGAAACTTTGAGTTCACAACAAGCTATGTGAAGGACGGTTTCACACACACTTATCTCTCAGAACTTAGCATGTGTAGAGACGTTCGTTAATCTAGCACAAAGGGAACGGGTTGCAGGAGAAACTTTTACTCTGGTTTCTCAGTCTGTTGCCTAGTGCCGGTTTGAAGTTCCTGCAGTTTTCAGTTTAAAATCGAGTTGGAGCTAGTACCTCCCCATATATATGTATGGAGTGGAGTTTGCAACTGAAAATAAACTTTGTGTTCCCAACAAGCTAGTTGAAGGACGGCTTTCACACACACTTATCTCTCAGAACTGAGCATGTGGAGAGACTTTCGTTCATCTAGCACAATGGGAACGGGTTGCAGGAGAAACATTTAGTCTGGTTTCTCAGTCTGTTTCCTAGTGCCGGTTTGAAGTTCCTGCAGTTTTCACTGTAAAACCGAGTTGGAGCTAGTACCTCCCCATATATATGTATGGAGTGGAGTTTGCAAGTGAAAAGGAACTTTGTGTTCCCAACAAGCTAGGTGAAGGACGGCTTTCACACACACTTATTTCTCAGAACTGAGCATGTGGAGAGACGTTCGTTCATCTAGCACAAAGGGAACGGGTTGCAACAGAAACTTTTACTCTGGATTCTCAGTCTCTTTCCTAGTGCCGGTTTGAAGTTCCTGCAGTTTTCACTGTAAAACCGATTTGGAACAAGTACCTCTCCATATATATGTATGGAGTCGAGATTTCTAGTGAAAAGAAACTTTGTTTTCCATCAAGCTAGGTGAAGGACTGTTTCACACACACTTATCTCTCAGAACTTAGCATGTGGAGAGACGTTCGTTCATTTAGCACAAAGTGAACGGGTTGCAGGAGAAAGTTTTACTCTGGTTTTTAAGTCTGTTTCCTGATGCCGCTTTGAAGTTCCTGCAGTTTTCAGTGTAAAACCGAGTTGGAGCTAGTACATCCCCATATATATGTATGGAGTGGGGTTTGCAAGTGAAAAGAAACTTTGTGTTCCCAAGAAGCTAGGTGAAGGACGGCTTTCACACACACTTATCTCTCAGAACTGAGCAGGTGGAGAGACGTTCGTTCATCTAGCACAAATGGAACGGTTGCAGGAGAAACTTTTACTCTGGTTTTTCAGTCTGTTTTCTAGTGCCGGTTTGAAGTTCCTGCAGTTTTCACTGTAAAACCGAGTTGGAGCTTGTACCTCCCCATGTATAAGTATGCAGTGGATTTTGCAACTGAAAAGAAACTTTGTGTTCCCCACAAGCTAGGTGAAGGACGGCTTTCACACACACTTATCTCTGAGAACTGAGCATTTGGAGAGACGTTCGTTTATCTGGCACAAAGTGAACGGGTTGCAGGAGAAACTTTTACTCTGGTTTCTCAGTCTGTTTCCTGTTGCCGCTTTGAAGTTCCTGCAGTTTTCACTGTTAAACCGAGTTGGAGCTAGTACATCCCCATATATATGTATCGAATGGAGTTTGCAAGTGAAAAGAAACTTTGTGTTCCCAACAAGCTAGGTGAAGGACGGCTTTCACACACACTTATCTCTCAGAACTGAGCATGTGGAGAGACGTTCGTTCATGTAGCACAAAGGGAACGGGTTGCAGGAGAAACTTTTACTCTAGTTTCTGAGTCTGTTTCCTAGTGCCGGTTTGAAGTTCCTGCAGTTTTCACTGTAAAACCGAGATGGAGCTTGTACCTCCCCATATATATGTATGGAGTGGAGTTTGCAATTGAAAAGAAACTTTGTGTTCCCAACAAGCTAGGTGAAGGACGGCTTTCACACACATTTATCTCTCAGAAGTGAGCATGTGGAGAGAAGTTCATTCATCTAGCACAAAGGGAACGGGTTGAAATAGAAACTTTTACTCTGGATTCTCAGTCTGTTTCCTATTGCCGGTTTGAAGTTCCTTCAGTTTTCACTGTAAAGCAGATTTGGAACTAGTACCTCCCCATATATATGTATTGAGTCGAGTTTTCTAGTGAAAAGAAACTTTGTTTTCCAACAAGCTAGGTGAAGGACGGTTTCACACACACTTATCTCTCAGAACTTAGCATGTGGAGAGACGTTCGTTCATCTAGCACAAATTGAACGGGTTGCGGGAGAAAGTTTTACTCTGGTTTCTCAGTCTGTTTCCTGATGCCGCTTTGAAGTTCCTGCAGTTTACACTGTAAAACCGAGTTGGAGCTAGTACCTCCCCATATATATGTATGGAGTGGAGTTTGAAACTGAAAAGAAACTTTGTGTTCCCAACAAGCTAGGTGAAGGACGGCTTTCACACACACTTATCTCTCAGAACTGAGCAGGTGGAGAGACGTTCGTTCATCTAGCACAAATGGAACGGTTGCAGGAGAAACTTTTACTCTGGTTTCTCAGTCTGTTTTCTAGTGCCGGTTTGAAGTTCCTGCAGTTTTCACTGTAAAACCGAGTTAGAGCTTGTACCTCCCCTTATATAAGTATGGAGTGGATTTTGCAACTGAAAAGAAACTTTGTGTTCCCCACAAGCTAGGTGAAGGGCGGCTTTCACACACACTTATCTCTGAGAAATGAGCATGTGGAGAGACGTTCGTTAATCTGGCACAAAGGGAACGGGTTGCAGGAGAAACTTTTACTCTGGTTTCTCAGTCTGTTTCCTGTTGCCGCTTTGAAGTTCCTGCAGTTTTCACTGGAAAACCGAGTTGGAGCTAGTACATCCCCATATATATGTATCGAATGGAGTTTGCAAGTGAAAAGAAACTTTGTGTTCCCAACAACATAGGTGAAGGACGGCTTTCACACACACTTATCTCTCAGAACTGAGCATGTGGAGAGACTTTCGTTCATGTAGCACAAAGGGAACGGGTTGCAGGAGAAACTTTTTCTCTGGTTTCTCAGTCTGTTTCCTATTGCCGGTTTGAAGTTCCTTCAGTTTTCACTGTAAAACAGATTTGGAACTAGTACCTCCCCATATATGTGTATGGAGTCGAGTTTTCTAGAGAAAAGAAACTTTGTGTTCCCAACAAGCTACGTGAAGGACGGTTTCACACACACTTATCTCTCAGAACTTAGCATGTGGAGAGACATTCGTTCATCTAGCACAAAGGGAACGGGTTGCAGGAGAAACATTTACTCTGGTTTCTCAGTCTGTTTCCTTGTGCCGATTTGAAGTTCCTGCAGTTTTCAATGTAAAACCGAGTTGGAGCTAGTACCTCCCCATATATAAGTATGGAGTGGGGTTTGCAACTGAAAAGGAACTTTGTGTTCCCAACAAGCTAGGTAAAGGACGGCAATCACACACACTTATCTCTCAGAAATGAGCATGTGGAGAGACGTTCGTTCATCTAGCACAAAGGGAAAAGGTTGCAGGAGAAACTTTTACTCTGGTTTCTCAGTCTGTTTCCTAGTGCCGGTTTGAAGTTCCTGCAGTTTTCACTGTAAAACCGAGTTGGAGCTAGTACCTCAACATAAATATGTATGGAGTGGAGTTTACTCCTGAAAAGAAACTTGGTGATCACAACAAGCTAGGTGAATGACGGCTTTCACACACACATAACTCTCAGAAATGAGCATGTGGAGAGACGTTCGTTCATCTAGCACAAAGGGAACGGGATGCAGGAGAAACTTTTACTCTGGTTTCTCAGTCTGTTTCCTAGTGCCGGTTTGAAATTCCTGCAGTTTTCAGTTTAAAAGCGAGTTGGAGCTATTACCACCCCATATATATTTATGGAGTGGAGTTTGCAAGTCAAAAGAAACTTTGTGTTCCCCACAAGCTAGTTGAAGGACGGCTTTCACACACACTTATCTCTGAGAACTGAGCATGTGGAGAGACGTTCGTTCATCTAGCACAAAGGGAACGGGTTGCAGGAGAAACTTTTACTCTGGTTTCTCAGTCTGTTTCCTAGTGCCGGTTTGATGTTCCTGCAGTTTACACTGTAAAACCGAGTTGGAGGTAGTACCTCCCCATATATATGTATGGATTGGAGTTTGCAACTGAAAAGATACTTTGTGTTCCCAACAAGCTAGTTGGAGTGCGGCTTTCACACCCAATTATCTCTCAGAACTGAGCATGTGGAGAGACGTTCGTTCATCTAGCACAAAGGGAACGGGTAACAGGAGAAACTTTTACTCTGGTTTCTCAGTCTGTTTCCTAGTGCCGGTTTGAAGTTACTGCAGTTTTCACAGTAAAACCGAGTTGGAGCTAGTAATCCCCATATATATGTATGGAGTGGAGTTTGCAACTGAAAAGAAACTTTGTGTTCCCAAGAAGCTAGTTGAAGGGCGGCTTTAACACACAATTATCTCTCAGAACGGAGCATGTGGATAGACGTTCGTTCATCTAGCACAACGGGAACGGGTTGCAACAGAAACTTATACTATGGTTTCTCAGTCTGTTTCCTAGTGCCGGTTTGAAGTTCCTGCAGTTTTCACGTAAAACCGATTTGGAGCTAGTACCTCCCCATAAACATGTATGGAGTGGAGTTTGCAAGTGAAAAGAAACTTTGTGTTCCCAACAAGCTAGGTGAAGTACGGCTTACACACACACTTATCTCTCAGAACTGAGCATGTGGAGAGACGTTCGTTCATCTAGCCCAAAAGGAACGGGTTGCAGAAGAAACTTTTACTCTGGTTTCTCAGTCTGTTTCTTAGTGCCGGTTTGAAGTTCCTGCAGTTTTCCATGTAAAACCGAGTTGGAGCTAGTACCTACCCATATATATGTATAGAGTGGAGTTTGCAAGTGAAAAGAAACTTTGTGTTCCCAAGAAGCTAGGTGAAGGACGGCTTTCACACACACTTATCTCTCAGAACTGAGCATGTTGAAAGATGTTCGTTCATCTAGCACAAAGGGAACGGGTTGCAGGAGAAACTTTTACTCTGGTTTCTCAGTCTGTTTCCTAGTGCCGGTTTGAAGTTCCTGCAGTTTATACTGTAAAACCGAGTTGGAGCTTGTACCCCCCCATATATATGTATGGAGTCGAGTTTGCAACTGAAAAGAAACTTTGTGTTCCCCACAAGCTTGGTGAAGGACGGCTTTCACACACACTTATCTCTGAGAACTGAGCATGTGGAGAGACGTTCGTTAATCTAGCACAAAGAGAACGGGTTGCAGGAGAAACTTTTACTCTGGTTTCTCAGTCTGTTTCCTGTTGCCGTTTTGAAGTTCCTGCAGTTTTCACTGTAAAACCGAGTTGGAGCTAGTACATCCCCATATATATGTATCGAATGGAGTTTGCATGTGAAAAGAAACTTTGTGTTCCCAACAAGCTAGATGAAGGACGGCTTTCACACACACTTATCTCTCAGAACTGAGCATGTGGAGAGACGTTCGTTCATGTAGCACAAAGGGAACGGGTTGCAGGAGAAACTTTTACTCTGGTTTCTCAGTCTGTTTCCTAGTGCCGGTTTGAAGTTCCTGCAGTTTTCACTGTAAAACCGAGTTGGAGCTTGTACCTCCCCATATATATGTATGGAGTGGAGTTTGCATCTGAAAAGAAAATTTGTGTTCCCAACAAGATAGGTGAAGGACGGCTTTCACACACACATATCTCTCAGAACTGAGCATGTGGAGAGACGTTCGTTCATCTAGCAAAAAGGGAACGGGTTGCAGGAGAAACTTTTACTCTGGTTTCTCAGTCTGTTTCCTAGTGCCGGTTTGAAGTTCCTGCAGTTTTCACTGTAAAACCGAGTTGGAGCTAGTACCTCCCCATATATATTTATGGAGTCGAGTTTTCTAGTGAAAAGAAACTTTGTGTTCCCAACAAGCTAGGTGAAGGACGGTTTCACACACACTTATCTCTCAGAACTTAGCATGTGGAGAAACGTTCGTTCATCTAGCACAAAGGGAACGGGTTGCAGGAGAAACTTTTACTCTGGTTTCTCAGTCTGTTTCCTATTGCCGGTTTGAAGTTCCTGCAGTTTTCACTGTAAAACCGTGTTGGAGCTTGTACATCCCCTTATATATGTATGGAGTGGAGTTTGCAACTGAAAAGAAACTTTGTGTTCCCAAGAATCTAGTTGAAGGGCGGCTTTCACACACAATTATCTCTCAGAACTGAGCATGTGGAGAGACGTTCGTTCATCTAGCACAACGGGAACGGGTTGCAACAGAAACTTTTACTATGTTTTCTCAGTCTGTTTCCTAGTGCCGGTTTGAAGTTCCTACAGTTTTCACGGTAAAACCGATTTGGAGCTAGTACCTCCCCACAAACATGTATGGAGTGGAGTTTGCAAGTGAAAATAAACTTTGTGTTCCCAACAAGTTACGTGAAGGACGGTTTCACACACACTTATCTCTCAGAAATTAGCATGTGGAGAGACATTTGTTCATCTAGCACAAAGGGAACGGGTTGCAGGAGAAACATTTACTCTGGTTTCTCAGTCTGTTTCCTTGTGCCGATTTGAAGTTCCTGCAGTTTTCACTGTAAAACCGAGTTGGAGCTAGTACCTCCCCATATATAAGTATGGAGTGGGGTTTGCAAGTGAAAAGGAACTTTGTGTTCCCAACAAGCTAGGTAAAGGACGGCAATCACACACACTTATCTCTCAGAACTGAGCATGTGGAGAGACGTTCGTTCATCTAGCACAAAGGGAAAAGGTTGCAGGAGAAACTTTTACTCTGGTTTCTCAGTCTGTTTCCTAGTGCCGGTATGAAGTTCCTGCAGTTTTCACTGTAAAACCGATTTGGAGCTAGTACCTCAACATAAATATGTATGGAGTGGAGTTTGCAACTGAAAAGAAACTTTGTGTTCCCAAGAAGCTAGTTGAAGGGCGGCTTTCACACACAATTATCTCTCAGAACTGAGCATGTGGAGAGACGTTCGTTCATCTAGCACAACGGGAACGGGTTGCAACAGAAACTTTTACTATGGTTTCTCAGTCTGTTTCCTAGTGCCGGTTTGAAGTTCCTGCAGTTTTCACGGTAAAACCGATTTGGAGCTAGTACCTCCCCATAAACATGTATGGAGTGGAGTTTGCAAGTGAAAAGAAACTTTGTGTTCCCAACAAGCTAGGTGAAGGGCGGCTTTCACACACACATATCACTCAGAACTTAGCATGAGGAGAGACGTTCCTTCATCTAGCACAAAGGGAACGGGTTGCAGGATAAACTTTTACTCTGGTTTCTCAGTCTGTTTCCTGATGCCGTTTTGAAGTTCCTGCAGTTTTCACTGTAAAACCGAATTGGAGATAGTAACACCCCATATATATTTATGGAGTGGAGTTTGCAACTGAAAAGAAACTTTGTGTTCCCAAGAAGCTAGGTGAAGTACGGCTTTCACACACACTTATATCTCAGAACTGAGCATGTGGAGAGACGTTCGTTCATCTAGTAAAAATTGAACGGGTTGCAGGAGAAAATTTTACTCCGGTTTCTCAGTCTGTTGCCTAGTGCCGGTTTGAAGTTCCTGCAGTTTTCAGTGTGAAACCGAGTTGGAGCTAGTACCTCCCCATATATATGTATGGAGTGGAGTTTGCAACTGAAAAGAAACTTTGTGTTCCCAACAAGCTAGTTGAAGGACGGCTTTCACACACACTTATCTGTCAGAACTGAGCATGTGGAGAGACGTTCGTTCATCTAGCACAATGGGAACGGGTTGCAGGAGAAACTTTTACTCTGGTTTCTCAGCCTGTTTCCTAGTGCCGGTTTGAAGTTCCTGCAGTTTTCACTGTAAAACCAAGTTGGAGCTAGTACCTCCCTATAAATATGTATGGAGTGGAGTTTGCACCTAAAAAGAAACTTTGTGTTCCCAACAAGCTAGGTGAATGACGGCTTTCACACACAAATAACTATCAGAACTGAGCATGTGGAGAGACGTACGTTCATCTAGCAAAAAGGGAACAGGTTGCAGGAGAAACTTTTACTCTGGATTCTCAGTCTGTTTCCTAGTGCCAGTTTGAAGTTTCTGCAGTTTTCACTGTAAAACCGAGTTGGAGCTAGTACTTCCCCATATATATGTATGGAGAGGAATTTGCAACTGAAAAGAAACTTTGTGTTCCCAACAAGCTAGGTGAAGGACGGCTTTCAAACACAATTATCTCTCAGAACTGAGCATGTTGAGAGACTTTCGTTCATATAGCACAAATGGAACGGGTTGCAGTAGAAACTTTTTCTCTGGTTTCTCAGTCTGTTTCCTGTTGACGTTTTGAAGTTCCTACAGTTTTCACTGTAAAACCGAGTTGGAGCTAGTAACTCCCCATATATATGTGTGGAGTGGAGTTTGCAACTGAAAAGAAACTATGTGTTCCCAACAAGCTAGGTGAAGGACGGCTTTCACACACACTTATCTCTCAGAACTGAGCATATGGAGAGACGTTCGTTCATCTAGCACAAAGGGAACGGGTTGCAGGATAAACTTTTACTCTGGTTTCTCAGTCTGTTTCCTAGTGCCGGTTTGAAGTTCCTTCAGTTTTTACTGTAAAACCGAGTTGGAGCTAGTAACTCCCCATATATATGTATGGATTGGAGTTTGCAACTGAAAAGAAACTTTGTGTTCCCAACAAGCTAGGTGAAGGACGGCTTTCACACTCACTTATCTCTCAGAACTGAGCATGTGGAGAGACTTCGATCATCTAGCACAAGGGGAACTGGTCACAGGTGAAACTTTTACTCTGGTTTCTAAGTCTGTTTTCTGTTGCCGCTTTGAAGTTCCTGCAGTTTTCACTTTAAAACCGAGTTGGAGCTAGTACCTCCCCATATATATGTATGGAGTGGAGTTTGCAACTGAAAAGAAATTTTGTGATCCCAAGCAGCTAGGTGAAGGACGGCTTTCACACACACTTATCTCTCAGAACTGAGCATGTGGAGAAACTTTCGTTCATCTAGCACAAATTGAACGGTTTGAAGGAGAAACTTTTACTCTGGTTTCTCAGTCTGTTTCCTAGTGCCGGTTTGAAGTTCCTGCAGTTTTCACTGTAAAACCGAGTTGGAGCTAGTACCTCCCCATATATATGTATGGAGTGGAGTTTTCAAGTGAAAAGATACTTTGTGTTCCCAACTAGCTAGGTGAAGGACGGCTTTCACACACACTTATCTCTCAGAAATTAGCATGTGGAGAGACGTTCGTTCATCTAGCACAAAGGGAACGGGTTGCAGGAGAAACTTTTACTCTGGATTCTCATTCTGTTTCCTAGTGCCGTTTTGAAGTTCCTGCAGTTTTCACTGTAAAACCGAGTTGGAAATAGTACCTCCCCATATATATGTATGGAGTCGAGTTTTCTAGTGAAAAGTAACTTTGTGTTCCCAACAAGCTAGGTGAAGGACGGTTTCACACACACTTATCTCTCAGAACTTAGCATGTGGAGAGACGTTCGTTCATCTAACACAAAGGGAACGGGTTGCAGGAGAAACATTTACTCTGATTTCTCAGTCTGTTTCCTAGAGCCGGTTTGAAGTTCCTGCAGTTTTCAGTGTAAACCGATTTGGAGCTATTACCTCCCCATATATATTTATGGAGTGGAGTTTGCAAGTGAAAAGAAACTTTGTGTTCCCAACAAGCTAGGTGAAGGACCGTTTTCACACACACTTATCTCTCAGAACTGAGCATGTGGAGAGACGTTCGTTCATCTAGCACAAAGGGAACGATTTGCAGGAGAAAGTTTTACTCTGGTTTCTCAGTCTGTTTCCTAGTGCCGGTTTGAAGTTCGTGCAGTTTTCATTGTAAAACCGAGTTGGAGCTAGTACCTCCCCATATATATGTATGAAGTGGAGTTTTCAAGTGAAAAGAAACTTTGTGTTCCCAACGAGCTATGTGAAGGACGGCATTCACACACACTTATCTCTCAGAACTGAGCATGTGGAGACGTTCGTTCATCTAGCACAAAGGGAACGGTTTGCAGGAGAAACTTTTACTCTGTTTTCTCAGTCTGTTTCCTAGTGCCGGTTTGAAGTTCCTGCAGTTTTCACTGTAAAACCGAGTTGGAGCTTGTACCTCCCCATATATACGTATGGAGTGGAGTTTGCCACTGAAAAGAAACTTTGTGTTCCCAACAAGCTAGGTGAAGGACGGCTTTCACACACACTTATCTCTCAGAACTGAGCATGTGGAGAGACGTTCGTTCATCTAGCCCAAAAGGAACGGGTTGCAGAAGGAACTTTTACTCTGGTTTCTCAGTCTGTTTCTTAGTGCCGGTTTGAAGTTCCTGCAGTTTTCCCTGTAAAACCGAGTTGGAGCTAGTACCTACCCATATATATGTATAGAGTGGAGTTTGCAAGTGAAAAGAAACTTTGTGTTCCCAAGAAGCTAGGTGAAGGACGGCTTTCACACACACTTATCTCTCAGAACTGAGCATGTTGAAAGATGTTCGTTCATCTAGCACAAAGGGAACGGGTTGCAGGAGAAACTTTTACTCTGGTTTCTCAGTCTGTTTCCTAGTGCCGGTTTGAAGTTCCTGCAGTTTATACTGTAAAACCGAGTTGGAGCTTGTACCCCCCCATATATATGTATGGAGTCGAGTTTGCAACTGAAAAGAAACTTTGTGTTCCCCACAAGCTAGGTGAAGGACGGCTTTCACACACACTTATCTCTGAGAACTGAGCATGTGGAGAGACGTTCGTTAATCTAGCACAAAGAGAACGGGTTGCAGGAGAAACTTTTACTCTGGTTTCTCAGTCTGTTTCCTGTTGCCGTTTTGAAGTTCCTGCAGTTTTCACTGTAAAACCGAGTTGGAGCTAGTACATCCCCATATATATGTATCGAATGGAGTTTGCATGTGAAAAGAAACTTTGTGTTCCCAACAAGCTATGTGAAGGACGGCTTTCACACACACTTATCTCTCAGAACTGAGCATGTGGAGAGACGTTCGTTCATGTAGCACAAAGGGAACGGGTTGCAGGAGAAACTTTTACTCTGGTTTCTCAGTCTGTTTCCTAGTGCCGGTTTGAAGTTCCTGCAGTTTTCACTGTAAAACCGAGTTGGAGCTTGTACCTGCCCATATATATGTATGGAGTGGAGTTTGCATCTGAAAAGAAAATTTGTGTTCCCAACAAGATAGGTGAAGGACGGCTTTCACACACACTTATCTCTCAGAACTGAGCATGTGGAGAGACGTTCGTTCATCTAGCAAAAAGGGAACGGGTTGCAGGAGAAACTTTTACTCTGGATTCTCAGTCTGTTTCCTAGTGCCGGTTTGAAGTTCCTGCAGTTTTCACTGTAAAACCGAGTTGGAGCTAGTACCTCCCCATATATATTTATGGAGTCGAGTTTTCTAGTGAAAAGAAACTTTGTGTTCCCAACAAGCTAGGTGAAGGACGGTTTCACACACACTTATCTCTCAGAACTTAGCATGTGGAGAAACGTTCGTTCATCTAGCACAAAGGGAACGGGTTGCAGGAGAAACTTTTACTCTGGTTTCTCAGTCTGTTTCCTATTGCCGGTTTGAAGTTCCTGCAGTTTTCACTGTAAAACCGTGTTGGAGCTTGTACATCCCCTTATATATGTATGGAGTGGAGTTTGCAACTGAAAAGAAACTTTGTGTTCCCAAGAATCTAGTTGAAGGGCGGCTTTCACACACAATTATCTCTCAGAATTGAGCATGTGGAGAGACGTTCGTTCATCTAGCACAACGGGAACGGGTTGCAACAGAAACTTTTACTATGGTTTCTCAGTCTGTTTCCTAGTGCCGGTTTGAAGTTCCTGCAGTTTTCACGGTAAAACCGATTTGGAGCTAGTACCTCCCCACAAACATGTATGGAGTGGAGTTTGCAAGTGAAAATAAACTTTGTGTTCCCAACAAGTTACGTGAAGGACGGTTTCACACACACTTATCTCTCAGAAATTAGCATGTGGAGAGACATTTGTTCATCTAGCACAAAGGGAACGGGTTGCATGAGAAACATTTACTCTGGTTTCTCAGTCTGTTTCCTTGTGCCGATTTGAAGTTCCTGCAGTTTTCACTGTAAAACAGAGTTGGAGCTAGTACCTCCCCATATAAAAGTATGGAGTGGGGTTTGCAAGTGAAAAGGAACTTTGTGTTCCCAACAAGCTAGGTAAAGGACGGCAATCACACACACTTATCTCTCAGAACTGAGCATGTGGAGAGACGTTCGTTCATCTAGCACAAAGGGAAAAGGTTGCAGGAGAAACTTTTACTCTGGTTTCTCAGTCTGTTTCCTAGTGCCGGTATGAAGTTCCTGCAGTTTTCACTGTAAAACCGATTTGGAGCTAGTACCTCAACATAAATATGTATGGAGTGGAGTTTGCAACTGAAAAGAAACTTTGTGTTCCCAAGAAGCTAGTTGAAGGGCGGCTTTCACACACAATTATCTCTCAGAACTGAGCATGTGGAGAGACGTTCGTTCATCTAGCACAACGGGAACGGGTTGCAACAGAAACTTTTAATATGGTTTCTCAGTCTGTTTCCTAGTGCCGGTTTGAAGTTCCTGCAGTTTTCACGGTAAAACCGATTTGGAGCTAGTACCTCCCCATAAACATGTATGGAGTGGAGTTTGCAAGTGAAAAGAAACTTTGTGTTCCCAACAAGCTAGGTGAAGGGCGGCTTTCACACACACATATCACTCAGAACTTAGCATGAGGAGAGACGTTCCTTCATCTAGCACAAAGGGAACGGGTTGCAGGATAAACTTTTACTCTGGTTTCTCAGTCTGTTTCCTGATGCCGTTTTGAAGTTCCTGCAGTTTTCACTGTAAAACGGAATTGGAGATAGTAACACCCCATATATATTTATGGAGTGGAGTTTGCAACTGAAAAGAAACTTTGTGTTCCCAAGAAGCTAGGTGAAGTACGGCTTTCACACACACTTATATCTCAGAACTGAGCATGTGGAGAGACGTTCGTTCATCTAGTAAAAATGGAACGGGTTGCAGGAGAAAATTTTACTCCGGTTTCTCAGTCTGTTGCCTAGTGCCGGTTTGAAGTTCCTGCAGTTTTCAGTGTGAAACCGAGTTGGAGCTAGTACCTCCCCATATATATGTATGGAGTGGAGTTTGCAACTGAAAAGAAACTTTGTGTTCCCAACAAGCTAGTTGAAGGACGGCTTTCACACACACTTATCTGTCAGAACTGAGCATGTGGAGAGACGTTCGTTCATCTAGCACAATGGGAACGGGTTGCAGGAGAAACTTTTACTCTGGTTTCTCAGTCTGTTTCCAAGTGCCGGTTTGAAGTTCCTTCAGTTTTTACTGTAAAACCGAGTTGGAGCTAGTAACTCCCCATATATATGTATGGATTGGAGTTTGCAACTGAAAAGAAACTTTGTGTTCCCAACAAGCTAGGTGAAGGACGGCTTTCACACTCACTTATCTCTCAGAACTGAGCATGTGGAGAGACTTCGATCATCTAGCACAAGGGGAACTGGTCACAGGTGAAACTTTTACTCTGGTTTATAAGTCTGTTTTCTGTTGCCGCTTTGAAGTTCCTGCAGTTTTCACTTTAAAACCGAGTTGGAGCTAGTACCTCCCCATATATATGTATGGAGTGGAGTTTGCAACTGAAAAGAAATTTTGTGATCCCAAGCAGCTAGGTGAAGGACGGCTTTCACACACACTTATCTCTCAGAACTGAGCATGTGGAGAAACTTTCGTTCATCTAGCACAAATGGAATGGTTTGAAGGAGAAACTTTTACTCTGGTTTCTCAGTCTGTTTCCTAGTGCCGGTTTGAAGTTCCTGCAGTTTTCACTGTAAAACCGAGTTGGAGCTAGTACCTCCCCATATATATGTATGGAGTGGAGTTTTCAAGTGAAAAGATACTTTGTGTTCCCAACTAGCTAGGTGAAGGACGGCTTTCACACACACTTATCTCTCAGAAATGAGCATGTGGAGAGACGTTCGTTCATCTAGCACAAAGGGAACGGGTTGCAGGAGAAACTTTTACTCTGGATTCTCATTCTGTTTCCTAGTGCCGTTTTGAAGTTCCTGCAGTTTTCACTGTAAAACCGAGTTGGAAATAGTACCTCCCCATATATATGTATGGAGTCGAGTTTTCTAGTGAAAAGTAACTTTGTGTTCCCAACAAGCTAGGTGAAGGACGGTTTCACACACACTTATCTCTCAGAACTTAGCATGTGGAGAGACGTTCGTTCATCTAACACAAAGGGAACGGGTTGCAGGAGAAACATTTACTCTGATTTCTCAGTCTGTTTCCTAGTGCCGGTTTGAAGTTCCTGCAGTTTTCAGTGTAAAACCGATTTGGAGCTATTACCTCCCCATATATATGTATAGAGTGGAGTTTGCAAGTGAAAAGAAACTTTGTGTTCCCAAGAAGCTAGGTGAAGGACGGCTTTCACACACACTTATCTCTCAGAACTGAGCATGTTGAAAGATGTTCGTTCATCTAGCACAAAGGGAACGGGTTGCAGGAGAAACTTTTACTCTGGTTTCTCAGTCTGTTTCCTATTGCCGGTTTGAAGTTCCTGCAGTTTTCACTGTAAAACCGTGTTGGAGCTTGTACATCCCCTTATATATGTATGGAGTGGAGTTTGCAACTGAAAAGAAACGTTGTGTTCCCAAGAATCTAGTTGAAGTGCGGCTTTCACACACAATTATCTCTCAGAACTGAGCATGTGGAGAGACGTTCGTTCATCTAGCACAACGGGAACGGGTTGCAACAGAAACTTTTACTATTTTTTCTCAGTCTGTTTCCTAGTGCCGGTTTGAAGTTCCTGCAGTTTTCACGGTAAAACCGATTTGGAGCTAGTACCTCCCCACAAACATGTATGGAGTGGAGTTTGCAAGTGAAAATAAACTTTGTGTTCCCAACAAGTTACGTGAAGGACGGTTTCACACACACTTATCTCTCAGAAATTAGCATGTGGAGAGACATTTGTTCATCTAGCACAAAGGGAACGGGTTGCAGGAGAAACATTTACTCTGGTTTCTCAGTCTGTTTCCTTGTGCCGATTTGAAGTTCCTGCAGTTTTCACTGTAAAACCGAGTTGGAGCTAGTACCTCCCCATATAAAAGTATGGAGTGGGGTTTGCAAGTGAAAAGAAACTTTGTGTTCCCAAGAAGCTAGTTGAAGGGCGGCTTTCACACACAATTATCTCTCAGAACTGAGCATGTGGAGAGACGTTCGTTCATCTAGCACAACGGGAACGGGTTGCAACAGAAACTTTTACTATGGTTTCTCAGTCTGTTTCCTAGTGCCGGTTTGAAGTTCCTGCAGTTTTCACGGTAAAACCGATTTGGAGCTAGTACCTCCCCATAAACATGTATGGAGTGGAGTTTGCAAGTGAAAAGAAACTTTGTGTTCCCAACAAGCTAGGTGAAGGGCGGCTTTCACACACACATATCACTCAGAACTTAGCATGAGGAGAGACGTTCCTTCATCTAGCACAAAGGGAACGGGTTGCAGGATAAACTTTTACTCTGGTTTCTCAGTCTGTTTCCTGATGCCGTTTTGAAGTTCCTGCAGTTTTCACTGTAAAACCGAATTGGAGATAGTAACACCCCATATATATTTATGGAGTGGAGTTTGCAACTGAAAAGAAACTTTGTGTTCCCAAGAAGCTAGGTGAAGTACGGCTTTCACACACACTTATATCTCAGAACTGAGCATGTGGAGAGACGTTCGTTCATCTAGTAAAAATGGAACGGGTTGCAGGAGAAAATTTTACTCCGGTTTCTCAGTCTGTTGCCTAGTGCCGGTTTGAAGTTCCTGCAGTTTTCAGTGTGAAACCGAGTTGGAGCTAGTACCTCCCCATATATATGTATGGAGTGGAGTTTGCAACTGAAAAGAAACTTTGTGTTCCCAACAAGCTAGTTGAAGGACGGCTTTCACACACACTTATCTGTCAGAACTGAGCATGTGGAGAGACGTTCGTTCATCTAGCACAATGGGAACGGGTTGCAGGAGAAACTTTTACTCTGGTTTCTCAGTCTGTTTCCTAGTGCCGGTTTGAAGTTCCTGCAGTTTTCACTGTAAAACCAAGTTGGAGCTAGTACCTCCCTATAAATATGTATGGAGTGGAGTTTGCACCTAAAAAGAAACTTTGTGTTCCCAACAAGCTAGGTGAATGACGGCTTTCACACACAAATAACTATCAGAACTGAGCATGTGGAGAGACGTACGTTCATCTACCAAAAAGGGAACAGGTTGCAGGAGAAACTTTTACTCTGGATTCTCAGTCTGTTTCCTAGTGCCAGTTTGAAGTTTCTGCAGTTTTCACTGTAAAACCGAGTTGGAGCTAGTACTTCCCCATATATATGTATGGAGAGGAATTTGCAACTGAAAAGAAACTTTGTGTTCCCAACAAGCTAGGTGAAGGACGGCTTTCAAACACAATTATCTCTCAGAACTGAGCATGTTGAGAGACTTTCGTTCATATAGCACAAATGGAACGGGTTGCAGTAGAAACTTTTTCTCTGATTTCTCAGTCTGTTTCCTGTTGACGTTTTGAAGTTCCTACAGTTTTCACTGTAAAACCGAGTTGGAGCTAGTACCTCCCCATATATATGTATGGAGTGGAGTTTGCAACTGAAAAGAAACTATGTGTTCCCAACAAGCTAGGTGAAGGACGGCTTTCACACACACTTATCTCTCAGAACTGAGCATATGGAGAGACGTTCGTTCATCTAGCACAAAGGGAACGGGTTGCAGGATAAACTTTTACTCTGGTTTCTCAGTCTGTTTCCTAGTGCCGGTTTGAAGTTCCTTCAGTTTTTACTGTAAAACCGAGTTGGAGCTAGTAACTCCCCATATATATGTATGGATTGGAGTTTGCAACTGAAAAGAAACTTTGTGTTCCCAACAAGCTAGGTGAAGGACGGCTTTCACACTCACTTATCTCTCAGAACTGAGCATGTGGAGAGACTTCGATCATCTAGCACAAGGGGAACTGGTCACAGGTGAAACTTTTACTCTGGTTTATAAGTCTGTTTTCTGTTGCCGCTTTGAAGTTCCTGCAGTTTTCACTTTAAAACCGAGTTGGAGCTAGTACCTCCCCATATATATGTATGGAGTGGAGTTTGCAACTGAAAAGAAATTTTGTGATCCCAAGCAGCTAGGTGAAGGACGGCTTTCACACACACTTATCTCTCAGAACTGAGCATGTGGAGAAACTTTCGTTCATCTAGCACAAATGGAATGGTTTGAAGGAGAAACTTTTACTCTGGTTTCTCAGTCTGTTTCCTAGTGCCGGTTTGAAGTTCCTGCAGTTTTCACTGTAAAACCGAGTTGGAGCTAGTACCTCCCCATATATATGTATGGAGTGGAGTTTTCAAGTGAAAAGATACTTTGTGTTCCCAACTAGCTAGGTGAAGGACGGCTTTCACACACACTTATCTCTCAGAAATGAGCATGTGGAGAGACGTTCGTTCATCTAGCACAAAGGGAACGGGTTGCAGGAGAAACTTTTACTCTGGATTCTCATTCTGTTTCCTAGTGCCGTTTTGAAGTTCCTGCAGTTTTCACTGTAAAACCGAGTTGGAAATAGTACCTCCCCATATATATGTATGGAGTCGAGTTTTCTAGTGAAAAGTAACTTTGTGTTCCCAACAAGCTAGGTGAAGGACGGTTTCACACACACTTATCTCTCAGAACTTAGCATGTGGAGAGACGTTCGTTCATCTAACACAAAGGGAACGGGTTGCAGGAGAAACATTTACTCTGATTTCTCAGTCTGTTTCCTAGTGCCGGTTTGAAGTTCCTGCAGTTTTCAGTGTAAAACCGATTTGGAGCTATTACCTCCCCATATATATGTATAGAGTGGAGTTTGCAAGTGAAAAGAAACTTTGTGTTCCCAAGAAGCTAGGTGAAGGACGGCTTTCACACACACTTATCTCTCAGAACTGAGCATGTTGAAAGATGTTCGTTCATCTAGCACAAAGGGAACGGGTTGCAGGAGAAACTTTTACTCTGGTTTCTCAGTCTGTTTCCTATTGCCGGTTTGAAGTTCCTGCAGTTTTCACTGTAAAACCGTGTTGGAGCTTGTACATCCCCTTATATATGTATGGAGTGGAGTTTGCAACTGAAAAGAAACGTTGTGTTCCCAAGAATCTAGTTGAAGTGCGGCTTTCACACACAATTATCTCTCAGAACTGAGCATGTGGAGAGACGTTCGTTCATCTAGCACAACGGGAACGGGTTGCAACAGAAACTTTTACTATTTTTTCTCAGTCTGTTTCCTAGTGCCGGTTTGAAGTTCCTGCAGTTTTCACGGTAAAACCGATTTGGAGCTAGTACCTCCCCACAAACATGTATGGAGTGGAGTTTGCAAGTGAAAATAAACTTTGTGTTCCCAACAAGTTACGTGAAGGACGGTTTCACACACACTTATCTCTCAGAAATTAGCATGTGGAGAGACATTTGTTCATCTAGCACAAAGGGAACGGGTTGCAGGAGAAACATTTACTCTGGTTTCTCAGTCTGTTTCCTTGTGCCGATTTGAAGTTCCTGCAGTTTTCACTGTAAAACCGAGTTGGAGCTAGTACCTCCCCATATAAAAGTATGGAGTGGGGTTTGCAAGTGAAAAGGAACTTTGTGTTCCCAACAAGCTAGGTAAAGGACGGCAATCACACACACTTATCTCTCATAACTGAGCATGTGGAGAGACGTTCGTTCATCTAGCACAAAGGGAAAAGGTTGCAGGAGAAACTTTTACTCTGGTTTCTCAGTCTGTTTCCTAGTGCCGGTATGAAGTTCCTGCAGTTTTCACTGTAAAACCGATTTGGAGCTAGTACCTCAACATAAATATGTATGGAGTGGAGTTTGCAACTGAAAAGAAACTTTGTGATCCCAACAAGCTAGGTGAATGACGGCTTTCACACACAATTATCTCTCAGAACTGAGCATGTGGAGAGACGTTCGTTCATCTAGCACAACGGGAACGGGTTGCAACAGAAACTTTTACTATGGTTTCTCAGTCTGTTTCCTAGTGCCGGTTTGAAGTTCCTGCAGTTTTCACGGTAAAACCGATTTGGAGCTAGTACCTCCCCATAAACATGTATGGAGTGGAGTTTGCAAGTGAAAAGAAACTTTGTGTTCCCAACAAGCTAGGTGAAGGGCGGCTTTCACACACACATATCACTCAGAACTTAGCATGAGGAGAGACGTTCCTTCATCTAGCACAAAGGGAACGGGTTGCAGGATAAACTTTTACTCTGGTTTCTCAGTCTGTTTCCTGATGCCGTTTTGAAGTTCCTGCAGTTTTCACTGTAAAACCGAATTGGAGATAGTAACACCCCATATATATGTATGGAGTGGAGTTTGCAACTGAAAAGAAACTTTGTGTTCCCAAGAAGCTAGGTGAAGTACGGCTTTCACACACACTTATCTCTCAGAACTGAGCATGTGGAGAGACGTTCGTTCATCTAGCCCAAAAGGAACGGGTTGCAGAAGGAACTTTTACTCTGGTTTCTCAGTCTGTTTCTTAGTGCCGGTTTGAAGTTCCTGCAGTTTTCCCTGTAAAACCGAGTTGGAGCTAGTACCTCCCCATATATATGTATAGAGTGGAGTTTGCAAGTGAAAAGAAACTTTGTGTTCCCAAGAAGCTAGGTGAAGGACGGCTTTCACACACACTTATCTCTCAGAACTGAGCATGTTGAAAGATGTTCGTTCATCTAGCACAAAGGGAACGGGTTGCAGGAGAAACTTTTACTCTGGTTTCTCAGTCTGTTTCCTAGTGCCGGTTTGAAGTTCCTGCAGTTTATACTGTAAAACCGAGTTGGAGCTTGTACCCCCCCATATATATGTATGGAGTCGAGTTTGCAACTGAAAAGAAACTTTGTGTTCCCCACAAGCTAGGTGAAGGACGGCTTTCACACACACTTATCTCTGAGAACTGAGCATGTGGAGAGACGTTCGTTAATCTAGCACAAAGAGAACGGGTTGCAGGAGAAACTTTTACTCTGGTTTCTCAGTCTGTTTCCTGTTGCCGTTTTGAAGTTCCTGCAGTTTTCACTGTAAAACCGAGTTGGAGCTAGTACATCCCCATATATATGTATCGAATGGAGTTTGCATGTGAAAAGAAACTTTGTGTTCCCAACAAGCTAGTTGAAGGACGGCTTTCACACACACTTATCTCTCAGAACTGAGCATGTGGAGAGACGTTCGTTCATGTAGCACAAAGGGAACGGGTTGCAGGAGAAACTTTTACTCTGGTTTCTCAGTCTGTTTCCTAGTGCCGGTTTGAAGTTCCTGCAGTTTTCACTGTAAAACCGAGTTGGAGCTTGTACCTCCCCATATATATGTATGGAGTGGAGTTTGCATCTGAAAAGAAAATTTGTGTTCCCAACAAGATAGGTGAAGGACGGCTTTCACACACACTTATCTCTCAGAACTGAGCATGTGGAGAGACGTTCGTTCATCTAGCACAAAGGGAACGGGTTGCAGGAGAAACTTTTACTCTGGTTTCTCAGTCTGTTTCCTGTTGCCGTTTTGAAGTTCCTGCAGTTTTCACTGTAAAACCGAGTTGGAGCTAGTACCTCCCCATATATATTTATGGAGTCGAGTTTTCTAGTGAAAAGAAACTTTGTGTTCCCAACAAGCTAGGTGAAGGACGGTTTCACACACAATTATCTCTCAGAACTTAGCATGTGGAAAAACGTTCGTTCATCTAGCACAAAGGGAACGGGTTGCAGGAGAAACTTTTACTCTGGTTTCTCAGTCTGTTTCCTAGTGCCGGTTTGAAGTTCCTGCAGTTTTCACTGTAAAACCGAGTTGGAGCTTGTACCTCCCCATATATATGTATGGAGTGGAGTTTGCATCTGAAAAGAAAATTTGTGTTCCCAACAAGATAGGTGAAGGACGGCTTTCACACACACTTATCTCTCAGAACTGAGCATGTGGAGAGACGTTCGTTCATCTAGCACAAAGGGAACGGGTTGCAGGAGAAACTTTTACTCTGGTTTCTCAGTCTGTTTCCTAGTGCCGGTTTGAAGTTCCTGCAGTTTTCACTGTAAAACCGAGTTGGAGCTAGTACCTCCCCATATATATTTATGGAGTCGAGTTTTCTAGTGAAAAGAAACTTTGTGTTCCCAACAAGCTAGGTGATGGACGGTTTCACACACACTTATCTCTCAGAACTTAGCATGTGGAGAAACGTTCGTTCATCTAGCACAAAGGGAACGGGTTGCAGGAGAAACTTTTACTCTGGTTTCTCAGTCTGTTTCCTAGTGCCGGTTTGAAATTCCTGCAGTTTTCAGTTTAAAACCGAGTTGGAGCTATTACCACACCATATATATTTATGGAGTGGAGTTTGCAAGTGAAAAGAAACTTTGTGTTCCCCACAAGCTAGTTGAAGGACTGCTTTCACACACAATTATCTCTGAGAACTGAGCATGTGGAGAGACGTTCGTTCATCTAGCACAAAGGGAACGGGTTGCAGGAGAAACTTTTACTCTGGTTTCTCAGTCTGTTTCCTATTGCCGGTTTGAAGTTCCTGCAGTTTTCACTGTAAAACCGTGTTGGAGCTTGTACATCCCCTTATATATGTATGGAGTGGAGTTTGCAACTGAAAAGAAACTTTGTGTTCCCAAGAATCTAGTTGAAGGGCGGCTTTCACACACAATTATCTCTCAGAACTGAGCATGTGGAGAGACGTTCGTTCATCTAGCACAACGGGAACGGGTTGCAACAGAAACTTTTACTATGGTTTCTCAGTCTGTTTCCTAGTGCCGGTTTGAAGTTCCTGCAGTTTTCACGGTAAAACCGATTTGGAGCTAGTACCTCCCCACAAACATGTATGGAGTGGAGTTTGCAAGTGAAAATAAACTTTGTGTTCCCAACAAGTTACGTGAAGGGCGGCTTTCACTCACACATATCACTCAGAACTTAGCATGAGGAGAGACGTTACTTCATCTAGCACAAAGTGAACGGGTTGCAGGATAAACTTTTACACTGGTTTCTCAGTCTGTTTCCTGATGCCGTTTTGAAGTTCCTGCAGTTTTCACTGTAAAACCGTGTTGGAGCTTGTACATCCCCTTATATATGTATGGAGTGGAGTTTGCAACTGAAAAGAAACTTTGTGTTCCCAAGAATCTAGTTGAAGGGCGGCTTTCACACACAATTATCTCTCAGAACTGAGCATGTGGAGAGACGTTCGTTCATCTAGCACAACGGGAACGGGTTGCAACAGAAACTTTTACTATGGTTTCTCAGTCTGTTTCCTAGTGCCGGTTTGAAGTTCCTGCAGTTTTCACGGTAAAACCGATTTGGAGCTAGTACCTCCCCACAAACATGTATGGAGTGGAGTTTGCAAGTGAAAATAAACTTTGTGTTCCCAACAAGTTACGTGAAGGACGGTTTCACACACACTTATCTCTCAGAAATTAGCATGTGGAGAGACATTCGTTCATCTAGCACAAAGGGAACGGGTTGCAGGAGAAACATTTACTCTGGTTTCTCAGTCTGTTTCCTTGTGCCGATTTGAATTTCCTGCAGTTTTCACTGTAAAACCGAGTTGGAGCTAGTACCTCCCCATATATAAGTATGGAGTGGGGTTTGCAAGTGAAAAGGAACTTTGTGTTCCCAACAAGCTAGGTAAAGGACGGCAATCACACACACTTATCTCTCAGAACTGAGCATGTGGAGAGACGTTCGTTCATCTAGCACAAAGGGAAAATGTTGCAGGAGAAACTTTTACTCTGTTTTCTCAGTCTGTTTCCTAGTGCCGGTTTGAAGTTCCTGCAGTTTTCACTGTAAAACCGAGTTGGAGCTAGTACCTCAACATAAATATGTATGGAGTGGAGTTTGCAACTGAAAAGAAACTTTGTGTTCCCAAGAAGCTAGTTGAAGGGCGGCTTTCACACACAATTATCTCTCAGAACTGAGCATGTGGAGAGACGTTCGTTCATCTAGCACAACGGGAACGGGTTGCAACAGAAACTTTTACTATGGTTTCTCAGTCTGTTTCCTAGTGCCGGTTTGAAGTTCCTGCAGTTTTCACGGTAAAACCGATTTGGTGCTAGTACCTCCCCATAAACATGTATGGAGTGGAGTTTGCAAGTGAAAAGAAACTTTGTGTTCCCAACAAGCTAGGTGAAGGGCGGCTTTCACTCACACATATCACTCAGAACTTAGCATGAGGAGAGACGTTACTTCATCTAGCACAAAGTGAACGGGTTGCAGGATAAACTTTTACACTGGTTTCTCAGTCTGTTTCCTGATGCCGTTTTGAAGTTCCTGCAGTTTTCACTGTAAAACCGAATTGGAGATAGTAACACCCCATATATATGTATGGAGTGGAGTGTGCAACTGAAAAGAAACTTTGTGTTCCCATGAAGCTAGGTGAAGTACGGCTTTCACACACACTTATCTCTCAGAACTGAGCATGTGGAGAGACGTTCGTTCATCTAGCCCAAAAGGAACGGGTTGCAGAAGGAACTTTTACTCTGGTTTCTCAGTCTGTTTCTTAGTGCCGGTTTGAAGTTCCTGCAGTTTTCCCTGTAAAACCGAGTTGGAGCTAGTACCTCCCCATATATATGTATAGAGTGGAGTTTGCAAGTGAAAAGAAACTTTGTGTTCCCAAGAAGCTAGGTGAAGGACGGCTTTCACACACACTTATCTCTCAGAACTGAGCATGTTGAAAGATGTTCGTTCATCTAGCACAAAGGGAACGGGTTGCAGGAGAAACTTTTACTCTGGTTTCTCAGTCTGTTTCCTAGTGCCGGTTTGAAGTTCCTGCAGTTTATACTGTAAAACCGAGTTGGAGCTTGTACCCCCCATATATATGTATGGAGTCGAGTTTGCAACTGAAAAGAAACTTTGTGTTCCCCACAAGCTAGGTGAAGGACGGCTTTCACACACACTTATCTCTGAGAACTGAGCATGTGGAGAGACGTTCTTTAATCTAGCACAAAGAGAACGGGTTGCAGGAGAAACTTTTACTCTGGTTTCTCAGTCTGTTTCCTGTTGCCGTTTTGAAGTTCCTGCAGTTTTCACTGTAAAACCGAGTTGGAGCTAGTACATCCCCATATATATGTATCGAATGGAGTTTGCATGTGAAAAGAAACTTTGTGTTCCCAACAAGCTAGGTGAAGGACGGCTTTCACACACACTTATCTCTCAGAACTGAGCATGTGGAGAGATGTTCGTTCATGTAGCACAAAGGGAACGGGTTGCAGGAGAAACTTTTACTCTGGTTTCTCAGTCTGTTTCCTAGTGCCGGTTTGAAGTTCCTGCAGTTTTCACTGTAAAACCGAGTTGGAGCTTGTACCTCCCCATATATATGTATGGAGTGGAGTTTGCATCTGAAAAGAAAATTTGTGTTCCCAACAAGATAGGTGAAGGACGGCTTTCACACACACTTATCTCTCAGAACTGAGCATGTGGAGAGACGTTCGTTCATCTAGCACAAAGGGAACGGGTTGCAGGAGAAACTTTTACTCTGGTTTCTCAGTCTGTTTCCTAGTGCCGGTTTGAAGTTCCTGCAGTTTTCACTGTAAAACCGAGTTGGAGCTAGTACCTCCCCATATATATTTATGGAGTCGAGTTTTCTAGTGAAAAGAAACTTTGTGTTCCCAACAAGCTAGGTGAAGGACGGTTTCACACACACTTATCTCTCAGAACTTAGCATGTGGAGAAACGTTCGTTCATATAGCACAAAGGGAACGGGTTGCAGGAGAAACTTTTACTCTGGTTTCTCAGTCTGTTTCCTAGTGCCGGTTTGAAGTTCCTGCAGATTTCACTGTAAAACCGTGTTGGAGCTTGTACATCCCCTTATATATGTATGGAGTGGAGTTTGCAACTGAAAAGAAACTTTGTGTTCACAAGAATCTAGTTGAAGGGCGGCTTTCACTCACAATTATCTCTCAGAACTGAGCATGTGGAGAGACGTTCGTTCATCTAGCACAACGGGAACGGGTTGCAACAGAAACTTTTACTATGTTTTCTCAGTCTGTTTCCTAGTGCCGGTTTGAAGTTCCTGCAGTTTTCACGGTAAAACCGATTTGGAGCTAGTACCTCCCCACAAACATGTATGGAGTGGAGTTTGCAAGTGAAAATAAACTTTGTGTTCCCAACAAGTTACGTGAAGGACGGTTTCACACACACTTATCTCTCAGAAATTAGCATGTGGAGAGACATTCGTTCATCTAGCACAAAGTTAACGGGTTGCAGGAGAAACAGTTACTCTGGTTTCTCAGTCTGTTTCCTTGTGCCGATTTGAAGTTCCTGCAATTTTCACTGTAAAACCGAGTTGGAGCTAATACCTCCCCATATATAAGTATGGAGTGGGGTTTGCAAGTGAAAAGGAACTTTGTGTTCCCAACAAGCTAGGGAAAGGACGGCAATCACACACACATATCTCTCAGAACTGAGCATGTGGAGAGACGTTCGTTCATCTAGCACAAAGGGAAAAGGTTGCAGGAGAAACTTTTACTCTGGTTTCTCAGTCTGTTTACTAGTGCCGGTTTGAAGTTCCTGCAGTTTTCACTGTAAAACCGAGTTGGAGCTAGTACCTCAACATAAATATGTATGGAGTGGAGTTTACTACTGAAAAGAAACTTTGTGATCCCAACAAGCTAGGTGAATGACGGCTTTCACACACACATAACTCTCAGAACTGAGCATGTGGAGAGACGTTCGTTCATCTAGCACAAAGGGAACGGGATGCAGGAGAAACTTTTACTCTGGTTTCTCAGTCTGTTTCCTAGTGCCGGTTTGAAATTCCTGCAGTTTTCAGTTTAAAACCGAGTTGGAGCTATTACCACACCATATATATTTATGGAGTGGAGTTTGCAAGTGAAAAGAAACTTTGTGTTCCCCACAAGCTAGTTGAAGGACTGCTTTCACACACACTTATCTCTGAGAACTGAGCATGTGGAGAGAAGTTCGTTCATCTTCACAAAGGGAAAGGGTTGCAGGAGAAACTTTTACTCTGGTTTCTCAGTCTTTTTCCTAGGGCCGGTTTGATGTTCCTGCAGTTTACACTGTAAAACCGAGTTGGAGGTAGTACCTCCCCATATATATGTATGGATTGGAGTTTGCAACTGAAAAGATTCTTTGTGTTCCCAACAAGCTAGTTGGAGTGCGGCTTTCACACACACTTATCTCTCAGAACTGAGCATGTGGAGAGACGTTCGTTCATCTAGCACAAAGGGAACGGGTAACAGTAGAAACTTTTACTCTGGTTTCTCAGTCTGTTGCCTAGTGCCGGTTTGAAGTTCCTGCAGTTTTCACGGTAAAACCGAGTTGGAGCTAGTAATCCCCATATATATGTATGGAGTGGAGTTTGCAACTGAAAAGAAACTTTGTGTTCCCAAGAAGCTAGTTGAAGGGCGGCTTTCACACACAATTATCTCTCAGAACTGAGCATGTGGAGAGACGTTCGTTCATCTAGCACAAGGGGAACGGGTTGCAACAGAAACTTTTACTATGGTTTCTCAGTCTGTTTCCTAGTGCCGGTTTGAAGTTCCTGCAGTTTTCATGGTAAAACCGATTTGGAACTAGTACCTCCCCATAAAAATGTATGGAGTGGAGTTTGCAAGTGAAAAGAAACTTTGTGTTCCCAACAAGCTAGGTGAAGGGCGGCTTTCACACACACATATCACTCAGAACTTAGCATGAGGAGAGACGTTCCTTCATCTAGCACAAAGGGAACGGGTTGCAGGATAAACTTTTACTCTGGTTTCTCAGTCTGTTTCCTGATGCCGTTGTGAAGTTCCTGCAGTTTTCACTGTAAAACCGAGTTGGAGATAGTAACACCCCATATATATGTATGGAGTGGAGTTTGCAACTGAAAAGAAACTTTGTGTTCCCAAGAAGCTAGGTGAAGTACGGCTTTCACACACACTTATCTCTCTGAACTGAGCATGTGGAGAGACGTTCGTTCATCTAGCCCAAAAAGAACGGGTTGCAGAAGGAACTTTTACTCTGGTTTCTCAGTCTGTTTCTTAGTGCCGGTTTGAAGTTCCTGCAGTTTTCCCTGTAAAACCGAGTTGCAGCTAGTACCTCCCCATATATATGTATAGAGTGGAGTTTGCAACTGAAAAGAAACTTTGTGTTCCCTAGAAGCTAGGTGAAGGACGGCTTTCACACACAATTATCTCTCAGAACTGAGCATGTTGAAAGATGTTCGTTCATCTAGCACAAAGGGAACGGGTTGCAGGAGAAACTTTTACTCTGGTTTCTCAGTCTGTTTCCTAGTGCCGGTTTGAAGTTCCTGCAGTTTATACTGTAAAACCGAGTTGGAGCTTGTACCCCCCCATATATATGTATGGAGTCTAGTTTGCAACCTAAAAGAAACTTTGTGTTCCCCACAAGCTAGGTGAAGGACTGCTTTCACACACACTTATCTCTGAGAACTGAGCATGTGGAGAGACGTTCGTTAATCTAGCACAAAGAGAACGGGTTGCAGGAGAAACTTTTACTCTGGTTTCTCAGTCTGTTTCCTGTTGCCGTTTTGAAGTTCCTGCAGTTTTCACTGTAAAACCGAGTTGGAGCTAGTACATACCCATATATATGTATCGAATGGAGTTTGCATGTGAAAAGAAACTTTGTGTTCCCAACAAGCTAGGTGAAGGACGGTTTCACACACACTTATCCCTCAGTACTTAGTATGTGGAGAAACGTTCGTTCATCTAGCACAAAGGGAACGGGTTGCAGGAGAAACTTTTACTCTGGTTTCTCAGTCTGTTTCCTAGTGCCGGTTTGAAGTTCCTGCAGTTTTCACTGTAAAACCGTGTTGGAGCTTGTACCTCCCCATATATATGTATGGAGTGGAGTTTGCAACTGAAAAGAATCTTTGTGTTCCCAAGAAGCTAGGTGAAGTTCGGCTTTCACACACACTTATCTCTAAGAACTGAGCATGAGGAGAGACATTCGTTCATCTAGCACAAAGGGAAAAGGTTGCAGGAGAAACATTTACTCTTGTTTCTCAGTCTGTTTCCTAGTGCCGGTTTGAAGTTCCTGCAGTTTTCACTGTAAAACCGAGTTGGAGCTAGTACCTCAACATAAATATGTATGGAGTGGAGTTTACTCCTGAAAAGAAACTTTGTGATCCCAACAAGCTAGGTGAATGACGGCTTTCACACACACATAACTCTAAGAACTGAGCATGTGGAGAGACGTTCGTTCATCTAGCACAAAGGGAACGGGATGCAGGACAAACTTTTACTCTGGTTTCTCAGTCTATTTCCTAGTGCCGGTTTGAAATTAATGCAGTTTTCAGTGTAAAACCGAGTTGGAGCTATTACCTACCCATATATATTTATGGAGTGGAGTTTGCAAGTGAAAAGAAACTTTGTGTTCCCCACAAGCTAGTTGAAGGACGGCTTACACACACACTTATCTCTGAGAACTGAGCATGTGGAGAGACTTTCGTTCATCTAGCACAAAGGGAACGGGTTACAGGAGAAATTTTTACTCTGGTTTCTCAGTCTGTTTCCTAGTGCCGGTTTGAAGTTCCTGCAGTTTTCACTGTAAAACCGAGTTGGAGCTAGTACCTCCCCATATATATTTATGGAGTGGAGTTTGCAACTGAAAAGAAACTTTGTGTTCCCAAGAAGCTAGTTGAAGGGCGGCTTTCACACACAATTATCTCTCAGAACTGAGCATGTGGAGAGACGTTCGTTCATCTAGCACAACGGGAACGGGTTGCAACAGAAACTTTTACTATGGTTTCTCAGTCTGTTTCCTAGTGCAGGTTTGAAGTTCCTGCAGTTTATACTGTAAAACCGAGTTGGAGCTTGTACCTCCCCATATATATGTATGGAGTGGAGTTTGCAACTAAAAAGAAACTTTGTGTTCCCCACAAGCTAGGTGAAGGACGGCTTTCACACACACTTATCTCTGAGAACTGAGCATGTGGAGAGACGTTCGTTAATCTAGCACAGAGAGAACGGGTTGCAGGGGAAACTTTTACTCTGGTTTCTCAGTCTGTTTCCTGTTGCCGTTTTGAAGTTCCTGCAGTTTTCACTGTAAAACCGAGTTGGAGCTAGTACATCCCCATATATATGTACCGAATGGAGTTTGCATGTGAAAAGAAACTTTGTGTTCCCAACAAGCTAGGTGAAGGACGGCTTTCACACACACTTATCTCTCAGAACTGAGCATGTGGAGAGACGTTCGTTCATGTAGCACAAAGGGAACGGGTTGCAGGAGAAACTTTTACTCTGGTTTCTCAGTCTGTTTCCTAGTGCCGGTTTGAAGGTCCTGCAGTTTTCACTGTAAAACCGAGTTGGAGCTTGTACCTCCCCATATATATGTATGGAGTGGAGTTTGCATCTGAAAAGAAAATTTGTGTTCCCAACAAGATAGGTGAAGGACGGCTTTCACACACACTTATCTCTCAGAACTGAGCATGTGGAGAGACGTTCGTTCATCTAGCACAAAGGGAACGGTTTGCAGGAGAAACTTTTACTCTGGTTTCTCAGTCTGTTTCCTAGTGCCGGTTTGAAGTTCCTTCAGTTTTCACTGTAAAACAGATTTGGAACTAGTACCTCCCCATATATATTTATGGAGTCGAGTTTTGTAGTGAAAACAAACTTTGTGTTCCCAACAAGCTAGGTGAAGGACGGTTTCACACACACTTATCTCTCAGAACTTAGCATGTGGAGAAACGTTCGTTCATCTAGCACAAAGGGAACGGGTTGCAGGAGAAACTTTACTCTGGTTTCTCAGTCTGTTTCCTAGTGCCGGTTTGAAGTTCCTGCAGTTTTCACTATAAAATCGTGTTGGAGCTTGTACCTCCCCATATATATGTAAGGATTGGAGTTTGCAACTGAAAAGAAACTTTGTGTTCCCAAGAATCTAGTTGAAGGGCGGCTTTCACACACAATTATCTCTCAGAACTGAGCATGTGGAGAGACGTTCGTTCATCTAGCGCAAAGGGAACGGGTTGCAACAAAAACTTTTACTATGGTTTCTCAGTCTGTTTCCAAGTGCCGGTTTGAAGTTCCTGCAGTTTTCACGGTAAAACCGATTTGGAGCTAGTACCTCCCCATAAATATGTATGGAGTGGAGTTTGCAAGTGAAAAGAAACTTTGTGTTCCCAACAAGCTAGGTGAAGGGCGGCTTTCACACACACTTATCTCTCAGAACTTAGCATGAGGAGAGACGTTCCTTCATCTTGCACAAAGGGAACGGGTTGCAGGATAAACTTTTACTCTGGTTTCTCAGTCTGTTTCCTGATGCCGCTTTGAAGTTCCTGCAGTTTTCACTGTAAAACCGAGTTGGAGATAGTAACACCCCATATATATGTATGGAGTGGAGTTTGCAACTGAAAAGAAACTTTGTGTTCCCAAGAAGCTAGGTGAAGTACGGCTTTCACACACACATATCTCTCAGAACTGAGAATGTGGAGAGACGTTCGTTCATCTAGCCCAAAAGGAACGGGTTGCAGAAAGAAATTTTACTCTGGTTTCTCATTCTGTTTCTTAGTGCCGGTTTGAAGTTTCTGCAGTTTTCCCTGTAAAACCGAGTTGGAGCTAGTACCTCCCCATATATATGTATAGATTGGAGTTTGCAAGTGAAAAGAAACTGTGTTCCCAAGAAGCTAGGTGAAGGACGGCATTCACACACACTTATCTCTCAGAACTGAGCATGTTGAAAGATGTTCGTTCATCTAGCACAAAGGGAACGGGTTGCAGGAAAAACTTTTACTCTGGTTTCTCAGTCTGTTTCTTAGTGCCGGTTTGAAGTTCCTGCAGTTTATACTGTAAAACCGAGTTGGAGCTTGTACAACCCCATATATATGTATGGAGTCGAGTGTGCAACTGAAAAGAAACTTTGTGTTCCCCACAAGCTAGGTGAAGGACGGCTTTCACACACACTTATCTCTGAGAACTGAGCATGTGGAGAGACGTTCGTTAATCTAGCACAAAGAGAACGGGTTGCAGGAGAAACTATTACTCTGGTTTCTCAGTCTGTTTCCTGTTGCCGTTTTGAAGTTCCTGCAGTTTTCATTGTAAAATCGAGTTGGAGCTAGTACCTCCCCATATATATTTATGGAGTCGAGTTTTCTAGTGAAAAGAAACTTTGTGTTCCCAACAAGCTAGGTGAAGGACGGTTTAACACACACTTATCCCTCAGAACTTAGCATGTGGAGAAACGTTCGTTCATCTAGCACAAAGGGAACGGGTTGCAGGAGAAACTTTTACTCTGGTTTCTCAGTCTGTTTCCTAGTGCCGGTTTGAAGTTCCTGCAGTTTTCACTGTAAAACCGTGTTGGAGCTTGTACCTCCCCATATATATGTATGGAGTGGAGTTTGCAACTGAAAAGAAACTTTGTGTTCCCAAGAATCTAGTTGAAGGGCGGCTTTCACACACAATTATCTCTCAGAACTGAGCATGTGGAGAGACTTTCGTTCATCTAGCACAACGGGAACGGGTTGCAACAGAAACTTTTACAATGGTTTCTCAGTCTGTTTCCTAGTGCCGGTTTGAATTTCCTGCAGTTTTCACGGTAAAACCGATTTGGTGCTAGTACCTCCCCACAAACATGTATGGAGTGGAGTTTGCAAGTGAAAATAAACTTTGTGTTCCCAACAAGCTAGGTGAAGGGTGGCTTTCACACACACTTATCTCTCAAAACTTAGCATGAGGAGAGACGTTCCTTCATCTAGCACAAAGGGAACGGGTTGCAGGATAAACTTTTACTCTGGTTTCTCAGTCTGTTTCCTGATGCCGTTTTGAAGTTCCTGCAGTTTTCACTGTAAAACCGAGTTGGAGATATTAACACCCCATATATATGTATTGAGTGGAGTTTGCAACTGAAAAGAATATTTGTGTTCCCAAGAAGCTAGGTGAAGTACGGCTTTCACACACACTTATCTCTCAGAACTGAGCATGTGGAGAGACGTTCGTTCATCTAGCACAAAGGGAAAAGGTTGCAGGAGAAACTTTTACTCTTGTTTTTCAGTCTGTTTCCTAGTGCCGGTTTGAAGTTCCTGCAGTTTTCACTGTAAAACCGAGTTGGAGTTAGTACCTCAACATAAATATGTATGGAGTGGAGTTTACTCCTGAAAAGAAACTTTGTGATCCCAACAAGCTAGGTGAATGACGGCTTTCACACACACATAACTCTAAGAACTGAGCATGTGGAGAGACGTTCGTTCATCTAGCACAAAGGGAACGGGATGCAGGACAAACTTTTACTCTGGTTTCTCAGTCTGTTTCCTAGTGCCGGTTTGAAATTCCTGCAGTTTTCACTGTAAAACCGAGTTGGAGCTATTACCTACCCATTTATATTTATGGAGTGGAGTTTGCAAGTGAAAAGAAACTTTGTGTTCCCCACAAGCTAGTTGAAGGACGGCTTTCACACACACTTATCTCTGAGAACTGAGCATGTGGAGAGACTTTCGTTCATCTAGCACAAAGGGAACGGGTTACAGGAGAAACTTTTACTCTGGTTTCTCAGTCTGTTTCCTAGTGCCGGTTTGAAGTTCCTGCAGTTTTCACTGTAAAACCGAGTTGGAGCTAGTACCTCCCCATATATATGTATGGAGTGGAGTTTGCAACTGAAAAGAAACTGTGTGTTCCCAAGAACTAGTTGAAGGGCGGGTTTCACACACAATTATCTCTCAGAACTGAGCATGTGGAGAGACGTTCGTTCATCTAGCACAACGGGAACGGGTTGCAACAGAATATTTTACTATGGTTTCTCTGTCTGTTTCCTAGTGCCGGTTTGAAGTTCCTGCAGTTTATACTGTAAAACCGAGTTGGAGCTTGTACCCCCCCATATATATGTATGGAGTGGAGTTTGCAACTAAAAAGAAACTTTGTGTTCCCCACAAGTTAGGTGAAGGACAGCTTTCACACACACTTATCTCTGAGAACTGAGCATGTGGAGAGACGTTCGTTAATCTAGCACAGAGAGAACGGGTTGCAGGGGAAACTTTTACTCTGGTTTCTCAGTCTGTTTCCTGTTGCCGTTTTGAAGTTCCTGCAGTTTTCACTGTAAAACCGAGTTGGAGATAGTAACACCCCATATATATGTATGGAGTGGAGTTTGCAACTGAAAAGAAACTTTGTGTTCCCAAGAAGCTAGGTGAAGTACGGCTTTCACACACACTTATCTCTCAGAACTGAGAATGTGTAGAGACGTTCGTTCATCTAGCCCAAAAGGAACGGGTTGCAGAAGGAACATTTACTCTGGTTTCTCATTCTGTTTCTTAGTGCCGGTTTGAAGTTCCTGCAGTTTTCCCTGTAAAACCGAGTTGGAGCTAGTACCTCCCCATATATATGTATAGATTGGAGTTTGCAAGTGAAAAGAAACTTTGTGTTCCCAAGAAGCTAGGTGAAGGACGGCTTTCACACACACTTATCTCTCAGAACTGAGCATGTGAAAAGACGTTCGTTCATCTAGCACAAAGCGAATGGGTTGCAGGAGAAACTTTTACTCTGGTTTCTCAGTCTGTTTCCTAGTGCCGGTTTGAAGTTCCTGCAGTTTATACTGTAAAACCGAGTTGGAGCTTGTACCCCCCCATATATATGTATGGAGTGGGGTTTGCAACTGAAAAGAAACATTGTGTTCCCCACAAGCTAGGTGAAGGACGGCTTTCACACACACTTATCTCTGAGAACTGAGCATGTGGAGAGACGTTCGTTAATCTAGCCCAGAGAGAACGCGTTGCAGGGGAAACTTTTACTCTGGTTTCTCAGTCTGTTTCCAGTTGCCGTTTTGAAGTTCCTGCAGTTTTCACTGTAAAACCGAGTTGGAGCTAGTACCTCCCCATATATATTTATGGAGTCGAGTTTTCTAGTGAAAAGAAACTTTGTGTTCCCAACAAGCTAGGTGAAGGACGGTTTCACACACACTTATCTCTCAGAACTTAGCATGTGGAGAAACGTTCGTTCATCTAGCACAATGGGAACGGGTTGCAGGAGAAACTTTTACTCTGGTTTCTCAGTCTGTTTCCTAGTGCCGGTTTGAAGTTCCTGCAGTTTTCACTGTAAAACCGAGTTGGAGCCAGTACCTCCCCATAAATATGTATGGAGTGGAGTTTGAACCTGAAAAGAAACTTTGAGATCCCAACAAGCTAGGTGAATGACGGCTTTCACACACACATAACTCTCAGAAATGAGCATGTGGAGAGACGTTCGTTCATCTAGCACAAAGTTAACGGGTTGCAACAGAAACTTTTACTCTGGTTTCTCAATCTGTTTCCTAGTGCCGGTTTGAAGTTCCTGCAGTTCTCACTGTAAAACCGAGTTGGAGCTTGTACCTCCCCATATATATGTATAGAGTGGAGTTTGCATCTGAAAAGAAAATTTGTGTTCCCAACAAGATAGGTGAAGGACGGCTTTCACACACACTTATCTCTCAGAACTGAGCATGTGGAGAGACGTTCGTTCATCTAGCACAAAGGGAACGGGTTGCAGGAGAAACTTTTACTCTGGTTTCTCAGTCTGTTTCCTAGTGCCGGTTTGAAGTTCCTGCAGTTTTCACTGTAAAATCGAGTTGGAGCTAGTACCTCCCCATATATATTTATGGAGTCGAGTTTTCTAGTGAAAAGAAACATTGTGTTCCCAACAAGCTAGGTGAAGGACGGTTTCACACACACTTATCTCTCAGAACTTAGCATGTGGAGAAACGTTCGTTCATCTAGCACAAAGGGAACGGGTTGCAGGAGAAACTTTTACTCTGGTTTCTCAGTCTGTTTCCTAGTGCCGGTTTGAAGTTCCTGCAGTTTTCACTGTAAAACCGTGTTCGAGCTTGTACCTCCCCATATATATGTATGGAGTGGAGTTTGCAACTGAAAAGAAACTTTGTGTTCCCAACAATCTAGGTGAAGGACGGCTTTCACACATACTTATCCCTCAGAATTGAGCATGTGGAGAGACGTTCGTTCATCTAGCACAAAGGGAACGGGTTGCATCAGAAACTTTTTCTCTGGATTCTCAGTCTGTTTCTTAGTGCCGCTTTGAAGTTCCTGCAGTTTTCACTGTAAATCCGTGTTGGAGCTAGTACTTCCCCATATATATGTAAGGAGTGGAGTTTGCAAGTGAAAAGGAACTTTGTGTTCCCAACAAGCTAGGTGAAGAACGGCTTTCACACACAATTATCTCTCAGAAATGAGCATGTGGAGAGACGTTCGTTCATCTAGCACAAAGGGAACGGGTTGCAGGAGAAACTTTTACTCTGGTTTCTCAGTCTGTTTCCTAGTGCCGGTTTGAAGTTCCTGCAGTTTTCACTGTAAAACCGAGTTGGAGCCAGTACCTCCCCATAAATATGTATGGAGTGGAGTTTGAACCTGAAAAGAAACTTTGAGATCCCAACAAGCTAGGTGAATGACGGCTTTCACACACACATAACTCTCAGAAATGAGCATGTGGAGAGACGTTCGTTCATGTAGCACAAAGTTAACGGGTTGTAACAGAAACTTTTACTCTGGTTTCTCAGTCTGTTTCCTAGTGCCGGTTTGAAGTTCCTGCAGTTTTCACTGTAAAATCGAGTTGGAGCTTGTACCTCCCCATATATATGTATGGAGAGGAGTTTGCAACTGAAAAGAAACTTTGTGTTCAAAACAAAATAGGTGAAGGACGGCATTCACACACATTTATCTCTCAGAACTGAGCATGTGAAGAGACGTTCGTTCATCTAGCACAAAGGGAACGGGTTGCAGTAGAAACTTTTACTCTGGTTTCTCAGTCTGTTTCCTGGTGCCGATTTGAAGTTTCTGCACTTTTCACTGTAAAACCGAGTTGGAGCTAGTACCTCCCCATATATATGTATGGAGTGGAGTTTGCAACTGAAAAGAAACTTTGTTTTCCCAACAAGCTAGGTGAAGGACGGCATTCAAACACACTTATCTCAGCGAACTGAGCATGTGGAGAGACGTTCGTTCATCTAGCACAAAAGGAACGGGTTGCAGGAGAATCTTTACTCTGGTTTCTCAGTCTGTTTCCTAGTGCCGGTTTTAAGTTCCTGCAGTTTTCACTGTAAAACCGAGTTGGAGCTAGTACCTCTCCATATATATGTATGGAGTGGAGTTTGCAACTGAAAAGAAACTTTGTGTTCCCAACAAGCTAGGTTAAGGACGGCTTTCACACACACTTATCTCTCAGAACTGAGCATGTGGAGAGACGTTCGTTCATCTAGCACAAAGGGAACGTTTTGCAGGAGAAACTTTTACTCTGGTTTCTCAGTCTGTTTACTAGTGCCGGTTTGAAGTTCCTGCAGTTTTCACTGTAAAAACGAGTTGGAGCATTTACCCCCCCATATATATGTATGGAGTGGAGTTTGCAACTGAAAAGAAACTTTGTGTTCCCCACAAGCTAGGTGAAGGACGGCTTTCACACACACTTATCTTTGAGAACTGAGCATGTATAGAGAGGTTCGTTAATCTAGCACAAAATGAACGGGTTGCAGGAGAAACATTTACTCTGGTTTCTCAGTCTGTTTCCTGTTGCCGCTTTGAAGTTCCTGCAGTTTTCACAGTAAAACCGATTTGGAGCTAGTACATCCCCATATATATGTATCGAGTGGATTTGCAATTGAAAAGAAACTTTGTGTTCCCAACATGCTAGGAGAAGGACGGCTTTCACACACGCTTATCTCTCACAACTGAGCATGAGGAGAGACGTTCGTTCATCTAGCACAAAGGGAACGGGTTGCAGGAGAAACTTTTACTCTGGTTTCTCAGTTTGTTTCCTAGTGCCGGTTTGAAGTTCCTGCAGTTTTCACTGTAAAATAGAGTTGGAGCAAGTACCTACCCATAAATATGTATGGAGAGGAGTTTGCACCTGAAAAGAAACTTTGTGATCCCAACAAGCTAGGTGAATGACGGCTTTCACACACACATAACTCTCAGAACTCAGCATGTGGAGAGAAGTTCGTTCATCTAGCACAAAGGGAACGGGTTGCAACAGAATCTTTTACTATGGTTTCTCAGTCTCTTTCCTGTTGCCGCTTTGAAGTTCCTGCAGTTTTCACTGTAAAACCGAGTTGGGGCTAGTACCTCAACATATAAATGTAAGGAGAGTATTTTGCAACTGAAAAGAAACTTTGTGTTCAAAACAAAATAGGTTAAGGACGGCATTCACACACATTTATCTCTCAGAACTGAGCATGTGGAGAGAAGTTCGTTCATCTAGCACAAAGGGAACGGGTTGCAGGAGAAACTTTTACTCTGGTTTCTCAGTCTGTTTCCTAGTGCCGGTTTGAAGTTCCTGAAGTTTTCACTGTAAAACCGAGTTGGAGCTAGTACCTCCCCATATATATGTATGGATGGATTTTGCAAGTGAAAAGATACTTTGTGTTCCCAAGAAGCTATGTGAAGGACGGCTTTCACACACACTTATCTCTCAGAATTGAGCATGTGGAGAGACTTTCGTTCATCTAGCACAAATGGAACGGTTGCAGGAGAAACTTTTACTCTGGTTTCTCAGTCTGTTTTCTATTGCCGGTTTGAAGTTCCTGCAGTTTTCACTGTAAAACCGAGTTGGAGCTTGTACCTCCCCATATATAAGTATGGAGTGGATTTTGCAACTGAAAAGAAAGTTTGTGTTCCCCACAAGCTATGTGAAGGACGGCTTTCACACACACATATCTCTGAGAACTGAGCATTTGGAGAGACGTTCGTTAATCTGACACAAATGGAACGGGTTGCAGGAGGAACTTTTACTCTGGTTTCTCAGTCTGTTTAATGTTGCCGCTTTGAAGTTCCTGCAGTTTTCACTGTAAAACCGAGTTGGAGCTAGTACATCCCCATATATATGTATCGAATGGAGTTTGCAAGTGAAAAGGAACTTTGTGTTCCCAACAAGCTATGTAAAGGACGGCTTTCACACACACTTATCTCTCAGAACTGAGCATGTGGAGAGACGTTCGTTCATCTAGCACAAAGGGAACAGGTTGCAGGAGAAACTTTTTCTCTGGTTTCTCAGTCTGCTTCCTAGTGCCGGTTTGAAGTTCCTGCAGTTTTCACTGTAAAAGCGAGTTGGAGCTAGTACCTACCCATATATATGTATGGAGTGGATTTTGCAAATGAAAAGAAACTTTGTGTTCCAAACAAGCTAGTTGAAGGACGGCTTTCACACACACTTATCTCTGAAAACTGAGCATGTGGAGAGACGTTCGTTCATCTAGCACAAAGGGAACGGGTTGCAGGAGAAACTTTTATTCTGGTTTCTCAGTCTGATTCCTAGTGCCGGTTTGAAGTTCCTGCAGTTTACACTGTAAAACCGAGTTGGAGGTAGTACCTCCCCATATATATGTATGGATTGGAGTTTGCAACTGAAAACATACTTTGTGTTCCCAACAAGCTTGTTGGAGGGCGGCTTTCACACACACTTATCTCTCAGAACTGAGCATGTGGAGAGACGTTCGTTCATCTAGCACAAAGGGAACGGGTTGCAACAGAAATTTTTACTCTGGATTCTCAGTCTGTTTCCTAGTGCCGGTTTGAAGTTCCTTCAGTTTTCACTGTAAAACCGATTTGGAACAAGTACCTCCCCATATATATGTATGGAGTCGAGATTTCTAGTGAAAAGAAACTTTGTTTTCCAACAAGCTAGGTGAAGGACGGATTCACACACACTTATCTCTCAGAACTTAGCATGTGGAGAGACGTTCGTTCATCTAGCACAAATGGAACGGTTGCAGGAGAAACATTTACTCTGGTTTCTCAGTCTGTTTTCTAGTGCCGGGTTGAAGTTCCTGCAGTTTTCACTGTAAAACCGAGTTGGAGCTTGTACCTCCCCATATATAATTATGGAGTGGAGTTTGCAACTGAAAAGAAACTTTGTGTTCCCCACAAGCTAGGTGAAGGACGGCTTTCACACACACTTATCTCTGAGAACTGAGCATGTGGAGAGACGTTCGTTAATCTGGCACAAACGGAACGGGTTGCAGGAGAAACTTTTACTCTGGTTTCTCAGTCTGTCTCCTGTTGCCGCTTTGAAGTTCCTGCAGTTTTCACTGTAAAACCGAGTTGCAGCTAGTACATCCCCATATATATGTATCGAAAGGAGTTTGCAAGTGAAAAGGAACTTTGTGTTCCCAACAAGCTAGGTGAAGGACGGCATTCAAACACACTTATCTCTCCGAACTGAGCATGTGGAGAGACGTTCGTTCATCTAGCACAAAAGGAACGGGTTGCAGGAGAATCTTTACTCTGGTTTCTCAGTCTGTTTCCTAGTGCCGGTTTTAAGTTCCTGCAGTTTTCACTGTAAAACCGAGTTGGAGCTAGTACCTCTCCATATATATGTATGGAGTGGAGTTTGCAACTGAAAAGAAACTTTGTGTTCCCAACAAGCTAGGTTAAGGACGGCTTTCACACACACTTATCTCTCAGAACTGAGCATGTGGAGAGACGTTCGTTCATCTAGCACAAAGGGAACGTTTTGCAGGAGAAACTTTTACTGTGGTTTCTCAGTCTGTTTACTAGTGCCGGTTTGAAGTTCCTGCAGTTTACACTGTAAAAACGAGTTGGAGCATTTACCCCCCCATATATATGTATGGAGTGGAGTTTGCAACTGAAAAGAAACTTTGTGTTCCCCACAAGCTAGGTGAAGGACGGCTTTCACACACACTTATCTTTGAGAACTGAGCATGTGGAGAGAGGTTCGTTAATCTAGCACAAAATGAACGGGTTGCAGGAGAAACATTTACTCTGGTTTCTCAGTCTGTTTCCTGTTGCCGCTTTGAAGTTCCTGCAGTTTTCACAGTAAAACCGATTTGGAGCTAGTACATCCCCATATATATGTATCGAGTGGATTTGCAATTGAAAAGAAACTTTGTGTTCCCAACATGCTAGGAGAAGGACGGCTTTCACACACGCTTATCTCTCACAACTGATCATGAGGAGAGACGTTCGTTCATCTAGCACAAAGGGAACGGGTTGCAGGAGAAACTTTTACTCTGGTTTCTCAGTTTGTTTCCTAGTGCCGGTTTGAAGTTCCTGCAGTTTTCACTGTAAAACAGAGTTGGAGCAAGTACCTACCCATAAATATGTATGGAGAGGAGTTTGCACCTGAAAAGAAACTTTGTGATCCCAACAAGCTAGGTGAATGACGGCTTTCACACACACATAACTCTCAGAACTCAGCATGTGGAGAGAAGTTCGTTCATCTAGCACAAAGGGAACGGGTTGCAACAGAATCTTTTACTATGGTTTCTCAGTCTCTTTCCTGTTGCCGCTTTGAAGTTCCTGCAGTTTTCACTGTAAAACCGAGTTGGGGCTAGTACCTCAACATATAAATGTAAGGAGAGTATTTTGCAACTGAAAAGAAACTTTGTGTTCAAAACAAAATAGGTTAAGGACGGCATTCACACACATTTATCTCTCAGAACTGAGCATGTGGAGAGAAGTTCGTTCATCTAGCACAAAGGGAACGGGTTGCAGGAGAAACTTTTACTCTGGTTTCTCAGTCTGTTTCCTAGTGCCGGTTTGAAGTTCCTGAAGTTTTCACTGTAAAACCGAGTTGGAGCTTGTACCTCCCCATATATATGTATGGATGGATTTTGCAAGTGAAAAGATACTTTGTGTTCCCAAGAAGCTAGGTGAAGGACGGCTTTCACACACACTTATCTCTCAGAATTGAGCATGTGGAGAGACTTTCGTTCATCTAGCACAAATGGAACGGTTGCAGGAGAAACTTTTACTCTGGTTTCTCAGTCTGTTTTCTATTGCCGGTTTGAAGTTCCTGCAGTTTTCACTGTAAAACCGAGTTGGAGCTTGTACCTCCCCATATATAAGTATGGAGTGGATTTTGCAACTGAAAAGAAAGTTTGTGTTCCCCACAAGCTATGTGAAGGACGGCTTTCACACACACATATCTCTGAGAATTGAGCATTTGGAGAGACGTTCGTTAATCTGACACAAATGGAACGGGTTGCAGGAGGAACTTTTACTCTGGTTTCTCAGTCTGTTTAATGTTGCCGCTTTGAAGTTCCTGCATTTTTCACTGTAAAACCGAGTTGGAGCTAGTACATCCCCATATATATGTATCGAATGGACTTTGCAAGTGAAAAGGAACTTTGTGTTCCCAACAAGCTATGTAAAGGACGGCTTTCACACACACTTATCTCTCAGAACTGAGCATGTGGAGAGACGTTCGTTCATCTAGCACAAAGGGAACAGGTTGCAGGAGAAACTTTTTCTCTGGTTTCTCAGTCTGCTTCCTAGTGCCGGTTTGAAGTTCCTGCAGTTTTCACTGTAAAAGCGAGTTGGAGCTAGTACCTACCCATATATATGTATGGAGTGGATTTTGCAAATGAAAAGAAACTTTGTGTTCCAAACAAGCTAGTTGAAGGACGGCTTTCACACACACTTATCTCTGAAAACTGAGCATGTGGAGAGACGTTCGTTCATCTAGCACAAAGGGAACGGGTTGCAGGAGAAACTTTTATTCTGGTTTCTCAGTCTGATTCCTAGTGCCGGTTTGAAGTTCCTGCAGTTTACACTGTAAAACCGAGTTGGAGGTAGTACCTCCCCATATATATGTATGGATTGGAGTTTGCAACTGAAAAGATACTTTGTGTTCCCAACAAGCTTGTTGGAGGGCGGCTTTCACACACACTTATCTCTCAGAACTGAGCATGTGGAGAGACGTTCGTTCATCTAGCACAAAGGGAACGGGTTGCAACAGAAATTTTTACTCTGGATTCTCAGTCTGTTTCCTAGTGCCGGTTTGAAGTTCCTTCAGTTTTCACTGTAAAACCGATTTGGAACAAGTACCTCCCCATATATATGTATGGAGTCGAGATTTCTAGTGAAAAGAAACTTTGTTTTCCAACAAGCTAGGTGAAGGACGGATTCACACACACTTATCTCTCAGAACTTAGCATGTGGAGAGACGTTCGTTCATCTAGCACAAATGGAACGGTTGCAGGAGAAACATTTACTCTGGTTTCTCAGTCTGTTTTCTAGTGCCGGGTTGAAGTTCCTGCAGTTTTCACTGTAAAACCGAGTTGGAGCTTGTACCTCCCCATATATAATTATGGAGTGGAGTTTGCAACTGAAAAGAAACTTTGTGTTCCCCACAAGCTAGGTGAAGGACGGCTTTCACACACACTTATCTCTGAGAACTGAGCATGTGGAGAGACGTTCGTTAATCTGGCACAAACGGAACGGGTTGCAGGAGAAACTTTTACTCTGGTTTCTCAGTCTGTTTCCTGTTGCCGCTTTGAAGTTCCTGCAGTTTTCACTGTAAAACCGAGTTGCAGCTAGTACATCCCCATATATATGTATCGAAAGGAGTTTGCAAGTGAAAAGGAACTTTGTGTTCCCAACAAGCTAGGTGAAGGACGGCTTTCACACACACATATCTCTCAGAACTGAGCATCTGGGGAGACGATCGTTAATGTAGCAAAAAGGGAACGGGTTGCAGGAGAAACTTTTCTCTGGTTTCTAAGTCTGTTTCCTAGTGCCGGTTTGAAGTTCCTGCAGTTTTCACTGTAAAACCGAGTTGGAGCTTGTACCTCCCCATATATATGTATGGAGTGGAGTTTGCAATTGAAAAGAAACTTTGTGTTCCCAACAAGCTAGGTGAAGGACGGCTTTCACACACACTTATCTCTCAGAACTGAGCATGTGGAGAGACGTTCATTCATCTAGCACAAAGGGAACGGTTTGCAGGAGAAATTTTACTCTGGATTCTCATTCTGTTTCCTAGTGCCGGTTTGAAGTTCCTGAAGTTTTCACTGTAAAACCGAGTTGGAACTATTACCTCCCCATATATATGCATGGAGTCGAATTTTCTAGTGAAAAGAAACTTTGAGTTCACAACAAGCTATGTGAAGGACGGTTTCACACACACTTATCTCTCAGAACTTAGCATGTGTAGAGACGTTCGTTAATCTAGCACAAAGGGAACGGGTTGCAGGAGAAACTTTTACTCTGGTTTCTCAGTCTGTTGCCTAGTGCCGGTTTGAAGTTCCTGCAGTTTTCAGTTTAAAATCGAGTTGGAGCTAGTACCTCCCCATGTATATGTATGGAGTGGAGTTTGCAACTGAAAATAAACTTTGTGTTCCCAACAAGCTAGTTGAAGGACGGCTTTCACACACACTTATCTCTCAAAACTGAGCATGTGGAGAGACTTTCGTTCATCTAGCACAATGGGAACGGGTTGCAGGAGAAACTTTTACTCTGGTTTCTCAGACTGTTTCCTAGTGCCGGTTTGAAGTTCCTGCAGTTTTCACTGTAAAACCGAGTTGGAGCTAGTACTTCCCCATATATATGTATGGAGTGGAGTTTGCAACTGAAAAGGAACTTTGTGTTCCCAACAAGCTAGGTGAAGTACGGCTTTCACACACACTTATCTCTCAGAACTGAGCATGTGGAGAGACGTTCGTTCATCTAGCACAAAGGGAACGGGTTGCAACAGAAACTTTTACTCTGGATTCTCAGTCTGTTTCCTAGTGCCGGTTTGAAGTTCCTGCAGTTTTCACTGTAAAACCGATTTGGAACAAGTACCTCCCCATATATATGTATGGAGTCGAGATTTATAGTGAAAAGAATCTTTGTTTTCCAACAAGCTAGGTGAAGGACGGTTTCACACACACTTATCTCTCAGAACTTAGCATGTGGAGAGACGTTCGTTCATTTAGCACAAAGTGAACGGGTTGCAGGAGAAAGTTTTACTCTGGTTTTTAAGTCTGTTTCCTGATGCCGCTTTGAAGTTCCTGCAGTTTTCAGTGTAAAACCGAGTTGGAGCTAGTACATCCCCATATATATGTATGGAGTGGAGTTTGCAAGTGAAAAGAAACTTTGTGTTCCCAAGAATCTAGGTGAAGGACGGCTTTCACACACACTTATCTCTCAGAACTGAGCAGGTGGAGAGACGTTCGTTCATCTAGCACAAATGGAACGGTTGCAGGAGAAACTTTTACTCTGGTTTTTCAGTCTGTTTTCTAGTGCCGGTTTGAAGTTCCTGCAGTTTTCACTGTAAAACCGAGTTGGAGCTTGTACCTCCCCATGTATAAGTATGGAGTGGATTTGCAACTGAAAAGAAACTTTGTGTTCCCCACAAGCTAGGTGAAGGACGGCTTTCACACACAATTATCTCTGAGAACTGAGCATGTGGAGAGACGTTCGTTTATCTGGCACAAAGGGAACGGGTTGCAGGAGAAACTTTTACTCTGGTTTCTCAGTCTGTTTCCTGTTGCCGCTTTGAAGTTCCTGCAGTTTTCACTGTTAAACCGAGTTGGAGCTAGTACATCCCCATATATATGTATCGAATGGAGTTTGCAAGTGAAAAGAAACTTTGTGTTCCCAACAAGCTAGGTGAAGTACGGCTTTCACACACACTTATCTCTCAGAACTGAGCATGTGGAGAGACGTTCGTTCATGTAGCACAAATGGAACGGGTTGCAGGAGAAACTTTTACTCTAGTTTCTAAGTCTGTTTCCTAGTGCCGGTTTGAAGTTCCTGCAGTTTTCACTGTAAAACCGAGATGGAGCTTGTACCTCCCCATATATATGTATGGAGTGGAGTTTGCAATTGAAAAGAAACTTTGTGTTCCCAACAAGCTAGGTGAAGGGCGGCTTTCACACACATTTATCTCTCAGAAGTGAGCATGTGGAGAGAAGTTCATTCATCTAGCACAAAGGGAACGGGTTGAAATAGAAACTTTTACTCTGGATTCTCAGTCTGTTTCCTATTGCCGGTTTGAAGTTCCTGCAGTTTTCACTGTAAAACCGAGTTGGAGCTAGTACCTCCCCATATATATGTATGGAGTGGAGTTTGCAAGTGTAAAGAAACTTTGTGTTCCCAAGAAGCTAGGTGAAGGACGGCTTTCACACACACTTATCTCTCAGAACTCAGCAGGTGGAGAGACGTTCGTTCATCTAGCACAAATGGAACGGTTGCAGGAGAAACATTTACTCTGGTTTCTCAGTCTGTTTTCTAGTGCCGGGTTGAAGTTCCTGCAGTTTTCACTGTAAAACCGAGTTGGAGCTTGTACCTCCCCATATATAATTATGGAGTGGATTTTGCAACTGAAAAGAAACTTTGTGTTCCCCACAAGCTAGGTGAAGGACGGCTTTCACACACACTTATCTCTGAGAACTGAGCATGTGGAGAGACGTTCGTTAATCTGGCACAAATGGAACGGGTTGCAGGAGAAACTTTTACTCTGGTTTCTCAGTCTGTTTCCTGTTGCTGCTTTGAAGTTCCTGCAGTTATCACTGTAAAACCGAGTTGCAGCTTGTACATCCCCATATATATGTATCGAAAGGAGTTTGCAAGTGAAAAGAAACTTTGTGTTCCCAACAAGCTAGGTGAAGGACGGCTTTCACACACACTTATCTCTCAGAACTGAGCATCTGGGGAGACGTTCGTTCATGTAGCAAAAAGGGAACGGGTTGCAGGAGAAACTTTTCTCTGGTTTCTAAGTCTGTTTCCTAGTACCGGTTTGAAGTTCCTGCAGTTTTCACTGTAAAACCGAGTTGGAGCTTGTACCTCCCCATATATATGTATGGAGTGGAGTTTGCAATTGAAAAGAAACTTTGTGTTCCCAACAAGCTAGGTGAAGGACGGCTTTCACACACACTTATCTCTCAGAACTGAGCATGTGGAGAGACGTTCATTCATCTAGCACAAAGGGAACGGTTTGCAGGAGAAATTTTACTCTGGATTCTCATTCTGTTTCCTAGTGCCGGTTTGAAGTTCCTGAAGTTTTCACTGTAAAACCGAGTTGGAACTATTACCTCCCCATATATATGCATGGAGTCGACTTTTCTAGTGAAAAGAAACTTTGAGTTCACAACAAGCTATGTGAAGGACGGTTTCACTCACACTTATCTCTCAGAACTTAGCATGTGTAGAGACGTTCGTTAATCTAGCACAAAGGGAACGGGTTGCAGGAGAAACTTTTACTCTGGTTTCTCAGTCTGTTGCCTAGTGCCGGTTTGAAGTTCCTGCAGTTTTCAGTTTAAAATCGAGTTGGAGCTAGTACCTCCCCATATATATGTATGGAGTGGAGTTTGCAACTGAAAATAAACTTTGTGTTCCCAACAAGCTAGTTGAAGGACGGCTTTCACACACACTTATCTCTCAGAACTGAGCATGTGGAGAGACTTTCGTTCATCTAGCACAATGGGAACGGGTTGCAGGAGAAACATTTACTCTGGTTTCTCAGTCTGTTTCCTGTTGCCGCTTTGAAGTTCCTGCAGTTTTCACTGTTAAAACGAGTTGGAGCTAGTACATCCCCATATATATGTATGGAGTGGAGTTTGCAATTGAAAAGAAACTTTGTGTTCCCAACAAGCTAGGTGAAGGACGGCTTTCACACACATTTATCTCTCAGAAGTGAGCATGTGGAGAGAAGTTCATTCATCTAGCACAAAGGGAACGGGTTGAAATAGAAACTTTTACTCTGGATTCTCAGTCTGTTTCCTATTGCCGGTTTGAAGTTCCTTCAGTTTTCACTGTAAAACAGATTTGGAACTAGTACCTCCCCATATATATGTATTGAGTCGAGTTTTCTAGTGAAAAGAAACTTTGTTTTCCAACAAGCTAGGTGAAGGACGGTTTCACACACACTTATCTCTCAGAACTTAGCATGTGGAGAGACGTTCGTTCATCTAGCACAAATTGAACGGGTTGCGGGAGAAAGTTTTACTCTGGTTTCTCAGTCTGTTTCCTGATGCCGCTTTGAAGTTCCTGCAGTTTTCACTGTAAAACCGAGTTGGAGCTAGTACCTCCCCATATGTATGTATGGAGTGGAGTTTGAAACTGAAAAGAAACTTTGTGTTCCCAACAAGCTAGGTGAAGGACGGCTTTCACACACACTTATCTCTCAGAACTGAGCAGGTGGAGAGACGTTCGTTCATCTAGCACAAATGGAACGGTTGCAGGAGAAACTTTTACTCTGGTTTCTCAGTCTGTTTTCTAGTGCCGGTTTGAAGTTCCTGCAGTTTTCACTGTAAAACCGAGTTAGAGCTTGTACCTCCCCTTATATAAGTATGGAGTGGATTTTGCAACTGAAAAGAAACTTTGTGTTCCCCACAAGCTAGGTGAAGGGCGGCTTTCACACACACTTATCTCTGAGAACTGAGCATGTGGAGAGACGTTCGTTCATGTAGCACAAAGGGAACGGGTTGCAGGAGAAACTTTTTCTCTGGTTTCTAAGTCTGTTTCCTAGTGCCGGTTTGAAGTTCCTGCAGTTTTCACTGTAAAACCGAGTTGGAGCTTGTACCTCCCCATATATATGTATGGAGTGGGGTTTGCAATTGAAAAGAAACTTTGTGTTCCCAACAAGCTAGGTGAAGGACGGCTTTCACACACATTTATCTCTCAGAAGTGAGCATGTGGAGAGACGTTCGTTCATCTAGCACAAAGGAACGGGTTGCAACAGAAACTTTTACTCTGGATTCTCAGTCTGTTTCCTATTGCCGGTTTGAAGTTCCTTCAGTTTTCACTGTAAAAGAGATTTGGAACTAGTACCTCCCCATATATATGTATGGAGTCGAGTTTGCAATTGAAAAGAAACTTTGTGTTCCCAACAAGCTAGGTGAAGGACGGCTTTCACACACATTTATCTCTCAGAAGTGAGCATGTGGAGAGACATTCGTTCATCTAGCACAAAGGGAACGAGTTGCAGGAGAAACATTTACTCTGGTTTCTCAGTCTGTTTCCTTGTGCCGATTTGAAGTTCCTGCAGTTTACAATGTAAAACCGAGTTGGAGCTAGTACCTCCCCATATATAAGTATGGAGTGGGGTTTGCAACTGAAAAGGAACTTTGTGATCCCAACAAGCTAGGTAAAGGACGGCAATCACACACACTTATCTCTCAGAACTGAGCATGTGGAGAGACGTTCGTTCATCTAGCACAAAGGGAAAAGGTTGCAGGAGAAACTTTTACTCTGGTTTCTCAGTCTGTTTCCTAGTGCCGGTTTGAAGTTCCTGCAGTTTTCACTGTAAAACCGAGTTGGAGCTCGTACCTCAACATAAATATGTATGAAGTGGAGTTTACTCCTGAAAAGAAACTTTGTGATCCCAACAAGCTAGGTGAATGACGGCTTTCACACACACATAACTCTCAGAAATGAGCATGTGGAGAGACGTTCGTTCATCTAGCACAAAGGGAACGGGATGCAGGAGAAACTTTTACTCTGGTTTCTCAGTCTGTTTCCTAGTGCCGGTTTGAAATTCCTGCAGTTTTCAGTTTAAAACCGAGTTGGAGCTATTACCACCCCATATATATTTATGGAGTGGAGTCTGCAAGTGAAAAGAAACTTTGTGTTCCCCACAAGCTAGTTGAAGGACGGCTTTCACACACACTTATCTCTGAGAACTGAGCATGTGGAGAGACGTTCGTTCATGTAGCACAAAGGGAACGGGTTGCAGGAGAAACTTTTACTCTGGTTTCTCAGTCTGTTTCCTAGTGCCGGTTTGATGTTCCTGCAGTTTACACTGTAAAACTGAGTTGGAGGTAGTACCTCCCCATATATATGTATGGATTGTAGTTTGCAACTGAAAAGATACTTTGTGTTCCCAACAAGCTAGTTGGAGTGCGGCTTTCACACCCAATTATCTCTCAGAACTGAGCATGTGGAGAGACGTTCGTTCATCTAGCACAAAGGGAACGGGTAACAGGAGAAACTTTTACTCTGGTTTCTCAGTCTGTTTCCTAGTGCCGGTTTGAAGTTCCTGCAGTTTTCACTGTAAAACCGAGTTGGAGCTAGTAATCCCCATATATATGTATGGAGTGGAGTTTGCAACTGAAAAGAAACTTTGTGTTCCCAAGAAGCTAGTTGAAGGGCTTCTTTCACACACAATTATCTCTCAGAACTGAGCATGTGGAGAGACGTTCGTTCATGTAGCACAAAGGGAACGGGTTGCAGGAGAAACTTTTACTCTGGTTTCTCAGTCTGTTTCCTAGTGCCGGTTTGAAGTTCCTGCAGTTTTCACTGTAAAACCGAGTTGGAGCTTGTACCTCCCCATATATATGTATGGAGTGGAGTTTGCATCTGAAAAGAAAATTTGTGTTCCCAACAAGATAGGTGAAGGACGGCTTTCACACACACTTATCTCTCAGAACTTAGCATGTGGAGAAACGTTCGTTCATCTAGCACAAAGGGAACGGGTTGCAGGAGAAACTTTTACTCTGGTTTCTCAGTCTGTTTCCTATTGCCGGTTTGAAGTTCCTGCAGTTTTCACTGTAAAACCGTGTTGGAGCTTGTACATCCCCTTATATATGTATGGAGTGGAGTTTGCAACTGAAAAGAAACTTTGTGTTCCCAAGAATCTAGTTGAAGGGCGGCTTTCACACACAATTATCTCTCAGAACTGAGCATGTGGAGAGACGTTCGTTCATCTAGCACAACGGGAACGGGTTGCAACAGAAACTTTTACTATGGTTTCTCAGTCTGTTTCCTAGTGCCGGTTTGAAGTTCCTGCAGTTTTCACGGTAAAACCGATTTGGAGCTAGTACCTCCCCACAAACATGTATGGAGTGGAGTTTGCAAGTGAAAATAAACTTTGTGTTCCCAACAAGTTACGTGAAGGACGGTTTCACACACACTTATCTCTCAGAAATTAGCATGTGGAGAGACATTCGTTCATCTAGCACAAAGTGAACGGGTTGCAGGAGAAACATTTACTCTGGTTTCTCAGTCTGTTTCCTTGTGCCGATTTGAATTTCCTGCAGTTTTCACTGTAAAACCGAGTTGGAGCTAGTACCTCCCCATATATAAGTATGGAGTGGGGTTTGCAAGTGAAAAGGAACTTTGTGTTCCCAACAAGCTAGGTAAAGGACGGCAATCACACACACTTATCTCTCAGAACTGAGCATGTGGAGAGACGTTCGTTCATCTAGCACAAAGGGAAAAGGTTGCAGGAGAAACTTTTACTCTGGTTTCTCAGTCTGTTTCCTAGTGCCGGTTTGAAGTTCCTGCAGTTTTCACTGTAAAACCGAGTTGGAGCTAGTACCTCAACATAAATATGTATGGAGTGGAGTTTGCAACTGAAAAGAAACTTTGTGTTCCCAAGAAGCTAGTTGAAGGGCGGCTTTCACACACAATTATCTCTCAGAACTGAGCATGTGGAGAGACGTTCGTTCATCTAGCACAACGGGAACGGGTTGCAACAGAAACTTTTACTATGGTTTCTCAGTCTGTTTCCTAGTGCCGGTTTGAAGTTCCTGCAGTTTTCACGGTAAAACCGATTTGGAGCTAGTACCTCCCCATAAACATGTATGGAGTGGAGTTTGCAAGTGAAAAGAAACTTTGTGTTCCCAACAAGCTAGGTGAAGGGCGGCTTTCACACACACATATCACTCAGAATTTAGCATGAGGAGAGACGTTCCTTCATCTAGCACAAAGGGAACGAGTTGCAGGATAAACTTTTACTCTGGTTTCTCAGTCTGTTTCCTGATGCCGTTTTGAAGTTCCTGCAGTTTTCACTGTAAAACCGAATTGGAGATAGTAACACCCCATATATATGTATGGAGTGAAGTTTGCAACTGAAAAGAAACTTTGTGTTCCCAAGAAGCTAGGTGAAGTACGGCTTTCACACACACTTATCTCTCAGAACTGAGCATGTGGAGAGACGTTCGTTCATCTAGCCCAAAAGGAACGGGTTGCAGAAGGAACTTTTACTCTGGTTTCTCAGTCTGTTTCTTAGTGCCGGTTTGAAGTTCCTGCAGTTTTCCCTGTAAAACCGAGTTGGAGCTAGTACCTCCCCATATATATGTATAGAGTGGAGTTTGCAAGTGAAAAGAAACTTTGTGTTCCCAAGAAGCTAGGTGAAGGACGGCTTTCACACACACTTATCTCTCAGAACTGAGCATGTTGAAAGATGTTCGTTCATCTAGCACAAAGGGAACGGGTTGCAGGAGAAACTTTTACTCTGGTTTCTCAGTCTGTTTCCTAGTGCCGGTTTGAAGTTCCTGCAGTTTATACTGTAAAACCGAGTTGGAGCTTGTACCCCCCCATATATATGTATGGAGTCGAGTTTGCAACTGAAAAGAAACTTTGTGTTCCCCACAAGCTAGGTGAAGGACGGCTTTCACACACACTTATCTCTGAGAACTGAGCATGTGGAGAGACGTTCGTTAATCTAGCACAAAGAGAACGGGTTGCAGGAGAAACTTTTACTCTGGTTTCTCAGTCTGTTTCCTGTTGCCGTTTTGAAGTTCCTGCAGTTTTCACTGTAAAACCGAGTTGGAGCTAGTACATCCCCATATATATGTATCGAATGGAGTTTGCATGTGAAAAGAAACTTTGTGTTCCCAACAAGCTAGGTGAAGGACGGCTTTCACACACACTTATCTCTCAGAACTGAGCATGTGGAGAGACGTTCGTTCATGTAGCACAAAGGGAACGGGTTGCAGGAGAAACTTTTACTCTGGTTTCTCAGTCTGTTTCCTAGTGCCGGTTTGAAGTTCCTGCAGTTTTCACTGTAAAACCGAGTTGGAGCTTGTACCTCCCCATATATATGTATGGAGTGGAGTTTGCATCTGAAAAGAAAATTTGTGTTCCCAACAAGATAGGTGAAGGACGGCTTTCACACACACTTATCTCTCAGAACTGAGCATGTGGAGAGACGTTCGTTCATCTAGCACAAAGGGAACGGGTTGCAGGAGAAACTTTTACTCTGGTTTCTCAGTCTGTTTCCTAGTGCCGGTTTGAAGTTCCTGCAGTTTTCACTGTAAAACCGAGTTGGAGCTAGTACCTCCCCATATATATTTATGGAGTCGAGTTTTCTAGTGAAAAGAAACTTTGTGTTCCCAACAAGCTAGGTGAAGGACGGTTTCACACACAATTATCTCTCAGAACTTAGCATGTGGAAAAACGTTCGTTCATCTAGCACAAAGGGAACGGGTTGCAGGAGAAACTTTTACTCTGGTTTCTCAGTCTGTTTCCTAGTGCCGGTTTGAAGTTCCTGCAGTTTTCACTGTAAAACCGAGTTGGAGCTTGTACCTCCCCATATATATGTATGGAGTGGAGTTTGCATCTGAAAAGAAAATTTGTGTTCCCAACAAGATAGGTGAAGGACGGCTTTCACACACACTTATCTCTCAGAACTGAGCATGTGGAGAGACGTTCGTTCATCTAGCACAAAGGGAACGGGTTGCAGGAGAAACTTTTACTCTGGTTTCTCAGGCTGTTTCCTAGTGCCGGTTTGAAGTTCCTGCAGTTTTCACTGTAAAACCGAGTTGGAGCTAGTACCTCCCCATATATATTTATGGAGTCGAGTTTTCTAGTGAAAAGAAACTTTGTGTTCCCAACAAGCTAGGTGAAGGACGGTTTCACACACACTTATCACTCAGAACTTAGCATGTGGAGAAACGTTCGTTCATCTAGCACAAAGGGAACGGGTTGCAGGAGAAACTTTTACTCTGGTTTCTCATTCTGTTTCCTAGTGCCGGTTTGAAGTTCCTGCAGTTTTCACTGTAAAACCGAGTTGGAGCTAGTACCTCAACATAAATATGTATGGAGTGGAGTTTACTCCTGAAAAGAAACTTTGTGATCCCAACAAGCTAGGTGAATGACGGCTTTCACACACACATAACTCTAAGAACTGAGCATGTGGAGAGACGTTCGTTCATCTAGCACAAAGGGAACGGGATGCAGGAGAATCTTTTACTCTGGTTTCTCAGTCTGTTTCCTAGTGCCGGTTTGAAATTCCTGCAGTTTTCAGTTTAAAACCGAGTTGGAGCTATTACCACACCATATATATTTATGGAGTGGAGTTTGCAAGTGAAAAGAAACTTTGTGTTCCCCACAAGCTAGTTGAAGGACTGCTTTCACACACAATTATCTCTGAGAACTGAGCATGTGGAGAGACGTTCGTTCATCTAGCACAAAGGGAACGGGTTGCAGGAGAAACTTTTACTCTGGTTTCTCAGTCTGTTTCCTATTGCCGGTTTGAAGTTCCTGCAGTTTTCACTGTAAAACCGTGTTGGAGCTTGTACATCCCCTTATATATGTATGGATTGGAGTTTGCAACTGAAAAGAAACTTTGTGTTCCCAAGAATCTAGTTGAAGGGCGGCTTTCACACACAATTATCTCTCAGAACTGAGCATGTGGAGAGACGTTCGTTCATCTAGCACAACGGGAACGGGTTGCAACAGAAACTTTTACTATGGTTTCTCAGTCTGTTTCCTAGTGCCGGTTTGAAGTTCCTGCAGTTTTCACGGTAAAACCGATTTGGAGCTAGTACCTCCCCACAAACATGTATGGAGTGGAGTTTGCAAGTGAAAATAAACTTTGTGTTCCCAACAAGTTACGTGAAGGACGGTTTCACACACACTTATCTCTCAGAAATTAGCATGTGGAGAGACATTCGTTCATCTAGCACAAAGGGAACGGGTTGCAGGAGAAACATTTACTCTGGTTTCTCAGTCTGTTTCCTTGTGCCGATTTGAATTTCCTGCAGTTTTCACTGTAAAACCGAGTTGGAGCTAGTACCTCCCCATATATAAGTATGGAGTGGGGTTTGCAAGTGAAAAGGAACTTTGTGTTCCCAACAAGCTAGGTAAAGGACGGCAATCACACACACATATCTCTCAGAACTGAGCATGTGGAGAGACGTTCGTTCATCTAGCACAAAGGGAAAATGTTGCAGGAGAAACTTTTACTCTGGTTTCTCAGTCTGTTTCCTAGTGCCGGTTTGAAGTTCCTGCAGTTTTCACTGTAAAACCGAGTTGGAGCTAGTACCTCAACATAAATATGTATGGAGTGGAGTTTGCAACTGAAAAGAAACTTTGTGTTCCCAAGAAGCTAGTTGAAGGGCGGCTTTCACACACAATTATCTCTCAGAACTGAGCATGTGGAGAGACGTTCGTTCATCTAGCACAACGGGAACGGGTTGCAACAGAAACTTTTACTATGGTTTCTCAGTCTGTTTCCTAGTGCCGGTTTGAAGTTCCTGCAGTTTTCACGGTAAAACCGATTTGGAGCTAGTACCTCCCCATAAACATGTATGGAGTGGAGTTTGCAAGTGAAAAGAAACTTTGTGTTCCCAACAAGCTAGGTGAAGGGCGGCTTTCACACACACATATCACTCAGAACATAGCATGAGGAGAGACGTTCCTTCATCTAGCACAAAGGGAACGGGTTGCAGGATAAACTTTTACTCTGGTTTCTCAGTCTGTTTCCTGATGCCGTTTTGAAGTTCCTGCAGTTTTCACTGTAAAACCGAATTGGAGATAGTAACACCCCATATATATGTATGGAGTGGAGTTTGAAACTGAAAAGAAACTTTGTGTTCCCATGAAGCTAGGTGAAGTACGGCTTTCACACACACTTATCTCTCAGAACTGAGCATGTGGAGAGACGTTCGTTCATCTAGCCCAAAAGGAACGGGTTGCTGAAGGAACTTTTACTCTGGTTTCTCAGTCTGTTTCTTAGTGCCGGTTTGAAGTTCCTGCAGTTTTCCCTGTAAAACCGAGTTGGAGCTAGTACCTCCCCATATATATGTATAGAGTGGAGTTTGCAAGTGAAAAGAAACTTTGTGTTCCCAAGAAGCTAGGTGAAGGACGGCTTTCACACACACTTATCTCTCAGAACTGAGCATGTTGAAAGATGTTCGTTCATCTAGCACAAAGGGAACGGGTTGCAGGAGAAACTTTTACTCTGGTTTCTCAGTCTGTTTCCTAGTGCCGGTTTGAAGTTCCTGCAGTTTATACTGTAAAACCGAGTTGGAGCTTGTACCCCCCCATATATATGTATGGAGTCGAGTTTGCAACTGAAAAGAAACTTTGTGTTCCCCACAAGCTAGGTGAAGGACGGCTTTCACACACACTTATCTCTGAGAACTGAGCATGTGGAGAGACGTTCGTTAATCTAGCACAAAGAGAACGGGTTGCAGGAGAAACTTTTACTCTGGTTTCTCAGTCTGTTTCCTGTTGCCGTTTTGAAGTTCCTGCAGTTTTCACTGTAAAACCGAGTTGGAGCTAGTACATCCCCATATATATGTATCGAATGGAGTTTGCATGTGAAAAGAAACTTTGTGTTCCCAACAAGCTAGGTGAAGGACGGCTTTCACACACACTTATCTCTCAGAACTGAGCATGTGGAGAGATGTTCGTTCATGTAGCACAAAGGGAACGGGTTGCAGGAGAAACTTTTACTCTGGTTTCTCAGTCTGTTTCCTAGTGCCGGTTTGAAGTTCCTGCAGTTTTCACTGTAAAACCGAGTTGGAGCTTGTACCTCCCCATATATATGTATGGAGTGGAGTTTGCATCTGAAAAGAAAATTTGTGTTCCCAACAAGATAGGTGAAGGACGGCTTTCACACACACTTATCTCTCAGAACTGAGCATGTGGAGAGACGTTCGTTCATCTAGCACAAAGGGAACGGGTTGCAGGAGAAACTTTTACTCTGGTTTCTCAGTCTGTTTCCTAGTGCCGGTTTGAAGTTCCTGCAGTTTTCACTGTAAAACCGAGTTGGAGCTAGTACCTCCCCATATATATTTATGGAGTCGAGTTTTCTAGTGAAAAGAAACTTTGTGTTCCCAACAAGCTAGGTGAAGGACGGTTTCACACACACTTATCTCTCAGAACTTAGCATGTGGAGAAACGTTCGTTCATATAGCACAAAGGGAACGGGTTGCAGGAGAAACTTTTACTCTGGTTTCTCAGTCTGTTTCCTAGTGCCGGTTTGAAGTTCCTGCAGATTTCACTGTAAAACCTTGTTGGAGCTTGTACATCCCCTTATATATGTATGGATTGGAGTTTGCAACTGAAAAGAAACTTTGTGTTCACAAGAATCTAGTTGAAGGGCGGCTTTCACTCACAATTATCTCTCAGACCTGAGCATGTGGAGAGACGTTCGTTCATCTAGCACAACGGGAACGGGTTGCAACAGAAACTTTTACTATGTTTTCTCAGTCTGTTTCCTAGTGCCGGTTTGAAGTTCCTGCAGTTTTCACGGTAAAACCGATTTGGAGCTAGTACCTCCCCACAAACATGTATGGAGTGGAGTTTGCAAGTGAAAATAAACTTTGTGTTCCCAACAAGTTACGTGAAGGACGGTTTCACACACAATTATCTCTCAGAAATTAGCATGTGGAGAGACATTCGTTCATCTAGCACAAAGTTAACGGGTTGCAGGAGAAACAGTTACTCTGGTTTCTCAGTCTGTTTCCTTGTGCCGATTTGAAGTTCCTGCAATTTTCACTGTAAAACCGAGTTGGAGCTAGTACCTCCCCATATATAAGTATGGAGTGGGGTTTGCAAGTGAAAAGGAACTTTGTGTTCCCAACAAGCTAGGTAAAGGACGGCAATCACACACACATATCTCTCAGAACTGAGCATGTGGAGAGACGTTCGTTCATCTAGCACAAAGGGAACGGGTTGCAGGAGAAACTTTTACTCTGGTTTCTCAGTCTGTTTACTAGTGCCGGTTTGAAGTTCCTGCAGTTTTCACTGTAAAACCGAGTTGGAGCTAGTACCTCAACATAAATATGTATGGAGTGGAGTTTACTCCTGAAAAGAAACTTTGTGATCCCAACAAGCTAGGTGAATGACGGCTTTCACACACACATATCTCTCAGAACTGAGCATGTGGAGAGATGTTCGTTCATCTAGCACAAAGGGAACGGGATGCAGGAGAAACTTTTACTCTGGTTTCTCAGTCTGTTTCCTAGTGCCGGTTTGAAATTCCTGCAGTTTTCTGTTTAAAACCGAGTTGGAGATATTACCACACCATATATATTTATGGAGTGGAGTTTGCAAGTGAAAAGAAACTTTGTGTTCCCCACAAGCTAGTTGAAGGACTGCTTTCACACACACTTATCTCTGAGAACTGAGCATGTGGAGAGAAGTTCGTTCATCTTCACAAAGGGAAAGGGTTGCAGGAGAAACTTTTACTCTGGTTTCTCAGTCTTTTTCCTAGGGCCGGTTTGATGTTCCTGCAGTTTACACTGTAAAACCGAGTTGGAGGTAGTACCTCCCCATATATATGTATGGATTGGAGTTTGCAACTGAAAAGATTCTTTGTGTTCCCAACAAGCTAGTTGGAGTGCGGCTTTCACACACACTTATCTCTCAGAACTGAGCATGTGGAGAGACGTTCGTTCATCTAGCACAAAGGGAACGGGTAACAGTAGAAACTTTTACTCTGGTTTCTCAGTCTGTTTCCTAGTGCCGGTTTGAAGTTCCTGCAGTTTTCACGGTAAAACCGAGTTGGAGCTAGTAATCCCCATATATATGTATGGAGTGGAGTTTGCAACTGAAAAGAAACTTTGTGTTCCCAAGAAGCTAGTTGAAGGGCGGCTTTCACACACAATTATCTCTCAGAACTGAGCATGTGGAGAGACGTTCGTTCATCTAGCACAAGGGGAACGGGTTGCAACAGAAACTTTTACTATGGTTTCTCAGTCTGTTTCCTAGTGCCGGTTTGAAGTTCCTGCAGTTTTCATGGTAAAACCGATTTGGAACTAGTACCTCCCCATAAAAATGTATGGAGTGGAGTTTGCAAGTGAAAAGAAACTTTGTGTTCCCAACAAGCTAGGTGAAGGGCGGCTTTCACACACACATATCACTCAGAACTTAGCATGAGGAGAGACGTTCCTTCATCTAGCACAAAGGGAACGGGTTGCAGGATAAACTTTTACTCTGGTTTCTCAGTCTGTTTCCTGATGCCGTTGTGAAGTTCCTGCAGTTTTCACTGTAAAACCGAGTTGGAGATAGTAACACCCCATATATATGTATGGAGTGGAGTTTGCAACTGAAAAGAAACTTTGTGTTCCCAAGAAGCTAGGTGAAGTACGGCTTTCACAAACACTTATCTCTCTGAACTGAGCATGTGGAGAGACGTTCGTTCATCTAGCCCAAAAAGAACGGGTTGCAGAAGGAACTTTTACTCTGGTTTCTCAGTCTGTTCCTTAGTGCCGGTTTGAAGTTCCTGCAGTTTTCCCTGTAAAACCGAGTTGCAGCTAGTACCTCCCCATATATATGTATAGAGTGGAGTTTGCAACTGAAAAGAAACTTTGTGTTCCCAAGAAGCTAGGTGAAGGACGGCTTTCACACACAATTATCTCTCAGAACTGAGCATGTTGAAAGATGTTCGTTCATCTAGCACAAAGGGAACGGGTTGCAGGAGAAACTTTTACTCTGGTTTCTCAGTCTGTTTCCAAGTGCCGGTTTGAAGTTCCTGCAGTTTATACTGTAAAACCGAGTTGGAGCTTGTACCCCCCCATATATATGTATGGGGTCTAGTTTGCAACCTAAAAGAAGCTTTGTGTTCCCCACAAGCTAGGTGAAGGACTGCTTTCACACACACTTATCTCTGAGAACTGAGCATGTGGAGAGACGTTCGTTAATCTAGCACAAAGAGAACGGGTTGCAGGAGAAACTTTTACTCTGGTTTCTCAGTCTGTTTCCTGTTGCCGTTTTGAAGTTCCTGCAGTTTTCACTGTAAAACCGAGTTGGAGCTAGTACATACCCATATATATGTATCGAATGGAGTTTGCATGTGAAAAGAAACTTTGTGTTCCCAACAAGCTAGGTGAAGGACGGTTTCACACACACTTATCCCTCAGAACTTAGCATGTGGAGAAACGTTCGTTCATCTAGCACAAAGGGAACGGGTTGCAGGAGAAACTTTTACTCTGGTTTCTCAGTCTGTTTCCTAGTGCCGGTTTGAAGTTCCTGCAGTTTTCACTGTAAAACCGTGTTGGAGCTTGTACCTCCCCATATATATGTATGGAGTGGAGTTTGCAACTGAAAAGAAACTTTGTGTTCCCAAGAATCTAGTTGAAGTTCGGCTTTCACACACAATTATCTCTCAGAACTGAGCATGTGGAGAGACGTTCGTTCATCTAGCACAACGGGAACGGGTTGCAACAGAAACTTTTACTATGGTTTCTCAGTCTGTTTCCTAGTGCCGGTTTGAAGTTCCTGCAGTTTTCACGGTAAAACCGATTTGGAGCTAGTACCTCCCCACAAACATGTATGGAGTGGAGTTTGCAAGTGAAAATAAACTTTGTGTTCCCAACAAGCTAGGTGAAGGGCGGCTTTCACACACACTTATCTCTCAGAACTTAGCATGAGGAGAGAAGTTCCTTCATCTAGCACAAATTCAACGGGTTGCAGGATAAACTTTTACTCTGGTTTCTCAGTCTGTTTCCTGATGCCATTTTGAAGTTCCTGCAGTTTTCACTGTAAAACCGAGTTGGAGCTAGTTCCTCCCCATATATATGTATGGAGTGGAGTTTGCAAGTGAAAAGAAACTTTGTGTTCCCAACAAGCTAGTTGAAGGACGACTTTCACACACACTTATCTCTCAGAACTGAGCATGTGGAGAGATGTTCATTCATCTAGCAGAAAAGGAACGGGTTGAAGGAGAAAGTTTTACTCTGGTTTCTCAGTCTGTTTCCTGGTGCCGGTTTGAAGTTCCTGCAGTTTTCACTGTAAAACCGAGTTGGAGCTAGTACATCCCCATATATACGTATGGAGTGGAGTTTGCAACTGAAAAGAAACTTTGTGTTCCCGACAATCTAGGTGAAGGACGGCTTTCACACACACTTATCTCTCAGAACTGAGCATGTGGAGAGACGTTCGTTCATCTAGCACAAAGGGAACGGTTTGCAGGAGAAACTTTTACTCTGGTATCTCAGTCTGTTTCCTAGTGCCGGTTTGAATGTCCTGCAGTTTTCACTGTAAAACAGAGTTGGAGCTAGTACCTCCCCATATATATGTATGGAGTGGAGTTTGCAAGTGAAAAGAAACTCTGTGTTCCCAACAAGCTAGGTGAAGGACGGCTTTCACACACACTTATCTCTCAGAACTGAGCATGTGGATAGACGTTTGTTCATCTAGCACAAATTGAACGGGTTGCAGGAGAAACTTTTATTCTGGTTTCTCAGTCTGTTTCCTAGTGCCGGTTTGAAGTTCCTGCAGTTTTCACTGTAAAACCGAGTTGGAGCTAGTACCTCCCCATATATATGTATGGAGTGGAGTTTGCAACTGAAAACAAACTTTGTGTTCCCAACAAGCTAGTTGAAGGACGAATTTCACACACACTTATCTCTCAGAACTGAGCATGTGGAGAGACGTTCGTTCATCTAGCACAAAAGGAACGTGTTACATGGAAATTTTTACTCTGGTTTCTCAGTCTCTTTCGAGTGCCGGTTTGAAATTCCTGCAGTTTTCACTGTAAAACCGAGTTGGAGCTAGTACCTCCCCTTATATATGTATGGAGTAGAGTTTGCAACTGAAAAGAAACTTTGTGTTCCCAACAAGCTAGATGAAGGACGGCTTTCACACACACTTATCTCTCAGAACTGAGCATGTGGAGAGACGTCCGTTCATCTAGCACAAAGGGAATGGGTTGCAGGAGAAACTTTTACTCTGGTTTCTCAGTCTGTTGCCTAGTGCCGGTTTGAATTTCCTGCAGTTTTCTCTGTAAAACCGAGTTGGAGCTAGTACCTCCCCATATATATGTATGGAGTGGAGTTTGCAAGTGAAAAGAAACTTTGTGTTCCCAACAAGCTTGGTGAAGGACGGCTTTCACACACACTTATCTCTCAGAATTGAGCATGTGGAGAGACGTTCGTTCATCTAGCACAAAGGGAACGGGTTGCAGGAGAAACTTTTACTCTGGTTTCTCAGTCTCTTTCCTAGTGCCGGTTTGAAGTTCCTGCAGTTTTCACTGTAAAACCGAGTTGGAGCTAGTACCACCCCATATATATGTATGGAGTGGAGTTTGCAACTGAAAACAAACTTTGTGTTCCCAACAAGCTAGTTGAAAGACGACTTTCACACACACTTATCTCTCAGAACTGAGCATGTGGAGAGACGTTCGTTCATCTAGCACAAAGTGAACGGGTTGAAGGAGAAAGTTTTACTCTGGTTTCTCAGACTGTTTCCTGGTGCCGGTTTGAAGTTCCTGCAGTTTACACTGTAAAACCGAGTTGGAGCTAGTACATCCTCATATATATGTATGAAGTGGAGTTTGCAACTGAAAAGAAACTTTGTGTTCCCAACAAGCTAGGAGAAGGACGGCTTCACACACACTTATCTCTCAGAACTGAGCATGTGGAGAGACGTTCGTTCATCTAGCACAAAGGGAACGGTTTGCAGGAGAAACTTTTACTCTGGTTTCTCAGTATGTTGACTGTTGCCGGTTTGAAGTTCCTGCAGTTTTCACTGTAAAACCGAGTTGGAGCTAGTACCTCCCCATATATATGTATGGAGTGGAGTTTGCAACTGAAAACAAACTTTGTGTTCCCAACAAGCTAGTTGGAGTACGACTTTCACACACACTTATCTCTCAGAACTGAGCATGTGGAGAGACGTTCGTTCATCTAGCACAAATGGAACGTGTTACATGAGAAATTACTACTCTGGTTTCTCAGTCTCTTTCCTAGTGAGGGTTTGAAGTTCCTGCAGATTTCACTGTAAAACCGAGTTGAAGCTAGTACATCCCCATATATATGTATGGAGTAGAGTTTGCAACTGAAAAGAAAATTTGTGTTCCCAACAAGCTTGATGAAGGACGGCTTTCACACACACTTATGTCTCAGAATTGAGCATGTGGAGAGACGTTCGTTCATCTAGCACAAAGGGAATGGGTTGCAGAAGAAACTTTTACTCTGGTTTCTCAGTCTGTTGCCTAGTGCCGGTTTGAAGTTCCTGCAGTTTTCACTGTAAAACCGAGTTGGAGCTAGTACCTCCCCATATATATGTATGGAGTGGAGTTTGCAACTGAAAACAATCTTTGTGTTCCCAACAAGCTAGTTGAAGGACGACTTTCACACACACTTATCTCTCAGAATTGAGCATGTGTAGAGACGTTCGTTCATCTAGCACAAAGGGAACGGGTTGCAGGAGAAACTTTTACTCTGGTTTCTCAGTCTGTTGCCTGTTGCCGGTTTGAAGTTCCTGCAGTTTTCACTGTAAAACCGAGTTGGAGCTAGTACCTCCCCATATATATGTATGGATTGGAGTTGGCAACTGAAAAGAAACTTTGTGTTCCCAACAAGCTAGTTGAAGTACGACTTTCACACACATTTATCTCTCAGAACTGAGCATGTGGAGAGACGTTCGTTCATCTAGCACAAAGGGAACGGGTTGCAGGAGAAACTTTTATTCTGGTTTCTCAGTATATTTCCGAGTGCCGGTTTGAAGTTCCTGCAGTTTTCACTGTAAAACCGTGTTGGAGCTAGTACCTCCCCGTATATATGTATGGAGTGGAGTTTGCAACTGAAAACAAACCTTGTGTTCCCAACAAGCTAGTTGAAGGACGACTTTCACACACACTTATCTCTCAGAACTGAGCATGTGGAGAGACGTTCATTCATCTACCACAAAATGAACGGGTTGAAGGAGGAAGTTTTACTCTGGTTTCTCAGTCTGTTTCCTGGTGCCGGTTTGAAGTTCCTGCAGTTTTCACTGTAAAACCGAGTTGGAGCTAGTACATCCCCATATATATGTATGGAGTGGAGTTTGAAACTGAAAAGAAACTTTGTGTTCCCAACAAGCTAGGTGAAGGACGGCTTTCACACACACTTATCTCTCAGAACTGAGCATGTGGATAGACGTTTGTTCATCTAGCACAAATTGAACGGGTTGCAGGAGAAACTTTTATTCTGGTTTCTCAGACTGTTTCCTAGTGCCGGTTTGAAGTTCCTGCAGTTTTCACTGTAAAACCGAGTTGGAGCTAGTACCTCTCCATATATATGTATGGAGTGGAGTTTGCAACTGAAAACAAACTTTGTGTTCCCAACAAGCTAGTTGAAGGACGACTTTCACACACACTTATCTCTAAGAACTGAGCATGTGGAGAGACGTTCGTTAATCTAGCACAAAAGGAACGTGTTAAATGGAAATTTTTACTCTGGTTTCTCAGTCTCTTTCGAGTGCCGGTTTGAAGTTCCTGAAATTTTCACTGTAAAACCGAGTTGGAGCTAGTACCTCCCCTTATATATGTATGGAGTAGAGTTTGCAACTGAAAAGAAACTTTGTGTTCCCAACAAGCTAGATGAAGGACGGCTTTCACACACACTTATCTCTCAGAACTGAGCATGTGGAGAGACGTCCGTTCATCTAGCACAAAGGGAATGGGTTGCAGGGGAAACTTTTACTCTGGTTTCTCAGTCTGTTTCCTAGTGCCGGATTGAAGTTCCTGCAGTTTTCTCTGTAAAACCGAGTTGGAGCTAGTACCTCCCCATATATATGTATGGAGTGGAGTTTGCAAGTGAAAAGAAACTTTGTGTTCCCAACAAGCTTGGTGAAGGACGGCTTTCACACACACTTATCTCTCAGAACTGAGCATGTGGAGAGACGTTCGTTCATCTAGCACAAAGGGAACGGGTTGCAGGAGAAACTTTTACTCTGGTTTCTCAGTCTGTTTCCTAGTGCCGGTTTGAAGTTCCTGCAGTTTTCACTGTAAAACCGAGTTGGAGCTAGTACCACCCCATATATATGTATGGAGTGGAGTTTGCAACTGAAAACAAACTTTGTGTTCCCAACAAGCTAGTTGAAAGACGACTTTCAAACACACTTATCTCTCAGAACTGAGCATGAGGAGAGATGTTCATTCATCTAGCACAATGTGAACGGGATGAAGGAGAAAGTTTTACTCTGGTTTCTCAGACTGTTTCCTGGTGCCGGTTTGAAGTTCCTGCAGTTTACACTGTAAAACCGAGTTGGAGCTAGTACATCCCCATATATATGTATGAAGTGGAGTTTGCAACTGAAAAGAAACTTTGTGTTCCCAACAAGCTAGGAGAAGGACGGCTTTCACACACACTTATCTCCCAGAAATGAGCATGAGGAGAGAAGTTCGTTCATCTAGCAAAAAGGGAACGGGTTGCAGGAGAAACATTTACTCTGGTTTCTCAGTCTGTTGACTGTTGCCGGTTTGAAGTTCCTGCAGTTTTCACTGTAAAACCGAGTTGGAGCTAGTACTTCCCCATATATATGTATGGAATGGAGTTAGCAACTGGAAAGAAACGTTGTGTTCCCAACAAGCTAGTTGAAGGAAGACTTTCACACACACTTATCTCTCAGAACTGAGCATGTGGAGAGACGTTCGTTCATCTAGCACAAAAGGAACGTGTTAAATGGAAATTTGTACTCTGGTTTCTCAGTCTCTTTCGAGTGCCGGTTTGAAGTTCCTGAAGTTTTCACTGTAAAACCGAGTTGGAGCTAGTACCTCCCCTTATATATGTATGGAGTAGAGTTTGCAACTGAAAAGAAACTTTGTGTTCCCAACAAGCTAGATGAAGGACGGCTTTCACACACACTTATCTCTCAGAACTGAGCATGTGGAGAGACGTCCGATCATCTAGCACAAATTGAATGGGTTGCAGGAGAAACTTTTACTCTGGTTTCTCAGTCTGTTGCCTAGTGCCGGTTTGAAGTTCCTGCAGTTTTCTCTGTAAAACCGAGTTGGAGCTAGTACCTCCCCATATATATGTATGGAGTGGAGTTTGCAAGTGAAAAGAAACTTTGTGTTCCCAACAAGCTTGGTGAAGGACGGCTTTCACGCACACTTATCTCTTAGAACTGAGCATGTGGAGAGACGTTCATTCATCTAGCACAAAGTGAACGGGTTGAAGGAGAAAGTTTTACTCTGATTTCTCAGTCTGTTTCCTGGTGCCGGTTTGAACTTCCTGCAGTTTACACTGTAAAACCGAGTTAGAGCTAGTACCTCCCCATATATATGTATGGAGTGGAGTTTGCAACTGAAAACAAACTTTGTGTTCCCAACAAGCTAGTTGAAGGACGACTTTCACACACACTTATCTCTCAGAACTGAGCATGTGGAGAGACGTTCGTTCTTCTAGCACAAATGGAAAAGTTTGCAGGAGAAACTTTTTCTCTGGTTTCTCAGTCTGTTTCCTAGTGCCGGTTTGAAGTTCCTGCAGTTTTCACTGTAAAACCGAGTTGGAGCTAGTACCTCCCCATATATATGTATGGAGTGGAGTTTGCTACTGAAAAGAAACTTTGTGTTCCCAACAAGCTAGGTGAATGACGGCTTTCACACACACATATCTCTCAGAATTGAACATGTGGAGAGACGTTCGTTCATCTAGAAAAAAGGGAACGGGTTGCAACAGAAACTTTTACTCAGGTTACTAAAGTCTGTTTCCGAGTGCCGGTTTCAAGTTCCTGCAGTTTTCACTGTAAAACAGAGTTTGAGCTAGTACCTCCCCATATATATGTATGGATTGGAGTTTGCAACTGAAAACAAACTTTGTGTTCCCAACAAGCTAGTTGAAGGACGACTTTCACACACACTTATCTCTCAGAACTGAGCATGTGGAGAGACGTTCATTCATCTAGCACAAAGGAACGGGTTGAAGGAGAAAGTTTTACTCTGGTTTCTCAGTCTGTTTCCTGGTGCCGGTTTGAAGTTCCTGCAATTTTCACTGTAAAACCGAGTTGGAGCTTGTTCCTCCCCATATGTATGTATGGAGTGGAGTTTGCAAGTGAAAAGAAACTTTGTGTTCCCAACAAGCTAGGTGAAGGACGGCTTTCACACACACTTATCTCTCAGAACTGAGCATGTGGAGAGACGTTCGTTCATCTAGCACAAAGGGAATGGGTTGCAGGAGAAACTTTTACTCTGGTTTCTCAGTCTGTTTCCTGGTGCCGGTTTGAAGATCCTGCAGTTTTCACTGTAAAACAGAGTTGGAGCTAGTACCTCCCCATATATATGTATGGACTGGAGATTGCAAGTGAAAAGATACTCTGTGTTCCCAACAAGCTAGGTGAAGGACGGCTTTCACACACACTTATCTCTCAGAACTGAGCATGTGGAGAGACGTTTGTTCATCTAGCACAAATTGAACGGGTTGCAGGAGAAACTTTTATTCTGGTTTCTCAGTCTGTTTCCTAGTGCCGATTGAAGTTCCTGCAGTTTTCACTGTAAAACCGAGTTGGAGCTAGTACCTCCCCATATATATGTATGGAGTGGAGTTTGCAACTGAAAACAAACTTTGTGTTCCCAACAAGCTAGTTGAAGGACGACTTTCACACACACTTATCTCTCAGAACTGAGCATGTGGAGAAACGTTCGTTCATCTAGCAAAAATGGAACGTCTTACATGAGAAATTTTTACCCTGGTTTCTCAGTCTCTTTCGAGTGCCAGTTTGAAATTCCTGCAGTTTTCACTGTAAAACCGAGTTGGAGCTAGTACCTCCCCTTATATATGTATGGAATAGAGTTTGCAACTGAAAAGAAACTTTGTGTTCCCAACAAGCTAGATGAAGGACGGCTTTCACACACACTTATCTCTCAGAATTGAGCATGTGGAGAGACGTCCGTTCATCTAGCACAAAGGGAATGGGTTGCAGGAGAAACTTTTACTCCAGTTTCTCAGTCTGTTGCCTACTGCCGGTTTGAAGTTCCTGCAGTTTTCTCTGTAAAACCGAGTTGGAGCTAGTACTTCCCCATATATATGTATGGAGTGGAGTTTGCAAGTGAAAAGAAACTTTGTGTTCCCAACAAGCTTGGTGAAGGACGGCTTTCACGCACACTTATCTCTCAGAACTGAGCATGTGGTGAGACGTTCGTTCATCTAGCACAAAGTGAACGGGTTGAAGGAGAAAGTTTTACTCTGGATTCTCAGTCTGTTTCCTGGTGCCGGTTTGAACTTCCTGCAGTTTACACTGTAAAACCGAGTTGGAGCTATTACCTCCCCATATATATGTATGGAGTGGAGTTTGCAACTGAAAACAAACTTGGTGTTCCCAACAAGCTAGTTGAAGGACGACTTTCACACACACTTATCTCTCAGAACTGAGCAAGTGGAGAGACGTTCGTTCTTCTAGCACAAATGGAAAAGTTTGCAGGAGAATCTTTTACTCTGGTTTCTCAGTCTGTTTCCTAGTGCCGGTTTGAAGTTCCTGCAGTTTTCACTGTAAAACCGAGTTGGATCTAGTACCTCCCCATATATATGTATGGAGTGGAGTTTGCAACTGAAAAGAAACTTTGTGTTCCCAACAAGCTAGGTGAATGACGGCTTTCACACACACATATCTCTCAGAATTGAACATGTGGAGAGACGTTCGTTCATCTAGAACAAAGGGTACGAGTTGCAACATAAACTTTTACTCAGGTTATAAAGTCTGTTTCCTAGTGCCGGTTTGATGTTCCTGCAGTTTTCACTGTAAAACCGAGTAGGAGCTATTACCTCCCCATATAGTTGTATGGAATGGAGTTTGCAACTGAAAAGAAACTTTGTGTTCCAAACAAGCTAGGTGAAGGACAGCTTTCACACACACTTATTTCCCAGAACTGAGCATGTGGAGAGACGTTCGTTCATCTAGCACAAAGGGAACGGGTTGCAGGAGAAACTTTTACTCTGGTTTCTCAGTCTGTTGCCTAGTGCCGGTTTGAAGTTCCTGCAGTTTTCACTGTAAAACCGAGTTGGAGCTAGTTCCTCCCCATATGTATGTATGGAATGGAGTTTGCAAGTGAAAAGAAACTTTGTGTTCCCAACAAGCTAGGTGAAGGACGGCTTTCACACACACTTATCTCTCAGAACTGAGCATGTGGAGAGACGTTCGTTCATCTAGCACAAAGGGAATGGGTTGCAGGAGAAACTTTTACTCTGGTTTCTCAGTCTGTTTCCTAGTGCCGGTTTGAAGATCCTGCAGTTTTCACTGTAAAACAGAGTTGGAGCTAGTACCTCCCCATATATATGTATGGAGTGGAGTTTGCAAGTGAAAAGAAACTCTGTGTTCCCAACAAGCTAGGTGAAGGACGGCTTTCACACACACTTATCTCTCAGAACTGAGCATGTGGTGAGACGTTTGTTCATCTAGCACAAATTGAACGGGTTGCAGGAGAAACTTTTATTCTGGTTTCTCAGTCTGTTTCCTAGTGCCGGTTTGAAGTTCCTGCAGTTTTTACTGTAAAACCGAGTTGGAGCTAGTACCTCCCCATATATATGTATGGAGTGGAGTTTGCAACTGAAAACAAACTTTGTGTTCCCAACAAGCTAGTTGAAAGACGACTTTCAAACACACTTATCTCTCAGAACTGAGCATGAGGAGAGATGTTCATTCATCTAGCACAATGTGAACGGGATGAAGGAGAAAGTTTTACTCTGGTTTCTCAGACTGTTTCCTGGTGCCGGTTTGAAGTTCCTGCAGTTTACACTGTAAAACCGAGTTGGAGCTAGTACATCCCCATATATATGTATGAAGTGGAGTTTGCAACTGAAAAGAAACTTTGTGTTCCCAACAAGCTAGGAGAAGGACGGCTTTCACACACACTTATCTCCCAGAAATGAGCATGAGGAGAGAAGTTCGTTCATCTAGCACAAAGGGAACGGGTTGCAGGAGAAACATTTACTCTGGTTTCTCAGTCTGTTGACTGTTGCCGGTTTGAAGTTCCTGCAGTTTTCACTGTAAAACCGAGTTGGAGCTAGTACTTCCCCATATATATGTATGGAATGGAGTTAGCAACTGGAAAGAAACGTTGTGTTCCCAACAAGCTAGTTGAAGGAAGACTTTCACACACACTTATCTCTCAGAACTGAGCATGTGGAGAGACGTTCGTTCATCTAGCACAAAAGGAACGTGTTAAATGGAAATTTGTACTCTGGTTTCTCAGTCTCTTTCGAGTGCCGGTTTGAAGTTCCTGAAGTTTTCACTGTAAAACCGAGTTGGAGCTAGTACCTCCCCTTATATATGTATGGAGTAGAGTTTGCAACTGAAAAGAAACTTTGTGTTCCCAACAAGCTAGATGAAGGACGGCTTTCACACACACTTATCTCTCAGAACTGAGCATGTGGAGAGACGTCCGATCATCTAGCACAAATTGAATGGGTTGCAGGAGAAACTTTTACTCTGGTTTCTCAGTCTGTTGCCTAGTGCCGGTTTGAAGTTCCTGCAGTTTTCTCTGTAAAACCGAGTTGGAGCTAGTACCTCCCCATATATATGTATGGAGTGGAGTTTGCAAGTGAAAAGAAACTTTGTGTTCCCAACAAGCTTGGTGAAGGACGGCTTTCACGCACACTTATCTCTTAGAACTGAGCATGTGGAGAGACGTTCATTCATCTAGCACAAAGTGAACGGGTTGAAGGAGAAAGTTTTACTCTGATTTCTCAGTCTGTTTCCTGGTGCCGGTTTGAACTTCCTGCAGTTTACACTGTAAAACCGAGTTAGAGCTAGTACCTCCCCATATATATGTATGGAGTGGAGTTTGCAACTGAAAACAAACTTTGTGTTCCCAACAAGCTAGTTGAAGGACGACTTTCACACACACTTATCTCTCAGAACTGAGCATGTGGAGAGACGTTCGTTCTTCTAGCACAAATGGAAAAGTTTGCAGGAGAAACTTTTTCTCTGGTTTCTCAGTCTGTTTCCTAGTGCCGGTTTGAAGTTCCTGCAGTTTTCACTGTAAAACCGAGTTGGAGCTAGTACCTCCCCATATATATGTATGGAGTGGAGTTTGCTACTGAAAAGAAACTTTGTGTTCCCAACAAGCTAGGTGAATGACGGCTTTCACACACACATATCTCTCAGAATTGAACATGTGGAGAGACGTTCGTTCATCTAGAAAAAAGGGAACGGGTTGCAACAGAAACTTTTACTCAGGTTACTAAAGTCTGTTTCCGAGTGCCGGTTTCAAGTTCCTGCAGTTTTCACTGTAAAACAGAGTTTGAGCTAGTACCTCCCCATATATATGTATGGATTGGAGTTTGCAACTGAAAACAAACTTTGTGTTCCCAACAAGCTAGTTGAAGGACGACTTTCACACACACTTATCTCTCAGAACTGAGCATGTGGAGAGACGTTCATTCATCTAGCACAAAGGAACGGGTTGAAGGAGAAAGTTTTACTCTGGTTTCTCAGTCTGTTTCCTGGTGCCGGTTTGAAGTTCCTGCAATTTTCACTGTAAAACCGAGTTGGAGCTTGTTCCTCCCCATATGTATGTATGGAGTGGAGTTTGCAAGTGAAAAGAAACTTTGTGTTCCCAACAAGCTAGGTGAAGGACGGCTTTCACACACACTTATCTCTCAGAACTGAGCATGTGGAGAGACGTTCGTTCATCTAGCACAAAGGGAATGGGTTGCAGGAGAAACTTTTACTCTGGTTTCTCAGTCTGTTTCCTGGTGCCGGTTTGAAGATCCTGCAGTTTTCACTGTAAAACAGAGTTGGAGCTAGTACCTCCCCATATATATGTATGGACTGGAGATTGCAAGTGAAAAGATACTCTGTGTTCCCAACAAGCTAGGTGAAGGACGGCTTTCACACACACTTATCTCTCAGAACTGAGCATGTGGAGAGACGTTTGTTCATCTAGCACAAATTGAACGGGTTGCAGGAGAAACTTTTATTCTGGTTTCTCAGTCTGTTTCCTAGTGCCGATTGAAGTTCCTGCAGTTTTCACTGTAAAACCGAGTTGGAGCTAGTACCTCCCCATATATATGTATGGAGTGGAGTTTGCAACTGAAAACAAACTTTGTGTTCCCAACAAGCTAGTTGAAGGACGACTTTCACACACACTTATCTCTCAGAACTGAGCATGTGGAGAAACGTTCGTTCATCTAGCAAAAATGGAACGTCTTACATGAGAAATTTTTACCCTGGTTTCTCAGTCTCTTTCGAGTGCCAGTTTGAAATTCCTGCAGTTTTCACTGTAAAACCGAGTTGGAGCTAGTACCTCCCCTTATATATGTATGGAATAGAGTTTGCAACTGAAAAGAAACTTTGTGTTCCCAACAAGCTAGATGAAGGACGGCTTTCACACACACTTATCTCTCAGAATTGAGCATGTGGAGAGACGTCCGTTCATCTAGCACAAAGGGAATGGGTTGCAGGAGAAACTTTTACTCCAGTTTCTCAGTCTGTTGCCTACTGCCGGTTTGAAGTTCCTGCAGTTTTCTCTGTAAAACCGAGTTGGAGCTAGTACTTCCCCATATATATGTATGGAGTGGAGTTTGCAAGTGAAAAGAAACTTTGTGTTCCCAACAAGCTTGGTGAAGGACGGCTTTCACGCACACTTATCTCTCAGAACTGAGCATGTGGTGAGACGTTCGTTCATCTAGCACAAAGTGAACGGGTTGAAGGAGAAAGTTTTACTCTGGATTCTCAGTCTGTTTCCTGGTGCCGGTTTGAACTTCCTGCAGTTTACACTGTAAAACCGAGTTGGAGCTATTACCTCCCCATATATATGTATGGAGTGGAGTTTGCAACTGAAAACAAACTTGGTGTTCCCAACAAGCTAGTTGAAGGACGACTTTCACACACACTTATCTCTCAGAACTGAGCAAGTGGAGAGACGTTCGTTCTTCTAGCACAAATGGAAAAGTTTGCAGGAGAATCTTTTACTCTGGTTTCTCAGTCTGTTTCCTAGTGCCGGTTTGAAGTTCCTGCAGTTTTCACTGTAAAACCGAGTTGGATCTAGTACCTCCCCATATATATGTATGGAGTGGAGTTTGCAACTGAAAAGAAACTTTGTGTTCCCAACAAGCTAGGTGAATGACGGCTTTCACACACACATATCTCTCAGAATTGAACATGTGGAGAGACGTTCGTTCATCTAGAACAAAGGGTACGAGTTGCAACATAAACTTTTACTCAGGTTATAAAGTCTGTTTCCTAGTGCCGGTTTGATGTTCCTGCAGTTTTCACTGTAAAACCGAGTAGGAGCTATTACCTCCCCATATAGTTGTATGGAATGGAGTTTGCAACTGAAAAGAAACTTTGTGTTCCAAACAAGCTAGGTGAAGGACAGCTTTCACACACACTTATTTCCCAGAACTGAGCATGTGGAGAGACGTTCGTTCATCTAGCACAAAGGGAACGGGTTGCAGGAGAAACTTTTACTCTGGTTTCTCAGTCTGTTGCCTAGTGCCGGTTTGAAGTTCCTGCAGTTTTCACTGTAAAACCGAGTTGGAGCTAGTTCCTCCCCATATGTATGTATGGAATGGAGTTTGCAAGTGAAAAGAAACTTTGTGTTCCCAACAAGCTAGGTGAAGGACGGCTTTCACACACACTTATCTCTCAGAACTGAGCATGTGGAGAGACGTTCGTTCATCTAGCACAAAGGGAATGGGTTGCAGGAGAAACTTTTACTCTGGTTTCTCAGTCTGTTTCCTAGTGCCGGTTTGAAGATCCTGCAGTTTTCACTGTAAAACAGAGTTGGAGCTAGTACCTCCCCATATATATGTATGGAGTGGAGTTTGCAAGTGAAAAGAAACTCTGTGTTCCCAACAAGCTAGGTGAAGGACGGCTTTCACACACACTTATCTCTCAGAACTGAGCATGTGGTGAGACGTTTGTTCATCTAGCACAAATTGAACGGGTTGCAGGAGAAACTTTTATTCTGGTTTCTCAGTCTGTTTCCTAGTGCCGGTTTGAAGTTCCTGCAGTTTTTACTGTAAAACCGAGTTGGAGCTAGTACCTCCCCATATATATGTATGGAGTGGAGTTTGCAACTGAAAACAAACTTTGTGTTCCCAACAAGCTAGTTGAAGGACGACTTTCACACACACATATCTCTCAGAACTGAGCATGTGGAGAGACGTTCGTTCATCTAGCACAAAGGGGACGTGTTACATGAGAAATTATTACTCTGGTTTCTCAGTCTCTTTCGAGTGCCGGTTTGAAGTTCCTGCAGTTTTCACTGTAAAACCGAGTTGGAGCTAGGACCTCCCAATATATATGTACGGAGTGGAGTTTGCAACTGAAAAGAAACTATGTGTTCCCAACAAGCTAGGTGAAGGACGGCTTTCACACACACTTATCTCTCAGAACTGAGCATGTGGAGAGACGTTCGTTCATCTAGCACAAAGGGAACGGGTTGCAGGAGAAACTTTTACTCTGGTTTCTCTGTCTGTTTCCTAGTGCTGGATTGAAGATCCTGCAGTTTTCACTGTAAAACAGAGTTGGAGCTATTACCTCCACATATATTTGTATGGAGTGGAGTTTGCAAGTGAAAAGAAACTTTGTGTTCCCAAGAAGCTAGGTGAAGGACGGCTTTCAAACACACTTATCTCTCAGAACTGAGCATGTGGAGAGACTTTCGTTCATCTAGCACAAAGGGAACGGGTTGCAGGAGAAACTTTTACTCTGTTTTCTCATTCTGTTTCCTATTGCCGCTTTGAAGTTCCTGCAGTTTTCACTGTAAAACCGAGTTGGAGCTAGTACTTCCCCATATATATGTATGGAGTGGAGTTTGCAAGTGAAAAGAAACTTTGTGTTCCCAACAAGCTAGGTGAAGTACGGCTTTCACACACACTTATCTCTCAGAACTGAGCTTGTGGAGAGACGTTCGTTCTTCTAGCACAAATGGAAAAGTTTGCAGGAGAAACTTTTACTCTGGTTTCTCAGTCTGTTTCCTAGTGCCGGTTTGAAATTCCTGCAGTTTTCACTGTAAAACCGAGTTGGAGCTAGTACCTCCCCATATATATGTATGGAGTGGAGTTTGCAACTGAAAAGAAACTTTGTGTTCCCAACATGCTAGGTGAATGACGGCTTTCACACACACATATCTCTCAGAATTGAACATGTGGGGAGACGTTCGTTCATCTAGAACAAAGGGAACGGGTTGCAACAGAAACTTTTACTCAGGTTACTAAAGTCTGTTTCCTAGTGCCGGTTTGAAGTTCCTGCAGTTTTCACTGTAAAACCGAGTTGGAGCTATTACCTCCCCATATATATGTATGGAGTGGAGTTCGCAACCTAAAAGAAACTTTGTGTTCCCAACAAGCTATTTGAAGGACGGCATTCACACACATTTATCTCTCAGAACTGAGCATGTGGAGAGACGTTCATTCATCTAGCACAAAGGGAACGGGTTGCAGGAAAAATTTTACTCTTGTTTCTCAGTCTGTTTCCTAGTGCCGGTTTGAAGTTCCTGCAGTTTTCACTGTAAAATCGAGTTGGAGCTAGTACCTCCCCATATAGATGTATGGAGTGGAGTTTGCAACTGAAAAGAAACTTTGTGTTCCAAACAAGCTAGGTGAAGGACGGCTTTCACACACACTTATCTCTCAGAACTGAGCATGTGGAGAGACGTTCGTTCATCTAGCAATAAGGGAACGGGTTGCAGGAGAAAGTTTTACTCTGGTTTCTCAGTCTCTTTCCTAGTGCCGGTTTGAAGTTCCTGCAGTTTTCACTGTAAAACCGAGTTGGAGCTATTACCTCCCCATATATATGTATGGAGTGGTGTTCGCAACTGAAAAGAAACTTTGTGTTCCCAACAAGCTAGTTGAAGGACGGCATTCACACACATTTATCTCTCAGAACTGAGCATGTGGAGAGACGTTCATTCATCTAGCACAAAAGGAACGGGTTGCAGGAAAAATTTTACTCTGGTTTCTCAGTCTGTTTCCTAGTGCCGGTTTGAAATTCCTGCAGTTTTCACTGTAAAATCGAGTTGGAGCTAGTACCTCCCCATATAGATGTATGGAGTGGAGTTTGCAACTGAAAAGAAACTTTGTGATCCAAACAAGCTAGGTGAAGTACGGCTTTCACACACACTTATCTCTCAGAACTGAGCATGTGGAGAGACGTTCGTTCATCTAGCACTAAGGGAACGGGTTGCAGGAGAAACTTTTACTCTGGTTTCTCAGTCTCTTTCCTAGTGTCGGTTTGAAGTTCCTGCAGTTTTCACTGTAAAACCGAGTTGGAGCTAGAACCTCCCCATATATATGTATGGAGTGGAATTTGCAACTGAAAAGAAACTTTGTGTTCCCAAAAAGCTAGGTGAAGGACGGCTTTCACACACACTTATCTCTCAGAACTGAGCATGTGGAGAGACGTTCGTTCATCTAGCACAAAGGGAACGGGTTGCAGGAGAATCTTTTACTCTGGTTTCTCAGCCTGTTTCCTGTTGCCGCTTTGAAGTTCCTGCAGTTTTCACTGTAAAACCGAGTTGGAGCTAGTACCTCCCCATATATATGTATGTAGTGGAGTTTGCAAGTGAAAAGAAACTTTGTGTTCCCAACAAGCTAGCTGAAGGACGGCTTTCAAACACACTTATCTCTCAGAACTGAGCATGTGGAGAGACTTTCGTTCATCTAGCAAAAAGGAACGTGTTACAGGAGAAACTTTTACTCTGGTTTCTCAGTCTGTTTCCTAGTGCCGGTTTGAATTTCCTGCAGTTTTCACTGTAAAACCGAGTTGGAGCTAGTACCTCCCCATATATATGTATGGAGTGGAGTTTGCAACTGAAAAGAAACTTTGTGTTCCCAACAAGCTAGGTGAAGGATGGCTTTCACACACACTTATCACTCAGAACTGATCATGTGGAGAGACGATCGTTCATCTAGCACAAAGGGAACGTGTCGCAGGAGAAACTTTTACTCTGGTTTCTCAGTCTGTTGCCTAGTGCCGGTTTGAATTTCCTGCAGTTTTCAGTGTAAAATCGAGTTGGTTCTAGTACCTCCCATATATATGTATGGATTGGAGTTTGCAACTGAAAAGGAACTTTGTGATCCCAACAAGCTAGGTGAAGGACGGCTTTCACACACACTTTTCTATCAGAACTGAGCATGTGGAGAGACGTTCGTTCATCTAGCACAATTGGAACGGGTTGCAGAAGAAACATTTACTCTGGTTTCTCAGTCTGTTTCCTAGTGCCGGTTTGAAGTTCCTGCAGTTTTCACTGTAGAACCGAGTTGGAGCGAGTACCTCCCCTTATATATGTATGGAGTGGAGTTTGCAATTGAAAATAAACTATGTGTTCCTAACAAGCTAGGTGAAAGAAGGCTTTCACACACACTTATCTCTCAGAACTGAGCATGTGGAGAGACGTTCGTTCATCTAGCACAAAGGGAACGGGTTGCAGGAGAAACTTTTACTCTGGTTTCTCAGTCTGTTTCCTAGTGCCGGTTTGAAGTTCCTGCAGTTTTCACTGTAAAACCGAATTGGAGCTAGTTCCTCCCCATATATATGTATGGAGTGGAGTTTGCAACTGAAAGGAAACTTTGTGTTCCCAACAAGCTAGGTGAATGACTGCTTTCACACACACATAACTCTCAGAATTGAGCATGTGGAGAGACGTTCATTCATCTAGCACAAAGGGAACGGGTCGCAACAGAAACTTTTACTCTTGTTTCTCAGTCTGTTTCCTAGTGCCGGTATGAATTTCCTGCAGTTTTCACTGTAAAACCGAGTTGGAGCTAGTACCTCCCCATATATATGTATGGATTGGAGTTTGCATGTGAAAAGAAACTTTGTGTTCCCAACAAGCTAGGTGAAGGACGGCTTTCACACACACTTATCTCTCAGAACTGAGCATGTGGAGAGACGTTCGTTTATCTAGCACAAAGGGAACGGGTTGCAGGAGAAACTTTTACTCTGGTTTCTCAGTGTGTTTCCTGTTGCCGCTTTGAAGTTCCTGCAGTTTTCACTGTAAAACCGAGTTGGAGCTAGTACCTCCCCATATATATGTATGGATTGGAGTTTGCAAGTGAAAAGAAACTTTGTGTTCCCAACAAGCTAGGTGAAGTACGGCTTTAACACACACATATCTCTCAGAACTGAGCATGTGGAAAGACGTTCGTTCATCTAGCACAAATGGAACGCGTTGCGGTAGAAACTATTACTCTGGTTTCTCAGTCTCTTTCCTAGTGCCGGTTTGAAGTTCCTGCAGTTTTCACTGTAAAACCGAGTTGGGCTGGAACATCCCCATTTATATGTATGGAGTGGAGATTGCAACTGAAAAGAAACTTTGTGTTCCAAACAGGCTAGGTGAAGGGCGGCTTTCACACACACTTATCTCTCAGAACTGAGCATGTGGAGAGACGTTCGTTCATCTAGCACAAAGGGAACGGGTTGCAGGAGAAACTTTTACTCTGGTTTCTCAGTCTGTTTCCTAGTGCCGGTTTGAAGTTCCTGCAGTTTTCACTGTAAAACCGATTTGGAGCTAGTACCTCCCCATATATATGTATGGAGTGGAGTTTGCAACTGAAAATAAACTTTGTGTTCCCAACAAGCTAGGTGAATGACGGCTTTCACACACACATAACTCTCAGAATTGAGCATGTGGAGAGACATTCGTTCATCTAGGACAAAGGGAACGGGTTGCAACATAAACTTTTGCACTTGTTTCTCAGTCTGTTTCCTAGTGCCGGTTTGAAGTTCCTGCAGTTTTCACTGTAAAACCGTGTTGGAGCTAGTACCTCCCCATATATATGTAAGGAGTGGAGTTTGCAAGTGAAAAGAAACTTTGTGTTCCCAACAAGCTAGGTGAAGAATGGCTTTCACACACATTTATCTCTCAGAACTGAGCATGTGGAGAGACGTTCGTTCATCTAGAACAAAGGGAACGGGATGCAGGAGAAACTTTTACTCTGGTTTCTCAGTGTGTTTCCTGTTGCCGCTTTGAATTTCCTGCAGTTTTCACTGTAAAACCAAGTTGGAGCTTGTACCTCCCCATATATATGTATGGAGTGGAGTTTGCAAGTGAAAAGAAACTTTGTGTTCCCAACAAGCTAGGTGAAGTACGGCTTTCACACTCACTTATCTCTCAGAACTGAGCATGTGGGGAGACTTTCGTTCATCTAGCACAAAGGGAACGGGTTGCAGGAGAAACTTTTACTCTGGTTTCTCAGTGTGTTTCCTGTTGCCAGTTTGAAGTTCCTGCAGTTATCACTGTAAAATCGAGTTGGATTTAGTACCTCCCCATATATATGTATGGAGTGGAGTTAGCAACTGAAAAGAAACTTTGTGTTCCCTACAAGATAGATGAAGGACGGCATTCACACACATTTATCTCTCAGAACTGAGCATGTGGAGAGACGTTCATTCATCTAGCACAAAGGGAACGGGTTGCAGGAGAAACTTTTACTCTGGTTTCTCAGTCTGTTTCCTAGTGCCGTTTTGAAGTTCCTGCAGTTTTCACTATAAAATCGAGTTGGAGCTAGCACCTCCCCATATATATGTGTTGGAGTGGAGTTTGCAACTGAAAAGAAACTTTGTGTTCCCAACAAGCTAGGTGAAGGACGGCTTTCACACACACTTATCTCTCAGAACTGAGCATGTGGAGAGACGTTCGTTCATCTAGCAAAAAGGGAACGGGTTGCAGGAGAAAATTTTACTCTGGTTTCTCAGTCTGTTTCCTGTTGCCGCTTTGAAGTTCCTGCAGTTTTCACTGTAAAATCGAGTTGGAGCTAGCACCTCCCCATATATATGTGTTGGAGTGAAGTTTGCAACTGAAAAGATACTTTGTGTTCCCAACAAGCTAGGTGAAGGACGGCTTTCACACACACTTATCTCTCAGAACTGAGCATGTGGAGAGACGTTCGTTCATCTAGCACAAAGGGAACGTGTTACAGGAGAAACTTTTACTCTGGTTTCTCAGTCTCTTTCCTAGTGCCGGTTTGAAGTTCCTGCAGTTTTCACTGTAAAACCGAGTTGGAGCTAGTACCTCCCCATATATATGTATGGAGTGGAGTTTGCAACTGAAAAGAAACTTTGTGTTCCCAACAAGCTAGTTGAAGGACGGCTTTCACACACACTTATCTCTCAGAACTTATCATGTGGGGAGACGTTCGTTCATCTAGCACAAAGGGAACGGGTTGCAGGAAAAACTTTTACTCTGGTTTCTCAGTCTGTTGCCTTGAGCCGGTTTGAAATCCTGCAGTTTTCAGTGTAAAATTGAATTGGAGCTAGTACCTCCCCATATATATTTACGGAGTGGAGTTTGCAACTGAAAAGGAACTTTGTGTTCCCAAAAAGCTAGGTGAAGGACGGTTTTCACACACACTTATCTCTCAGAACTGAGCATGTGGAGAGACGTTCGTTCATCTAGCACAAAGGGTACGGGTTGCAGGAGAAACTTTTACTCTGTTTTCTCAGTCTGTTTCCTAGTGCCGGTTTGTAGTTCCTGCAGTTTTAACTGTAAAACCGTGTTGTAGCTAGAACCTCCCCATATATATGTATGGAGTGGAGTTTGCAACTGAAATGAAACTTTGTGTTCCCAACAAGCTAGGTGAAGGACGGCTTTCAAACACACTTATCTCTCAGAACTGAGCATGTGGAGAGACTTTCGTTCATCTAGCACAAATGGAACGTGTTACAGGAGAAACTTTTACTCTGGTTTCTCAGTCTGTTTCCTAGTGCCAGTTTGACGTTCCTGCAGTTTTCACTGTAAAACCGAGTTGGAGCTAGTACCTCCCCATACAGATGTATGGAGTGGAGTTTGCAACTGAAAAGAAACTTTGTGATCCAAACAAGCTAGGTGAAGTACGGCTTTCACACACACTTATATCTCAGAACTGAGCATGTGGAGAGACGTTCGTTCATCTAGCACAAAGGGAACGGGTTGCAGGAGAATCTTTTACTCTGGTTTCTCAGCCTGTTTCCTGTTGCCGCTTTGAAGTTCCTGCAGTTTTCACTGTAAAACCGAGTTGGTGCTAGTACCTCCCCATATATATGTATGGAGTGGAGTTTGCAAGTGAAAAGAAACTTTGTGTTCCCAACAAGCTAGCTGAAGGACGGCTTTCAAACATACTTATCTCTCAGAACTGAGCATGTGGAGAGACTTTCGTTCATCTAGCAAAAAGGAACGTGTTACAGGAGAAACTTTTACTCTGGTTTCTCAGTCTCTTTCCTAGTGCCGGTTTGAATTTCCTGCAGTTTTCACTGTAAAACCGAGTTGGAGCTAGTACCTCCCCATATATATGTATGGAGTGGAGTTTGCAACTGAAAAGAAACTTTGTGTTCCCAACAAGCTAGGTGAAGAATGGCTTTCACACACACTTATCACTCAGAACTGATCATGTGGAGAGACGATCGTTCATCTAGCACAAAGGGAACGTGTCGCAGGAGAAACTTTTACTCTGGTTTCTCAGTCTGTTGCCTAGTGCCGGTTTGAATTTCCTGCAGTTTTCATTGTAAAATCGAGTTGGTTCTAGTACCTCCCATATATATGTATGGATTGGAGTTTGCAACTGAAAAGGAACTTTGTGATCCCAATAAGCTAGGTGAAGGACGGCATTCACACCCACTTTTCTATCAGAACTGAGCATGTGGAGAGACGTTCGTTCATCTAGCACAATTGGAACGGGTTGCAGGAGGAACATTTACTCTGGTTTCTCAGTCTGTTTCCTAGTGCCGGTTTGAAGTTCCTGCAGTTTTCACTGTAAAACCGAATTGGAGCTAGTACCTCCCCATATATATGTATGGAGTGGAGTTTGCAACTGAAAGGAAACTTTGTGTTCCCAACAAGCTCGGTGAATGACTGCTTTCACACACACATAACTCTCAGAATTGAGAATGTGGAGAGACGTTCGTTCATCTAGCACAAAGGGAACGGGTCGCAACAGAAACTTTTACTCTTGTTTCTCAGTCTGTTTCCTAGTGCCGGTATGAATTTCCTGCAGTTTTCACTGTAAAACCGAGTTGGAGCTAGTACCTCCCCATATATATGTATGGATTGGAGTTTGCATGTGAAAAGAAACTTTGTGTTCCCAACAAGCTAGGTGAAGGACGGCTTTCACACACACTTATCTCTCAGAACTGAGCATGTGGAGAGACGTTCGTTTATCTAGCACAAAGGGAACGGGTTGCAGGAGAAACTTTTACTCTGGTTTCTCAGTGTGTTTCCTGTTGCCGCTTTGAAGTTCCTGCAGTTTTCACTGTAAAACCGAGTTGGAGCTAGTACCTCCCCATATATATGTATGGATTGGAGTTTGCAAGTGAAAAGAAACTTTGTGTTCCCAACAAGCTAGGTGAAGTACGGCTTTAACACACACATATCTCTCAGAATGAGCATGTGGAAAGACGTTCGTTCATCTAGCACAAAGGGAACGCGTTGCGGTAGAAACTTTTACTCTGGTTTCTCTGTCTCTTTCCTAGTGCCGGTTTGAAGTTCCTGCAGTTTTCACTGTAAAACCGAGTTGGAGCTGGAACATCCCCATATATATGTATGGAGTGGAGATTGCAACTGAAAAGAAACTTTGTGTTCCAAACAGGCTAGGTGAAGGGCGGCTTTCACACACACTTATCTCTCAGAACTGAGCATGTGGAGAGACGTTCGTTCATCTAGCACAAAGGGAACGGGTTGCAGGAGAAACTTTTACTCTGGTTTCTCAGTCTGTTTCCTAGTGCCGGTTTGAAGTTCCTGCAGTTTTCACTGTAAAACCGATTTGAAGCTAGTACCTCCCCATATATATGTATGGAGTGGAGTTTGCAACTGAAAAGAAACTTTGTGTTCCCAACAAGCTAGGTGAATGACGGCTTTCACACACACATAACTCTCAGAATTGAGCATGTGGAGAGACGTTCGTTCATCTAGGACAAAGGGAACGGGTTGCAACATAAACTTTTACACTTGTTTCTCAGTCTGTTTCCTAGTGCCGGTTTGAAGTTCCTGCAGTTTTCACTGTAAAACCGTGTTGGAGCTAGTACCTCCCCATATATATGTATGGAGTGGAGTTTGCAAGTGAAAAGAAACTTTGTGTTCCCAACAAGCTAGGTGAAGTACGGCTTTCACACTCACTTATCCCTCAGAAATGAGCATGTGGGGAGACTTTCGTTCATCTAGCACAAAGGGAACGGGTTGCAGGAGAAACTTTTACTCTGGTTTCTCAGTGTGTTTCCTGTTGCCGGTTTGAAGTTCCTGCAGTTTTCACTGTAAAACCGAGTTGGATTTAGTACCTCCCCATATATATGTATGGAGTGGAGTTTGCAACTGAAAAGAAACTTTGTGTTCCCTACAAGATAGATGAAGGACGGCATTCACACACATTTATCTCTCAGAACTGAGCATGTGGAGAGACGTTCATTCATCTAGCACAAAGGGAACGGGTTGCAGGAGAAACTTTTACTCTGGTTTCTCAGTCTGTTTCCTAGTGCCGTTTTGAAGTTCCTGCAGTTTTCACTATAAAATCGATTTGGAGCTAGCACCTCACCATATATATGTGTTGGAGTGGAGTTTGCAACTGAAAAGAAACTTTGTGTTCCCAACAAGCTAGTTGAAGGACGGCTTTCACACACACTTATCTCTCAGAACTGAGCATGTGGGGAGACGTTCGTTCATCTAGCAAAAAGGGAACGGGTTGCAGGAGAAAATTTTACTCTGGTTTCTCAGTCTGTTTCCTGTTGCCGCTTTGAAGTTCCTGCAGTTTTCACTGTAAAATCGAGTTGGAGCTAGCACCTCCCCATATATATGTGTTGGAGTGAAGTTTGCAACTGAAAAGAAACTTTGTGTTCCCAACAAGCTAGGTGAAGGACGGCTTTCACACACACTTATCTCTCAGAACTGAGCATGTGGAGAGACGTTCGTTCATCTAGCACAAAGGGAACGGGTTGCAGGAGAAAATTTTACTCTGGTTTCTCAGTCTGTTTCCTGTTGCCGCTTTGAAGTTCCTGCAGTTTTCACTGTAAAACCGAGTTGGAGCTAGTACCACCCCATATATATGTATGGAGTGGAGTTTGCAAGTGAAAAGCAACTTGTTGTTCACAACTAGCTAGGTGAAGGACGGCTTTCAAACACACTTATCACTCAGAACTGAGCATGTGGAGAGACTTTCGTTCATCTAGCACAAAGGGAACGTGTTACAGGAGAAACTTTTACTCTGGTTTCTCAGTCTCTTTCCTAGTGCCGGTTTGAAGTTCCTGCAGTTTTCAATGTAAAACCGAGTTGGAGATAGTACCTCCCAATATATATGTATGGAGTGGAGTTTGCAACTGAAAAGAAACTTTGTGTTCCCAACAAGCTAGGTGAAGGACGGCTTTCACACACACTTATCTCTCAGAACTGATCATGTGGGGAGACGTTCGTTCATCTAGCACAAAGGGAACGGGTTGCAGGAAAAACTTTTACTCTGGTTTCTCAGTCTGTTGCCTTGTGCCGGTTTGAAATCCTGCAGTTTTCAGTGTAAAATTGAGTTGGAGCTAGTACCTCCCCATATATATGTACGGAGTGGAGTTTGCAACTGAAAAGGAACTTTGTGTTCCCAACAAGCTAGGTGAAGGACGGTTTTCACACACACTTATCTCTCAGAACTGAGCATGTGGAGAGACTTTCGTTCATCTAGCACAAATGGAACGTGTTACAGGAGAAACTTTTACTCTGGTTTCTCAGTCTGTTTCCTAGTGCCAGTTTGACGTTCCTGCAGTTTTCACTGTAAAACCGAGTTGGAGCTAGTACCTCCCCATATAGATGTATGGAGTGGAGTTTGCAACTGAAAAGAAACTTTGTGATCCAAACAAGCTAGGTGAAGTACGGCTTTCACACACACTTATCTCTCAGAACTGAGCATGTGGAGAGACGTTCGTTCATCTAGCACTAAGGGAACGGGTTGCAGGAGAAAGTTTTACTCTGGTTTCTCAGTCTCTTTCCTAGTGTCGGTTTGAAGTTCCTGCAGTTTTCCCTGTAAAACCGAGTTGGAGCTAGAACCTCCCCATATATATGTATGGAGTGGATTTTGCAACTGAAAAGAAACTTTGTGTTCCCAAAAAGCTAGGTGAAGAACGGCTTTCACACACACTTATCTCTCAGAACTGAGCATGTGGAGAGGCGTTCGTTCATCTAGCACAAAGGAACGGGTTGCAGGAGAATCTTTTACTCTGGTTTCTCAGCCTGTTTCCTGTTGCCGCTTTGAAGTTCCTGCAGTTTTCACTGTAAAACCGAGTTGGAGCTAGTACCTCCCCATATATATGTATGGAGTGGAGTTTGCAAGTGAAAAGAAACTTTGTGTTCCCAACAAGCTAGCTGAAGGACGGCTTTCAAACACACTTATCTCTCAGAACTGAGCATGTGGAGAGACTTTCGTTCATCTAGCAAAAAGGAACGTGTTACAGGAGAAACTTTTACTCTGGTTTCTCAGTCTCTTTCCTAGTGCCGGTTTGAATTTCCTGCAGTTTTCACTGTAAAACCGAGTTGGAGCTAGTACCTCCCCATATATATGTATGGAGTGGAGTTTGCAACTGAAAAGAAACTTTGTGTTCCCAACAAGCTAGGTGAAGGTTGGCTTTCACACACACTTATCACTCAGAACTGATCATGTGGAGAAACGATCGTTCATCTAGCACAAAGGGAACGTGTCGCAGGAGAAACTTTTACTCTGGTTTCTCAGTCTGTTGCCTAGTGCCGGTTTGAATTTCCTGCAGTTTTCAGTGTAAAATCGAGTTGGTTCTAGTACCTCCCATATATATGTATGGATTGGAGTTTGCAACTGAAAAGGAACTTTGTGATCCCAACAAGCTAGGTGTAGGACGGCTTTCACACACACTTTTCTATCAGAACTGAGCATGTGGAGAGACGTTCGTTCATCTAGCACAATTGGAACGGGTTGCAGGAGAAACATTTTCTCTGGTTTCTCAGTCTGTTTCCTAGTGCCGGTTTGAAGTTCCTGCAGTTTTCACTGTAGAACCGAGTTGGAGCCAGTACCTCCCCTTATATATGTATGGAGTGGAGTTTGCAATTGAAAATAAACTATGTGTTCCTAACAAGCTAGGTGAAAGAAGGCTTTCACACACACTTATCTCTCAGAACTGAGCATGTGGAGAGACGTTCGTTCATCTAGCAAAAAGGGAACGGGTTGCAGGAGAAACTTTTACTCTGGTTTCTCAGTCTGTTTCCTAGTGCCGGTTTGAAGTTCCTGCAGTTTTCACTGTAAAACCGAATTGGAGCTAGTACCTCCCCATATATATGTATGGAGTGGTGTTTGGAACTGAAAGGAAACTTTGTGTTCCCAACAAGCTAGGTGAATGACTGCTTTCACACACACATAACTCTCAGAATTGAGCATGTGGAGAGACGTTCGTTCATCTAGCACAAAGGGAACGGGTCGCAACAGAAACTTTTACTCTTGTTTCTCAGTCTGTTTCCTAGTGCCGATTTGAATTTCCTGCAGTTTTCACTGTAAAACCGAGTTGGAGCTAGTACCTCCCCATATATATGTATGGATTGGAGTTTGCATGTGAAAAGAAACTTTGTGTTCCCAACAAGCTAGGTGAAGGACGGCTTTCACACACACTTAACTCTCAGAACTGAGCATGTGGAGAGACGTTCGTTTATCTAGCACAAAGGGAACGGTTTGCAGGAGAAACTTTTACTCTGGTTTCTCAGCCTGTTTCCTGTTGCCGCTTTGAAGTTCCTGCAGTTTTCACTGTAAAACCGAGTTGGAGCTAGTACCTCCCCATATATATGTATGGATTGGAGTTTGCAAGTGAAAAGAAACTTTGTGTTCCCAACAAGCTAGGTGAAGTACGGCTTTAACACACACATATCTCTCAGAACTGAGCATGTGGAAAGACGTTCGTTCATCTAGCACAAAGGGAACGCGTTGCGGTAGAAACTTTTACTCTGGTTTCTCAGTCTCTTTCCTAGTGCCGGTTTGAAGTTCCTGCAGTTTTCACTGTAAAACCGAGTTGGAGCTAGAACATCCCCATATATATGTATGGAGTGGAGATTGCAACTGAAAAGAAACTTTGTGTTCCAAAAAGGCTAGGTGAAGGGCGGCTTTCACACACACTTATCCCTCAGAACTGAGCATGTGGAGAGACGTTCGTTCATCTAGCACAAATGGAACGGGTTGCAGGAGAAACTTTTACTCTGGTTTCTCAGTCTGTTTCCTAGTGCCGGTTTGAAGTTCCTGCAGTTTTCACTGTAAAACCGATTTGGAGCTAGTACCTCCCCATATATATGTATGGAGTGGAGTTTGCAACTGAAAAGAAACTTTGTGTTCCCAACAAGCTAGGTGAATGACGGCTTTCACACACACATAACTCTCAGAATTGAGCATGTGGAGAGACGTTCGTTCATCTAGGACAAAGGGAACGGGTTGCAACATAAACTTTTACACTTGTTTCTCAGTATGTTTCCTAGTGCCGGTTTGAAGTTCCTGCAGTTTTCACTGTAAAACCGTGTTGGAGCTAGTACCTCCCCATATATATGTAAGGAGTGGAGTTTGCAAGTGAAAAGAAACTTTGTGTTCCCAACAAGCTAGGTGAAGAATGGCTTTCACACACACTTATCTCTCAGAACTGAGCATGTGGAGAGACGTTCGTTCATCTAGAACAAAGGGAACGGGATGCAGGAGAAACTTTTACTCTGGTTTCTCAGTGTGTTTCCTGTTGCCGCTTTGAAGTTCCTGCAGTTTTCACTGTAAAACCGAGTTGGAGCTTGTACCTCCCCATATATATGTATGGAGTGTAGTTTGCAAGTGAAAAGAAACTTTGTGTTCCCAACAAGCTAGGTGAAGTACGGCTTTCACACTCACTTATCTCTCAGAACTGAGCATGTGGGGAGACTTTCGTTCATCTAGCACAAATGGAACGGGTTGCAGGAGAAACTTTTACTCTGGTTTCTCAGTGTGTTTCCTGTTGCCGGTTTGAATTTCCTGCAGTTTTCACTGTAAAACCGAGTTGGATTTAGTACCTCCCCATATATATGTATGGAGTGGAGTTTGCAACTGAAAAGAAACTTTGTGTTCCCAACATGCTAGGTGAATGACGGCTTTCACACACACATATCTCTCAGAATTGAACATGTGGGGAGACGTTCGTTCATCTAGAACAAAGGGAACGGGTTGCAACAGAAACTTTTACTCAGGTTACTAAAGTCTTTTTCCTAGTGCCGGTTTGAAGTTCCTGCAGTTTTCACTGTAAAACCGAGTTGGAGCTATTACCTCCCCATATATATGTATGGAGTGGTGTTCGCAACTGAAAAGAAACTTTGTGTTCCCAACAAGCTAGTTGAAGGACGGCATTCACACACATTTATCTCTCAGAACTGAGCATGTGGAGAGACGTTCATTCATCTAGCACAAAAGGAACGGGTTGCAGGAAAAATTTTACTCTGGTTTCTCAGTCTGTTTCCTAGTGCCGGTTTGAAATTCCTGCAGTTTTCACTGTAAAATCGAATTGGAGCTATTACCTCCCCATATAGATGTATGGAGTGGAGTTTGCAACTGAAAAGAAACTTTGTGATCCAAACAAGCTAGGTGAAGTACGGCTTTCACACACACTTATCTCTCAGAACTGAGCATGTGGAGAGACGTTCGTTCATCTAGCACTAAGGGAACGGGTTGCAGGAGAAACTTTTACTCTGGTTTCTCAGTCTCTTTCCTAGTGTCGGTTTGAAGTTCCTGCAGTTTTCACTGTAAAACCGAGTTTGAGCTAGAACCTCCCCATATATATGTATGGAGTGGATTTTGCAACTGAAAAGAAACTTTGTGTTCCCAAAAAGCTAGGTGAAGGACGGCTTTCACACACACTTATCTCTCAGAACTGAGCATGTGGAGAGACGTTCGTTCATCTAGCACAAAGGGAACGGGTTGCAGGAGAATCTTTTACTCTGGTTTCTCAGCCTGTTTCCTGTTGCCGCTTTGAAGTTCCTGCAGTTTTCACTGTAAAACCGAGTTGGAGCTAGTACCTCCCCATATATATGTATGGAGTGGAGTTTGCAAGTGAAAAGAAACTTTGTGTTCCCAACAAGCTAGCTGAAGGACGGCTTTCAAACACACTTATCTCTCAGAACTGAGCATGTGGAGAGACTTTCGTTCATCTAGCAAAAAGGAACGTGTTACAGGAGAAACTTTTACTCTGGTTTCTCAGTCTCTTTCCTAGTGCCGGTTTGAATTTCCTGCAGTTTTCACTGTAAAACCGAGTTGGAGCTAGTACCTCCCCATATATATGTATGGAGTGGAGTTTGCAACTGAAAAGAAACTTTGTGTTCCCAACAAGCTAGGTGAAGGATGGCTTTCACACACACTTATCACTCAGAACTGATCATGTGGAGAGACGATCGTTCATCTAGCACAAAGGGAACGTGTCGCAGGAGAAACTTTTACTCTGGTTTCTCAGTCTGTTGCCTAGTGCCGGTTTGAATTTCCTGCAGTTTTCAGTGTAAAATCGAGTTGGTTCTAGTACCTCCCATATATATGTATGGATTGGAGTTTGCAACTGAAAAGGAACTTTGTGATCCCAACAAGCTAGGTGAAGGACGGCTTTCACACACACTTTTCTATCAGAACTGAGCATGTGGAGAGACGTTCGTTCATCTAGCACAATTGGAACGGGTTGCAGGAGAAACATTTACTCTGGTTTCTCAGTCTGTTTCCTAGTGCCGGTTTGAAGTTCCTGCAGTTTTCACTGTAGAACCGAGTTGGAGCGAGTACCTCCCCTTATATATGTATGGAGTGGAGTTTGCAATTGAAAATAAACTATGTGTTCCTAACAAGCTAGGTGAAAGAAGGCTTTCACACACACTTATCTCTCAGAACTGAGCATGTGGAGAGACGTTCGTTCATCTAGCACAAAGGGAACGGGTTGCAGGAGAAACTTTTACTCTGGTTTCTCAGTCAGTTTCCTAGTGCCGGTTTGAAGTTCCTGCAGTTTTCACTGTAAAACCGAATTGGAGCTGGTTCCTCCCCATATATATGTATGGAGTGGAGATTGCAACTGAAAGGAAACTTTGTGTTCCCAACAAGCTAGGTGAAGTACGGCTTTAACACACACATATCTCTCAGAACTGAGCATGTGGAAAGACGTTCGTTCATCTAGCACAAATGGAACGCGTTGCGGTAGAAACTTTTACTCTGGTTTCTCAGTCTCTTTCCTAGTGCCGGTTTGAAGTTCCTGCAGTTTTCACTGTAAAACCGAGTTGGGCTGGAACATCCCCATATATATGTATGGAGTGGAGATTGCAACTGAAAAGAAACTTTGTGTTCCAAACAGGCTAGGTGAAGGGCGGCTTTCACACACACTTATCTCTCAGAACTGAGCATGTGGAGAGACGTTCGTTCATCTAGCACAAAGGGAACGGGTTGCAGGAGAAACTTTTACTCTGGTTTCTCAGTCTGTTTCCTAGTGCCGGTTTGAAGTTCCTGCAGTTTTCACTGTAAAACCGATTTGGAGCTAGTACCTCCCCATATATATGTATGGAGTGGAGTTTGCAACTGAAAAGAAACTTTGTGTTCCCAACAAGCTAGGTGAATGACGGCTTTCACACACACATAACTCTCAGAATTGAGCATGTGGAGAGACATTCGTTCATCTAGGACAAAGGGAACGGGTTGCAACATAAACTTTTACACTTGTTTCTCAGTCTGTTTCCTAGTGCCGGTTTGAAGTTCCTGCAGTTTTCACTGTAAAACCGTGTTGGAGCTAGTACCTCCCCATATATATGTAAGGAGTGGAGTTTGCAAGTGAAAAGAAACTTTGTGTTCCCAACAAGCTAGGTGAAGAATGGCTTTCACACACATTTATCTCTCAGAACTGAGCATGTGGAGAGACGTTCGTTCATCTAGAACAAAGGGAACGGGATGCAGGAGAAACTTTTACTCTGGTTTCTCAGTGTGTTTCCTGTTGCCGCTTTGAATTTCCTGCAGTTTTCACTGTAAAACCGAGTTGGAGCTTGTACCTCCCCATATATATGTATGGAGTGGAGTTTGCAAGTGAAAAGAAACTTTGTGTTCCCAACAAGCTAGGTGAAGTACGGCTTTCACACTCACTTATCTCTCAGAACTGAGCATGTGGGGAGACTTTCGTTCATCTAGCACAAAGGGAACGGGTTGCAGGAGAAACTTTTACTCTGGTTTCTCAGTGTGTTTCCTGTTGCCGGTTTGAAGTTCCTGCAGTTTTCACTGAAAAATCGAGTTGGATTTAGTACCTCCCCATATATATGTATGGAGTGGAGTTAGCAACTGAAAAGAAACTTTGTGTTCCCTACAAGATAGATGAAGGACGGCATTCACACACATTTATCTCTCAGAACTGAGCATGTGGAGAGACGTTCATTCATCTAGCACAAAGGGAACGGGTTGCAGGAGAAACTTTTACTCTGGTTTCTCAGTCTGTTTCCTAGTGCCGTTTTGAAGTTCCTGCAGTTTTCACTATAAAAACGAGTTGGAGCTAGCACCTCCCCATATATATGTGTTGGAGTGGAGTTTGCAACTGAAAAGAAACTGTGTTCCCAACAAGCTAGGTGAAGGACGGCTTTCACACACACTTATCTCTCAGAACTGAGCATGTGGAGAGACGTTCGTTCATCTAGCAAAAAGGGAACGGGTTGCAGGAGAAAATTTTACTCTGGTTTCTCAGTCTGTTTCCTGTTGCCGCTTTGAAGTTCCTGCAGTTTTCACTGTAAAATCGAGTTGGAGCTAGCACCTCCCCATATATATGTGTTGGAGTGAAGTTTGCAACTGAAAAGATACTTTGTGTTCCCAACAAGCTAGGTGAAGGACGGCTTTCACACACACTTATCTCTCAGAACTGAGCATGTGGAGAGACGTTCGTTCATCTAGCACAAAGGGAACGTGTTACAGGAGAAACTTTTACTCTGGTTTCTCAGTCTCTTTCCTAGTGCCGGTTTGAAGTTCCTGCAGTTTTCACTGTAAAACCGAGTTGGAGCTAGTACCTCCCCATATATATGTATGGAGTGGAGTTTGCAACTGAAAAGAAACTTTGTGTTCCCAACAAGCTAGGTGAAGGACGGCTTTCACACACACTTATCTCTCAGAACTTATCATGTGGGGAGACGTTCGTTCATCTAGCACAAAGGGAACGGGTTGCAGGAAAAACTTTTACTCTGGTTTCTCAGTCTGTTGCCTTGTGCCGGTTTGAAATCCTGCAGTTTTCAGTGTAAAATTGAATTGGAGCTAGTACCTCCCCATATATATTTACGGAGTGGAGTTTGCAACTGAAAAGGAACTTTGTGTTCCCAAAAAGCTAGGTGAAGGACGGTTTTCACACACACTTATCTCTCAGAACTGAGCATGTGGAGAGACGTTCGTTCATCTAGCACAAAGGGTACGGGTTGCAGGAGAAACTTTTACTCTGTTTTCTCAGTCTGTTTCCTAGTGCCGGTTTGTAGTTCCTGCAGTTTTAACTGTAAAACCGAGTTGTAGCTAGAACCTCCCCATATATATGTATGGAGTGGAGTTTGCAACTGAAATGAAACTTTGTGTTCCCAACAAGCTAGGTGAAGGACGGCTTTCAAACACACTTATCTCTCAGAACTGAGCATGTGGAGAGACTTTCGTTCATCTAGCACAAATGGAACGTGTTACAGGAGAAACTTTTACTCTGGTTTCTCAGTCTGTTTCCTAGTGCCAGTTTGACGTTCCTGCAGTTTTCACTGTAAAACCGAGTTGGAGCTAGTACCTCCCCATACAGATGTATGGAGTGGAGTTTGCAACTGAAAAGAAACTTTGTGATCCAAACAAGCTAGGTGAAGTACGGCTTTCACACACACTTATCTCTCAGAACTGAGCATGTGGAGAGACGTTCGTTCATCTAGCACAAAGGGAACGGGTTGCAGGAGAATCTTTTACTCTAGTTTCTCAGCCTGTTTCCTGTTGCCGCTTTGAAGTTCCTGCAGTTTTCACTGTAAAACCGAGTTGGAGCTAGTACCTCCCCATATATATGTATGGAGTGGAGTTTGCAAGTGAAAAGAAACTTTGTGTTCCCAACAAGCTAGCTGAAGGACGGCTTTCAAACATACTTATCTCTCAGAACTGAGCATGTGGAGAGACTTTCGTTCATCTAGCAAAAAGGAACGTGTTACAGGAGAAACTTTTACTCTGGTTTCTCAGTCTCTTTCCTAGTGCCGGTTTGAATTTCCTGCAGTTTTCACTGTAAAACCGAGTTGGAGCTAGTACCTCCCCATATATATGTATGGAGTGGAGTTTGCAACTGAAAAGAAACTTTGTGTTCCCAACAAGCTAGGTGAAGGATGGCTTTCACACACACTTATCACTCAGAACTGATCATGTGGAGAGACGATCGTTCATCTAGCACAAAGGGAACGTGTCGCAGGAGAAACTTTTACTCTGGTTTCTCAGTCTGTTGCCTAGTGCCGGTTTGAATTTCCTGCAGTTTTCATTGTAAAATCGAGTTGGTTCTAGTACCTCCCATATATATGTATGGATTGGAGTTTGCAACTGAAAAGGAACTTTGTGATCCCAATAAGCTAGGTGAAGGACGGCATTCACACACACTTTTCTATCAGAACTGAGCATGTGGAGAGACGTTCGTTCATCTAGCAGAATTGGAACGGGTTGCAGGAGGAACATTTACTCTGGTTTCTCAGTCTGTTTCCTAGTGCCGGTTTGAAGTTCCTGCAGTTTTCACTGTAAAACCGAATTGGAGCTAGTACCTCCCCATATATATGTATGGAGTGGAGTTTGCAACTGAAAGGAAACTTTGTGTTCCCAACAAGCTCGGTGAATGACTGCTTTCACACACACATAACTCTCAGAATTGAGAATGTGGAGAGACGTTCGTTCATCTAGCACAAAGGGAACGGGTCGCAACAGAAACTTTTACTCTTGTTTCTCAGTCTGTTTCCTAGTGCCGGTATGAATTTCCTGCAGTTTTCACTGTAAAACCGAGTTGGAGCTAGTACCTCCCCATATATATGTATGGAGTGGAGTTTGCAACTGAAAAGAAACTTTGTGTTCCCAACAAGCTAGGTGAAGGACGGCTTTCACACACACTTATCTCTCAGAACTTATCATGTGGGGAGACGTTCGTTCATCTAGCAAAAAGGGAACGGGTTGCAGGAGAAAATTTTACTCTGGTTTCTCAGTCTGTTTCCTGTTGCCGCTTTGAAGTTCCTGCAGTTTTCACTGTAAAATCGAGTTGGAGCTAGCACCTCCCCATATATATGTGTTGGAGTGAAGTTTGCAACTGAAAAGATACTTTGTGTTCCCAACAAGCTAGGTGAAGGACGGCTTTCACACACACTTATCTCTCAGAACTGAGCATGTGGAGAGACGTTCGTTCATCTAGCACAAAGGGAACGTGTTACAGGAGAAACTTTTACTCTGGTTTCTCAGTCTCTTTCCTAGTGCCGGTTTGAAGTTCCTGCAGTTTTCACTGTAAAACCGAGTTGGAGCTAGTACCTCCCCATATATATGTATGGAGTGGAGTTTGCAACTGAAAAGAAACTTTGTGTTCCCAACAAGCTAGGTGAAGGACGGCTTTCACACACACTTATCTCTCAGAACTTATCATGTGGGGAGACGTTCGTTCATCTAGCACAAAGGGAACGGGTTGCAGGAAAAACTTTTACTCTGGTTTCTCAGTCTGTTGCCTTGTGCCGGTTTGAAATCCTGCAGATTTCAGTGTAAAATTGAATTGGAGCTAGTACCTCCCCATATATATTTACGGAGTGGAGTTTGCAACTGAAAAGGAACTTTGTGTTCCCAAAAAGCTAGGTGAAGGACGGTTTTCACACACACTTATCTCTCAGAACTGAGCATGTGGAGAGACGTTCGTTCATCTAGCACAAAGGGTACGGGTTGCAGGAGAAACTTTTACTCTGTTTTCTCAGTCTGTTTCCTAGTGCCGGTTTGTAGTTCCTGCAGTTTTAACTGTAAAACCGAGTTGTAGCTAGAACCTCCCCATATATATGTATGGAGTGGAGTTTGCAACTGAAATGAAACTTTGTGTTCCCAACAAGCTAGGTGAAGGACGGCTTTCAAACACACTTATCTCTCAGAACTGAGCATGTGGAGAGACTTTCGTTCATCTAGCACAAATGGAACGTGTTACAGGAGAAACTTTTACTCTGGTTTCTCAGTCTGTTTCCTAGTGCCAGTTTGACGTTCCTGCAGTTTTCACTGTAAAACCGAGTTGGAGCTAGTACCTCCCCATACAGATGTATGGAGTGGAGTTTGCAACTGAAAAGAAACTTTGTGATCCAAACAAGCTAGGTGAAGTACGGCTTTCACACACACTTATCTCTCAGAACTGAGCATGTGGAGAGACGTTCGTTCATCTAGCACAAAGGGAACGGGTTGCAGGAGAATCTTTTACTCTGGTTTCTCAGCCTGTTTCCTGTTGCCGCTTTGAAGTTCCTGCAGTTTTCACTGTAAAACCGAGTTGGAGCTAGTACCTCCCCATATATATGTATGGAGTGGAGTTTGCAAGTGAAAAGAAACTTTGTGTTCCCAACAAGCTAGCTGAAGGACGGCTTTCAAACATACTTATCTCTCAGAACTGAGCATGTGGAGAGACTTTCGTTCATCTAGCAAAAAGGAACGTGTTACAGGAGAAACTTTTACTCTGGTTTCTCAGTCTCTTTCCTAGTGCCGGTTTGAATTTCCTGCAGTTTTCACTGTAAAACCGAGTTGGAGCTAGTACCTCCCCATATATATGTATGGAGTGGAGTTTGCAACTGAAAAGAAACTTTGTGTTCCCAACAAGCTAGGTGAAGGATGGCTTTCACACACACTTATCACTCAGAACTGATCATGTGGAGAGACGATCGTTCATCTAGCACAAAGGGAACGTGTCGCAGGAGAAACTTTTACTCTGGTTTCTCAGTCTGTTGCCTAGTGCCGGTTTGAATTTCCTGCAGTTTTCATTGTAAAATCGAGTTGGTTCTAGTACCTCCCATATATATGTATGGATTGGAGTTTGCAACTGAAAAGGAACTTTGTGATCCCAATAAGCTAGGTGAAGGACGGCATTCACACACACTTTTCTATCAGAACTGAGCATGTGGAGAGACGTTCGTTCATCTAGCAGAATTGGAACGGGTTGCAGGAGGAACATTTACTCTGGTTTCTCAGTCTGTTTCCTAGTGCCGGTTTGAAGTTCCTGCAGTTTTCACTGTAAAACCGAATTGGAGCTAGTACCTCCCCATATATATGTATGGAGTGGAGTTTGCAACTGAAAGGAAACTTTGTGTTCCCAACAAGCTCGGTGAATGACTGCTTTCACACACACATAACTCTCAGAATTGAGAATGTGGAGAGACGTTCGTTCATCTAGCACAAAGGGAACGGGTCGCAACAGAAACTTTTACTCTTGTTTCTCAGTCTGTTTCCTAGTGCCGGTATGAATTTCCTGCAGTTTTCACTGTAAAACCGAGTTGGAGCTAGTACCTCCCCATATATATGTATGGATTGGAGTTTGCATGTGAAAAGAAACTTTGTGTTCCCAACAAGCTAGGTGAAGGACGGCTTTCACACACACTTATCTCTCAGAACTGAGCATGTGGAGAGACGTTCGTTTATCTAGCACAAAGGGAACGGGTTGCAGGAGAAACTTTTACTCTGGTTTCTCAGTGTGTTTCCTGTTGCCGCTTTGAAGTTCCTGCAGTTTTCACTGTAAAACCGAGTTGGAGCTAGTACCTCCCCATATATATGTATGGATTGGAGTTTGCAAGTGAAAAGAAACTTTGTGTTCCCAAAAAGCTAGGTGAAGTACGGCTTTAACACACACATATCTCTCAGAATGAGCATGTGGAAAGACGTTCGTTCATCTAGCACAAAGGGAACGCGTTGTGGTAGAAACTTTTACTCTGGTTTCTCTGTCTCTTTCCTAGTGCCGGTTTGAAGTTCCTGCAGTTTTCACTGTAAAACCGAGTTGGAGCTTGAACATCCCCATATATATGTATGGAGTGGAGATTGCAACTGAAAAGAAACTTTGTGTTCCAAACAGGCTAGGTGAAGGGCGGCTTTCACACACACTTATCTCTCAGAACTGAGCATGTGGAGAGACGTTCGTTCATCTAGCACAAAGGGAACGGGTTGCAGGAGAAACTTTTACTCTGGTTTCTCAGTCTGTTTCCTAGTGCCGGTTTGAAGTTCCTGCAGTTTTCACTGTAAAACCGATTTGGAGCTAGTACCTCCCCATATATATGTATGGAGTGGAGTTTGCAACTGAAAAGAAACTTTGTGTTCCCAACAAGCTAGGTGAATGACGGCTTTCACACACACATAACTCTCAGAATTGAGCATGTGGAGAGACGTTCGTTCATCTAGGACAAAGGGAACGGGTTGCAACATAAACTTTTACACTTGTTTCTCAGTCTGTTTCCTAGTGCCGGTTTGAAGTTCCTGTAGTTTTCACTGTAAAACCGTGTTGGAGCTAGTACCTCCCCATATATATGTATGGAGTGGAGTTTGCAAGTGAAAAGAAACTTTGTGTTCCCAACAAGCTAGGTGAAGTACGGCTTTCACACTCACTTATCCCTCAGAACTGAGCATGTGGGGAGACTTTCGTTCATCTAGCACAAAGGGAACGGGTTGCAGGAGAAACTTTTACTCTGGTTTCTCAGTGTGTTTCCTGTTGCCGGTTTGAAGTTCCTGCAGTTTTCACTGTAAAACCGAGTTGGATTTAGTACCTCCCAATATATATGTATGGAGTGGAGTTTGCAACTGAAAAGAAACTTTGTGTTCCCTACAAGATAGATGAAGGACGGCATTCACACACATTTATCTCTCAGAACTGAGCATGTGGAGAGACGTTCATTCATCTAGCACAAAGGGAACGGGTTGCAGGAGAAACTTTTACTCTGGTTTCTCAGTCTGTTTCCTAGTGCCGGTTTGAAGTTCCTGCAGTTTTCACTGTAAAACCGAGTTGGAGCTAGTACCTCCCCATATATATGTATGGAGTGGAGTTTGCAACTGAAAAGAAACTTTGTGTTCCCAACAAGCTAGGTGAAGGACGGCTTTCACACACACTTATCTCTCAGAACTTATCATGTGGGGAGACGTTCGTTCATCTAGCACAAAGGGAACGGGTTGCAGGAAAAACTTTTACTCTGGTTTCTCAGTCTGTTGCCTTGTGCCGGTTTGAAATCCTGCAGATTTCAGTGTAAAATTGAATTGGAGCTAGTACCTCCCCATATATATTTACGGAGTGGAGTTTGCAACTGAAAAGGAACTTTGTGTTCCCAAAAAGCTAGGTGAAGGACGGTTTTCACACACACTTATCTCTCAGAACTGAGCATGTGGAGAGACGTTCGTTCATCTAGCACAAAGGGTACGGGTTGCAGGAGAAACTTTTACTCTGTTTTCTCAGTCTGTTTCCTAGTGCCGGTTTGTAGTTCCTGCAGTTTTAACTGTAAAACCGAGTTGTAGCTAGAACCTCCCCATATATATGTATGGAGTGGAGTTTGCAACTGAAATGAAACTTTGTGTTCCCAACAAGCTAGGTGAAGGACGGCTTTCAAACACACTTATCTCTCAGAACTGAGCATGTGGAGAGACTTTCGTTCATCTAGCACAAATGGAACGTGTTACAGGAGAAACTTTTACTCTGGTTTCTCAGTCTGTTTCCTAGTGCCAGTTTGACGTTCCTGCAGTTTTCACTGTAAAACCGAGTTGGAGCTAGTACCTCCCCATACAGATGTATGGAGTGGAGTTTGCAACTGAAAAGAAACTTTGTGATCCAAACAAGCTAGGTGAAGTACGGCTTTCACACACACTTATCTCTCAGAACTGAGCATGTGGAGAGACGTTCGTTCATCTAGCACAAAGGGAACGGGTTGCAGGAGAATCTTTTACTCTGGTTTCTCAGCCTGTTTCCTGTTGCCGCTTTGAAGTTCCTGCAGTTTTCACTGTAAAACCGAGTTGGAGCTAGTACCTCCCCATATATATGTATGGAGTGGAGTTTGCAAGTGAAAAGAAACTTTGTGTTCCCAACAAGCTAGCTGAAGGACGGCTTTCAAACATACTTATCTCTCAGAACTGAGCATGTGGAGAGACTTTCGTTCATCTAGCAAAAAGGAACGTGTTACAGGAGAAACTTTTACTCTGGTTTCTCAGTCTCTTTCCTAGTGCCGGTTTGAATTTCCTGCAGTTTTCACTGTAAAACCGAGTTGGAGCTAGTACCTCCCCATATATATGTATGGAGTGGAGTTTGCAACTGAAAAGAAACTTTGTGTTCCCAACAAGCTAGGTGAAGGATGGCTTTCACACACACTTATCACTCAGAACTGATCATGTGGAGAGACGATCGTTCATCTAGCACAAAGGGAACGTGTCGCAGGAGAAACTTTTACTCTGGTTTCTCAGTCTGTTGCCTAGTGCCGGTTTGAATTTCCTGCAGTTTTCATTGTAAAATCGAGTTGGTTCTAGTACCTCCCATATATATGTATGGATTGGAGTTTGCAACTGAAAAGGAACTTTGTGATCCCAATAAGCTAGGTGAAGGACGGCATTCACACACACTTTTCTATCAGAACTGAGCATGTGGAGAGACGTTCGTTCATCTAGCAGAATTGGAACGGGTTGCAGGAGGAACATTTACTCTGGTTTCTCAGTCTGTTTCCTAGTGCCGGTTTGAAGTTCCTGCAGTTTTCACTGTAAAACCGAATTGGAGCTAGTACCTCCCCATATATATGTATGGAGTGGAGTTTGCAACTGAAAGGAAACTTTGTGTTCCCAACAAGCTCGGTGAATGACTGCTTTCACACACACATAACTCTCAGAATTGAGAATGTGGAGAGACGTTCGTTCATCTAGCACAAAGGGAACGGGTCGCAACAGAAACTTTTACTCTTGTTTCTCAGTCTGTTTCCTAGTGCCGGTATGAATTTCCTGCAGTTTTCACTGTAAAACCGAGTTGGAGCTAGTACCTCCCCATATATATGTATGGATTGGAGTTTGCATGTGAAAAGAAACTTTGTGTTCCCAACAAGCTAGGTGAAGGACGGCTTTCACACACACTTATCTCTCAGAACTGAGCATGTGGAGAGACGTTCGTTTATCTAGCACAAAGGGAACGGGTTGCAGGAGAAACTTTTACTCTGGTTTCTCAGTGTGTTTCCTGTTGCCGCTTTGAAGTTCCTGCAGTTTTCACTGTAAAACCGAGTTGGAGCTAGTACCTCCCCATATATATGTATGGATTGGAGTTTGCAAGTGAAAAGAAACTTTGTGTTCCCAAAAAGCTAGGTGAAGTACGGCTTTAACACACACATATCTCTCAGAATGAGCATGTGGAAAGACGTTCGTTCATCTAGCACAAAGGGAACGCGTTGCGGTAGAAACTTTTACTCTGGTTTCTCTGTCTCTTTCCTAGTGCCGGTTTGAAGTTCCTGCAGTTTTCACTGTAAAACCGAGTTGGAGCTTGAACATCCCCATATATATGTATGGAGTGGAGATTGCAACTGAAAAGAAACTTTGTGTTCCAAACAGGCTAGGTGAAGGGCGGCTTTCACACACACTTATCTCTCAGAACTGAGCATGTGGAGAGACGTTCGTTCATCTAGCACAAAGGGAACGGGTTGCAGGAGAAACTTTTACTCTGGTTTCTCAGTCTGTTTCCTAGTGCCGGTTTGAAGTTCCTGCAGTTTTCACTGTAAAACCGATTTGGAGCTAGTACCTCCCCATATATATGTATGGAGTGGAGTTTGCAACTGAAAAGAAACTTTGTGTTCCCAACAAGCTAGGTGAATGACGGCTTTCACACACACATAACTCTCAGAATTGAGCATGTGGAGAGACGTTCGTTCATCTAGGACAAAGGGAACGGGTTGCAACATAAACTTTTACACTTGTTTCTCAGTCTGTTTCCTAGTGCCGGTTTGAAGTTCCTGTAGTTTTCACTGTAAAACCGTGTTGGAGCTAGTACCTCCCCATATATATGTATGGAGTGGAGTTTGCAAGTGAAAAGAAACTTTGTGTTCCCAACAAGCTAGGTGAAGTACGGCTTTCACACTCACTTATCCCTCAGAACTGAGCATGTGGGGAGACTTTCGTTCATCTAGCACAAAGGGAACGGGTTGCAGGAGAAACTTTTACTCTGGTTTCTCAGTGTGTTTCCTGTTGCCGGTTTGAAGTTCCTGCAGTTTTCACTGTAAAACCGAGTTGGATTTAGTACCTCCCAATATATATGTATGGAGTGGAGTTTGCAACTGAAAAGAAACTTTGTGTTCCCTACAAGATAGATGAAGGACGGCATTCACACACATTTATCTCTCAGAACTGAGCATGTGGAGAGACGTTCATTCATCTAGCACAAAGGGAACGGGTTGCAGGAGAAACTTTTACTCTGGTTTCTCAGTCTGTTTCCTAGTGCCGTTTTGAAGTTCCTGCAGTTTTCACTATAAAATCGATTTGGAGCTAGCACCTCACCATATATATGTGTTGGAGTGGAGTTTGCAACTGAAAAGAAACTTTGTGTTCCCAACAAGCTAGGTGAAGGACGGCTTTCACACACACTTATCTCTCAGAACTGAGCATGTGGAGAGACGTTCGTTCATCTAGCAAAAAGGGAACGGGATGCAGGAGAAAATTTTACTCTGGTTTCTCAGTCTGTTTCCTGTTGCCGCTTTGAAGTTCCTGCAGTTTTCACTGTAAAATCGAGTTGGAGCTAGCACCTCCCCATATATATGTGTTGGAGTGAAGTTTGCAAGTGAAAAGAAACTTTGTGTTCCCAACAAGCTAGGTGAAGGACGGCTTTCACACACACTTATCTCTCAGAACTGAGCATGTGGAGAGACGTTCGTTCATCTAGCACAAAGGGAACGGGTTGCAGGAGAAAATTTTACTCTGGTTTCTCAGTCTGTTTCCTGTTGCCGCTTTGAAGTTCCTGCAGTTTTCACTGTAAAACCGAGTTGGAGCTAGTACCACCCCATATATATGTATGGAGTGGAGTTTGCAAGTGAAAAGCAACTTGTTGTTCACAACTAGCTAGGTGAAGGACGGCTTTCAAACACACTTATCACTCAGAACTGAGCATGTGGAGAGACTTTCGTTCATCTAGCACAAAGGGAACGTGTTACAGGAGAAACTTTTACTCTGGTTTCTCAGTCTCTTTCCTAGTGCCGGTTTGAAGTTCCTGCAGTTTTCACTGTAAAACCGAGTTGGAGCTAGTACCTCCCCATATATATGTATGGAGTGGAGTTTGCAACTGAAAAGAAACTTTGTGTTCCCAACAAGCTAGGTGAAGGACGGCTTTCACACACACTTATCTCTCAGAACTGATCATGTGGGGAGACGTTCGTTCATCTAGCACAAAGGGAACGGGTTGCAGGAAAAACTTTTACTCTGGTTTCTCAGTCTGTTGCCTTGTGCCGGTTTGAAATCCTGCAGTTTTCAGTGTAAAATTGAGTTGGAGCTAGTACCTCCCCATATATATGTACGGAGTGGAGTTTGCAACTGAAAAGGAACTTTGTGTTCCCAACAAGCTAGGTGAAGGACGGTTTTCACACACACTTATCTCTCAGAACTGAGCATGTGGAGAGACTTTCGTTCATCTAGCACAAATGGAACGTGTTACAGGAGAAACTTTTACTCTGGTTTCTCAGTCTGTTTCCTAGTGCCAGTTTGACGTTCCTGCAGTTTTCACTGTAAAACCGAGTTGGAGCTAGTACCTCCCCATATAGATGTATGGAGTGGAGTTTGCAACTGAAAAGAAACTTTGTGATCCAAACAAGCTAGGTGAAGTACGGCTTTCACACACACTTATCTCTCAGAACTGAGCATGTGGAGAGACGTTCGTTCATCTAGCACTAAGGGAACGGGTTGCAGGAGAAAGTTTTACTCTGGTTTCTCAGTCTCTTTCCTAGTGTCGGTTTGAAGTTCCTGCAGTTTTCCCTGTAAAACCGAGTTGGAGCTAGAACCTCCCCATATATATGTATGGAGTGGATTTTGCAACTGAAAAGAAACTTTGTGTTCCCAAAAAGCTAGGTGAAGAACGGCTTTCACACACACTTATCTCTCAGAACTGAGCATGTGGAGAGGCGTTCGTTCATCTAGCACAAAGGGAACGGGTTGCAGGAGAATCTTTTACTCTGGTTTCTCAGCCTGTTTCCTGTTGCCGCTTTGAAGTTCCTGCAGTTTTCACTGTAAAACCGAGTTGGAGCTAGTACCTCCCCATATATATGTATGGAGTGGAGTTTGCAAGTGAAAAGAAACTTTGTGTTCCCAACAAGCTAGCTGAAGGACGGCTTTCAAACACACTTATCTCTCAGAACTGAGCATGTGGAGAGACTTTCGTTCATCTAGCAAAAAGGAACGTGTTACAGGAGAAACTTTTACTCTGGTTTCTCAGTCTCTTTCCTAGTGCCGGTTTGAATTTCCTGCAGTTTTCACTGTAAAACCGAGTTGGAGCTAGTACCTCCCCATATATATGTATGGAGTGGAGTTTGCAACTGAAAAGAAACTTTGTGTTCCCAACAAGCTAGGTGAAGGTTGGCTTTCACACACACTTATCACTCAGAACTGATCATGTGGAGAAACGATCGTTCATCTAGCACAAAGGGAACGTGTCGCAGGAGAAACTTTTACTCTGGTTTCTCAGTCTGTTGCCTAGTGCCGGTTTGAATTTCCTGCAGTTTTCAGTGTAAAATCGAGTTGGTTCTAGTACCTCCCATATATATGTATGGATTGGAGTTTGCAACTGAAAAGGAACTTTGTGATCCCAACAAGCTAGGTGTAGGACGGCTTTCACACACACTTTTCTATCAGAACTGAGCATGTGGAGAGACGTTCGTTCATCTAGCACAATTGGAACGGGTTGCAGGAGAAACATTTTCTCTGGTTTCTCAGTCTGTTTCCTAGTGCCGGTTTGAAGTTCCTGCAGTTTTCACTGTAGAACCGAGTTGGAGCCAGTACCTCCCCTTATATATGTATGGAGTGGAGTTTGCAATTGAAAATAAACTATGTGTTCCTAACAAGCTAGGTGAAAGAAGGCTTTCACACACACTTATCTCTCAGAACTGAGCATGTGGAGAGACGTTCGTTCATCTAGCAAAAAGGGAACGGGTTGCAGGAGAAACTTTTACTCTGGTTTCTCAGTCTGTTTCCTAGTGCCGGTTTGAAGTTCCTGCAGTTTTCACTGTAAAACCGAATTGGAGCTAGTACCTCCCCATATATATGTATGGAGTGGAGTTTGCAACTGAAAGGAAACTTTGTGTTCCCAACAAGCTAGGTGAATGACTGCTTTCACACACACATAACTCTCAGAATTGAGCATGTGGAGAGACGTTCGTTCATCTAGCACAAAGGGAACGGGTCGCAACAGAAACTTTTACTCTTGTTTCTCAGTCTGTTTCCTAGTGCCGATTTGAATTTCCTGCAGTTTTCACTGTAAAACCGAGTTGGAGCTAGTACCTCCCCATATATATGTATGGATTGGAGTTTGCATGTGAAAAGAAACTTTGTGTTCCCAACAAGCTAGGTGAAGGACGGCTTTCACACACACTTATCTCTCAGAACTGAGCATGTGGAGAGACGTTCGTTTATCTAGCACAAAGGGAACGGGTTGCAGGAGAAACTTTTACTCTGGTTTCTCAGTGTGTTTCCTGTTGCCGCTTTGAAGTTCCTGCAGTTTTCACTGTAAAACCGATTTGGAGCTAGTACCTCCCCAAATATATGTATGGATTGGAGTTTGCAAGTGAAAAGAAACTTTGTGTTCCCAACAAGCTAGGTGAAGTACGGCTTTAACACACACATATCTCTCAGAACTGAGCATGTGGAAAGACGTTCGTTCATCTAGCACAAAGGGAACGCGTTGCGGTAGAAACTTTTACTCTGGTTTCTCAGTCTCTTTCCTAGTGCCGGTTTGAAGTTCCTGCAGTTTTCACTGTAAAACCGAGTTGGAGCTAGAACATCCCCATATATATGTATGGAGTGGAGATTGCAACTGAAAAGAAACTTTGTGTTCCAAAAAGGCTAGGTGAAGGGCGGCTTTCACACACACTTATCTCTCAGAACTGAGCATGTGGAGAGACGTTCGTTCATCTAGCACAAATGGAACGGGTTGCAGGAGAAACTTTTACTCTGGTTTCTCAGTCTGTTTCCTAGTGCCGGTTTGAAGTTCCTGCAGTTTTCACTGTAAAACCGAATTGGAGCTAGTACCTCCCCATATATATGTATGGAGTGGAGTTTGCAACTGAAAAGAAACTTTGTGTTCCCAACAAGCTAGGTGAATGACGGCTTTCACACACACATAACTCTCAGAATTGAGCATGTGGAGAGACGTTCGTTCATCTAGGACAAAGGGAACGGGTTGCAACATAAACTTTTACACTTGTTTCTCAGTATGTTTCCTAGTGCCGGTTTGAAGTTCCTGCAGTTTTCACTGTAAAACCGTGTTGGAGCTAGTACCTCCCCATATATATGTAAGGAGTGGAGTTTGCAAGTGAAAAGAAACTTTGTGTTCCCAACAAGCTAGGTGAAGAATGGCTTTCACACACACTTATCTCTCAGAACTGAGCATGTGGAGAGACGTTCGTTCATCTAGAACAAAGGGAACGGGATGCAGGAGAAACTTTTACTCTGATTTCTCAGTGTGTTTCCTGTTGCCGCTTTGAAGTTCCTGCAGTTTTCACTGTAAAACCGAGTTGGAGCTTGTACCTCCCCATATATATGTATGGAGTGGAGTTTGCAAGTGAAAAGAAACTTTGTGTTCCCAACAAGCTAGGTGAAGTACGGCTTTCACACTCACTTATCTCTCAGAACTGAGCATGTGGGGAGACTTTCGTTCATCTAGCACAAATGGAACGGGTTGCAGGAGAAACTTTTACTCTGGTTTCTCAGTGTGTTTCCTGTTGCCGGTTTGAAGTTCCTGCAGTTTTCACTGTAAAACCGAGTTGGATTTAGTACCTCCCCATATATATGTATGGAGTGGAGTTTGCAACTGAAAAGAAACTTTGTGTTCCCTACAAGATAGATGAAGGACGGCATTCACACACATTTATCTCTCAGAACTGAGCATGTGGAGAGACGTTCATTCATCTAGCACAAAGGGAACGGGTTGCAGGAGAAACTTTTACTCTGGTTTCTCAGTCTGTTTCCTAGTGCCGTTTTGAAGTTCCTGCAGTTTTCACTATAAAATCGAGTTGGAGCTAGCACCTCCCCATATATATGTGTTGGAGTGGAGTCTGCAACTGAAAAGAAACTTTGTGTTCCCAACAAGCTAGGTGAAGGACGGCTTTCACACACACTTATCTCTCAGAACTGAGCATGTGGAGAGACGTTCGTTCATCTAGCAAAAAGGGAACGGGTTGCAGGAGAAAATTTTACTCTGGTTTCTCAGTCTGTTTCCTGTTGCCGCTTTGAAGTTCCTGCAGTTTTCACTGTAAAATCGAGTTGGAGCTAGCACCTCCCCATATATATGTTTTGGAGTGAAGTTTGCAACTGAAAAGAAACTTTGTGTTCCCAACAAGCTAGGTGAAGGACGGCTTTCACACACACTTATCTCTCAGAACTGAGCATGTGGAGAGACCTTCGTTCATCTAGCACAAAGGGAACGGGTTGCAGGAGAAAATTTTACTCTGGTTTCTCAGTCTGTTTCCTGTTGCCGCTTTGAAGTTCCTGCAGTTTTCACTGTAAAACCGAGTTGGAGCTAGTACCACCCCATATATATGTATGGAGTGGAGTTTGCAAGTGAAAAGCAACTTGTTGTTCACAACAAGCTATGTGAAGGACGGCTTTCAAACACACTTATCTCTCAGAACTGAGCATGTGGAGACACTTTCGTTCATCTAGCACAAAGGGAACGTGTTACAGGAGAAAATTTTACTCTGGTTTCTCAGTCTCTTTCCTAGTGCCGGTTTGAAGTTCCTGCAGTTTTCACTGTAAAACCGAGTTGGAGCTAGTACCTCCCCATATATATGTATGGAGTGGAGTTTGCAACTGAAAAGAAACATTGTGTTCCCAACAAGCTAGGTGAAGGACGGCTTTCACACACACTTATCTCTCAGAACTGATCATGTGGGGAGACGTTCGTTCATCTAGCACAAATGGAAAGTGTTACAGGAGAAACTTTTACTCTGGTTTCTCAGTGTGTTTCCTGTTGCCGGTTTGAAGTTCCTGCAGTTTTCACTGTAAAACCGAGTTGGATTTAGTACCTCCCAATATATATGTATGGAGTGGAGTTTGCAACTGAAAAGAAACTTTGTGTTCCCTACAAGATAGATGAAGGACGGCATTCACACACATTTATCTCTCAGAACTGAGCATGTGGAGAGACGTTCATTCATCTAGCACAAAGGGAACGGGTTGCAGGAGAAACTTTTACTCTGGTTTCTCAGTCTGTTTCCTAGTGCCGTTTTGAAGTTCCTGCAGTTTTCACTATAAAATCGATTTGGAGGTAGCACCTCACCATATATATGTGTTGGAGTGGAGTTTGCAACTGAAAAGAAACTTTGTGTTCCCAACAAGCTAGGTGAAGGACGGCTTTCACACACACTTATCTCTCAGAACTGAGCATGTGGAGAGACGTTCGTTCATCTAGCAAAAAGGGAACGGGTTGCAGGAGAAAATTTTACTCTGGTTTCTCAGTCTGTTTCCTGTTGCCGCTTTGAAGTTCCTGCAGTTTTCACTGTAAAATCGATTTGGAGCTAGCACCTCCCCATATATATGTGTTGGAGTGAAGTTTGCAACTGAAAAGAAACTTTGTGTTCCCAACAAGCTAGGTGAAGGACGGCTTTCACACACACTTATCTCTCAGAACTGAGCATGTGGAGAGACGTTCGTTCATCTAGCACAAAGGGAACGGGTTGCAGGAGAAAATTTTACTCTGGTTTCTCAGTCTGTTTCCTGTTGCCGCTTTGAAGTTCCTGCAGTTTTCACTGTAAAACCGAGTTGGAGCTAGTACCACCCCATATATATGTATGGAGTGCAGTTTGCAAGTGAAAAGCAACTTGTTGTTCACAACTAGCTAGGTGAAGGACGGCTTTCAAACACACTTATCACTCAGAACTGAGCATGTGGAGAGACTTTCGTTCATCTAGCACAAAGGGAACGTGTTACAGGAGAAACTTTTACTCTGGTTTCTCAGTCTCTTTCCTAGTGCCGGTTTGAAGTTCCTGCAGTTTTCACTGTAAAACCGAGTTGGAGCTAGTACCTCCCCATATATATGTATGGAGTGGAGTTTGCAACTGAAAAGAAACTTTGTGTTCCCAACAAGCTAGGTGAAGGACGGCTTTCACACACACTTATCTCTCAGAACTGATCATGTGGGGAGACGTTCGTTCATCTAGCACAAAGGGAACGGGTTGCAGGAAAAACTTTTACTCTGGTTTCTCAGTCTGTTGCCTTGTGCCGGTTTGAAATCCTGCAGTTTTCAGTGTAAAATTGAGTTGGAGCTAGTACCTCCCCATATATATGTACGGAGTGGAGTTTGCAACTGAAAAGGAACTTTGTGTTCCCAACAAGCTAGGTGAAGGACGGTTTTCACACACACTTATCTCTCAGAACTGAGCATGTGGAGAGACTTTCGTTCATCTAGCACAAATGGAACGTGTTACAGGAGAAACTTTTACTCTGGTTTCTCAGTCTGTTTCCTAGTGCCAGTTTGACGTTCCTGCAGTTTTCACTGTAAAACCGAGTTGGAGCTAGTACCTCCCCATATAGATGTATGGAGTGGAGTTTGCAACTGAAAAGAAACTTTGTGATCCAAACAAGCTAGGTGAAGTACGGCTTTCACACACACTTATCTCTCAGAACTGAGCATGTGGAGAGACGTTCGTTCATCTAGCACTAAGGGAACGGGTTGCAGGAGAAAGTTTTACTCTGGTTTCTCAGTCTCTTTCCTAGTGTCGGTTTGAAGTTCCTGCAGTTTTCCCTGTAAAACCGAGTTGGAGCTAGAACCTCCCCATATATATGTATGGAGTGGATTTTGCAACTGAAAAGAAACTTTGTGTTCCCAAAAAGCTAGGTGAAGAACGGCTTTCACACACACTTATCTCTCAGAACTGAGCATGTGGAGAGGCGTTCGTTCATCTAGCACAAAGGGAACGGGTTGCAGGAGAATCTTTTACTCTGGTTTCTCAGCCTGTTTCCTGTTGCCGCTTTGAAGTTCCTGCAGTTTTCACTGTAAAACCGAGTTGGAGCTAGTACCTCCCCATATATATGTATGGAGTGGAGTTTGCCAGTGAAAAGAAACTTTGTGTTCCCAACAAGCTAGCTGAAGGACGGCTTTCAAACACACTTATCTCTCAGAACTGAGCATGTGGAGAGACTTTCGTTCATCTAGCAAAAAGGAACGTGTTACAGGAGAAACTTTTACTCTGGTTTCTCAGTCTCTTTCCTAGTGCCGGTTTGAATTTCCTGCAGTTTTCACTGTAAAACCGAGTTGGAGCTAGTACCTCCCCATATATATGTATGGAGTGGAGTTTGCAACTGAAAAGAAACTTTGTGTTCCCAACAAGCTAGGTGAAGGTTGGCTTTCACACACACTTATCACTCAGAACTGATCATGTGGAGAAACGATCGTTCATCTAGCACAAAGGGAACGTGTCGCAGGAGAAACTTTTACTCTGGTTTCTCAGTCTGTTGCCTAGTGCCGGTTTGAATTTCCTGCAGTTTTCAGTGTAAAATCGAGTTGGTTCTAGTACCTCCCATATATATGTATGGATTGGAGTTTGCAACTGAAAAGGAACTTTGTGATCCCAACAAGCTAGGTGTAGGACGGCTTTCACACACACTTTTCTATCAGAACTGAGCATGTGGAGAGACGTTCGTTCATCTAGCACAATTGGAACGGGTTGCAGGAGAAACATTTTCTCTGGTTTCTCAGTCTGTTTCCTAGTGCCGGTTTGAAGTTCCTGCAGTTTTCACTGTAGAACCGAGTTGGAGCCAGTACCTCCCCTTATATATGTATGGAGTGGAGTTTGCAATTGAAAATAAACTATGTGTTCCTAACAAGCTAGGTGAAAGTAGGCTTTCACACACACTTATCTCTCAGAACTGAGCATGTGGAGAGACGTTCGTTCATCTAGCAAAAAGGGAACGGGTTGCAGGAGAAACTTTTACTCTGGTTTCTCAGTCTGTTTCCTAGTGCCGGTTTGAAGTTCCTGCAGTTTTCACTGTAAAACCGAATTGGAGCTAGTACCTCCCCATATATATGTATGGAGTGGAGTTTGCAACTGAAAGGAAACTTTGTGTTCCCAACAAGCTAGGTGAATGACTGCTTTCACACACACATAACTCTCAGAATTGAGCATGTGGAGAGACGTTCGTTCATCTAGCACAAAGGGAACGGGTCGCAACAGAAACTTTTACTCTTGTTTCTCAGTCTGTTTCCTAGTGCCGATTTGAATTTCCTGCAGTTTTCACTGTAAAACCGAGTTGGAGCTAGTACCTCCCCATATATATGTATGGATTGGAGTTTGCATGTGAAAAGAAACTTTGTGTTCCCAACAAGCTAGGTGAAGGACGGCTTTCACACACACTTATCTCTCAGAACTGAGCATGTGGAGAGACGTTCGTTTATCTAGCACAAAGGGAATGTGTCGCAGGAGAAACTTTTACTCTGGTTTCTCAGTGTGTTTCCTGTTGCCGCTTTGAAGTTCCTGCAGTTTTCACTGTAAAACCGAGTTGGAGCTAGTACCTCCCCATATATATGTATGGATTGGAGTTTGCAAGTGAAAAGAAACTTTGTGTTCCCAACAAGCTAGGTGAAGTACGGCTTTAACACACACATATCTCTCAGAACTGAGCATGTGGAAAGACGTTCGTTCATCTAGCACAAAGGGAACGCGTTGCGGTAGAAACTTTTACTCTGGTTTCTCAGTCTCTTTCCTAGTGCCGGTTTGAAGTTCCTGCAGTTTTCACTGTAAAACCGAGTTGGAGCTAGAACATCCCCATATATATGTATGGAGTGGAGATTGCAACTGAAAAGAAACTTTGTGTTCCAAAAAGGCTAGGTGAAGGGCGGCTTTCACACACACTTATCTCTCAGAACTGAGCATGTGGAGAGACGTTCGTTCATCTAGCACAAATGGAACGGGTTGCAGGAGAAACTTTTACTCTGGTTTCTCAGTCTGTTTCCTAGTGCCGGTTTGAAGTTCCTGCAGTTTTCACTGTAAAACCGATTTGGAGCTAGTACCTCCCCATATATATGTATGGAGTGGAGTTTGCAACTGAAAAGAAACTTTGTGTTCCCAACAAGCTAGGTGAATGACGGCTTTCACACACACATAACTCTCAGAATTGAGCATGTGGAGAGACGTTCGTTCATCTAGGACAAAGGGAACGGGTTGCAACATAAACTTTTACACTTGTTTCTCAGTATGTTTCCTAGTGCCGGTTTGAAGTTCCTGCAGTTTTCACTGTAAAACCGTGTTGGAGCTAGTACCTCCCCATATATATGTAAGGAGTGGAGTTTGCAAGTGAAAAGAAACTTTGTGTTCCAAACAAGCTAGGTGAAGAATGGCTTTCACACACACTTATCTCTCAGAACTGAGCATGTGGAGAGACGTTCGTTCATCTAGAACAAAGGGAACGGGATGCAGGAGAAACTTTTACTCTGGTTTCTCAGTGTGTTTCCTGTTGCCGCTTTGAAGTTCCTGCAGTTTTCACTGTAAAACCGAGTTGGAGCTTGTACCTCCCCATATATATGTATGGAGTGGAGTTTGCAAGTGAAAAGAAACTTTGTGTTCCCAACAAGCTAGGTGAAGTACGGCTTTCACACTCACTTATCTCTCAGAACTGAGCATGTGGGGAGACTTTCGTTCATCTAGCACAAATGGAACGGGTTGCAGGAGAAACTTTTACTCTGGTTTCTCAGTGTGTTTCCTGTTGCCGGTTTGAAGTTCCTGCAGTTTTCACTGTAAAACCGAGTTGGATTTAGTACCTCCCCATATATATGTATGGAGTGGAGTTTGCAACTGAAAAGAAACTTTGTGTTCCCTACAAGATAGATGAAGGACGGCATTCACACACATTTATCTCTCAGAACTGAGCATGTGGAGAGACGTTCATTCATCTAGCACAAAGGGAACGGGTTGCAGGAGAAACTTTTACTCTGGTTTCTCAGTCTGTTTCCTAGTGCCGTTTTGAAGTTCCTGCAGTTTTCACTATAAAATCGAGTTGGAGCTAGCACCTCCCCATATATATGTGTTGGAGTGGAGTCTGCAACTGAAAAGAAACTTTGTGTTCCCAACAAGCTAGGTGAAGGACGGCTTTCACACACACTTATCTCTCAGAACTGAGCATGTGGAGAGACGTTCGTTCATCTAGCAAAAAGGGAACGGGTTGCAGGAGAAAATTTTACTCTGGTTTCTCAGTCTGTTTCCTGTTGCCGCTTTGAAGTTCCTGCAGTTTTCACTGTAAAATCGAGTTGGAGCTAGCACCTCCCCATATATATGTGTTGGAGTGAAGTTTGCAACTGAAAAGAAACTTTGTGTTCCCAACAAGCTAGGTGAAGGACGGCTTTCACACACACTTATCTCTCAGAACTGAGCATGTGGAGAGACCTTCGTTCATCTAGCACAAAGGGAACGGGTTGCAGGAGAAAATTTTACTCTGGTTTCTCAGTCTGTTTCCTGTTGCCGCTTTGAAGTTCCTGCAGTTTTCACTGTAAAACCGAGTTGGAGCTAGTACCACCCCATATATATGTATGGAGTGGAGTTTGCAAGTGAAAAGCAACTTGTTGTTCACAACAAGCTAGGTGAAGGACGGCTTTCAAACACACTTATCTCTCAGAACTGAGCATGTGGAGACACTTTCGTTCATCTAGCACAAAGGGAACGTGTTACAGGAGAAAATTTTACTCTGGTTTCTCAGTCTCTTTCCTAGTGCCGGTTTGAAGTTCCTGCAGTTTTCACTGTAAAACCGAGTTGGAGCTAGTACCTCCCCATATATATGTATGGAGTGGAGTTTGCAACTGAAAAGAAACATTGTGTTCCCAACAAGCTAGGTGAAGGACGGCTTTCACACACACTTATCTCTCAGAACTGATCATGTGGGGAGACGTTCGTTCATCTAGCACAAAGGGAACGGGTTGCAGGAAAAACTTTTACTCTGGTTTCTCAGTTTGTTGCCTTGTGCCGGTTTGAAATCCTGCAGTTTTCAGTGTAAAATTGAGTTGGAGCTAGTACCTCCCCATATATATGTACGGAGTGGAGTTTGCAACTGAAAAGGAACTTTGTGTTCCCAACAAGCTAGGTGAAGGACGGTTTTCACACACAATTATCTCTCAGAACTGAGCATGTGGAGAGACGTTCGTTCATCTAGCACAAAGGGTACGGGTTGCAGGAGAAACTTTTACTCTGTTTTCTCAGTCTGTTTCCTAGTGCCGGTTTGTAGTTCCTGCAGTTTTCACTGTAAAACCGAGTTGTAGCTAGAACCTCCCCATATATATGTATGGAGTGGAGTTTGCAACTGAAAAGAAACTTTGTGTTCCCAACAAGCTAGGTGAAGGACGGCTTTCAAACACACTTATCTCTCAGAACTGAGCATGTGGAGAGACTTTCGTTCATCTAGCACAAATGGAACGTGTTACAGGAGAAACTTTTACTCTGGTTTCTCAGTCTGTTTCCTAGTGCCAGTTTGACGTTCCTGCAGTTTTCAGTGTAAAACCGAGTTGGAGCTAGTACCTCCCCATATATATGTATGGAGTGGAGTTTGCAACTGGAAAGAAACTTTGTGTTCCCAACAAGCTAGGTGAAGGGCGGCTTTCACACACATTTATCTCTCAGAACTGATCATGTGAAGAGACGTTCGTTCATCTAGCACAAATGGAACGGTTTGCAGGAGAAAATTTTACTCCGGTTTCTCAGTCTGTTGCCTTGTGCCTGTTTGAAGTTCCTGCAGTTTTCAGTGTAAAATCGAGTTGGAGCTAGTACCTACCCATATATATGTATGGAGTGGAGTTTGCAACTGAAAAGTAACTTTGTGTTCCCAACAAGCTGGGTGAAGGATGGCTTTCACACACACTTATCTCTCAGAACTGAGCATGTGGAGAGACTTTCGTTCATCTAGCACAAAGGGAACGGGTTACAGGAGAAAATTTTACTCTGGTTTCTCAGTCTGTTTCCAGTTGCCGCTTTGAAGTTCCTGCAGTTTTCACTGTAAAACCGAGTTGGAGCTAGTACCACCCCTTATATATGTATGGAGTGGAGTTTGCAAGTGAAAAGAAATTTTTGTTCCCAACAAGCTAGGTGAAGGACGGCTTTCAAACACACTTATCTCTCAGAACTGAGCATGTGGAGAGACTTTCGTTCATCTAGCACAAAGGGAACGTGTTACAGGAGAAACTTTTACTCTGGTTTCTCAGTCTCTTTCCTAGTGCCGGTTTGAAGTTCCTGCAGTTTTCACTGTAAAACCGAGTTTGAGCTAGTACCTCCCAATATATATGTATGGAGTGGAGTTTGCAACTGAAAAGAAACTTTGTGTTCCCAACAAGCTAGGTGAAGGACGGCTTTCACACACACTTATCTCTCAGAACTGATTATGTGGAGAGACGTTCGTTCATCTAGCACAAAGGGAGCGGGTTGCAGGAGAAACTTTTACTCTGGTTTCTCAGTCTGTTGCCTTGTGCCGGTTTGACGTTCCTGCAGTTTTCAGTGTAAAATCGATTTGGAGCTAGTACCTCCCCATATATATGTATGGAGTGGAGTTTGCAACTGAAAAGGAACTTTGTGTTCCCAACAAGCTAGGTGAAGGACGGCTTTCACACACACTTATCTCTCAGAACTGAGCATGTGGAGAGACGTTCGTTCATCTAGCACAAAGGGAACGGTTTGCAGGAGAATCTTTTACTCTGGTTTCTCAGTCTCTTTCCTAGTGCCTGTTTGATGTTCCTGCAGTTTTCACTGTAAAACCGAGTTGGAGCTAGTACCTCCCCATATATATGTATGGAGTGGAGTTTGCAACTGAAAACAAACTTTGTGTTCCCAACATGTTAGTTGAAGGACGGCTTTCACACACACTTATCTCTCAGAACTGAGCATGTGGAGAGACGTTCGTTCATCTAGCACAAAGGGTACGGGTTGCAGGAGAAACTTTTACTCTGTTTTCTCAGTCTGTTTCCTAGTGCCGTTTTGAAGTTCCTGCAGTTTTCACTGTAAAACCGAGTTGTAGCTAGAACCACCCCATATATATGTATGGAGTGGAGTTTGCAACTGAAAAGAAACTTTGTGTTCCCAACAAGCTAGTTGAAGGACGGCATTCACACACACTTATCTCTCAGAACTGAGCATGTGGAGAGACGTTCGTTCATCTAGCACAAAGGGAACGGGTTGCAGGAGAAAATTTTACTCTTGTTCTCAGTCTGTTTCCTGTTGCCGCTTTGAAGTTCCTACAGTTTTCACTGTAAAACCGAGTTGGAGCTAGTACCACCCCATATATATGTATGGAGTGGATTTTCCAAGTGAAAAGAAACTTTGTGTTCCCAACAAGCTAGGTGAAAGTAGGCTTTCACACATACTTATCTCTCAGAACTGAGCATGTGGAGAGACGTCCGTTCATCTAGCACAAAGGGAACGGGTTGCAGGAGAAACTTTTACTCTGGTTTCTCAGTCTGTTTCCTAGTGCCGGTTTGAAGTTCCTGCAGTTTTCACTGTAAAACAGATTTGGAGCTAATACCTCCACATATATATGTATGGAGTGGAGTTTGCAACTGAAAGGAAACTTTGTGTTCCCAACAAGCTAGGTGAAAGACGGCTTTCACACACACATAACTCTCAGAATTGAGCATGTGGAGAGACGTTCGTTCATCTAGGACAAAGGGAACGGGTTGCAACATAAACTTTTACACTTGTTTCTCAGTCTGTTTCCTAGTGCCGGTTTGAAGTTCCTGCAGTTTTCACTGTAAAACCGTGTTGGAGCTAGTACCTCCCCATATATATGTATGGAGTGGAGTTTGCAACTGAAAAGATACATTGTGTTCCCTACAAGATAGATGAAGGACGGCATTCACACACATTTATCTCTCAGAACTGAGCATGTGGAGAGACGTTCATTCATCTAGCACAAATGGAACGGAATGCAGGAGAAACTTTTACTCTGGTTTCTCAGTCTGTTTCCTAGTGCCGTTTTGAAGTTCCTGCAGTTTTCACTATAAAATCGAGTTGGAGCTAGCACCTCCCCATATATATGTGTTGGAGTGGAGTCTGCAACTGAAAAGAAACTTTGTGTTCCCAACAAGCTAGGTGAAGGACGGCTTTCACACACACTTATCTCTCAGAACTGAGCATGTGGAGAGACGTTCGTTCATCTAGCAAAAAGGGAACGGGTTGCAGGAGAAAATTTTTCTCTGGTTTCTCAGTCTGTTTCCTGTTGCCGCTTTGAAGTTCCTGCAGTTTTCACTGTAAAATCGAGTTGGAGCTAGCACCTCCCCATATATATGTGTTGGAGTGAAGTTTGCAACTGAAAAGGAACTTTGTGTTCCCAACAAGCTAGGTGAAGGACGGCTTTCACACACACTTATCTCTCAGAACTGAGCATGTGGAGAGACGTTCGTTCATCTAGCACAAAGGGAACGGGTTGCAGGAGAAAATTTTACTCTGGTTTCTCAGTCTGTTTCCTGTTGCCGCTTTGAAGTTCCTGCAGTTTTCACTGTAAAACCGAGTTGGAGCTAGTACCACCCCATATATATGTATGGAGTGGAGTTTGCAAGTGAAAAGCAACTTGTTGTTCACAACAAGCTAGGTGAAGGACGGCTTTCAAACACACTTATCTCTCAGAACTGAGCATGTGGAGAGACTTTCGTTCATCTAGCACAAAGGGAACGTGTTACAGGAGAAACTTTTACTCTGGTTTCTCAGTCTCTTTCCTAGTGCCGGTTTGAAGTTCCTGCAGTTTTCACTGTAAAACCGATTTGGAGCTAGTACCTCCCCATATATATGTATGGAGTGGAGTTTGCAACTGAAAAGGAACTTTGTGTTCCCAACAAGCTAGGTGAAGGACGGTTTTCACACACACTTTTCTCTCAGAACTGAGCATGTGGAGAGACGTTCGTTCATCTAGCACAAAGGGTACGGGTAGCAGGAGAAACTTTTACTCTGTTTTCTCAGTCTGTTTCCTAGTGCCGGTTTGTAGTTCCTGCAGTTTTAACTGTAAAACCGAGTTGTAGCTAGAACCTCCCCATATATATGTATGGAGTGGATTTTGCAACTGAAAAGAAACTTTGTGTTCCCAACAAGCTAGGTGAAGGACGGCTTTCAAACACACTTATCTCTCAGAACTGAGCATGTGGATAGACTTTCGTTCATCTAGCACAAAGGGAACGTGTTACAGGAGAAACTTTTACTCTGGTTTCTCAGTCTCTTTCCTAGTGCCGGTTTGAAGTTCCTGCAGTTTTCACTGTAAAACCGAGTTTGAGCTAGTACCTCCCCATATATATGTATGGAGTGGAGTTTGCAACTGAAAAGAATCTTTGTGTTCCCAACAAGCTAGGTGAAGGACGGCTTTCACACACACTTATCTCTCAGAACTGATTATGTGGAGAGACGTTCGTTCATCTAGCACAAAGGGAACGGGTTGCAGGAGAAACTTTTACTCTGGTTTCTCAGTCTGTTGCCTTGTGCCGGTTTGACGTTCCTGCAGTTTTCAGTGTAAAATCGATTTGGAGCTAGTACCTCCCCATATATATGTATGGAGTGGAGTTTGCAACTGAAAAGGAACTTTGTGTTCCCAACAAGCTAGGTGAAGGACGGCTTTCACACACACTTATCTCTCAGAACTGAGCATGTGGAGAGACGTTCGTTCATCTAGCACAAAGGGAACGTTTTGCAGGAGAATTTTTACTCTGGTTCCTCAGTCTCTTTCCTAGTGCCTGTTTGATGTTCCTGCAGTTTTCACTGTAAAACCGAGTTGTAGCTAGAACCACCCCATATATATGTATGGAGTGGAGTTTGCAACTGAAAAGAAACTTTGTGTTCCCAACAAGCTAGTTGAAGGACGGCTTTCACACACACTTATCTCTCAGAACTGAGCATGTGGAGAGACGTTCGTTCATCTAGCACAAAGGGAACGGGTTGCAGGAGAAAATTTTACTCTTGTTTCTCAGTCTGTTTCCTGTTGCCGCTTTGAAGTTCCTACAATTTTCACTGTAAAACCGAGTTGGAGCTAGTACCACCCCATATATATGTATGGAGTGGAGTTCCCAAGTGAAAAGAAACTTTGTGTTCCCAACAAGCTAGGTGAAGGACGGCTTTCAAACACACTTATCTCTCAGAACTGAGCATGTGGAGAGACTTTCGTTCATCTAGCACAAATGGAAAGTGTTACAGGAGAAATTTTACTCTGGTTTCTCAGTCTGTTTCCTAGTGCCAGTTTGACGTTCCTGCAGTTTTCACTGTAAAACCGAGTTGGAACTAGCACCACCCCATATATATGTATGGAGTGGAGTTTGCAACTGGAAAGAAACTTTGTGTTCCCAACAAGCTAGGTGAAAGAAGGCTTTCACACACACTTATCTCTCAGAACTGAGCATGTGGAGAGACGTCCGTTCATCTAGCACAAAGGGAACGGGTTGCAGGAGAAACTTTTACTCTGGTTTCTCAGTCTGTTTCCTAGTGCCGGTTTGAAGTTCCTGCAGTTTTCACTGTAAAACAGATTTGGAGCTAATACCTCCACATATATATGTATGGAGTGGAGTTTGCAACTGAAAGGAAACTTTGTGTTCCCAACAAGCTAGGTGAATGACTGCTTTCACACACACATAACTCTCAGAATTGAGCATGTGGAGATACGTTCGTATATCTAGCACAAAGGGAACGGGTTGCAGGAGAAACTTTTACTCTGGTTTCTCAGTGTGTTTCCTGTTGCCGCTTTGAAGTTCCTGCAGTTTTCACTGTAAAACCGAGTTGGAGCTAGTACCTCCCCATATATATGTATGGAGTGGAGTTTGCAAGTGAAAAGAAACTTTGTGTTCCCTACAAGCTAGATGAAGGACGGCATTCACACACATTTATCTCTCAGAAATGAGCATGTGGAGAGACGTTCATTCATCTAGCACAAAGGGAACGGTTTGCAGGAGAAACTTTTACTCTGGTTTCTCAGTCTGTTTCCTAGTGCCGTTTTGAAGTTCCTGCAGTTTTCACTATAAAATCTAGTTGGAGCTAGCACCTCCCCATATATATGTATGGAGTGGAGTTTGCAACTGAAAAGAAACTTTGTTTTCCAAACAGGCTAGGTGAAGGACGGCTTTCACACACACTTATCTCTCAGAACTGAGCATGTGGAGAGACGTTCGTTCATCTAGCACAAAGGGAACGGTTTGCAGGAGAATCTTTTACTCTGGTTTCTCAGTCTCTTTCCTAGTGCCTGTTTGATGTTCCTGCAGTTTTCACTGTAAAACCGAGTTGGAGCTAGTACCTCCCCATATATATGTATGGAGTGGAGTTTGCAACTGAAAACAAACTTTGTGTTCCCAACATGTTAGTTGAAGGACGGCTTTCACACACACTTATCTCTCAGAACTGAGCATGTGGAGAGACGTTCGTTCATCTAGCACAAAGGGTACGGGTTGCAGGAGAAACTTTTACTCTGTTTTCTCAGTCTGTTTCCTAGTGCCGTTTTGAAGTTCCTGCAGTTTTCACTGTAAAACCGAGTTGTAGCTAGAACCACCCCATATATATGTATGGAGTGGAGTTTGCAACTGAAAAGAAACTTTGTGTTCCCAACAAGCTAGTTGAAGGACGGCATTCACACACACTTATCTCTCAGAACTGAGCATGTGGAGAGACGTTCGTTCATCTAGCACAAAGGGAACGGGTTGCAGGAGAAAATTTTACTCTTGTTCTCAGTCTGTTTCCTGTTGCCGCTTTGAAGTTCCTACAGTTTTCACTGTAAAACCGAGTTGGAGCTAGTACCACCCCATATATATGTATGGAGTGGATTTTCCAAGTGAAAAGAAACTTTGTGTTCCCAACAAGCTAGGTGAAAGTAGGCTTTCACACATACTTATCTCTCAGAACTGAGCATGTGGAGAGACGTCCGTTCATCTAGCACAAAGGGAACGGGTTGCAGGAGAAACTTTTACTCTGGTTTCTCAGTCTGTTTCCTAGTGCCGGTTTGAAGTTCCTGCAGTTTTCACTGTAAAACAGATTTGGAGCTAATACCTCCACATATATATGTATGGAGTGGAGTTTGCAACTGAAAGGAAACTTTGTGTTCCCAACAAGCTAGGTGAATGACGGCTTTCACACACACATAACTCTCAGAATTGAGCATGTGGAGAGACGTTCGTTCATCTAGGACAAAGGGAACGGGTTGCAACATAAACTTTTACACTTGTTTCTCAGTCTGTTTCCTAGTGCCGGTTTGAAGTTCCTGCAGTTTTCACTGTAAAACCGTGTTGGAGCTAGTACCTCCCCATATATATGTATGGAGTGGAGTTTGCAACTGAAAAGATACATTGTGTTCCCTACAAGATAGATGAAGGACGGCATTCACACACATTTATCTCTCAGAACTGAGCATGTGGAGAGACGTTCATTCATCTAGCACAAATGGAACGGGATGCAGGAGAAACTTTTACTCTGGTTTCTCAGTCTGTTTCCTAGTGCCGTTTTGAAGTTCCTGCAGTTTTCACTATAAAATCGAGTTGGAGCTAGCACCTCCCCATATATATGTGTTGGAGTGGAGTCTGCAACTGAAAAGAAACTTTGTGTTCCCAACAAGCTAGGTGAAGGACGGCTTTCACACACACTTATCTCTCAGAACTGAGCATGTGGAGAGACGTTCGTTCATCTAGCAAAAAGGGAACGGGTTGCAGGAGAAAATTTTACTCTGGTTTCTCAGTCTGTTTCCTGTTGCCGCTTTGAAGTTCCTGCAGTTTTCACTGTAAAATCGAGTTGGAGCTAGCACCTCCCCATATATATGTGTTGGAGTGAAGTTTGCAACTGAAAAGGAACTTTGTGTTCCCAACAAGCTAGGTGAAGGACGGCTTTCACACACACTTATCTCTCAGAACTGAGCATGTGGAGAGACGTTCGTTCATCTAGCACAAAGGGAACGGGTTGCAGGAGAAAATTTTACTCTGGTTTCTCAGTCTGTTTCCTGTTGCCGCTTTGAAGTTCCTGCAGTTTTCACTGTAAAACCGAGTTGGAGCTAGTACCACCCCATATATATGTATGGAGTGGAGTTTGCAAGTGAAAAGCAACTTGTTGTTCACAACAAGCTAGGTGAAGGACGGCTTTCAAACACACTTATCTCTCAGAACTGAGCATGTGGAGAGACTTTCGTTCATCTAGCACAAAGGGAACGTGTTACAGGAGAAACTTTTACTCTGGTTTCTCAGTCTCTTTCCTAGTGCCGGTTTGAAGTTCCTGCAGTTTTCACTGTAAAACCGATTTGGAGCTAGTACCTCCCCATATATATGTATGGAGTGGAGTTTGCAACTGAAAAGGAACTTTGTGTTCCCAACAAGCTAGGTGAAGGACGGTTTTCACACACACTTTTCTCTCAGAACTGAGCATGTGGAGAGACGTTCGTTCATCTAGCACAAAGGGTACGGGTAGCAGGAGAAACTTTTACTCTGTTTTCTCAGTCTGTTTCCTAGTGCCGGTTTGTAGTTCCTGCAGTTTTAACTGTAAAACCGAGTTGTAGCTAGAACCTCCCCATATATATGTATGGAGTGGATTTTGCAACTGAAAAGAAACTTTGTGTTCCCAACAAGCTAGGTGAAGGACGGCTTTCAAACACACTTATCTCTCAGAACTGAGCATGTGGAGAGACTTTCGTTCATCTAGCACAAAGGGAACGTGTTACAGGAGAAACTTTTACTCTGGTTTCTCAGTCTCTTTCCTAGTGCCGGTTTGAAGTTCCTGCAGTTTTCACTGTAAAACCGAGTTTGAGCTAGTACCTCCCCATATATATGTATGGAGTGGAGTTTGCAACTGAAAAGAATCTTTGTGTTCCCAACAAGCTAGGTGAAGGACGGCTTTCACACACACTTATCTCTCAGAACTGATTATGTGGAGAGACGTTCGTTCATCTAGCACAAAGGGAACGGGTTGCAGGAGAAACTTTTACTCTGGTTTCTCAGTCTGTTGCCTTGTGCCGGTTTGACGTTCCTGCAGTTTTCAGTGTAAAATCGATTTGGAGCTAGTACCTCCCCATATATATGTATGGTGTGGAGTTTGCAACTGAAAAGGAACTTTGTGTTCCCAACAAGCTAGGTGAAGGACGGCTTTCACACACACTTATCTCTCAGAACTGAGCATGTGGAGAGACGTTCGTTCATCTAGCACAAAGGGAACGTTTTGCAGGAGAATTTTTACTCTGGTTCCTCAGTCTCTTTCCTAGTGCCTGTTTGATGTTCCTGCAGTTTTCACTGTAAAACCGAGTTGTAGCTAGAACCACCCCATATATATGTATGGAGTGGAGTTTGCAACTGAAAAGAAACTTTGTGTTCCCAACAAGCTAGTTGAAGGACGGCTTTCACACACACTTATCTCTCAGAACTGAGCATGTGGAGAGACGTTCGTTCATCTAGCACAAAGGGAACGGGTTGCAGGAGAAAATTTTACTCTTGTTTCTCAGTCTGTTTCCTGTTGCCGCTTTGAAGTTCCTACAATTTTCACTGTAAAACCGAGTTGGAGCTAGTACCACCCCATATATATGTATGGAGTGGAGTTCCCAAGTGAAAAGAAACTTTGTGTTCCCAACAAGCTAGGTGAAGGACGGCTTTCAAACACACTTATCTCTCAGAACTGATCATGTGGAGAGACTTTCGTTCATCTAGCACAAATGGAAAGTGTTACAGGAGAAATTTTACTCTGGTTTCTCAGTCTGTTTCCTAGTGCCAGTTTGACGTTCCTGCAGTTTTCACTGTAAAACCGAGTTGGAACTAGCACCACCCCATATATATGTATGGAGTGGAGTTTGCAACTGGAAAGAAACTTTGTGTTCCCAACAAGCTAGGTGAAAGAAGGCTTTCACACACACTTATCTCTCAGAACTGAGCATGTGGAGAGACGTCCGTTCATCTAGCACAAAGGGAACGGGTTGCAGGAGAAACTTTTACTCTGGTTTCTCAGTCTGTTTCCTAGTGCCGGTTTGAAGTTCCTGCAGTTTTCACTGTAAAACAGATTTGGAGCTAATACCTCCACATATATATGTATGGAGTGGAGTTTGCAACTGAAAGGAAACTTTGTGTTCCCAACAAGCTAGGTGAATGACTGCTTTCACACACACATAACTCTCAGAATTGAGCATGTGGAGATACGTTCGTATATCTAGCACAAAGGGAACGGGTTGTAGGAGAAACTTTTACTCTGGTTTCTCAGTGTGTTTCCTGTTGCCGCTTTGAAGTTCCTGCAGTTTTCACTGTAAAACCGAGTTGGAGCTAGTACCTCCCCATATATATGTATGGAGTGGAGTTTGCAAGTGAAAAGAAACTTTGTGTTCCCTACAAGCTAGATGAAGGACGGCATTCACACACATTTATCTCTCAGAAATGAGCATGTGGAGAGACGTTCATTCATCTAGCACAAAGGGAACGGTTTGCAGGAGAAACTTTTACTCTGGTTTCTCAGTCTGTTTCCTAGTGCCGTTTTGAAGTTCCTGCAGTTTTCACTATAAAATCTAGTTGGAGCTAGCACCTCCCCATATATATGTATGGAGTGGAGTTTGCAACTGAAAAGAAACTTTGTTTTCCAAACAGGCTAGGTGAAGGGCGGCTTTCACACACAATTATCTCTCAGAACTGAGCATGTGGAGAGACGTTCGTTCATCTAACACAAAGGGAACGGTTTGCAGGGGAAACTTTTACTCTGGTTTCTCAGTCTTTTTCCTAGTGCCGGTTTGAAGTTCCTGCAGTTTTCACTGTAAAACCGAGTTGGAGCTAGTACCTCCCCATATAAATGTATGGAGTGGAGATTGCAACTGAAAACAAACTTTGTGTTCCCAACAAGTTAGTTGAAGTACGGCTTTCACAGACATTTATCACTCAGAACTGAGCATGTGGAGAGACGTTCGTTCATCTAGCACAAATGGAACGGGTTGCAGGAGAAACTTTTACTCTGTTTTCTCAGTCTGTTTCCTAGTTCCGGTTTGAAGTTCCTGCAGTTTTCACTGTAAAACCGAGTTGGAGCTAGTACCTCCCCATATATATGTATGGAGTGGAGTTTGCAACTGAAAAGAAACTTTGTGTTCCAAACAAGCTTGTTGAAGGACGGCTTTCACACACACTTATCTCTCAGAACTGAGCATGTGGAGAGACGTTCGTTCATCTAGCAAAAAGGGAACGGTTTGCAGGAGAAAATTTTACTCTGGTTTCTCAGTCTGTTTCCTGTTGCCGCTTTGAAGTTCCTGCAGTTTTCACTGTAAAACCGAGTTGGAGCTAGTACCACCCCATATATATGTATGGAGTGGAGTTTGCAAGTGAAAAGCAACTTTTTGTTCCCAACAAGCTAGGTGAAGGACGGCTTTCAAACACACTTATCTCTCAGAACTGAGCATGTGGAGAGACTTTCGTTCATCTAGGCCAAAGGGAACGTGTTACAGGAGAAACTTTACTCTGATTTCTCAGTCTCTTTCCTAGTGCCGGTTTGAAGTTCCTGCAGTTTTCACTGTAAAACCGAGTTGGAGCTTGTACCTCCCCATATATATGTATGGAGTGGAGTTTGCAAGTGAAAAGAAACTTTGTGTTCCCAACAAGCTAGGTGAAGGACGGCTTTCACACACACTTATCTCTCAGAACTGATCATGTGGGGAGACGTTCGTTCATCTAGCACAAAGGAAAAGGGTTGCAGGAGAAACTTTTACTCTGGTTTCTCAGTCTGTTGCCTTGTGCCGGTATGAAATCCTGCAGTTTTCAGTGTAAAACTGAGTTGGAGCTAGTACCTCCCCATATATATGTATGGAGTGGGGTTTGCAAGTGTAAAGAAACTTTGTGTTCCCAACAAGCTAGGTGAAGGACGGCTTTCAAACACACTTATCTCTCAGAACTAAGCATGTGGAGAGGCTTTCGTTCATCTAGCACAAATGGAACGTGTTACAGGAGAAACTTTTACTCTGGTTTCTCAGTCTGTTTCCTAGTGCCAGTTTGACGTTCCTGCAGTTTTCCCTGTAAAACCGAGTTGGAGCTAGAACCTCCCCATATATATGTATGGAGTGGAGTTTGCAACTGAAAACAAGCTTGGTGTTCCCAACAAGCTAGGTGAAGGACCGCTTTCACACACACTTATCTCTCAGAACTGAGCATGTGGAGAGACGTTCGTTCATCTAGCACAAAGGGAACGGGTTTCAGGAGACAATCTTACTCTGGTTTCTCAGTCTGTTTCCTGTTGCCGCTTTGAAGTTCCTGCAGTTTTCACTGTAAAACCGAGTTTGAGCTAGTACCTCCCCATATATATGTATGGAGTGGCGTTTGCAAGTGAAAAGCAACTTTTTGTTCCCAACAAGCTAGGTGAAGGACGGCTTTCACACACAATTATCTCTCAGAACTGAGCTTGTGGAGAGACGTTCGTTCATCTAGCACAAAGGGAACGCGTTGCAGGAGAAACTTTTACTCTGGTTTCTCAGTCTCTTTCCTAGTGCCGGTTTGAAGTTCCTGCAGTTTTCACTGTAAAACCGAGTTGGAGCTAGTACCTCCCCATATATATGTATGGAGTGGAGATTGCAACTGAAAAGAAACTTTGTGTTCCAAACAGGCTAGGTGAAGGGCGGCTTTCACACACACTTATCTCTCAGAACTGAGCATGTGGAGAGACGTTCGTTCATCTAGCACAAAGGGAACGGGTTGCAGGAGAAAGTTTTACTCTGGTTTCTCAGTCTGTTTCCTAGTGCCGGTTTGAAGTTCCTGCAGTTTTCACTGTAAAATCGATTTGGAGCTTGTACCTCCCCATATATATGTATGGAGTGGAGTTTGCAACTGAAAAGAAACTTTGTGTTCCCAACAAGCTAGGTGAAGACGGCATTCAAACACACTTATCTCTCAGAACTGAGCATGTGGAGAGACATTCGTTCATCTAGCACAAATGGAACGTGTTACAGGAGAAACTTTTACTCTGGTTTCTCAGTCTCTTTCCTAGTGCCGGTTTGAAGTTCCTGCAGTTTTCACTGTAAAACCGAGTTGGAGCTAGTACCTCCCCATATATATGTATGGAGTGGAGTTTGCAACTGAAAACAAACTTTGTGTTCCCAACAAGCTAGGTGAAGGACGGCTTTCACACACAATTATCTCTCAGAACTGAGCATGTGGAGAGACGTTCGTTCATCTAGCACAAAGGGAACGCGTTGCAGGAGAAACTTTTACTCTGGTTTCTCAGTCTCTTTCCTAGTGCCGGTTTGAAGTTCCTGCAGTTTTCACTGTAAAACCGATTTGGAGCTTGTACCTCCCCATATATATGTATGGAGTGGAGATTGCAACTGAAAAGAAACTTTGTGTTCCAAACAGGCTAGGTGAAGTACGGCTTTCACACTCACTTATCTCTCAGAACTGAGCACGTGGAGAGACGTTCGTTCATCTAGCACAAAGGGAACGGGTTGCAGGAGAAACTTTTACTCTGGTTTCTCAGTGTGTTTCCTGTTGCCGCTTTGAAGTTCCTGCAGTTTTCACTGCAAAACAGAGTTGGAGTTAGTACCTCCCCATATATATGTATGGAGTGGAGTTTGCAACTGAAAAGAAACTTTGTGTTCCCTACAAGCTAGATGAAGGACGGCATTCACACACATTAATCTCTCAGAATTGAGCATGTGGAGAGACTTTCGTTCATCTAGCACAAAGGGAACGGGTTGCAGGAGAATCTTTTACTCTGGTTTCTCAGCCTGTTTCCTGTTGCCGCTTTGAAGTTCCTGCAGTTTTCACTGTAAAACCGAGTTGGAGCTAGTACCTCACCATATATATGTATGGAGTGGAGTTTGCAAGTGAAAAGAAACTTTGTGTTCCCAACAAGCTAGCTGAAGGACGGCTTTCAAACACACTTATCTCTCAGAACTGAGCATGTGGAGAGACGTTCGTTCATCTAGCACAAAGGGAACGGTTAGCAGGAGAATTTTTTACTCTGTTTTCTCAGTCTGTTTCCTAGTGCCGGTTTGAATTTCCTGCAGTTTTCACTGTAAAACCGAGTTGTAGCTAGAACCTCCACATATATATGTATGGAGTGGAGTTTGCAACTGAAAAGAAACTTTGTGTTCCCAACAAGCTAGTTGAAGGACGGCTTTCACACACACTTATCTCTCAGAACTGAGCATGTGGAGAGACGTTCGTTCATCTAGCACAAAGGGAACGGGTTGCAGGAGAAAATTTTACTCTTGTTTCTCAGTCTGTTTCCTGTTGCCGCTTTGAAGTTCCTGCAGTTTTCACTGTAAAACCGAGTTGGAGCTAGTACCACCCCATATATATGTATGGAGTGGAGTTTGCAAGTGTAAAGAAACTTTGTGTTCCCAACAAGCTAGGTGAAGGACGGCTTTCAAACACACTTATCTCTCAGAACTAAGCATGTGGAGAGACTTTTGTTCATCTAGCACAAAGGGAACGTGTTACAGGAGAAACTTTTACTCTGGTTTCTCAGTCTGTTTCCTAGTGCCAGTTTGACGTTCCTGCAGTTTTCCCTGTAAAACCGAGTTGGAGCTAGAACCTCCCCATATATATGTATGGAGTGGAGTTTGCAAATGAAAAGAAGCTTTGTGTTCCCAACAAGCTAGGTGAAGGACCGCTTTCACACACACTTATCTCTCAGAACTGAGCATGTGGAGAGACTTTCGTTCATCTAGCACAAAGGGAACGGGTTGCAGGAGAAAATCTTACTCTGGTTTCTCAGTCTGTTTCCTGTTGCCGCTTTGAAGTTCCTGCATTTTTCATTGTAAAACCGAGTTGGAGCTGGTACCACCCCATATATATGTATGGAGTGGAGTTTGCAAGTGAAAAGAAACTTTTTGTTCCCAACAAGCTAGGTGAAGACGGCATTCAAACACACTTATCTCTCAGAACTGAGCATGTGGAGAGACATTCGTTCATCTAGCACAAATGGAACGTGTTACAGGAGAAACTTTTACTCTGGTTTCTCAGTCTCTTTCCTAGTGCCGGTTTGAAGTTCCTGCAGTTTTCACTGTAAACCCGAGTTGGAGCTAGTACCTCCCCATATATATGTATGGAGTGGAGTTTGCAACTGAAAACAAACTTTGTGTTCCCAACAAGCTAGGTGAAGGACGGCTTTCACACACAATTATCTCTCAGAACTGAGCATGTGGAGAGACGTTCGTTCATCTAGCACAAAGGGAACGCGTTGCAGGAGAAACTTTTACTCTGGTTTCTCAGTCTCTTTCCTAGTGCCGGTTTGAAGTTCCTGCAGTTTTCACTGTAAAACCGAGTTGGAGCTAGTACCTCCCCATATATATGTATGGAGTGGAGATTGCAACTGAAAAGAAACTTTGTGTTCCAAACAGGCTAGGTGAAGGGCGGCTTTCACACACACTTATCTCTCAGAATTGAGCATGTGGAGAGACGTTCGTTCATCTAGCACAAAGGGAACGGGTTGCAGGAGAAAGTTTTACTCTGGTTTCTCAGTCTGTTTCCTAGTGCCGGTTTGAAGTTCCTGCAGTTTTCACTGTAAAAGCGATTTGGAGCTAGTACCTCCCCATATATATGTATGGAGTGGAGTTTGCAACTGAAAAGAAACTTTGTGTTCCCAACAAGCTAGGTGAAGGACGGCTTTCACACACACATAACTCTCAGAATTGAGCATGTGGAGAGACGTTCGTTCATCTAGGACAAAGGGAACGGGTTGCAACATAAACTTTTACACTTGTTTCTCAGTCTGTTTCCTAGTGCCGGTTTGAAGTTCCTGCAGTTTTCACTGTAAAACCGAGTTGGAGCTAGTACCTCCCCATATATATGTATGGAGTGGAGTTTGCAAGTGAAAAGAAACTTTGTGTTCCCAACAAGCTAGGTGAAGTACGGCTTTCACACTCACTTATCTCTCAGAACTGAGCATGTGGAGAGACGTTCGTTCATCTAGCACAAAGGGAACGGGTTGCAGGAGAAACTTTTACTCTGGTTTCTCAGTGTGTTTCCTGTTGCCGCTTTGAAGTTCCTGCAGTTTTCACTGCAAAACAGAGTTGGAGTTAGTACCTCCCCATATATATGTATGGAGTGGAGTTTGCAACTGAAAAGAAACTTTGTGTTCCCTACAAGCTAGATGAAGGACGGCATTCACACACATTAATCTCTCAGAACTGAGCATGTGGAGAGACGTTCGTTCATCTAGCACAAAGGGAACGGGTTGCAGGAGAATATTTTACTCTGGTTTCTCAGCCTGTTTCCTGTTGCCGCTTTGAAGTTCCTGCAGTTTTCACTGTAAAACCGAGTTGGAGCTAGTACCTCACCATATATATGTATGGAGTGGAGATTGCAAGTGAAAAGAAACTTTGTGTTCCCAACAAGCTAGCTGAAGGACGGATTTCAAACACACTTATCTCTCAGAACTGAGCATGTGGAGAGACTTTCGTTCATCTAGCAAAAAGGAACGTGTTACAGGAGAAACTTTTACTCTGGTTTCTCAGTCTCTTTCCTAGTGCTGGTTTGAATTTCCTGCAGTTTTCACTGTAAAACCGAGTTGGAGCTAGTACCTCCCCATATATATGTATGCAGTGGAGTTTGCAACTGAAAAGAAACTTTGTGTTCCCAACAAGCTAGGTGAAGGATGGCTTTCACACACACTTATCACTCAGAACTGATCATGTGGAGAGACGATCGTTCATCTAGCACAAAGGGAACGTGTCGCAGGAGAAACTTTTACTCTGGTTTCTCAGTCTGTTGCCAAGTGCCGGTTTGAATTTACTGCAGTTTTCACTGTAAAATCGAGTTGGTTCTTGTACCTCCCATATATATGTATGGATTGGAGTTTGCAACTGAAAAGGAACGTTGTGTTCCCAACAAGCTAGGTGAAGGACGGCTTTCACACACACTTTTCTATCAGAACTGAGCATGTGGAGAGACGTTCGTTCATCTAGCACAATTGGAACGGTTTGCAGGAGAAACATTTACTCTGGTTTCTCAGTCTGTTTCCTAGTGCCGGTTTGAAGTTCCTGCAGTTTTCACTGTAGAACCGAGTTGGAGCCAGTACCTCCCCTTATATATGTATGGAGTGGGTTTTGCAATTGAAAATAAACTATGTGTTCCTAACAAGCTAGGTGAAAGAAGGCTTTCACACACACTTATCTCTCAGAACTGAGCATGTGGAGAGACGTTCGTTCATCTAGCACAAAGGGAACGGTTTGCAGGAGAAACTTTTACTCTGGTTTCTCAGTCTGTTTCCTAGTGCCGGTTTGAAGTTCCTGCAGTTTTCAGTGTAAAACCGAATTGGAGCTTGTACCTCCCCATATATATGTATGGAGTGGAGTTTGCAACTGAAAGGAAACTTTGTGTTCCCAACAAGCTAGGTGAATGACTGCTTTCACACACACATAACTCTCAGAATTGAGCATGTGGAGAGACGTTCGTTCATCTAGAACAAAGGGAACGGGTCGCAACAGAAACTTTTGCTCTTGTTTCTCAGTCTGTTTCCTAGTGCCGGTTTGAAGTTCCTGCAGTTTTCACTGTAAAACCGAGTTGGAGCTAGTACCTCCCCATATATATGTATGGATTGGAGTTTGCATGTGAAAAGAAACTTTGTGTTCCCAACAAGCTAGGTGAAGGACGGCTTTCACACACACTTATCTCTCAGAACTGAGCATGTGGAGAGACGTTCGTTTATCTAGCACAAAGGGAACGGGTTGCAGGAGAAACTTTTACTCTGGTTTCTCAGTGTGTTTCCTGTTGCCGCTTTGAAATTCCTGCAGTTTTCACTGTAAAACCGAGTTGGAGCTAGTACCTCCCCATATATATGTATGGATTGGAGTTTGCAAGTGAAAAGAAACTTTGTGTTCCCAACAAGCTAGGTGAAGTACGGCTTTAACACACACATATCTCTCAGAACTGATCATGTGGAAAGACGTTCGTTCATCTAGCACAAAGGGAACGCGTTACGGTAGAAACTTTTACTCTGGTTTCTCAGTCTCTTTCCTAGTGCCGGTTTGAAGTTCCTGCAGTTTTCACTGTAAAACCGAGTTGGAGCTAGAAAATCCCCATATATATGTATGGAGTGGAGATTTCAACTGAAAAAAAACTTTGTGTTCCAAACAGGCTAGGTGAAGGGCGGCTTTCACACACACTTATCTCTCAGAAATGAGCATGTGGAGAGACGTTCGTTCAACTAGCACAAAGGGAACGGGTTGCAGGAGAAACTTTTACTCTGGTTTCTCAGTCTGTTTCCTAGTGCCGGTTTGAAGTTCCTGCAGTTTTCACTGTAAAACCGATTTGGAGCTAGTACCTCCCCATATATATGTATGGAGTGGAGTTTGCAACTGAAAAGAAACTTTGTGTTCCCAACAAGCTAGGTGAATGACGGCTTTCACACACACATAACTCTCCGAATTGAGCATGTGGAGAGACGTTCGTTCATCTAGGACCAAGGGAACGGGTTGCAACATAAACTTTTACACTTGTTTCTCAGTCTGTTTCCTAGTGCCGGTTTGAAGTTCCTGCAGTTTTCACTGTAAAACCGTGTTGGAGTTAGTACCTCCCCATATATATGTAAGGAGTGGAGTTTGCAAGTGAAAAGAAACTTTGTGTTCCCAACAAGCTAGGTGAAGAATGGCTTTCACACACACTTATCTCTCAGAACTGAGCATGTGGAGAGACGTTCGTTCATCTAGAACAAAGGGAACGGGATGCAGGAGAAACTTTTACTCTGGTTTCTCAGTGTGTTTCCTGTTGCCGCTTTGAAGTTCCTGCAGTTTTCACTGTAAAACCGAGTTGGAGCTTGTACCTCCCCATATATATGTATGGAGTGGAGTTTGCAAGTGAAAAGAAACTTTGTGTTCCCAACAAGCTAGGTGAAGTACGGCTTTCACACTCACTTATCTCTCAGAACTGAGCATGTGGGGAGACTTTCGTTCATCTAGCACAAAGGGAACGGGTTGCAGGAGAAACTTTTACTCTGGTTTCTCAGTGTGTTTCCTGTTGCCGGTTTGAAGTTCCTGCAGTTTTCACTGTAAAACCGAGTTGGATTTAGTACCTCCCCATATATATGTATGGAGTGGAGTTTGCAACTGAAAAGAAACTTTGTGTTCAAAACAAGCTAGGTGAAGGACGGCTTTCACACACATTTATCTCTCAGAACTGAGCATGTGGAGAGACGTTCATTCATCTAGCACAAAGGGAACGGGTTGCAGGAGAAACTTTTACTCTGTTTTCTCAGTCTGTTTCCTAGTGCCGTTTTGAAGTTCCTGCAGTTTTCACTATAAAATCGAGTTGGAGCTAGCACCTCCCCATATATATGTGTTGGATTGGAGTTTGCAACTGAAAAGAAACTTTGTGTTCCCAACAAGCTAGGTGAAGGACGGCTTTCACACACACTTATCTCTCAGAACTGAGCTTGTGGAGAGACGTTCGTTCATCTAGCAAAAAGGGAACGGGTTGCAGGAGAAACTTTTACTATGGTTTCTCAGTCTGTTTCCTGTTGCCGCTTTGAAGTTCCTGCAGTTTTCACTGTAAAATCGAGTTGGAGCTAGCACCTCCCCATATATATGTGTTGGAGTGGAGTTTGCAACTGAAAAGAAACTTTGTGTTCCCAACAAGCTAGGTGAAGTACGGCTTTCACACACACTTATCTCTCAGAACTGAGCATGTGGAGAGACGTTCGTTCATCTAGCACAAAGGGAACGGGTTGCAGGAGAAAATTTTACTCTGGTTTCTCAGTCTGTTTCCTGTTGCCGCTTTGAAGTTCCTGCAGTTTTCACTGTAAAACCGAGTTGGAGCTAGTACCACCCCATATATATGTATGGAGTGGAGTTTGCAAGTGAAAAGCAAATTGTTGTTCACAACAAGCTAGGTGAAGGACGGCTTTCAAACACACTTATCTCTCACAACTGAGCATGTGGAGAGACTTTCGTTCATCTAGCAAAAAGGGAACGTGTTACAGGAGAAAATTTTACTCTGGTTTCTCAGTCTCTTTCCTAGTGCCGGTTTGAAGTTCCTGCAGTTTTCACTGTAAAACCGAGTTGGAGCTAGTACCTCCCCATATATATGTATGGAGTGGAGTTTGCAACTGAAAAGAAACTTTGTGTTCCCAACAAGCTAGGTGAAGGACGGCTTTCACACACACTTTTCTCTCAGAACTGATCATGTGGGGAGACGTTCGTTCATCTAGCACAAAGGGAACGGGTTGCAGGAAAAACTTTTACTCTGGTTTCTCAGTCTGTTGCCTTGTGCCGGTTTGAAATCCTGCAGTTTTCAGTGTAAAATTGAGTTGGAGCTAGTACCTCCCCATATATATGTACGGAGTGGAGTTTGCAACTGAAAAGGAACTTTGTGTTCCCAACAAGCTAGGTGAAGGACGGTTTTCACACACACTTATCTCTCAGAACTGAGCATGTGGAGAGACGTTCGTTCATCTAGCACAGAGGGTACGGGTTGCAGGAGAAACTTTTACTCTGTTTTCTCAGTCTGTTTCCTAGTGCCGGTTTGAAGTTCCTGCAGTTTTAACTGTAAAACCTAGTTGTAGCTAGAACCTCCCCATATATATGTATGGAGTGGAGTTTGCAACTGAAAAGAAACTTTGTGTTCCCAACAAGCTAGTTGAAGGACGGGTTTCACACACACTTATCTCTCAGAACTGAGCATGTGGAGAGACGTTCGTTCATCTAGCACAAAGGGAACGGGTTGCAGGAGAAAATTTTACTCTTGTTTCTCAGTCTGTTTCCTGTTGCCGCTTTGAAGTTCCTGCAGTTTTCACTGTAAAACCGTGTTGGAGCTAGTACCACCCCATATATATGTATGGAGCGGAGTTTGCAAGTGAAAAGAAACTTTGTGTTCCCAACAAGCTAGGTGAAGGACGGCTTTCAAACACACTTATCTCTCAGAACTGAGCATGTGGAGAGACTTTCGTTCATCTAGCACAAATGGAACGTGTTACAGGAGAAACTTTTACTCTGGTTTCTCAGTCTGTTTCCTAGTGCCAGTTTGACGTTCCTGCAGTTTTCACTGTAAAACCGAGTTGGAGCTAGTACCTCCCCATATATATGTATGGAGTGGAGTTTGCAACTGGAAAGAAACTTTGTGTTCCCAACAAGCTAGGTGAAGGACGGCTTTCACACACACTTATCTCTCAGAACTGATCATGTGAAGAGACGTTCGTTCATCTAGCACAAAGGGAACGGTTTGCAGGAGAAACTTTTACTCTGGTTTCTCAGTCTGTTGCCTTGTGCCTGTTTGAAGTTCCTGCATTTTTCAGTGTAAAATCGAGTTGGAGCTAGTACCTCCCCATATATATGTAAGGAGTGGAGTTTGCAACTGAAAAGGAACTTTGTGTTCCCAACAAGCTGGGTGAAGGACGGCTTTCACACACACTTATCTCTCAGAACTGAGCATGTGGAGAGACGTTCGTTCATCTAGCACAAAGGGAACGGGTTGCAGGAGAAAATTTTACTCTGGTTTCTCAGTCTGTTTCCAGTTGCCGCTTTGAAGTTCCTGCAGTTTTCACTGTAAAACCGAGTTGGAGCTAGTACCACCCCTTATAAATGTATGGAGTGGAGTTTGCAAGTGAAAAGAAATTTTTGTTCCCAACAAGCTAGGTGAAGGACGGCTTTCAAACACACTTATCTCTCAGAACTGAGCATGTGGAGAGACTTTCGTTCATCTAGCACAAAGGGAACGTGTTACAGGAGAAACTTTTACTCTGGTTTCTCAGTCTCTTTCCTAGTGCCGGTTTGAAGTTCCTGCAGTTTTCACTGTAAAACCGAGTTTGAGCTAGTACCTCCCCATATATATGTATGGAGTGGAGTTTGCAACTGAAAAGAATCTTTGTGTTCCCAACAAGCTAGGTGAAGGACGGCATTCACACACACTTATCTCTCAGAACTGATCATGTGGAGAGACGTTCGTTCATCTAGCACAAAGGGAACGGTTTGCAGGAGATTCTTTTACTCTGGTTTCTCAGTCTCTTTCCTAGTGCCTGTTTGATGTTCCTGCAGTTTTCACTGTAAAACCGAGTTGGAGCTAGTACCTCCCCATATATATGTATGGAGTGGAGTTTGCAACTGAAAACAAACTTTGTGTTCCCAACAAGTTAGTTGAAGGACGGCTTTCACACACACTTATCTCTCAGAACTGAGCATGTGGAGAGACGTTCGTTCATCTAGCACAAAGGGTACGGGTTGCAGGAGAAACTTTTACTCTGTTTTCTCAGTCTGTTTCCTAGTGCCGTTTTGAAGTTCCTGCAGTTTTCACTGTAAAACCGAGTTGTAGCTAGAACCACCCCATATATATGTATGGAGTGGAGTTTGCAACTGAAAAGAAACTTTGTGTTCCCAACAAGCTAGTTGAAGGACGGCTTTCACACACACTTATCTCTCAGAACTGAGCATGTGGAGAGACGTTCGTTCATCTAGCACAAAGGGAACGGGTTGCAGGAGAAAATTTTACTCTTGTTTCTCAGTATGTTTCCTGTTGCCGCTTTGAAGTTCCTACAGTTTTCACTGTAAAACCGAGTTGGAGCTAGTACCACCCCATATATATGTATGGAGTGGAGTTTGCAAGTGAAAAGAAACTTTGTGTTCCCAACAATCTAGGTGAAGGACGGCTTTCAAACACACTTATCTCTCAGAACTGAGCATGTGGAGAGACTTTCGTTCATCTAGCACAAATGGAAAGTGTTACAGGAGAAATTTTACTCTGGTTTCTCAGTCTGTTTCCTACTGCCGGTTTGAAGTTCCTGCAGTTTTCACTGTAGAACCGAGTTGGAGCCAGTACCTCCCCTTATATATGTATGGAGTGGAGTTTGCAAGTGAAAATAAACTATGTGTTCCCAACAAGCTAGGTGAAAGAAGGCTTTCACACACACTTATCTCTCAGAACTGAGCATGTGGAGAGACGTCCGTTCATCTAGCACAAAGGGAACGGGTTGCAGGAGAAACTTTTACTCTGGTTTCTCAGTCTGTTTCCTAGTGCCGGTTTGAATTTCCTGCAGTTTTCACTGTAAAACAGATTTGGAGCTAGTACCTCCACATATATATGTATGGAGTGGAGTTTGCAACTGAAAGGAAACTTTGTGTTCCCAACAAGCTAGGTGAATGACTGCTTCACACACACATAACTCTCAGAATTGAGCATGTGGAGAGACGTTCGTTTATCTAGCACAAATGGAACGGGTTGCAGGAGAATCTTTTACTCTGGTTTCTCAGTGTGTTTCCTGTTGCCGCTTTGAAGTTCCTGCAGTTTTCACTGTAAAACCGATTTGGAGCTAGTACCTCCCCATATATATGTATGGAGTGGAGATTGCAACTGAAAACAAACTTTGTGTTCCCAACAAGTTAGTTGAAGTACGGCTTTCACACACATTTATCTCTCAGAACTGAGCATGTGGAGAGACGTTCGTTCATCTAGCACAAAGGGAACGTGTTACAGGAGAAACTTTACTCTGATTTCTCAGTCTCTTTCCTAGTGCCGGTTTGAAGTTCCTGCAGTTTTCACTGTAAAACCGAGTTGGAGCTTGTACCTCCCCATATATATGTATGGAGTGGAGTTTGCAACTGGAAAGAAACTTTGTGTTCCCAACAAGCTAGGTGAAGGACGGCTTTCACACACACCTATCTCTCAGAACTGATCATGTGGGGAGACGTTCGTTCATCTAGCACAAATGGAACGGGTTGCAGGAGAATTTTTTACTCTGTTTTCTCAGTCTCTTTCCTAGTGCCGGTTTGAAGTTCCTGCAGTTTTCACTGTAAAACCGAGTTGGAGCTTGTACCTCCCCATATATATGTATGGAGTGGAGTTTGCAACTGGAAAGAAACTTTGTGTTCCCAACAAGCTAGGTGAAGGACGGCTTTCACACACACCTATCTCTCAGAACTGATCATGTGGGGAGACGTTCGTTCATCTAGCACAAATGGAACGGGTTGCAGGAGAATTTTTTACTCTGTTTTCTCAGTCTGTTTCCTAGTGCCGGTTTGAATTTCCTGCAGTTTTCACTGTAAAACCGAGTTGTAGCTAGAACCTCCACATATATATGTATGGAGTGGAGTTTGCAACTGAAAAGAAACTTTGTGTTCCCAACAAGCTAGTTGAAGGACGGCTTTCACACACACTTATCTCTCAGAACTGAGCATGTGGAGAGACGTTCGTTCATCTAGCACAAAGGGAACGGGTTGCAGGAGAAAATTTTACACTTGTTTCTCAGTCTGTTTCCTGTTGCCGCTTTGAAGTTCCTGCAGTTTTCACTGTAAAACCGAGTTGGAGCTAGTACCACCCCATATATATGTATGGAGTGGAGTTTGCAAGTGTAAAGAAACTTTGTGTTCCCAACAAGCTAGGTGAAGGACGGCTTTCAAACACACTTATCTCTCAGAACTAAGCATGTGGAGAGGCTTTCGTTCATCTAGCACAAATGGAACGTGTTACAGGAGAAACTTTTATTCTGGTTTCTCAGTCTGTTTCCTAGTGCCAGTTTGACGTTCCTGCAGTTTTCCCTGTAAAACCGAGTTGGAGCTAGAACCTCCCCATATATATGTATGGAGTGGAGTTTGCAACTGAAAACAAGCTTTGTGTTCCCAACAAGCTAGGTGAAGGACCGCTTTCACACACACTTATCTCTCAGAACTGAGCATGTGGAGAGATGTTCGTTCATCTAGCACAAAGGGAACGGGTTGCAGGAGAAAATCTTACTCTGGTTTCTCAGTCTGTTTCCTGTTGCCGCTTTGAAGTTCCTGCAGTTTTCACTGTAAAACCGAGTTGGAGCTAGTACCACCCCATATATATGTATGGAGTGGAGTTTGCAAGTGAAAAGAAACTTTTTGTTCCCAACAAGCAAGGTGAAGGACGGCTTTCAAACACACTTATCTCTCAGAACTGAGCATGTGGAGAGACGTTCGTTCATCTAGCACAAAAGGAACGGTTAGCAGGAGAATTTTTTACTCTGTTTTCTCAGTCTGTTTCCTAGTGCCGGTTTGAATTTCCTGCAGTTTTCACTGTAAAACCGTGTTGTAGCTAGAACCTCCACATATATATGTATGGAGTGGAGTTTGCAAATGAAAAGAAACTTTGTGTTCCCAACAAGCTAGTTGAAGGACGGCTTTCACACACACTTATCTCTCAGAACTGAGCATGTGGAGAGACGTTCGTTCATCTAGCACAAAGGGAACGGGTTGCAGGAGAAAATCTTACTCTGGTTTCTCAGTCTGTTTCCTGTTGCCGCTTTGAAGTTCCTGCAGTTTTCACTGTAAAACCGAGTTGGAGCTGGTACCACCCCATATATATGTATGGAGTGGAGTTTGCAAGTGAAAAGAAACTTTTTGTTCCCAACAAGCTAGGTGAAGACGGCATTCAAACACACTTATCTCTCAGAACTGAGCATGTGGAGAGACTTTCGTTCATCTAGCACAAATGGAACGGGTTGCAGGAGAAACTTTTACTCTGGTTTCTCAGACTGTTGCCTTGTGCCGGTTTGAAATCCTGCAGTTTTCAGTGTAAAACGGAGTTGGAGCTAGTACCTCCCCATATATATGTATGGAGTGGAGTTTGCAACTGAAAAGGAACTTTGTGTTACCAACAAGCTAGGTGAAGGACGGCTTTCACACACACTTATCTCTCAGAACTGAGCATGTGGAGAGACGTTCGTTCATCTAGCACAAAGGGAACGGTTTGCAGGAGAATTTTTTACTCTGTTTTCTCAGTCTGTTTCCTGTTGCCGCTTTGAATTTCCTGCAGTTTTCACTGTAAAACCGAGTTGGAGCTAGTACCACCCCATATATATGTATGGAGTGGAGTTTGCAAGTGTAAAGAAACTTTGTGTTCCCAACAAGCTAGGTGAAGGACGGCTTTCAAACACACTTATCTCTCAGAACTAAGCATGTGGAGAGGCTTTCGTTCATCTAGCACAAATGGAACGTGTTACAGGAGAAACTTTTATTCTGGGTTCTCAGTCTGTTTCCTAGTGCCAGTTTGACGTTCCTGCAGTTTTCCCTGTAAAACCGAGTTGGAGCTAGAACCTCCCCATATATATGTATGGAGTGGAGTTTGCAACTGAAAACAAGCTTTGTGTTCCCAACAAGCTAGGTGAAGGACCGCTTTCACACACACTTATCTCTCAGAACTGAGCATGTGGAGAGATGTTCGTTCATCTAGCACAAAGGAAACGGGTTGCAGGAGAAAATCTTACTCTGGTTTCTCAGTCTGTTTCCTGTTGCCGCTTTGAAGTTCCTGCAGTTTTCACTGTAAAACCGAGTTGGAGCTAGTACCACCCCATATATATGTATGGAGTGGAGTTTGCAAGTGAAAAGCAACTTTTTGTTCCCAACAAGCTAGGTGAAGGACGGCTTTCAAACACACTTATCTCTCAGAACTGAGCATGTGGAGAGACGTTCGTTCATCTAGCACAAAAGGAACGGTTAGCAGGAGAATTTTTTACTCTGTTTTCTCAGTCTGTTTCCTAGTGCCGGTTTGAATTTCCTGCAGTTTTCACTGTAAAACCGAGTTGTAGCTAGAACCTCCACATATATATGTATGGAGTGGAGTTTGCAAATGAAAAGAAACTTTGTGTTCCCAACAAGCTAGTTGAAGGACGGCTTTCACACACACTTATCTCTCAGAACTGAGCATGTGGAGAGACGTTCGTTCATCTAGCACAAAGGGAACGGGTTGCAGGAGAAAATCTTACTCTTGTTTCTCAGTCTGTTTCCTGTTGCCGCTTTGAAGTTCCTGCAGTTTTCACTGTAAAACCGAGTTGGAGCTGGTACCACCCCATATATATGTATGGAGTGGAGTTTGCAAGTGAAAAGAAACTTTTTGTTCCCAACAAGCTAGGTGAAGACGGCATTCAAACACACTTATCTCTCAGAACTGAGCATGTGGAGAGACTTTCGTTCATCTAGCACAAATGGAACGTGTTACAGGAGAAACTTTTACTCTGGTTTCTCAGTCTCTTTCCTAGTGCCGGTTTGAAGTTCCTGCAGTTTTCACTGTAAAACCGAGTTGGAGCTAGTACCTCCCCATATATATGTATGGAGTGGAGTTTGCAACTGAAAACAAACTTTGTGTTCCCAACAAGCTAGGTGAAGGAGGGCTTTCACACACAATTATCTCTCAGAACTGAGCATGTGGAGAGACGTTCGTTCATCTAGCACAAAGGGAACGCGTTGCAGGAGAAACTTTTACTCTGGTTTCTCAGTCTCTTTCCTAGTGCCGGTTTGAAGTTCCTGCAGTTTTCACTGTAAAACCGAGTTGGAGCTAGTACCTCCCCATATATATGTATGGAGTGGAGATTGCAACTGAAAAGAAACTTTGTGTTCCAAACAGGCTAGGTGAAGGGCGGCTTTCACACACACATATCTCTCAGAACTGAGCATGTGGAGAGACGTTCGTTCATCTAGCACAAAGGGAACGGGTTGCAGGAGAAAGTTTTACTCTGGTTTCTCAGTCTGTTTACTAGTGCCGGTTTGAAGTTCCTGCAGTTTTCACAGTAAAACCGATTTGGAGCTAGTACATCCCCATATATATGTATGGAGTGGAGTTTGCAACTGAAAAGAACTTTGTGTTCCCAACAAGCAAGGTGAATGACGGCTTTCACACACACATAACTCTCAGAATTGAGCTTGTGGAGAGACGTTCGTTCATCTAGGACAAAGGGAACGGGTTGCAACATAAACTTTTACACTTGTTTCTCAGTCTGTTTCCTAGTGCCGGTTTGAAGTTCCTGCAGTTTTCACTGTAAAACCGAGTTGGAGCTAGTACCTCCCCATATATATGTATGGAGTGGAGTTTGCAAGTGAAAAGAAACTTTGTGTTCCCAACAAGCTAGGTGAAGTACGGCTTTCAAACTCACTTATCTCTCAGAACTGAGCATGTGGAGAGACGTTCGTTCATCTAGCACAAAGGAACGGGTTGCAGGAGAAACTTTTACTCTGGTTTCTCAGTGTGTTTCCTGTTGCCGCTTTTAAGTTCCTGCAGTTTTCACTGCAAAACCGAGTTGGAGTTAGTACCTCCCCATATATATGTATGGAGTGGAGTTTGCAACTGAAAAGAAACTTTGTGTTCCCTACAAGCTAGATGAAGGACGGCATTCACACACATTTATCTCTCAGAACTGAGCATGTGGAGAGACGTTCATTCATCTAGCACAAAGGGAACGGGTTGCAGGAGAAACTTTTACTCTGGTTTCTCAGTCTGTTTCCTAGTGCCGTTTTGAAGTTCCTGCAGTTTTCACTATAAAATCTAGTTGGAGCTAGCACCTCCCCATATATATGTATGGAGTGGAGTTTGCAACTGAAAAGAAATTTTGTGTTCCAAACAGGCTAGGTGAAGGGCGGCTTTTACACACACTTATCTCTCAGAACTGAGCATGTGGAGAGACGTTCGTTCATCTAGCACAAAGGGAACGGTTTGCAGGGGAAACTTTTACTCTGGTTTCTCAGTATTTTTCCTAGTGCCGGTTTGAATTTCCTGCAGTTTTCACTGTAAAACCGAGTTGGAGCTAGTACCTCCCCATATATATGTATGGAGTGGAGATTGCAACTGAAAACAAATTTTGTGTTCCCAACAAGTTAGTTGAAGTACGGCTTTAACACACATAACCTCTCAGAACTGAGCATGTGGAGAGACGTTCGTTCATCTAGCACAAATGGAACGGGTTGCAGGAGAAACTTTTACTCTGTTTTCTCAGTCTGTTTCGTAGTGCCGGTTTGAAGTTCCTGCAGTTTTCACTGTAAAACCGAGTTGGATCTAGAACCTCCCCATATATATGTATGGAGTGGAGTTTGCAACTGAAAAGAAACTATGTGTTCCCAACAAACTAGGTGAAGGACGGCTTTCACACACAATTATCTCTGAGAACTGAGCATGTGGAGAGACGTTCGTTCATCTAGCACAAAGGGAATGGGTTGCAGGAGAAACTATTACTCTGGTTTCTCAGTCTGTTTCCTGTTGCCGCTTTGAAGTTCCTGCAGTTTTCACTGTAAAACCGAGTTGGAGCTAGTACCACCCCATATATATGTATGGAGTGGAGTTTGCAAGTGAAAAGAAACTTTGTGTTCCCAACAAGCTAGGTGAAGGACGGCTTTCAAACACACTTATCTCTCAGAACTGAGCATGTGGAGAGACGTTCGTTCATCTAGCACAAAGGGAACGTGTTACAGGAGAAACTTTTACTCTGGTTTCTCAGTCTCTTTCCTAGTGCCGGTTTGAAGTTCCTGCAGTTTTCACTGTAAAACAGAGTTGGAGCTAGTACCCCCATATATATGTATGGAGTGGAGTTTGCAACTGAATAGAAACTTTGTGTTCCCAACAAGCTAGGTGAAGGACGGCTTTCACACACACTTATCTCTCAGAAATGATCATATGGGGAGACGTTCGTTCATCTAGCACAAAGGGAACGGGTTGCAGGAGAAACTTTTACTCTGGTTTCTCAGTCTGTTGCCTTGTGCCGGTTTGAATTCCTGCAGTTTTCAGTGTAAAATTGAGTTGGAGCTAGTACCTCCCCATATATATGTATGGAGTGGAGTTTGCAACTGAAAAGGAACTTTGTGTTCCCAACAAGCTAGGTGAAGGACGGCTTTCACACACACTTATCTCTCAGAACTGAGCATGTGGAGAGACGTTCGTTCATCTAGCACAAAGGGAACGGTTTGCAGGAGAAAATTTTACTCTGTTTTCTCAGTCTGTTTCCTAGTGCCGGTTTGAAGTTCCTGCAGTTTTCACTGTAAAATCGAGTTGTAGCTAGAACCTCCCCATATATATGTATGGAGAGGAGTTTGCAACTGAAAAGAAACTTTGTGTTCCCAACAAGCTATTTGAAGGACGGCTTTCACACACATTTATCTCTCAGACCTGAGCATGTGGAGAGACGTTCATTCAACTAGCACAAAGGGAACGGGTTGCAGGAGAAACTTTTACTCTGGTCTCTCAGTCTGTTTCCTAGTGCCGTTTTGAAGTTCCTGCAGTTTTCACTATAAAATCTAGTTGGAGCTAGCACCTCACCATATATATGTATGGAGTGGAGTTTGCAACTGAAAAGAAACTTTGTGTTCCAAACAGGCTAGGTGAAGGGCGGCTTTCACACACACTTATATCTCAGAACTGAGCATGTGGAGAGACGTTCGTTCATCTAGCACAAAGGGAACGGTTTGCAGGGGAAACTTTTACTCTGGTTTCTCAGTCTTTTTCCTAGTGCCGGTTTGAAGTTCCTGCAGTTTTCACTGTAAAACCGAGTTGGAGCTAGTACCTCCCCATATATATGTATGGAGTGGAGATTGCAACTGAAAATAAACTTTGTGTTCCCAACAAGTTAGTTGAAGTACGGCTTTAACACACATTTATCTCTCAGAACTGAGCATGTGGAGAGACGTTCGTTCATCTAGCACAAATGGAAGGGGTTGCAGGAGAAACTTTTACTCTGTTTTCTCAGTCTGTTTCGTAGTGCCGGTTTGAAGTTCCTGCAGTTTTCACTGTAAAACCGAGTTGGATCTAGAACCTCCCCATATATATGTATGGAGTGGAGTTTGCAACTGAAAAGAAACTTTGTGTTCCCAACAAGATAGGTGAAGGACGGCTTTCACACACATTTATCTCTCAGAACTGAGCATGTGGAGAGACGTTCGTTCATCTAGCACAAAGGGAACGGGTTGCAGGAGAAACTTTTACTCTGGTTTCTCAGTCTGTTTCCTGTTGCCGCTTTGAAGTTCCTGCAGTTTTCACTGTAAAACCGAGTTGGAGCTAGTACCACCCAATATATATGTATGGAGTGGAGTTTGCAAGTGAAAAGAAACTTTTTGTTCCCAACAAGCTAGGTGAAGGACGGCTTTCAAACACACTTATCTCTCAGAACTGAGCATTTGGAGAGACTTTCGTTCATCTAGCACAAATGGAACGTGTTACAGGAGAAACTTTTACTCTAGTTTCTCAGTCTCTTTCCTAGTGTCGGTTTGAAGTTCCTGCAGTTTTCACTGTAAAACAGAGTTGGAGCTAGGACCTCCCCATATATATGTATGGAGTGGAGTTTGCAACTGAAAAGAAACTTTTTGTTCCCAACAAGCTAGGTGAAGGACGGCTTTCACACACACTTATTTCTCAGAACTGATCATGTGGGGAGACTTTCGTTCATCTAGCACAAAGGGAACGGGTTTCAGGAGAAACTTTTACTCTGGTTTCTCAGTCTGTTGCCTTATGCCGGTTTGAATTCCTGCAGTTTTCAGTGTAAAATTGAATTGAAGCTAGTACCTCCCCATATATATTTATGGAGTGGAGTTTGCAACTGAAAAGGAACTTTGTGTTCCCAACAAGCTAGGTGAAGGACGGCTTTCACACACACTTATCTCTCAGAACTGAGCATGTGGAGAGACGTTCGTTCATCTAGCACAAAGGGAACGGTTTGCAGGAGAATCTTTTACTCTGTTTTCTCAGTCTGTTTCCTAGTGCCGGTTTGAAGTTCCTGCAGTTTTCACTGTAAAACCGAGTTGTAGCTAGAACCTCCCCATATATATGTATGGAGTGGAGTTTGCAACTGAAAAGAAACTTTGTGTTCCCAACAAGCTAGTTGAAGGACGGCTTTCACACACACTTATCTCTCAGAACTGAGCATGTGGAGAGACGTTCGTTCATCTAGCACAAAGGGAACGGGTTGCAGGAGAAAATTTTACTCTGGTGTCTCAGTGTGTTTCCTGTTGCTGCTTTGAAGTTCCTGCAGTTTTCACTGTAAAACCGAGTTGGAGCTAGTACCTCCCCATATATATGTATGGAGTGGTGTTTGCAAGTGAAAAGAAACTTTGTGTTCCCAACAAGCTAGGTGAAGTGCGGCTTTCACACACACTTATCTCTCAGTACTGAGCATGTTGAGAGACGTTCGTTCATCTAGCACAAAGGGACGTGTTACAGGAGAAACTTTTACTCTGGTTTCTCAGTCTCTTTGCTAGTGCCGGTTTGAAGTTCCTGCAGTTTTCACTGTAAAACCGAGTTGGAGCTAGTCCCTCCCCATATATATGTATGGAATGGAGTTTGCAACTGAAAAGAAACTTTGTGTTCCAAACAAGCTAGGTGAAGGACGGATTTCACACACACTTATCTCTCAGAACTGAGCATGTGGAGAGACGTTCGTTCATCTAGCACAAAGGGAACGGGTTGCAGGAGAAACTTTTACTCTGGTTTCTCAGTCTCTTTCCTAGTGCCAGTTTGAAGTTCCTGCAGTTTTCACTGTAAAACCGAGTTGGAGCTAGTACCTCCCCATATAAATGTATTGAGTGGAGTTTGCAACTGAAAAGAAACTTTGTGTTCCCAACAAGCTAGGTGAAGGACGGCTTTCACACACACTTATCTCTCAGAACTTAGCATGTGGAGAGACGTTCGTTCATATAGCACAATGGGAACGGGTTGCAGGAGAAACTATTACTCTGGTTTCTCAGTCTGTTGCCTAGTGCCGTTTTGAAGTTCCTGCAGTATTCAGTGTAAAATCGAGTTGGAGCTAGTACCTCCCCATATATATGTATGGAGTGGAGTTTGCAACTGAAAAGGAACTTTGTGTTCCCAAAAAGCTAGTTGAAGGACGGCTTTCACACACACTTATCTCTCAGAAGTGAGCATGTGGGGAGACGTTCGTTCATCTAGCACAAAGGGAACGGGTTGCAACTGAAACTTTTACTCTGGTTTCTCAGTCTGTTTCCTAGTGCCGGTTTGAAGTTCCTGAGGGTTTCACTGTAAAACCGAGTTGGAGCTAGTACCTCCCCATATATATGTATGGTTTGGAGTTTGCAAGTGAAAAGAAACTTTGTGTTCCCAACAAGCTAGGTGAAGAACGGCTTTCACACACACTTATCTCTCAGAACTGAGCATTTGGAGAGACGTTCGTTCATCTAGCACAAAGGGAACGGGTTGCAGGGGAAACTTTTACTCTGGTTTCTCAGTGTGTTTCTTGTTGCCGCTTTGAATTTCCTGCAGTTTTCACTGTAAAAGAGAATTAGAGCTAGTACCTCCCGATATTTATGTATGGAGTGGAGTTTGCAAGTGAAAAGAAACTTTGTGTTCCCAACAAGCTAGTTGAAGGACGGCTTTCACACACATTTATCTCTCAGAACTGAGCATGTGGAGAGACGTTCGTTCATCTAGCACAAATGGAAGGGGTTGCAGGAGAAACTTTTACTCTGTTTTCTCAGTCTGTTTCGTAGTGCCGGTTTGAAGTTCCTGCAGTTTTCACTGTAAAACCGAGTTGGATCTAGAACCTCCCCATATATATGTATGGAGTGGAGTTTGCAACTGAAAAGAAACTTTGTGTTCCCAACAAGATAGGTGAAGGACGGCTTTCACACACATTTATCTCTCAGAACTGAGCATGTGGAGAGACGTTCGTTCATCTAGCACAAAGGGAACGGGTTGCAGGAGAAACTTTTACTCTGGTTTCTCAGTCTGTTTCCTGTTGCCGCTTTGAAGTTCCTGCAGTTTTCACTGTAAAACCGAGTTGGAGCTAGTACCACCCAATATATATGTATGGAGTGGAGTTTGCAAGTGAAAAGAAACTTTTTGTTCCCAACAAGCTAGGTGAAGGACGGCTTTCAAACACACTTATCTCTCAGAACTGAGCATTTGGAGAGACTTTCGTTCATCTAGCACAAATGGAACGTGTTACAGGAGAAACTTTTACTCTGGTTTCTCAGTCTCTTTCCTAGTGTCGGTTTGAAGTTCCTGCAGTTTTCACTGTAAAACAGAGTTGGAGCTAGGACCTCCCCATATATATGTATGGAGTGGAGTTTGCAACTGAAAAGAAACTTTGTGTTCCAAACAGGCTAGGTGAAGGACGGCTTTCACACACACTTATCTCTCAGAACTGATCATGTGGGGAGACTTTCGTTCATCTAGCACAAAGGGAACGGTTTTCAGGAGAAACTTTTACTCTGGTTTCTCAGTCTGTTGCCTTATGCCGGTTTGAATTCCTGCAGTTTTCAGTGTAAAATTGAATTGAAGCTAGTACCGCCCCATATATATTTATGGAGTGGAGTTTGCAACTAAAAAGGAACTTTGTGTTCCCAACAAGCTAGGTGAAGGACGGCTTTCACACAAACTTATCTCTCAGAACTGAGCATGTGGAGAGACGTTCGTTCATCTAGCACAAAGGGAACGGGTTGCAGGAGAAAATTTTACTCTTGTTTCTCGGTCTGTTTCCTGTTGCCGCTTTGAAGTTCCTGCAGTTTTCACTGTAAAACCGAGTTGGAGCTAGTACCACCCCATATATATGTATGGAGTGGAGTTAGCAAGTGAAAAGAAACTTTGTGTTCCCACAAGCTAGGTGAAGGACGGCTTTCAAACACACTTATCTCTCAGAACTGAGCATGTGGAGAGACTTTCGTTCATCTAGCACAAATGGAACGTGTTACAGGAGAAACTTTTACTCTGGTTTCTCAGTCTGTTGCCTTATGCCGGTTTGAATTCCTGCAGTTTTCAGTGTAAAATTGAGTTGCAGCTAGTACCTCCCCATATATATTTATGGAGTGGAGTTTGCAACTGAAAAGGAACTTTGTGTTCCCAACAATCTAGGTGAAGGACGGCTTTCACACACACTTATCTCTCAGAACTGAGCATGTGGAGAGACGTTCGTTCATCTAGCACAAAGGGAACGGTTTGCAGGAGAATCTTTTACTCTGTTTTCTCAGTCTGTTTCCTAGTGCAGGTTTGACGTTCCTGCAGTTTTCACTGTAAAACTGTGTTGGTACTAGTACCTCCCCATATATATGTATGGAGTGGAGTTTGCAACTGGAAAGAAACTTTGTGTTCCCAACAAGCTAGGTGAAGGACGGCTTTCACACACACTTATGTCTCAGAAATGATCATGTGGAGAGACGTTCGTTCATCTAGCACAAAGGGAACGGGTTATAGGAGAAACTTTTACTTGGTGTCTCAGTCTGTTGCCTTGTGCCGGTTTGAAGTTCCTGCAGTTTTCAGTGTAAAATCGAGTTGGAGATAGTACCTCCCCATATATATGTATGGAGTGGAGTTTGCAACTGAAAAAGAACTTTGTGTTCCCAACAAGCTAAGTGAAGGACGGCTTTCACACACACTTATCTCTCAGAACTGAGCATGTGGAGAGACGTTCGTTCATCTAGCACAAAGGGATCGGGTTTCAGGAGAAACTTTTACTCTGGTTTCTCAGTCTGTTTCATAGTGCCGATTTGATGTTCCTGCAGTTTTCACTGTAAAACCGAGTTGGAGCTAGTACCTCCCCTTATATATGTATGGAGTGGAGTTTGCAACTGAAAAGAAACTTTGTGTTCCCAACAAGCTAGGTGAATGATGGCTTTCACACACACATATCTCTCAGTATTGAGCATGTGGAGAGACGTTCGTTCATCTAGCAAAAAGGGAACGGGTTGCAGGAGAAACTTTTACTCTGGTGTCTCAGTGTGTTTCCTGTTGCTGCTTTGAAGTTCCTGCAGTTTTCACTGTAAAACCGAGTTGGAGCTAGTACCTCCCCATATATATGTATGGAGTGGTGTTTGCAAGTGAAAAGAAACTTTGTGTTCCCAACAAGCTAGGTGAAGTGCGGCTTTCACACACACTTATCTCTCAGTACTGAGCATGTTGAGAGACGTTCGTTCATCTAGCACAAAGGGACGTGTTACAGGAGAAACTTTTACTCTGGTTTCTCAGTCTCTTTGCTAGTGCCGGTTTGAAGTTCCTGCAGTTTTCACTGTAAAACCGAGTTGGAGCTAGTCCCTCCCCATATATATGTATGGAATGGAGTTTGCAACTGAAAAGAAACTTTGTGTTCCAAACAAGCTAGGTGAAGGACGGATTTCACACACACTTATCTCTCAGAACTGAGCATGTGGAGAGACGTTCGTTCATCTAGCACAAAGGGAACGGGTTGCAGGAGAAACTTTTACTCTGGTTTCTCAGTCTCTTTCCTAGTGCCAGTTTGAAGTTCCTGCAGTTTTCACTGTAAAACCGAGTTGGAGCTAGTACCTCCCCATATAAATGTATTGAGTGGAGTTTGCAACTGAAAAGAAACTTTGTGTTCCCAACAAGCTAGGTGAAGGACGGCTTTCACACACACTTATCTCTCAGAACTTAGCATGTGGAGAGACGTTCGTTCATATAGCACAATGGGAACGGGTTGCAGGAGAAACTATTACTCTGGTTTCTCAGTCTGTTGCCTAGTGCCGTTTTGAAGTTCCTGCAGTATTCAGTGTAAAATCGAGTTGGAGCTAGTACCTCCCCATATATATGTATGGAGTGGAGTTTGCAACTAAAAAGGAACTTTGTGTTCCCAAAAAGCTAGTTGAAGGACGGCTTTCACACACATTTATCTCTCAGAAGTGAGCATGTGGGGAGACGTTCGTTCATCTAGCACAAAGGGAACGGGTTGCAACTGAAACTTTTACTCTGGTTTCTCAGTCTGTTTCCTAGTGCCGGTTTGAAGTTCCTGAGGGTTTCACTGTAAAACCGAGTTGGAGCTAGTACCTCCCCATATATATGTATGGATTGGAGTTTGCAAGTGAAAAGAAACTTTGTGTTCCCAACAAGCTAGGTGAAGAACGGCTTTCACACACAATTATCTCTCAGAACTGAGCATTTGGAGAGACGTTCGTTCATCTAGCACAAAGGGAACGGGTTGCAGGGGAAACTTTTACTCTGGTTTCTCAGTGTGTTTCTTGTTGCCGCTTTGAATTTCCTGCAGTTTTCACTGTAAAAGAGAATTAGAGCTAGTACCTCCCGAAATTTATGTATGGAGTGGAGTTTGCAAGTGAAAAGAAACTTTGTGTTCCCAACAAGCTAGTTGAAAGACGGCTTTCACACACACGTATCTCTCAGAACTGAGCATGTGGAGAGACGTTCGTTCATCTAGCACAAAGGGAACGGGTTGCAGGGGAAACTTTTACTCTGGTTTCTCAGTCGATTGCCTAGTGCCGGTTTGAAGTTCCTGCAGTTTTCAGTGTAAAATCGAGTTGGAACTAGTACCTCCCCATATTTATTTATGGAGTGGAGTTTGCAACTAAAAAGGAACTTTGTGTTCCCAACAAGCTAGTTGAAGGACGGCTTTCACACACATTTATCTCTCAGAAATGAGCATGTGGAGAGACGTTCATTCAACTAGCACAAAGGGAACGGGTTGCAAGAGAAACATTTACTCTGGTTTCTCAGTCTGTTTCCTAGTGCCGGTTTGAAGTTCCTGCAGTTTTCACTGTAAAACAGAGTTGGAGATAGTACCTCCCCTTATATATGTAATGAGTGGAGTTTGCAAGTGAAAAGAAACTTTGTGTTCCCAACAAGCTAGGTGAAGGACGGCTTTCACACACACTTATCTCTCAGAACAGAGTATGTGGAGAGACGTTCGTTCATCTAGCACAAAGGGAACGGGTTGCAGGAGAAACTTTTCCTCTGGTTTCTCTGTCTCTTTCCTAGTACCGGTTTGAAGTTCCTGCAGTTTTCAGTGTAAACTTGAGTTGGAGCTAGTACCTCCCCATATATATGTATGGTGTGGAGTTTGCAACTGAAAAGGAACTTTGTGTTCCCAACAAGCTAGGTGAATGACGGCTTTCATACACACTTATCTCTCAGAACTGAGCATGTGGAGAGAAGTTCGTTCATCTAGCACAAATGGAACGGGTTGCAGGAGAAATTTTACTCTGGTTTCTCAGTCTGTTTCCTAGTGACGGTTTGAAGTTCCTGCAGTTTTCACTGTAAATCCGAGTTGGAGCTAGTACCTCCCTTTATATATGTATGGAGTGGAGTTTGCAACTGAAAAGAAACTTTGTGTTCCCAACAAGCTAGGTGAAGGACGGCTTTTCATACACACTTATCTCTCAGAACTGAGCATGTGGAGAGACGTTCGTTCATCTAGCACAAAGGGAACGGGTTGCAGGGGAAACTTTTACTCTGGTTTCTCAGTCTCTTTCCTAGTGCCGGTTTGAAGTTCCTGCAGTTTTCACTGTAAAACAGAGTTGGAGCTAGTACCTACCCATATAAATGTATTGAGTGGAGTTTGCAACTGAAAAGAAACTTTGTGTTCCCAAAAAGCTAGGTGAAGGACGGCTTTCACACACACTTATCTCTCAGAACTGAGCATGTGGAGAGACGTTCGTTCATATAGCACAATGGGAACGGGTTGCAGGAGAAACTATTACTCTGGTTTCTCAGTCTGTTGCCTAGTGCCGTTTTGAAGTTCCTGCAGTATTCAGTGTAAAATCGAGTTGGAGCTAGTACCTCCCCATATATATGTATGGAGTGGAGTTTGCAACTGAAAAGGAACTATGTGTTCCCAAAAAGCTAGTTGAAGGACGGCTTTCAAACACACTTATCTCTCAGAAGTGAGCATGTGGGGAGACGTTCGTTCATCTAGCACAAAAGGAACGGGTTGCAACTGAAACATTTACTCTGGTTTCTCAGTCTGTTTCCTAGTGCCGGTTTGAAGTTCCTGAGGGTTTCACTGTAAAACCGAGTTGGAGCTAGTACCTCCCCATATATATGTATGGATTGGAGTTTGCAAGTGAAAAGAAACTTTGCGTTCCCAACAAGCTAGGTGAAGGACGGCTTTCACACACACATATCTCTCAGAACTGAGCATTTGGAGAGACGTTCGTTCATCTAGCACAAAGGGAACGGGTTGCAGGGGAAACTTTTACTCTGGTTTCTCAGTGTGTTTCTTGTTGCCGCTTTGAATTTCCTGCAGTTTTCACTGTAAAAGAGAATTAGAGCTAGTACCTCCCGATATTTATGTATGGAGTGGAGTTTGCAAGTGAAAAGAAACTTTGTGTTCCCAACAAGCTAGGTGAATGATGGCTTTCACACACACATAACTCTCAGTATTGAGCATGTGGAGAGACGTTCGTTCATCTAGCAAAAAGGGAACGGGTTGCAGGAGAAACTTTTACTCTGGTGTCTCAGTGTGTTTCCTGTTGCTGCTTTGAAGTTCCTGCAGTTTTCACTGTAAAACCGAGTTGGAGCTAGTACCTCCCCATATATATGTATGGAGTGGTGTTTGCAAGTGAAAAGAAACTTTGTGTTCCCAACAAGCTAGGTGAAGTGCGGCTTTCACACACACTTATCTCTCAGTACTGAGCATGTTGAGAGACGTTCGTTCATCTAGCACAAAGGGACGTGTTACAGGAGAAACTTTTACTCTGGTTTCTCAGTCTCTTTGCTAGTGCCGGTTTGAAGTTCCTGCAGTTTTCACTGTAAAACCGAGTTGGAGCTAGCCCCTCCCCATATATATGTATGGAATGGAGTTTGCAACTGAAAAGAAACTTTGTGTTCCAAACAAGCTAGGTGAAGGACGGATTTCACACAGACTTATCTCTCAGAACTGAGCATGTGGAGAGACGTTCGTTCATCTAGCACAAAGGGAACGGGTTGCAGGAGAAACTTTTACTCTGGTTTCTCAGTCTCTTTCCTAGTGCCAGTTTGAAGTTCCTGCAGTTTTCACTGTAAAACCGAGTTGGAGCTAGTACCTCCCCATATAAATGTATTGAGTGGAGTTTGCAACTGAAAAGAAACTTTGTGTTCCCAACAAGCTAGGTGAAGGACGGCTTTCACACACACTTATCTGTCAGAACTTAGCATGTGGAGAGACGTTCGTTCATATAGCACAATGGGAACGGGTTGCAGGAGAAACTATTACTCTGGTTTCTCAGTCTGTTGCCTAGTGCCGTTTTGAAGTTCCTGCAGTATTCAGTGTAAAATCGAGTTGGAGCTAGTACCTCCCCATATATATGTATGGAGTGGAGTTTGCAACTGAAAAGGAACTTTGTGTTCCCAAAAAGCTAGTTGAAGGACGGCTTTCACACACACTTATCTCTCAGAAGTGAGCATGTGGGGAGACGTTCGTTCATCTAGCACAAAGGGAACGGGTTGCAGGGGAAATTTTTACTCTGGTTTCTCAGTGTGTTTCTTGTTGCCACTTTGAATTTCCTGCAGTTTTCACTGTAAAAGAGAATTAGAGCTAGTACCTCCTGATATTTATGTATGGAGTGGAGTTTGCAAGTGAAAAGAAACTTTGTGTTCCCAACAAGCTAGTTGAAGGACGGCTTTCACACACATATATCTCTCAGAACTGAGCATGTGGAGAGACGTTCGTTCATCTAGCACAAATGGAAGGGGTTGCAGGAGAAACTTTTACTCTGTTTTCTCAGTCTGTTTCGTAGTGCCGGTTTGAAGTTCCTGCAGTTTTCACTGTAAAACCGAGTTGGATCTAGAACCTCCCCATATATATGTATGGAGTGGAGTTTGCAACTGAAAAGAAACTTTGTGTTCCCAACAAGATAGGTGAAGGACGGCTTTCACACACATTTATCTCTCAGAACTGAGCATGTGGAGAGACGTTCGTTCATCTAGCACAAAGGGAACGGGTTGCAGGAGAAACTTTTACTCTGGTTTCTCAGTCTGTTTCCTGTTGCCGCTTTGAAGTTCCTGCAGTTTTCACTGTAAAACCGAGTTGGAGCTAGTACCACCCAATATATATGTATGGAGTGGAGTTTGCAAGTGAAAAGAAACTTTTTGTTCCCAACAAGCTAGGTGAAGGACGGCTTTCAAACACACTTATCTCTCAGAACTGAGCATTTGGAGAGACTTTCGTTCATCTAGCACAAATGGAACGTGTTACAGGAGAAACTTTTACTCTGGTTTCTCAGTCTCTTTCCTAGTGTCGGTTTGAAGTTCCTGCAGTTTTCACTGTAAAACAGAGTTGGAGCTAGGACCTCCCCATATATATGTATGGAGTGGAGTTTGCAACTGAAAAGAAACTTTGTGTTCCCAACAAGCTAGGTGAAGGACGGCTTTCACACACACTTATCTCTCAGAACTGATCATGTGGGGAGACTTTCGTTCATCTAGCACAAAGGGAACGGGTTTCAGGAGAAACTTTTACTCTGGTTTCTCAGTCTGTTGCCTTATGCCGGTTTCAATTCCTGCAGTTTTCAGTGTAAAATTGAATTGAAGCTAGTACCGCCCCATATATATTTATGGAGTGGAGTTTGCAACTAAAAAGGAACTTTGTGTTCCCAACAAGCTAGGTGAAGGACGGCTTTCACACACACTTATCTCTCAGAACTGAGCATGTGGAGAGACGTTCGTTCATCTAGCACAAAGGGAACGGTTTGCAGGAGAATCTTTTACTCTGTTTTCTCAGTCTGTTTCCTAGTGCCGGTTTGAAGTTCCTGCAGTTTTCACTGTAAAACCGAGTTGTAGCTAGAACCTCCCCATATATATGTATGGAGTGGAGTTTGCAACTGAAAAGAAACTTTGTGTTCCCAACAAGCTAGTTGAAGGACGGCTTTCACACACACTTATCTCTCAGAACTGAGCATGTGGAGAGACGTTCGTTCATCTAGCACAAAGGGAACGGGTTGCAGGAGAAAATTTTACTCTTATTTCTCGGTCTGTTTCCTGTTGCCGCTTTGAAGTTCCTGCAGTTTTCACTGTAAAACCGAGTTGGAGCTAGTACCACCCCATATATATGTATGGAGTGGAGTTAGCAAGTGAAAAGAAACTTTGTGTTCCCACAAGCTAGGTGAAGGACGGCTTTCAAACACACTTATCTCTCAGAACTGAGCATGTGGAGAGACTTTCGTTCATCTAGCACAAATGGAACGTGTTACAGGAGAAACTTTTACTCTGGTTTCTCAGTCTGTTTCCTAGTGCCGGTTTGACGTTAATCCAGTTTTCACTGTAAAACAGAGTTGGAGCTAGTACCTCCCCATATATATGTATGGAGTGGAGTTTGCAACTGGAAAGAAATTTTGTGTTCCCAACAAGCTAGGTGAAGGACGGCTTTCACACACACTTATCTCTCAGAACTGATCATGTGGGGAGACGTTCGTTCATCTAGCACAAAGGGAACGGGTTGCAGGAGAAACTTTTACTCTGGTTTCTCAGTCTGTTGCCTTATGCCGCTTTGAATTTCCTGCAGTTTTCACTGTAAAAGAGAATTAGAGCTAGTACCTCCCGAAATTTATGTATGGAGTGGAGTTTGCAAGTGAAAAGAAACTTTGTGTTCCCAACAAGCTAGTTGAAAGACGGCTTTCACACACACGTATCTCTCAGAACTGAGCATGTGGAGAGACGTTCGTTCATCTAGCACAAAGGGAACGGGTTGCAGGGGAAACTTTTACTCTGGTTTCTCAGTCGATTGCCTAGTGCCGGTTTGAAGTTCCTGCAGTTTTCAGTGTAAAATCGAGTTGGAACTAGTACCTCCCCATATTTATTTATGGAGTGGAGTTTGCAACTAAAAAGGAACTTTGTGTTCCCAACAAGCTAGTTGAAGGACGGCTTTCACACACATTTATCTCTCAGAAATGAGCATGTGGAGAGACGTTCATTCAACTAGCACAAAGGGAACGGGTTGCAAGAGAAACATTTACTCTGGTTTCTCAGTCTGTTTCCTAGTGCCGGTTTGAAGTTCCTGCAGTTTTCACTGTAAAACAGAGTTGGAGATAGTACCTCCCCTTATATATGTAATGAGTGGAGTTTGCAAGTGAAAAGAAACTTTGTGTTCCCAACAAGCTAGGTGAAGGACGGCTTTCACACACACTTATCTCTCAGAACAGAGTATGTGGAGAGACGTTCGTTCATCTAGCACAAAGGGAACGGGTTGCAGGAGAAACTTTTCCTCTGGTTTCTCTGTCTCTTTCCTAGTACCGGTTTGAAGTTCCTGCAGTTTTCAGTGTAAACTTGAGTTGGAGCTAGTACCTCCCCATATATATGTATGGTGTGGAGTTTGCAACTGAAAAGGAACTTTGTGTTCCCAACAAGCTAGGTGAATGACGGCTTTCATACACACTTATCTCTCAGAACTGAGCATGTGGAGAGAAGTTCGTTCATCTAGCACAAATGGAACGGGTTGCAGGAGAAATTTTACTCTGGTTTCTCAGTCTGTTTCCTAGTGCCGGTTTGAAGTTCCTGCAGTTTTCACTGTAAATCCGAGTTGGAGCTAGTACCTCCCTTTATATATGTATGGATTGGAGTTTGCAACTGAAAAGAAACTTTGTGTTCCCAACAAGCTAGGTGAAGGACGGCTTTTCATACACACTTATCTCTCAGAACTGAGCATGTGGAGAGACGTTCGTTCATCTAGCACAAAGGGAACGGGTTGCAGGGGAAACTTTTACTCTGGTTTCTCAGTCTCTTTCCTAGTGCCGGTTTGAAGTTCCTGCAGTTTTCACTGTAAAACCGAGTTGGAGCTAGTACCTACCCATATAAATGTATTGAGTGGAGTTTGCAACTGAAAAGAAACTTTGTGTTCCCAACAAGCTAGGTGAAGGACGGCTTTCACACACACTTATCTCTCAGAACTGAGCATGTGGAGAGACGTTCGTTCATATAGCACAATGGGAACGGGTTGCAGGAGAAACTATTACTCTGGTTTCTCAGTCTGTTGCCTAGTGCCGTTTTGAAGTTCCTGCAGTATTCAGTGTAAAATCGAGTTGGAGCTAGTACCTCCCCATATATATGTATGGAGTGGAGTTTGCAACTGAAAAGGAACTATGTGTTCCCAAAAAGCTAGTTGAAGGACGGCTTTCAAACACACTTATCTCTCAGAAGTTAGCATGTGGGGAGACGTTCGTTCATCTAGCACAAAAGGAACGGGTTGCAACTGAAACATTTACTCTGGTTTCTCAGTCTGTTTCCTAGTGCCGGTTTGAAGTTCCTGAGGGTTTCACTGTAAAACCGAGTTGGAACTAGTACCTCCCCATATATATGTATGGATTGGAGTTTGCAAGTGAAAAGAAACTTTGCGTTCCCAACAAGCTAGGTGAAGAACGGCTTTCACACACACTTATCTCTCAGAACTGAGCATTTGGAGAGACGTTCGTTCATCTAGCACAAAGGGAACGGGTTGCAGGGGAAACTTTTACTCTGGTTTCTCAGTGTGTTTCTTGTTGCCGCTTTGAATTTCCTGCAGTTTTCACTGTAAAAGAGAATTAGAGCTAGTACCTCCCGATATTTATGTATGGAGTGGAGTTTGCAAGTGAAAAGAAACTTTGTGTTCCCAACAAGCTAGGTGAATGATGGCTTTCACACACACATAACTCTCAGTATTGAGCATGTGGAGAGACGTTCGTTCATCTAGCAAAAAGGGAACGGGTTGCAGGAGAAACTTTTACTCTGGTGTCTCAGTGTGTTTCCTGTTGCTGCTTTGAAGTTCCTGCAGTTTTCACTGTAAAACCGAGTTGGAGCTAGTACCTCCCCATATATATGTATGGAGTGGTGTTTGCAAGTGAAAAGAAACTTTGTGTTCCCAACAAGCTAGGTGAAGTGCGGCTTTCACACACACTTATCTCTCAGTACTGAGCATGTTGAGAGACGTTCGTTCATCTAGCACAAAGGGACGTGTTACAGGAGAAACTTTTACTCTGGTTTCTCAGTCTCTTTGCTAGTGCCGGTTTGAAGTTCCTGCAGTTTTCACTGTAAAACCGAGTTGGAGCTAGTCCCTCCCCATATATATGTATGGAATGGAGTTTGCAACTGAAAAGAAACTTTGTGTTCCAAACAAGCTAGGTGAAGGACGGATTTCACACAGACTTATCTCTCAGAACTGAGCATGTGGAGAGACGTTCGTTCATCTAGCACAAAGGGAACGGGTTGCAGGAGAAACTTTTACTCTGGTTTCTCAGTCTCTTTCCTAGTGCCAGTTTGAAGTTCCTGCAGTTTTCACTGTAAAACCGAGTTGGAGCTAGTACCTCCCCATATAAATGTATTGAGTGGAGTTTGCAACTGAAAAGAAACTTTGTGTTCCCAACAAGCTAGGTGAAGGACGGCTTTCACACACACTTATCTGTCAGAACTTAGCATGTGGAGAGACGTTCGTTCATATAGCACAATGGGAACGGGTTGCAGGAGAAACTATTACTCTGGTTTCTCAGTCTGTTGCCTAGTGCCGTTTTGAAGTTCCTGCAGTATTCAGTGTAAAATCGAGTTGGAGCTAGTACCTCCCCATATATATGTATGGAGTGGAGTTTGCAACTGAAAAGGAACTTTGTGTTCCCAAAAAGCTAGTTGAAGGACGGCTTTCACACACACTTATCTCTCAGAAGTGAGCATGTGGGGAGACGTTCGTTCATCTAGCACAAAGGGAACGGGTTGCAACTGAAACTTTTACTCTGGTTTCTCAGTCTGTTTCCTAGTGCCGGTTTGAAGTTCCTGAGGGTTTCACTGTAAAACCGAGTTGGAGCTAGTACCTCCGCATATATATGTATGGTTTGGAGTTTGCAAGTGAAAAGAAACTTTGTGTTCCCAACAAGCTAGGTGAAGAACGGCTTTCACACACACTTATCTCTCAGAACTGAGCATTTGGAGAGACGTTCGTTCATCTAGCACAAAGGGAACGGGTTGCAGGGGAAACTTTTACTCTGGTTTCTCAGTGTGTTTCTTGTTGCCGCTTTGAATTTCCTGCAGTTTTCACTGTAAAAGAGAATTAGAGCTAGTACCTCCCGATATTTATGTATGGAGTGGAGTTTGCAAGTGAAAAGAAACTTTGTGTTCCCAACAAGCTAGTTGAAGGACGGCTTTCACACACATTTATCTCTCAGAACTGAGCATGTGGAGAGACGTTCGTTCATCTAGCACAAATGGAAGGGGTTGCAGGAGAAACTTTTACTCTGTTTTCTCAGTCTGTTTCGTAGTGCCGGTTTGAAGTTCCTGCAGTTTTCACTGTAAAACCGAGTTGGATCTAGAACCTCCCCATATATATGTATGGAGTGGAGTTTGCAACTGAAAAGAAACTTTGTGTTCCCAACAAGATAGGTGAAGGACGGCTTTCACACACATTTATCTCTCAGAACTGAGCATGTGGAGAGACGTTCGTTCATCTAGCACAAAGGGAACGGGTTGCAGGAGAAACTTTTACTCTGGTTTCTCAGTCTGTTTCCTGTTGCCGCTTTGAAGTTCCTGCAGTTTTCACTGTAAAACCGAGTTGGAGCTAGTACCACCCAATATATATGTATGGAGTGGAGTTTGCAAGTGAAAAGAAACTTTTTGTTCCCAACAAGCTAGGTGAAGGACGGCTTTCAAACACACTTATCTCTCAGAACTGAGCATTTGGAGAGACTTTCGTTCATCTAGCACAAATGGAACGTGTTACAGGAGAAACTTTTACTCTGGTTTCTCAGTCTCTTTCCTAGTGTCGGTTTGAAGTTCCTGCAGTTTTCACTGTAAAACTGAGTTGGAGCTAGGTCCTCCCCATATATATGTATGGAGTGGAGTTTGCAACTGAAAAGAAACTTTGTGTTCCCAACAAGCTAGGTGAAGGACGGCTTTCACACACACTTATCTCTCAGAACTGATCATGTGGGGAGACTTTCGTTCATCTAGCACAAAGGGAACGGGTTTCAGGAGAAACTTTTACTCTGGTTTCTCAGTCTGTTGCCTTATGCCGGTTTGAATTCCTGCAGTTTTCAGTGTAAAATTGAATTGAAGCTAGTACCGCCCCATATATATTTATGGAGTGGAGTTTGCAACTGAAAAGGAACTTTGTGTTCCCAACAAGCTAGGTGAAGGACGGCTTTCACACACACTTATCTCTCAGAACTGAGCATGTGGAGAGACGTTCGTTCATCTAGCACAAAGGGAACGGTTTGCAGGAGAATCTTTTACTCTGTTTTCTCAGTCTGTTTCCTAGTGCCGGTTTGAAGTTCCTGCAGTTTTCACTGTAAAACCGAGTTGTAGCTAGAACCTCCCCATATATATGTATGGAGTGGAGTTTGCAACTGAAAAGAAACTTTGTGTTCCCAACAAGCTAGTTGAAGGACGGCTTTCACACACACTTATCTCTCAGAACTGAGCATGTGGAGAGACGTTCGTTCATCTAGCACAAAGGGAACGGGTTGCAGGAGAAAATTTTACTCTTATTTCTCGGTCTGTTTCCTGTTGCCGCTTTGAAGTTCCTGCAGTTTTCACTGTAAAACCGAGTTGGAGCTAGTACCACCCCATATATATGTATGGAGTGGAGTTAGCAAGTGAAAAGAAACTTTGTGTTCCCACAAGCTAGGTGAAGGACGGCTTTCAAACACACTTATCTCTCAGAACTGAGCATGTGGAGAGACTTTCGTTCATCTAGCACAAATGGAACGTGTTACAGGAGAAACTTTTACTCTGGTTTCTCAGTCTGTTTCCTAGTGCCGGTTTGACGTTCCTGCAGTTTTCACTGTAAAACAGAGTTGGAGCTAGTACCTCCCCATATATATGTATGGAGTGGAGTTTGCAACTGGAAAGAAATTTTGTGTTCCCAACAAGCTAGGTGAAGGACGGCTTTCACACACACTTATCTCTCAGAACTGATCATGTGGGGAGACGTTCGTTCATCTAGCACAAAGGGAACGGGTTGCAGGAGAAACTTTTACTCTGGTTTCTCAGTCTGTTGCCTTATGCCGGTTTGAATTCCTGCAGTTTTCAGTGTAAAATTGAGTTGGAGCTAGTACCTCCCCATATATATTTATGGAGTGGAGTTTGCAACTGAAAAGGAACTTTGTGTTCCCAACAAGCTAGGTGAAGGACGGCTTTCACACACACTTATCTCTCAGAACTGAGCATGTGGAGAGACGTTCGTTCATCTAGCACAAAGGGAACGGTTTGCAGGAGAATCTTTTACTCTGTTATCTCAGTCTGTTTCCTAGTGCAGGTTTGAAGTTCCTGCAGTTTTCACTGTAAAACCGAGTTGTAGCTAGAACCTCCCCATATATATGTATGGAGTGGAATTTGCAACTGAAAAGAAACTTTGTGTTCCCAACAATCTAGTTGAAGGACGGCTTTCACACAAACTTATCTCTCAGAACTGAGCATGTGGAGAGACGTTCGTTCATCTAGCACAAAGGGAACGGGTTGCAGGAGAAAATTTTACTCTTGTTTCTCGGTCTGTTTCCTGTTGCCGCATTGAAGTTCCTGCAGATTTCACTGTAAAACCGAGTTGGAGCTAGTACCACCCCATATATATGTATGGAGTGGAATTAGCAAGTGAAAAGAAACTTTGTGTTCCCACAAGCTAGGTGAAGGACGGCTTTCAAACACACTTATCTCTCAGAACTGAGCATGTGGAGAGACTTTCGTTCATCTAGCACAAATGGAACGTGTTACAGGAGAAACTTTTACTCTGGTTTCTCAGTCTGTTTCCTAGTGCCGGTTTGACGTTCCTGCAGTTTTCACTGTAAAACAGAGTTGGTACTAGTACCTCCCCATATATATGTATGGAGTGGAGTTTGCAACTGGAAAGAAACTTTGTGTTCCCAACAAGCTAGGTGAAGGACGGCTTTCACACACACTTATGTCTCAGAAATGATCATGTGGAGAGACGTTCGTTCATCTAGCACAAAGGGAACGGGTTATAGGAGAAACTTTTACTTATTGTCTCAGTCTGTTGCCTTGTGCCGGTTTGAAGTTCCTGCAGTTTTCAGTGTAAAATCGAGTTGGAGATAGTACCTCCCCATATATATGTATGGAGTGGAGTTTGCAACTGAAAAAGAACTTTGTGTTCCCAACAAGCTAAGTGAAGGACGGCTTTCACACACACTTATCTCTCAGAACTGAGCATGTGGAGAGACGTTCGTTCATCTAGCACAAAGGGATCGGGTTTCAGGAGAAACTTTTACTCTGGTTTCTCAGTCTGTTTCATAGTGCCGATTTGATGTTCCTGCAGTTTTCACTGTAAAACCGAGTTGGAGCTAGTACCTCCCCTTATATATGTATGGAGTGGAGTTTGCAACTGAAAAGAAACTTTGTGTTCCCAACAAGCTAGGTGAATGATGGCTTTCACACACACATAACTCTCAGTATTGAGCATGTGGAGAGACGTTCGTTCATCTAGCAAAAAGGAACGGGTTGCAGGAGAAACTTTTACTCTGGTGTCTCAGTGTGTTTCCTGTTGCTGCTTTGAAGTTCCTGCAGTTTTCACTGTAAAACCGAGTTGGAGCTAGTACCTCCCCATATATATGTATGGAGTGGTGTTTGCAAGTGAAAAGAAACTTTGTGTTCCCAACAAGCTAGGTGAAGTGCGGCTTTCACACACACTTATCTCTCAGTACTGAGCATGTTGAGAGACGTTCGTTCATCTAGCACAAAGGGACGTGTTACAGGAGAAACTTTTACTCTGGTTTCTCAGTCTCTTTGCTAGTGCCGGTTTGAAGTTCCTGCAGTTTTCACTGTAAAACCGAGTTGGAGCTAGTCCCTCCCCATATATATGTATGGAATGGAGTTTGCAACTGAAAAGAAACTTTGTGTTCCAAACAAGCTAGGTGAAGGACGGATTTCACACACACTTATCTCTCAGAACTGAGCATGTGGAGAGACGTTCGTTCATCTAGCACAAAGGGAACGGGTTGCAGGAGAAACTTTTACTCTGGTTTCTCAGTCTCTTTCCTAGTGCCAGTTTGAAGTTCCTGCAGTTTTCACTGTAAAACCGAGTTGGAGCTAGTACCTCCCCATATAAATGTATTGATTGGAGTTTGCAACTGAAAAGAAACTTTGTGTTCCCAACAAGCTAGGTGAAGGACGGCTTTCACACACACTTATCTCTCAGAACTTAGCATGTGGAGAGACGTTCGTTCATATAGCACAATGGGAACGGGTTGCAGGAGAAACTATTACTCTGGTTTCTCAGTCTGTTGCCTAGTGCCGTTTTGAAGTTCCTGCAGTATTCAGTGTAAAATCGAGTTGGAGCTAGTACCTCCCCATATATATGTATGGAGTGGAGTTTGCAACTGAAAAGGAACTTTGTGTTCCCAAAAAGCTAGTTGAAGGACGGCTTTCACACACACTTATCTCTCAGAAGTGAGCATGTGGGGAGACGTTCGTTCATCTAGCACAAAGGGAACGGGTTGCAACTGAAACTTTTACTCTGGTTTCTCAGTCTGTTTCCTAGTGCCGGTTTGAAGTTCCTGAGGGTTTCACTGTAAAACCGAGTTGGAGCTAGTACCTCCCCATATATATGTATGGATTGGAGTTTGCAAGTGAAAAGAAACTTTGTGTTCCCAACAAGCTAGGTGAAGAACGGCTTTCACACACAATTATCTCTCAGAACTGAGCATTTGGAGAGACGTTCGTTCATCTAGCACAAAGGGAACGGGTTGCAGGGGAAACTTTTACTCTGGTTTCTCAGTGTGTTTCTTGTTGCCGCTTTGAATTTCCTGCAGTTTTCACTGTAAAAGAGAATTAGAGCTAGTACCTCCCGATATTTATGTATGGAGTGGAGTTTGCAAGTGAAAAGAAACTTTGTGTTCCCAACAAGCTAGTTGAAAGACGGCTTTCACACACACGTATCTCTCAGAACTGAGCATGTGGAGAGACGTTCGTTCATCTAGCACAAAGGGAACGGGTTGCAGGGGAAACTTTTACTCTGGTTTCTCAGTCGATTGCCTAGTGCCGGTTTGAAGTTCCTGCAGTTTTCAGTGTAAAATCGAGTTGGAACTAGAACCTCCCCATATTTATTTATGGAGTGGAGTTTGCAACTAAAAAGGAACTTTGTGTTCCCAACAAGCTAGTTGAAGGACGGCTTTCACACACATTTATCTCTCAGAAATGAGCATGTGGAGAGACGTTCATTCAACTAGCACAAAGGGAACGGGTTGCAAGAGAAACATTTACTCTGGTTTCTCAGTCTGTTTCCTAGTGCCGGTTTGAAGTTCCTGCAGTTTTCACTGTAAAACAGAGTTGGAGATAGTACCTCCCCTTATATATGTAATGAGTGGAGTTTGCAAGTGAAAAGAAACTTTGTGTTCCCAACAAGCTAGGTGAAGGACGGCTTTCACACACACTTATCTCTCAGAACAGAGTATGTGGAGAGACGTTCGTTCATCTAGCACAAAGGGAACGGGTTGCAGGGGAAACTTTTCCTCTGGTTTCTCTGTCTGTTTCCTAGTACCGGTTTGAAGTTCCTGCAGTTTTCAGTGTAAACTTGAGTTGGAGCTAGTACCTCCCCATATATATGTATGGTGTGGAGTTTGCAACTGAAAAGGAACTTTGTGTTCCCAACAAGCTAGGTGAATGACGGCTTTCATACACACTTATCTCTCAGAACTGAGCATGTGGAGAGAAGTTCGTTCATCTAGCACAAATGGAACGGGTTGCAGGAGAAATTTTACTCTGGTTTCTCAGTCTGTTTCCTAGTGCCGGTTTGAAGTTCCTGCAGTTTTCACTGTAAATCCGAGTTGGAGCTAGTACCTCCCTTTATATATGTATGGAGTGGAGTTTGCAACTGAAAAGAAACTTTGTGTTCCCAACAAGCTAGGTGAAGGACGGCTTTTCATACACACTTATCTCTCAGAACTGAGCATGTGGAGAGACGTTCATTCATCTAGCACAAAGGGAACGGGTTGCAGGGGAAACTTTTACTCTGGTTTCTCAGTCTCTTTCCTAGTGCCGGTTTGAAGTTCCTGCAGTTTTCACTGTAAAACCGAGTTGGAGCTAGTACCTACCCATATAAATGTATTGAGTGGAGTTTGCAACTGAAAAGAAACTTTGTGTTCCCAACAAGCTAGGTGAAGGACGGCTTTCACACACACTTATCTATCAGAACTGAGCATGTGGAGAGACGTTCGTTCATATAGCACAATGGGAACGGGTTGCAGGAGAAACTATTACTCTGGTTTCTCAGTCTGTTGCCTAGTGCCGTTTTGAAGTTCCTGCAGTATTCAGTGTAAAATAGAGTTGGAGCTAGTACCTCCCCATATATATGTATGGAGTGGAGTTTGCAACTGAAAAGGAACTATGTGTTCCCAAAAAGCTAGTTGAAGGACGGCTTTCAAACACACTTATCTCTCAGAAGTGAGCATGTGGGGAGACGTTCGTTCATCTAGCACAAAAGGAACGGGTTGCAACTGAAACATTTACTCTGGTTTCTCAGTCTGTTTCCTAGTGCCGGTTTGAAGTTCCTGAGGGTTTCACTGTAAAACCGAGTTGGAGCTAGTACCTCCCCATATATATGTATGGATTGGAGTTTGCAAGTGAAAAGAAACTTTGCGTTCCCAACAAGCTAGGTGAAGAACGGCTTTCACACACACTTATCTCTCAGAACTGAGCATTTGGAGAGACGTTCGTTCATCTAGCACAAAGGGAACGGGTTGCAGGGGAAACTTTTACTCTGGTTTCTCAGTGTGTTTCTTGTTGCCGCTTTGAATTTCCTGCAGTTTTCACTGTAAAAGAGAATTAGAGCTAGTACCTCCCGATATTTATGTATGGAGTGGAGTTTGCAAGTGAAAAGAAACTTTGTGTTCCCAACAAGCTAGTTGAAGGACGGCTTTCACACACATTTATCTCTCAGAACTGAGCATGTGGAGAGACGTTCGTTCATCTAGCACAAATGGAAGGGGTTGCAGGAGAAACTTTTACTCTGTTTTCTCAGTCTGTTTCGTAGTGCCGGTTTGAAGTTCCTGCAGTTTTCACTGTAAAACCGAGTTGGATCTAGAACCTCCCCATATATATGTATGGAGTGGAGTTTGCAACTGAAAAGAAACTTTGTGTTCCCAACAAGATAGGTGAAGGACGGCTTTCACACACATTTATCTCTCAGAACTGAGCATGTGGAGAGACGTTCGTTCATCTAGCACAAAGGGAACGGGTTGCAGGAGAAACTTTTACTCTGGTTTCTCAGTCTGTTTCCTGTTGCCGCTTTGAAGTTCCTGCAGTTTTCACTGTAAAACCGAGTTGGAGCTAGTACCACCCAATATATATGTATGGAGTGGAGTTTGCAAGTGAAAAGAAACTTTTTGTTCCCAACAAGCTAGGTGAAGGACGGCTTTCAAACACACTTATCTCTCAGAACTGAGCATTTGGAGAGACTTTCGTTCATCTAGCACAAATGGAACGTGTTACAGGAGAAACTTTTACTCTGGTTTCTCAGTCTCTTTCCTAGTGTCGGTTTGAAGTTCCTGCAGTTTTCACTGTAAAACAGAGTTGGAGCTAGGACCTCCCCATATATATGTATGGAGTGGAGTTTGCAACTGAAAAGAAACTTTGTGTTCCCAACAAGCTAGGTGAAGGACGGCTTTCACACACACTTATCTCTCAGAACTGATCATGTGGGGAGACTTTCGTTCATCTAGCACAAAGGGAACGGGTTTCAGGAGAAACTTTTACTCTGGTTTCTCAGTCTGTTGCCTTATGCCGGTTTGAATTCCTGCAGTTTTCAGTGTAAAATTGAATTGAAGCTAGTACCGCCCCATATATATTTATGGAGTGGAGTTTGCAACTGAAAAGGAACTTTGTGTTCCCAACAAGCTAGGTGAAGGACGGCTTTCACACACACTTATCTCTCAGAACTGAGCATGTGGAGAGACGTTCGTTCATCTAGCACAAAGGGAACGGTTTGCAGGAGAATCTTTTACTCTGTTTTCTCAGTCTGTTTCCTAGTGCCGGTTTGAAGTTCCTGCAGTTTTCACTGTAAAACCGAGTTGTAGCTAGAACCTCCCCATATATATGTATGGAGTGGAGTTTGCAACTGAAAAGAAACTTTGTGTTCCCAACAAGCTAGTTGAAGGACGGCTTTCACACACACTTATCTCTCAGAACTGAGCATGTGGAGAGACGTTCGTTCATCTAGCACAAAGGGAACGGGTTGCAGGAGAAAATTTTACTCTTATTTCTCGGTCTGTTTCCTGTTGCCGCTTTGAAGTTCCTGCAGTTTTCACTGTAAAACCGAGTTGGAGCTAGTACCACCCCATATATATGTATGGAGTGGAGTTAGCAAGTGAAAAGAAACTTTGTGTTCCCACAAGCTAGGTGAAGGACGGCTTTCAAACACACTTATCTCTCAGAACTGAGCATGTGGAGAGACTTTCGTTCATCTAGCACAAATGGAACGTGTTACAGGAGAAACTTTTACTCTGGTTTCTCAGTCTGTTTCCTAGTGCCGGTTTGACGTTCCTGCAGTTTTCACTGTAAAACAGAGTTGGAGCTAGTACCTCCCCATATATATGTATGGAGTGGAGTTTGCAACTGGAAAGAAATTTTGTGTTCCCAACAAGCTAGGTGAAGGACGGCTTTCACACACACTTATCTCTCAGAACTGATCATGTGGGGAGACGTTCGTTCATCTAGCACAAAGGGAACGGGTTGCAGGAGAAACTTTTACTCTGGTTTCTCAGTCTGTTGCCTTATGCCGGTTTGAATTCCTGCAGTTTTCAGTGTAAAATTGAGTTGGAGCTAGTACCTCCCCATATATATTTATGGAGTGGAGTTTGCAACTGAAAAGGAACTTTGTGTTCCCAACAAGCTAGGTGAAGGACGGCTTTCACACACACTTATCTCTCAGAACTGAGCATGTGGAGAGACGTTCGTTCATCTAGCACAAAGGGAACGGTTTGCAGGAGAATCTTTTACTCTGTTATCTCAGTCTGTTTCCTAGTGCAGGTTTGAAGTTCCTGCAGTTTTCACTGTAAAACCGAGTTGTAGCTAGAACCTCCCCATATATATGTATGGAGTGGAATTTGCAACTGAAAAGAAACTTTGTGTTCCCAACAATCTAGTTGAAGGACGGCTTTCACACAAACTTATCTCTCAGAACTGAGCATGTGGAGAGACGTTCGTTCATCTAGCACAAAGGGAACGGGTTGCAGGAGAAAATTTTACTCTTGTTTCTCGGTCTGTTTCCTGTTGCCGCTTTGAAGTTCCTGCAGATTTCACTGTAAAACCGAGTTGGAGCTAGTACCACCCCATATATATGTATGGAGTGGAATTAGCAAGTGAAAAGAAACTTTGTGTTCCCACAAGCTAGGTGAAGGACGGCTTTCAAACACACTTATCTCTCAGAACTGAGCATGTGGAGAGACTTTCGTTCATCTAGCACAAATGGAACGTGTTACAGGAGAAACTTTTACTCTGGTTTCTCAGTCTGTTTCCTAGTGCCGGTTTGACGTTCCTGCAGTTTTCACTGTAAAACAGAGTTGGTACTAGTACCTCCCCATATATATGTATGGAGTGGAGTTTGCAACTGGAAAGAAACTTTGTGTTCCCAACAAGCTAGGTGAAGGACGGCTTTCACACACACTTATGTCTCAGAAATGATCATGTGGAGAGACGTTCGTTCATCTAGCACAAAGGGAACGGGTTATAGGAGAAACTTTTACTTATTGTCTCAGTCTGTTGCCTTGTGCCGGTTTGAAGTTCCTGCAGTTTTCAGTGTAAAATCGAGTTGGAGATAGTACCTCCCCATATATATGTATGGAGTGGAGTTTGCAACTGAAAAAGAACTTTGTGTTCCCAACAAGCTAAGTGAAGGACGGCTTTCACACACACTTATCTCTCAGAACTGAGCATGTGGAGAGACGTTCGTTCATCTAGCACAAATGGATCGGGTTTCAGGAGAAACTTTTACTCTGGTTTCTCAGTCTGTTTCATAGTGCCGATTTGATGTTCCTGCAGTTTTCACTGTAAAACCGAGTTGGAGCTAGTACCTCCCCTTATATATGTATGGAGTGGAGTTTGCAACTGAAAAGAAACTTTGTGTTCCCAACAAGCTAGGTGAATGATGGCTTTCACACACACATAACTCTCAGTATTGAGCATGTGGAGAGACGTTCGTTCATCTAGCAAAAAGGAACTGGTTGCAGGAGAAACTTTTACTCTGGTGTCTCAGTGTGTTTCCTGTTGCTGCTTTGAAGTTCCTGCAGTTTTCACTGTAAAACCGAGTTGGAGCTAGTACCTCCCCATATATATGTATGGAGTGGTATTTGCAAGTGAAAAGAAACTTTGTGTTCCCAACAAGCTAGGTGAAGTGCGGCTTTCACACACACTTATCTCTCAGTACTGAGCATGTTGAGAGACGTTCGTTCATCTAGCACAAAGGGACGTGTTACAGGAGAAACTTTTACTCTGGTTTCTCAGTCTCTTTGCTAGTGCCGGTTTGAAGTTCCTGCAGTTTTCACTGTAAAACCGAGTTGGAGCTAGTCCCTCCCCATATATATGTATGGAATGGAGTTTGCAACTGAAAAGAAACTTTGTGTTCCAAACAAGCTAGGTGAAGGACGGATTTCACACACACTTATCTCTCAGAACTGAGCATGTGGAGAGACGTTCGTTCATCTAGCACAAAGGGAACGGGTTGCAGGAGAAACTTTTACTCTGGTTTCTCAGTCTCTTTCCTAGTGCCAGTTTGAAGTTCCTGCAGTTTTCACTGTAAAACCGAGTTGGAGCTAGTACCTCCCCATATAAATGTATTGATTGGAGTTTGCAACTGAAAAGAAACTTTGTGTTCCCAACAAGCTAGGTGAAGGACGGCTTTCACACACACTTATCTCTCAGAACTTAGCATGTGGAGAGACGTTCGTTCATATAGCACAATGGGAACGGGTTGCAGGAGAAACTATTACTCTGGTTTCTCAGTCTGTTGCCTAGTGCCGTTTTGAAGTTCCTGCAGTATTCAGTGTAAAATCGAGTTGGAGCTAGTACCTCCCCATATATATGTATGGAGTGGAGTTTGCAACTGAAAAGGAACTTTGTGTTCCCAAAAAGCTAGTTGAAGGACGGCTTTCACACACACTTATCTCTCAGAAGTGAGCATGTGGGGAGACGTTCGTTCATCTAGCACAAAGGGAACGGGTTGCAACTGAAACTTTTACTCTGGTTTCTCAGTCTGTTTCCTAGTGCCGGTTTGAAGTTCCTGAGGGTTTCACTGTAAAACCGAGTTGGAGCTAGTACCTCCCCATATATATGTATGGATTGGAGTTTGCAAGTGAAAAGAAACTTTGTGTTCCCAACAAGCTAGGTGAAGAACGGCTTTCACACACAATTATCTCTCAGAACTGAGCATTTGGAGAGACGTTCGTTCATCTAGCACAAAGGGAACGGGTTGCAGGGGAAACTTTTACCCTGGTTTCTCAGTGTGTTTCTTGTTGCCGCTTTGAATTTCCTGCAGTTTTCACTGTAAAAGAGAATTAGAGCTAGTACCTCCCGATATTTATGTATGGAGTGGAGTTTGCAAGTGAAAAGAAACTTTGTGTTCCCAACAAGCTAGTTGAAAGACGGCTTTCACACACACGTATCTCTCAGAACTGAGCATGTGGAGAGACGTTCGTTCATCTAGCACAAAGGGAACGGGTTGCAGGGGAAACTTTTACTCTGGTTTCTCAGTCGATTGCCTAGTGCCGGTTTGAAGTTCCTGCAGTTTTCAGTGTAAAATCGAGTTGGAACTAGAACCTCCCCATATTTATTTATGGAGTGGAGTTTGCAACTAAAAAGGAACTTTGTGTTCCCAACAAGCTAGTTGAAGGACGGCTTTCACACACATTTATCTCTCAGAAATGAGCATGTGGAGAGACGTTCATTCAACTAGCACAAAGGGAACGGGTTGCAAGAGAAACATTTACTCTGGTTTCTCAGTCTGTTTCCTAGTGCCGGTTTGAAGTTCCTGCAGTTTTCACTGTAAAACAGAGTTGGAGATAGTACCTCCCCTTATATATGTAATGAGTGGAGTTTGCAAGTGAAAAGAAACTTTGTGTTCCCAACAAGCTAGGTGAAGGACGGCTTTCACACACACTTATCTCTCAGAACAGAGTATGTGGAGAGACGTTCGTTCATCTAGCACAAAGGGAACGGGTTGCAGGGGAAACTTTTCCTCTGGTTTCTCTGTCTCTTTCCTAGTACCGGTTTGAAGTTCCTGCAGTTTTCAGTGTAAACTTGAGTTGGAGCTAGTACCTCCCCATATATATGTATGGTGTGGAGTTTGCAACTGAAAAGGAACTTTGTGTTCCCAACAAGCTAGGTGAATGACGGCTTTCATACACACTTATCTCTCAGAACTGAGCATGTGGAGAGAAGTTCGTTCATCTAGCACAAATGGAACGGGTTGCAGGAGAAATTTTACTCTGGTTTCTCAGTCTGTTTCCTAGTGCCGGTTTGAAGTTCCTGCAGTTTTCACTGTAAATCCGAGTTGGAGCTAGTACCTCCCTTTATATATGTATGGAGTGGAGTTTGCAACTGAAAAGAAACTTTGTGTTCCCAACAAGCTAGGTGAAGGACGGCTTTTCATACACACTTATCTCTCAGAACTGAGCATGTGGAGAGACGTTCGTTCATCTAGCACAAAGGGAACGGGTTGCAGGGGAAACTTTTACTCTGGTTTCTCAGTCTCTTTCCTAGTGCCGGTTTGAAGTTCCTGCAGTTTTCACTGTAAAACCGAGTTGGAGCTAGTACCTACCCATATAAATGTATTGAGTGGAGTTTGCAACTGAAAAGAAACTTTGTGTTCCCAACAAGCTAGGTGAAGGACGGCTTTCACACACACTTATCTCTCAGAACTGAGCATGTGGAGAGACGTTCGTTCATATAGCACAATGGGAACGGGTTGCAGGAGAAACTATTACTCTGGTTTCTCAGTCTGTTGCCTAGTGCCGTTTTGAAGTTCCTGCAGTATTCAGTGTAAAATCGAGTTGGAGCTAGTACCTCCCCATATATATGTATGGAGTGGAGTTTGCAACTGAAAAGGAACTATGTGTTCCCAAAAAGCTAGTTGAAGTACGGCTTTCAAACACACTTATCTCTCAGAAGTGAGCATGTGGGGAGACGTTCGTTCATCTAGCACAAAAGGAACGGGTTGCAACTGAAACATTTACTCTGGTTTCTCAGTCTGTTTCCTAGTGCCGGTTTGAAGTTCCTGAGGGTTTCACTGTAAAACCGAGTTGGAGCTAGTACCTCCCCATATATATGTATGGATTGGAGTTTGCAAGTGAAAAGAAACTTTGCGTTCCCAACAAGCTATGTGAAGAACGGCTTTCACACACACTTATCTCTCAGAACTGAGCATTTGGAGAGACGTTCGTTCATCTAGCACAAAGGGAACGGGTTGCAGGGGAAACTTTTACTCTGGTTTCTCAGTGTGTTTCTTGTTGCCGCTTTGAATTTCCTGCAGTTTTCACTGTAAAAGAGAATTAGAGCTAGTACCTCCCGATATTTATGTATGGAGTGGAGTTTGCAAGTGAAAAGAAACTTTGTGTTCCCAACAAGCTAGTTGAAGGACGGCTTTCACACACACGTATCTCTCAGAACTGAGCATGTGGAGAGACGTTCGTTCATCTAGCACAAAGGGAACGGGTTGCAGGAGAAACTTTTACTCTGGTTTCTCAGTCTGTTGCCTAGTGCCGGTTTGAAGTTCCTGCAGTTTTCAGTGTAAAATCGATTTGGAACTAGTACATCCCCATATTTATTTATGGAGTGGAGTTTGCAACTAAAAAGGAACTTTGTGTTCCCAACAAGCTAGTTGAAGGACGGCTTTCACACACACTTATCTCTCAGAAATGAGCATGTGGAGAGACGTTCATTCAACTAGCAGAAAGGGAACGGGTTGCAAGAGAAACATTTACTCTGGTTTCTCAGTCTGTTTCCTAGTGCCGGTTTGAAGTTCCTGCAGTTTTCACTGTAAAACAGAGTTGGAGATAGTACCTCCCCTTATATATGTAATGAGTGTAGTTTGCAAGTGAAAAGAAACTTTGTGTTCCCAACAAGCTAGGTGAAGGACGGCTTTTCTTACACACTTATCTCTCAGAACTGAGCATGTGGAGAGACGTTCGTTCATCTAGCACAAAGGGAACGTGTTACAGGAGAAACTTTTACTCTGGATTCTCAGTCTATTTCCTAGGGCCGGTTTGAAGTTCCTGCAGTTTTCACTGTAAAACCGAGTTGGAGCTAGTACCTCCCCATATATATGTATGGAGTGGAGTTGGCAACTGAAAAGAATCTTTGTGTTCCCAACAAGCTAGGTGAAGGACGGCTTTCACACACACTTATCTCTCAGAACTGAGCATGTGGAGAGACGTTCGTTCATATAGCACAATGGGAACGGGTTGCAGGAGAAACTTTTACTCTGGTTTCTCAGTCTGTTGCCTAGTGCCGGTTTGAAGTTCCTGCAGTTTTCAGTGTAAAATCGAGTTGGAGCTAGTACCGCCCCATATATATGTATGGAGTGGAGTTTGCAAGTGAAAAGAAACTTTGTGTTCCCAACAAGCTAGTTGGAGGACGGCTTTCACACACACTTATCTCTCAGAACTTAGCATGTGGAGAGACGTTCGTTCATCTAGCACAAAGGGAACGGGTTGCAGGAGAAATTTTACTCTGGTTTCTCAGTCTGTTGCCTAGTGCCGGTTTGAAGTTCCTGCAGTTTTCAGTGTAAAATAGATTTGGAGCTAGTACCTCCCCATATATATGTATGGAGTGCAGTTTGCAACTGAAAAGGAACTTTGTGTTCCCAACAAGCTAGTTTAAGGACGGCTTTCACACACAATTATCTCTCAGAACTGAGCATGTGGAGAGACGTTCGTTCATCTAGCACAAAGGGAACGGGTTGCAGGAGAAACTTTTACTCTGGTTTCTCAGTCTGTTTCCTAGTGCCGGTTTGAAGTTCCTGCAGTTTTCACTGTAAATCCGAGTTGGAGCTAGTACCTCCCTTTATATATGTATGGAGTGGAGTTTGCAACTGAAAAGAAACTTTGTGTTCCCAACAAGCTAGGTGAAGGACGGCTTTCACACACACTTATCTCTCAGAACTGAGCATGTGGAGAGACGTTCGTTCATCTAGCACAATGGGAACGGGTTGCAGGAGAAACTTTTACACTTGTTTCTCAGTCTGTTTCCTGTTGCCGCTTTGAAGTTCCTGCAGTTTTCACTGTAAAATCGAGTTGGAGCTAGTACCACCCCATATATATGTATGGAGTGGAGTTTGCAAGTGAAAAGCAACTTTTTGTTCCAAACAAGCTAGGTGAAGGACGGCTTTCAAACACACTTATCTCTCAGAACTGAGCATGTGGAGAGACTTTCGTTCATCTAGCACAAAGGGAACGTGTTACAGGAGAAACTTTACTCAGATTTCTCAGTCTCTTTCCTAGTGCCGGTTTGAAGTTCCTGCAGTTTTCACTGTAAAACCGAGTTGGAGCTAGTACCACCCCTTATATATGTAAGGAGTGGAGTTTGCAACTGAAAAGAAACTTTGTGTTCCCTACAAGCTAGGTGAAGGACTGCTTTCACACACACTTATCTCTCAGAACTGATCATGTGGGGAGACGTTCGTTCATCTAGCACAAAGGGAACGGGTTGCAGGAGAAACTTTTACTCTGGTTTCTCAGTCTGTTGCCTTGTGCCGGTTTGAAATCCTGCAGTTTTCAGTGTAAAACTGAGTTGGAGCTAGTACCTCCCCATATATATGTATGGAGTGGAGTTTGCAACTGAAAAGGAACTTTGTGTTCCCAACAAGCTAGTTGAAGGACGGCTTTCACACACACTTATCTCTCAGAACTGAGCATGTGGAGAGACGTTCGTTCATCTAGCACAAAGGGAACGGGTTGCAGGAGAAAATTTTACTCTTGTATCTCAGTCTGTTTCCTGTTGCCGCTTTGAAGTTCCTGCAGTTTTCACTGTAAAACCGAGTTGGAGCTAGTACCACCCCATATATATGTATGGAGTGGAATTTGCAAGTGTAAAGAAACTTTGTATTCCCAACAAGCTAGGTGAAGTACGGCTTTCAAACACACTTATCTCTCAGAACTAAGCATGTGGAGAGACTTTCGTTCATCTAGCACAAATGGAACGTGTTACAGGAGAAACTTTTACTCTGGTTTCTCAGTCTGTTTCCTAGTGCCAGTTTGACGATCCTGCAGTTTTCCCTGTAAAACCGAGTTGGAGCTAGAACCTCCTCATATATATGTATGGAGTGGAGTTTGCAACTGAAAAGAAACTTTGTGTTCCCAACAAGCTAGCTGAAGGACCGCTTTCACACACACTTATCTATCAGAACTGAGCATGTGGAGAGACGTTCGTTCATCTAGCACAAAGGGAACGGGTTGCAGGAGAAAATCTTACTCTGGTTTCTCAGTCTGTTTCCTGTTGCCGCTTTGAAGTTCCTGCAGTTTTGACTGTAAAACCGAGTTGGAGCTTGTACCACCCCATATATATGTATGGAGTGGAGTTTGCAAGTGAAAAGAAACTTTTTGTTCCCAACAAGCTAGGTGAAGACGGCATTCAAACACACTTATCTCTCAGAACTGAGCATGTGGAGAGACTTTCGTTCATCTAGCACAAATGGAACGTGTTACAGGAGAAACTTTTACTCTGGTTCTCAGTCTCTTTCCTAGTGCCGGTTTGAAGTTCCTGCAGTTTTCACTGTAAAACCGAGTTGGAGCTAGTACCTCCCCATATATATGTATGGAGTGGAGTTTGCAACTGAAAACAAACTTTGTGTTCCCAACAAGCTAGGTGAAGGACGGCTTTCACACACACTTATCTCTCAGAACTGAGCATGTGGAGATACGTTCGTTCATCTAGCACAAAGGGAACGCGTTGCAGGAGAAACTTTTACTCTGGTTTGTCAGTTTCTTTCCTAGTGCCGGTTTGAAGTTCCTGCAGTTTTCACTGTAAAACCGAGTTGGAGCTAGTACATCCCCATATATATGTATGGAGTGGAGATTGCAACTGAAAAGAAACTTTGTGTTCCAAACAGGCTAGGTGAATTGCGGCTTTCACACACACTTATCTCTCAGAACTGAGCATGTGGAGAGACGTTCGTTCATCTAGCACAAATGGAACGGGTTGCAGGAGAAAGTTTTACTCTGGTTTCTCAGTCTGTTTCCTAGTGCAGGTTTGAAGTTCCTGCAGTTTTCACTGTAAAACCGAGTTGGAGCTAGTACCTCCCCATATATATGTATGGAGTGGAGTTTGCAACTGAAAACAAACTTTGTGTTCCCAACAAGCTAGGTGAAGGACGGCTTTCACACACACTTATCTCTCAGAACTGAGCATGTGGAGATACGTTCGTTCATCTAGCACAAAGGGAACGCGTTGCAGGAGAAACTTTTACTCTGGTTTGTCAGTTTCTTTCCTAGTGCCGGTTTGAAGTTCCTGCAGTTTTCACTGTAAAACCGAGTTGGAGCTAGTACATCCCCATATATATGTATGGAGTGGAGATTGCAACTGAAAAGAAACTTTGTGTTCCAAACAGGCTAGGTGAAGGGCGGCTTTCACACACACTTATCTCTCAGAACTGAGCATGTGGAGAGACGTTCGTTCATCTAGCACAAATGGAACGGGTTGCAGGAGAAAGTTTTACTCTGGTTTCTCAGTCTGTTTCCTAGTGCAGGTTTGAAGTTCCTGCAGTTTTCACTGTAAAACCGATTTGGAGCTAGTACCTCCCCATATATATGTATGGAGTGGAGTTTGCAACTGAAAAGAAACTTTGTGTTCCCAACAAGCTAGGTGAATGACGGCTTTCACACACACATAACTCTCAGAATTGAGCATGTGGAGAGACGTTCGTTCATCTAGGACAAAGGGAACGGGTTGAAACATAAACTTTTACACTTGTTTCTCAGTCTGTTTCCTAGTGCCGGTTTGAAGTTCCTGCAGTTTTCACTGTAAAACCGAGTTGGATCTAGTACCTCCCCATATATATGTATGGAGTGGAGTTTGCAAGTGAAAAGGAACTTTGTGTTCCCAACAAGCTAGGTGAAGTACGGCTTTCACACTCACTTATCTCTCAGAACTGAGCATGTGGAGAGACGTTCGTTCATCTAGCACAAAGGGAACGGTTTGCAGGGGAAACTTTTACTCTGGTTTCTCAGTCTTTTTCCTTGTGCCGGTTTGAATTTCCTGCAGTTTTCACTGTAAAACCGAGTTGGAGCTAGTACCTCCTCATATATATTTATGGAGTGGAGATTGCAACTGAAAACAAACTTTGTGTTCCCTACAAGTTAGTTGAAGTACGGCTTTAACACACATTTATCTCTCAGAACTGAGCATGTGGAGAGACGTTCGTTCATCTAGCACAAATGGAACGGGTTGCAGGAGAAACTTTTACTCTGTTTTCTCAGTCTGTTTCGTAGTGCCGGTTTGAAGTTCCTGCAGTTTTCACTGTAAAACCGAGTTGGATCTAGAACCTCCCCATATATATGTATGGAGTGAAGTTTGCAACTGAAAAGAAACTTTGTGTTCCCAACAAACTAGGTGAAGGACGGCTTTCACACACACTTATCTCTCAGAAATGAGCATGTGGAGAGACTTTCGTTCATCAAGCACAAAGGGAACGGGTTGCAGGAGAAACTTTTACTCTGGTTTCTCAGTCTGTTTCCTGTTGCCGCTTTGAAGTTCCTGCAGTTTTCACTGTAAAACCGAGTTGGAGCTAGTACCACCCCATATATATGTATGGAGTGGAGTTTGCAAGTGAAAAGAAACTTTGTGTTCCCAACAAGCTAGGTGAAGGACGGCTTTCAAACACACTTATCTCTCAGAACTGAGCATGTGGAGAGACTTTCGTTCATCTAGCACAAAGGGAACGTGTTACAGGGGAAACTTTTACTCTGGTTTCTCAGTCTCTTTCCTAGTGCCGGTTTGAAGTTCCTGCAGTTTTCACTGTAAAACAGAGTTGGAGCTAGTACCCCCCATATATATGTATGGAGTGGAGTTTGCAATTGAAAAGAAACTTTGTGTTCCCAAGAAGCTAGGTGAAGGACGGCTTTCACACACACTTATCTCTCAGAACTGATCATTTGGGGAGACGTTCGTTCATCTAGCACAAAGGGAACGGGTTGCAGGAGAAACTTTTACTCTGGTTTCTCAGTCTGTTGCCTTGTGCCGGTTTGAATTCCTGCAGTTTTCAGTGTAAAATTGAGTTGGAGCTAGTACCTCCCCATATATATGTATGGAGAGGAGTTTGCAACTGAAAAGGAACTTTGTGTTCCCAACAAGCTAGGTGAAGGACGGCTTTCACACACACTTATCTCTCAGAACTGAGCATGTGGAGAGACGTTCGTTCATCTAGCACAAAGGGAACGGTTTGCAGGAGAAACTTTTACTCTGTTTTCTCAGTCTGTTTCCTAGTGCCGGTTTGAAGTTCCTGCAGTTTTCACTGTAAAACCGAGTTGTAGCTAGAACCTCCCCATATATATGTATGGAGTGGAGTTTGCATCTGAAAAGAAACTTTGTGTTCCCAACAAGCTAGTTGAAGGACGGCTTTCACACACACTTATCTCTCAGAACTGTGCATGTGGAGAGACGTTCGTTCATCTAGCACAAAGGGAACGGGTTGCAGGAGAAAATTTTACTCTTGTTTCTCGGTCTGTTTCCTGTTGCCGCTTTGAAGTTCCTGCAGTTTTCACTGTAAAACCGATTTGGAGCTAGTACCACCCCATATATATGTATGGAGTGGAGTTTGCAATTGGAAAGAAACTTTGTGTTCCCAACAAGCTAGGTGAAGGACGGCTTTCACACACACTTATCTCTCAGAACTGATCATGTGGAGAGACGTTCGTTCATCTAGCACAAAGGGAACGGGTTGCAGGAGAAACTTTTATTCTGGTTTCTCAGTCTGTTGCCTTGTGCAGTTTTGAAGTTCCTGCAGTTTTCAGTGTAAAATCGAGTTGGAGCTACTACCTCCCCATATAAATGTATGGAGTGGAGTTTGCAACTGAAAAGGAACTTTGTGTTCCCAACAAGCTGGGTGAAGGACGGCTTTCACACACACTTATCTCTCAGAACTGAGCATGTGGAGAGACGTTCGTTCATCTAGCACAAAAGGAACGGGTTGCAGGAGAAACTTTTTCTCAGTTTTCTCAGTCTGTTTCCTAGTGCCGGTTTGAAGTTCCTGCAGTTTTCACTGTAAACCCGAGTTGGAGCTAGAACCTCCCCATATATATGTATGGAGTGGAGTTTGCAACTGAAAAGAAACTTTGTGTTCCCAACAAGCTAGGTGAAGGACCGCTTTCACACACACTTATCTCTCAGAACTGAGCATGTGGAGAGACGTTCGTTCATCTAGCACAAAGGGAACGGGTTGCAGGAGAAAATTTTACTCTGGTTTCTCAGTCTGTTTCCTGTTGCCGCTTTGAAGTTCCTGCAGTTTTCACTGTAAAACCGAGTTGGAGCTATTACCACCCCATATATATGTATGGAGTGGAGTTTGCAAGTGAAAAGAAACTTTTTGTTCCCAACAAGCTAGGTGAAGGACGGCATTCAAACACACTTATCTCTCAGAACTGAGCATGTGGAGAGACTTTTGTTCATCTAGCACAAAGGGAACGTGTTACAGGAGAAAGTTTTACTCTGGTTTCTCAGTCTCTTTCCTAGTGCCGGTTTGAAGTTCCTGCAGTTTTCACTGTAAAACTGAGTTGGAGCTAGTACCTCGCCATATATATGTATGTAGTGGAGTTTGCAACTGAAAAGAAACTTTGTGTTCCCAACAAGCTAGGTGAAGGACGGCTTTCACACACACTTATCTCTCAGAACTGATCATGTGGAGAGACGTTCGTTCATCTAGCACAAAGGGAACGGGTTGCAGGAGAAACTTTTACTCTGGTTTCTCAGTCTGTTGCCTTGTGCCGGTTTGACGTTCCTGCAGTTTTCAGTGTAAAATCGAGTTGGAGCTAGTACCTCCCCATATATATGTATGGAGTGATGTTGCAACTGAAAAGGAACTTTGTGTTCCCAACAAGTTATTTGAAGGACGGCTTTCACACACACTTATCTCTCAGAACTGAGCATGTGGAGAGACGTTCGTTCATCTAGCAAAAAGGTACGGGTTGCAGGAGAAACTTTTACTCTGTTTTCTCAGTCTGTTTCCTAGTGCCGTTTTGAATTTCCTGCAGTTTTCACTGTAAAACCGAGTTGGAGCTAGAACCTCCCCATATATATGTATGGAGTGGAGTTTGCAAGTGAAAAGAAACTTTGTGTTCCCAACAAGCTAGGTGAAGGACGGCTTTCAAACACACTTATCAGTCAGAACTGAGCATGTGGAGAGACTTTCGTTCATCTAGCACAAATGGAACGTGTTACAGGAGAAACTTTTACTCTGGTTTCTCAGTCTGTTTCCTAGTGCCGGTTTGACGTTCCTGCAGTTTTCACTGTAAAACCGAGTTGGAGCTAGTACCTCCCCATATATATGTATGGAGTGGAGTTTGCAACTGTAAAGTATCTTTGTGTTCCCAACAAGCTAGGTGAAGGACGGCTTTCACACACACTTATGTCTCAGAACTGATCATGTGGAGAGACGTTCGTTCATCTAGCACAAAGGGAACGGGTTGCAGGAGAAACTTTTACTTGGTATCTCAGTCTGTTGCCTTGTGCCGGTTTGAAGTTCCTGCAGTTTTCACTGTAAACCCGAGTTGGAGCTAGAACCTCCCCATATATATGTATGGAGTGGAGTTTGCAACTGAAAAGAAACTTTGTGTTCTCAACAAGCTAGGTGAAGAACCGCTTTCACACACACTTATCTCTCAGAACTGAGCATGGTGAGAGACGTTCGTTCATCTAGCACAAAGGGAACGGTTTGCAGGAGAAAATTTTACTCTGGTTTCTCAGTCTGTTTCCTGTTGCCGCTTTGAAGTTCCTGCAGTTTTCACTGTAAAACCGAGTTGGAGCTAGTACCACCCCATATATATGTATGGAGTGCAGTTTGCAAGTGAAAAGAAACTTTTTGTTCCCAACAAGCTAGGTGAAGGACGGCATTCAAACACACTTATCTCTCAGAACTGAGCATGTGGAGAGACTTTTGTTCATCTAGCACAAAGGGAACGTGTTACAGGAGAAACTTTTACTCTGGTTTCTCAGTCTCTTTCCTAGTGCCGGTTTGAAGTTCCTGCAGTTTTCACTGTAAAACCGAGTTGGAGCTAGTACCTCCCCATATATATGTATGTAGTGGAGTTTGCAACTGAAAAGAAACTTTGTGTTCCCAACAAGCTAGGTGAAGGACGGCTTTCACACACACTTATCTCTCAGAACTGATCATGTGGAGAGACGTTCGTTCATCTAGCACAAAGGGAACGGGTTGCAGGAGAAACTTTTACTCTGGTTTCTCAGTCTGTTGCCTTGTGCCGGTTTGACGTTCCTGCAGTTTTCAGTGTAAAATCGAGTTGGAGCTAGTACCTCCCCATATATATGTATGGAGTGATGTTGCAAGTGAAAAGGAACTTTGTGTTCCCAACAAGTTATTTGAAGGGCGGCTTTCACACACACTTATCTCTCAGAACTGAGCATGTGGAGAGACGTTCGTTCATCTAGCAAAAAGGGTACGGGTTGCAGGAGAAACTTTTACTCTGTTTTCTCAGTCTGTTTCCTAGTGCCATTTTGAAGTTCCTGCAGTTTTCACTGTAAAACCGAGTTGGATCTAGTACCTCCCCATATATATGTATGGAGTGGAGTTTTCAACTGAAAAGTATCATTGTGTTCCCAACAAGCTAGGTGAAGGACGGCTTTCACACACACTTATCCCTCAGAAGTGAGCATGTGGAGAGACGTTCGTTCATCTAGCACAAAGGGAACGGGTTGCAGGAGAAAATTTTACTCTTGTTTCTCAGTTTTTTCCTGTTGCCGCTTTGAAGTTCCTGCAGTTTTCACTGTAAAACCGAGTTGGAGCTAGTACCACCCCATATATATGTATGTAGTGGAGTTTGCAAGTGAAAAGAAACTTTGTGTTCCCAACAAGCTAGGTGAAGGACGGCTTTCAAACACACTTATCTCTCAGAACTGAGCATGTGGAGAGACTTCGTTCATCTAGCACAAATGGAACGTGTTACAGGAGAAACTTTTACTCTGGTTTCTCAGTCTGTTTCCTAGTTCCGGTTTGACGTTCCTGCAGTTTTCACTGTAAAACCGAGTTGGAGCTAGTACCTCCCCATATATATGTATGGAGTGGAGTTTTCAACTGGAAAGAAACTGTGTTCCCAACAAGCTAGGTGAAGGACGGCTTTCACACACATTTATGTCTCAGAACTGATCATGTGGAGAGACGTTCGTTCATCTAGCACAAAGGGAACGGCTTGCAGGAGAAACTTTTACTTGGTATCTCAGTCTGTTGCCTTGTGCCGGTTTGAAGTTCCTGCAGTTTTCAGTGTAAAATCGAGTTGGAGCTAGTACCTCCCCTTATATATGTATGGAGTGGAGTTTGCAACTGAAAAGAAACTTTGTGTTCCCAACAAGCTAGGTGAATGATGGCTTTCACACACACATAACTCTCAGTATTGAGCATGTGGAGAGACGTTCGTTCATCTAGCACAAAGGGAACGGGTTGAAGGAGAAACTTTTACTCTGGTGTCTCAGTGTGTTTCCTGTTGCTGCTTTGAAGTTCCTGCAGTTTTCACTGTAAAACAGAGTTGGAGCTAGTACCTCCCCATATATATGTATGGAGTGGTGTTTCCAAGTGAAAAGAAACTTTGTGTTCCCAACAAGCTAGGTGAAGTGCGGCTTTCACACACACTTATCTCTCAGTACTGAGCATGTTGAGAGACGTTCGTCCATCTAGCACAAAGGGACGTGTTACAGGAGAAACTTTTACTCTGGTTTCTCAGTCTCTTTGCTAGTGCCGGTTTGAAGTTCCTGCAGTTTTCACTGTAAAACCGAGTTGGAGCTAGTCCCTCCCCATATATATGTATGGAATGGTGTTTGCAACTGAAAAGAAACTTTGTGTTCCAAACAAGCTAGGTGAAGGACGGATTTCACACACACTTATCTCTCAGAACTGAGCATGTGGAGAGACGTTCGTTTATCTAGCACAAAGGGAACGGGTTGCAGGAGAAACTTTTACTCTGGTTTCTCAGTCTCTTTCCTAGTGCCGGTTTGAAGTTCCTGCAGTTTTCACTGTAAAATCGAGTTGGAGCTAGTACCTCCCCATATAAATGTATTGAGTGGAGTTTGCAACTGAAAAGAAACTTTGTGTTCCCAACAAGCTAGGTGAAGGACGGCTTTCACACACAATTATCTCTCAGAACTGAGCATGTGGAGAGACGTTCGTTCATATAGCACAATGGGAACTGGTTGCAGGAGAAACTTTTACTCTGGTTTCTCAGTCTGTTGCCTAGTGCCGTTTTGAAGTTCCTGCAGTATTCAGTGTAAAATCGAGTTGGAGCTAGTACCTCCCCATATATATGTATGGAGTGGAGTTTGCAACTGAAAAGGAACTTTGTGTTCCCAAAAAGCTTGTTGAAGGACGGCTTTCACACACACTTATCTCTCAGAAATGAGCATGTGGGGAGACGTTCGTTCATCTAGCACAAAGGGAACGGGTTGCAACTGAAACTTTTACTCTGGTTTCTCAGTCTGTTTCCTAGTGCCGGTTTGAAGTTCCTGAGGGTTTCACTGTAAAACCGAGTTGGAGCTAGTACCTCCCCATATATATGTATGGATTGGAGTTTGCAAGTGAAAAGAAACTTTGTGTTCCCAACAAGCTAGGTGAAGAACGGCTTTCACACACACTTATCTCTCAGAACTGAGCATTTGGAGAGACGTTCGTTCATCTAGCACAAAGGGAACGGGTTGCAGGGGAAACTTTTACTCTGGTTTCTCAGTGTGTTTCTTGTTGCCGCTTTGAATTTCCTGCAGTTTTCACTGTAAAAGAGAATTAGAGCTAGTACCTCCCGATATTTATGTATGGAGTGGAGTTTGCAAGTGAAAAGAAACTTTGTGTTCCCAACAAGCTAGGTGAAGGACGGCTTTCACACACACTTATCTCTCAGAACTGAGCATGTGGAGAGACGTTCGTTCATCTAGCACAAAGGGAACGGGTTGCAGGAGAAACTTTTACTCTGGTTTCTCAGTCGGTTGCCTAGTGCCGCTTTGAAGTTCCTGCAGTTTTCAGTGTAAAATCGAGTTGGAACTACTACCTCCCCATATTTATTTATGGAGTGGAGTTTGCAACTAAAAAGGAACTTTGTGTTCCCAACAAGCTAGTTGAAGGACGGCTTTCACACACACTTATCTCTCAGAAATGAGCATGTGGAGAGACGTTCATTCAACTAGCACAAAGGGAACGGGTTGCAAGTGAAACATTTACTCTGGTTTCACAGTCTGTTTCCTAGTGCCGGTTTGAAGTTCCTTCAGTTTTCACTGTAAAACATAGTTGGAGCTAGTACCTCCCCTTATATATGTATGGAGTGGAGTTGGCAAGTGAAAAGAAACTTTGTGTTCCCAACAAGCTAGGTGAAGGACGGCTTTCACACACACTTATCTCTCAGAACTGAGTATGTGGAGAGACGTTCGTTCATCTAGCACAAAGGGAACGGGTTGCAGGAGAAACTTTTCCTCTGGTTTCTCTGTCTCTTTCCTAGTACTGGTTTGAAGTTCCTGCAGTTTTCAGTGTAAACTCGAGTTGGAGCTAGTACCTCCCCATATATATGTATGGTGTGGAGTTTGCAACTGAAAAGGAACTTTGTTTTCCCAACAAGCTAGGTGAATGACGGCTTTCATACACACTTATCTCTCAGAACTGAGCATGTGGAGAGAAGTTCGTTCATCTAGCACAAATGGAACGGGTTTCAGGAGAAATTTTACTCTGGTTTCTCAGTCTGTTGCCTAGTGCCGGTTTGAAGTTCCTGCAGTTTTCACTGTAAAACCGAGTTGGAGCTAGTACCTCCCCATATATATGTATGGAGTGCAGTTTGCAACTGAAAAGGAACTTTGTGTTCCCAACAAGCTAGTTGAAGGGCGGCTTTCACACACACTTATCTCTCAGAACTTAGCATGTGGAGAGACGTTCGTTCATCTAGCACAAAGGGAACGGGTTGCAGGAGAAACATTTACTCTGGTTTCTCAGTCTGTTTCCTAGTGCCGGTTTGAAGTTCCTGCAGTTTTCACTGTAAAACCGAGTTGGAGCTAGAACCTCCCCATATATATGTATGGAGTGGAGTTTGCAAGTGAAAAGAAACTTTGTGTTCCCAACAAGCTAGGTGAAGGACGGCTTTCAAACACACTTATCAGTCAGAACTGAGCATGTGGAGAGACTTTCGTTCATCTAGCACAAATGGAACGTGTTACAGGAGAAACTTTTACTCTGGTTTCTCAGTCTGTTTCCTAGTGCCGGTTTGACGTTCCTGCAGTTTTCACTGTAAAACCGAGTTGGAGCTAGTACCTCCCCATATATATGTATGGAGTGGAGTTTGCAACTGTAAAGTATCTTTGTGTTCCCAACAAGCTAGGTGAAGGACGGCTTTCACACACACTTATGTCTCAGAACTGATCATGTGGAGAGACGTTCGTTCATCTAGCACAAAGGGAACGGGTTGCAGGAGAAACTTTTACTTGGTATCTCAGTCTGTTGCCTTGTGCCGGTTTGAAGTTCCTGCAGTTTTCACTGTAAACCCGAGTTGGAGCTAGAACCTCCCCATATATATGTATGGAGTGGAGTTTGCAACTGAAAAGAAACTTTGTGTTCTCAACAAGCTAGGTGAAGAACCGCTTTCACACACACTTATCTCTCAGAACTGAGCATGGTGAGAGACGTTCGTTCATCTAGCACAAAGGGAACGGTTTGCAGGAGAAAATTTTACTCTGGTTTCTCAGTCTGTTTCCTGTTGCCGCTTTGAAGTTCCTGCAGTTTTCACTGTAAAACCGAGTTGGAGCTAGTACCACCCCATATATATGTATGGAGTGCAGTTTGCAAGTGAAAAGAAACTTTTTGTTCCCAACAAGCTAGGTGAAGGACGGCATTCAAACACACTTATCTCTCAGAACTGAGCATGTGGAGAGACTTTTGTTCATCTAGCACAAAGGGAACGTGTTACAGGAGAAACTTTTACTCTGGTTTCTCAGTCTCTTTCCTAGTGCCGGTTTGAAGTTCCTGCAGTTTTCACTGTAAAACCGAGTTGGAGCTAGTACCTCCCCATATATATGTATGTAGTGGAGTTTGCAACTGAAAAGAAACTTTGTGTTCCCAACAAGCTAGGTGAAGGACGGCTTTCACACACACTTATCTCTCAGAACTGATCATGTGGAGAGACGTTCGTTCATCTAGCACAAAGGGAACGGGTTGCAGGAGAAACTTTTACTCTGGTTTCTCAGTCTGTTGCCTTGTGCCGGTTTGACGTTCCTGCAGTTTTCAGTGTAAAATCGAGTTGGAGCTAGTACCTCCCCATATATATGTATGGAGTGATGTTGCAAGTGAAAAGGAACTTTGTGTTCCCAACAAGTTATTTGAAGGGCGGCTTTCACACACACTTATCTCTCAGAACTGAGCATGTGGAGAGACGTTCGTTCATCTAGCAAAAAGGGTACGGGTTGCAGGAGAAACTTTTACTCTGTTTTCTCAGTCTGTTTCCTAGTGCCATTTTGAAGTTCCTGCAGTTTTCACTGTAAAACCGAGTTGGATCTAGTACCTCCCCATATATATGTATGGAGTGGAGTTTTCAACTGAAAAGTATCTTTGTGTTCCCAACAAGCTAGGTGAAGGACGGCTTTCACACACACTTATCCCTCAGAAGTGAGCATGTGGAGAGACGTTCGTTCATCTAGCACAAAGGGAACGGGTTGCAGGAGAAAATTTTACTCTTGTTTCTCAGTTTTTTCCTGTTGCCGCTTTGAAGTTCCTGCAGTTTTCACTGTAAAACCGAGTTGGAGCTAGTACCACCCCATATATATGTATGTAGTGGAGTTTGCAAGTGAAAAGAAACTTTGTGTTCCCAACAAGCTAGGTGAAGGACGGCTTTCAAACACACTTATCTCTCAGAACTGAGCATGTGGAGAGACTTCGTTCATCTAGCACAAATGGAACGTGTTACAGGAGAAACTTTTACTCTGGTTTCTCAGTCTGTTTCCTAGTTCCGGTTTGACGTTCCTGCAGTTTTCACTGTAAAACCGAGTTGGAGCTAGTACCTCCCCATATATATGTATGGAGTGGAGTTTTCAACTGGAAAGAAACTGTGTTCCCAACAAGCTAGGTGAAGGACGGCTTTCACACACATTTATGTCTCAGAACTGATCATGTGGAGAGACGTTCGTTCATCTAGCACAAAGGGAACGGCTTGCAGGAGAAACTTTTACTTGGTATCTCAGTCTGTTGCCTTGTGCCGGTTTGAAGTTCCTGCAGTTTTCAGTGTAAAATCGAGTTGGAGCTAGTACCTCCCCTTATATATGTATGGAGTGGAGTTTGCAACTGAAAAGAAACTTTGTGTTCCCAACAAGCTAGGTGAATGATGGCTTTCACACACACATAACTCTCAGTATTGAGCATGTGGAGAGACGTTCGTTCATCTAGCACAAAGGGAACGGGTTGAAGGAGAAACTTTTACTCTGGTGTCTCAGTGTGTTTCCTGTTGCTGCTTTGAAGTTCCTGCAGTTTTCACTGTAAAACAGAGTTGGAGCTAGTACCTCCCCATATATATGTATGGAGTGGTGTTTCCAAGTGAAAAGAAACTTTGTGTTCCCAACAAGCTAGGTGAAGTGCGGCTTTCACACACACTTATCTCTCAGTACTGAGCATGTTGAGAGACGTTCGTCCATCTAGCACAAAGGGACGTGTTACAGGAGAAACTTTTACTCTGGTTTCTCAGTCTCTTTGCTAGTGCCGGTTTGAAGTTCCTGCAGTTTTCACTGTAAAACCGAGTTGGAGCTAGTCCCTCCCCATATATATGTATGGAATGGTGTTTGCAACTGAAAAGAAACTTTGTGTTCCAAACAAGCTAGGTGAAGGACGGATTTCACACACACTTATCTCTCAGAACTGAGCATGTGGAGAGACGTTCGTTTATCTAGCACAAAGGGAACGGGTTGCAGGAGAAACTTTTACTCTGGTTTCTCAGTCTCTTTCCTAGTGCCGGTTTGAAGTTCCTGCAGTTTTCACTGTAAAATCGAGTTGGAGCTAGTACCTCCCCATATAAATGTATTGAGTGGAGTTTGCAACTGAAAAGAAACTTTGTGTTCCCAACAAGCTAGGTGAAGGACGGCTTTCACACACAATTATCTCTCAGAACTGAGCATGTGGAGAGACGTTCGTTCATATAGCACAATGGGAACTGGTTGCAGGAGAAACTTTTACTCTGGTTTCTCAGTCTGTTGCCTAGTGCCGTTTTGAAGTTCCTGCAGTATTCAGTGTAAAATCGAGTTGGAGCTAGTACCTCCCCATATATATGTATGGAGTGGAGTTTGCAACTGAAAAGGAACTTTGTGTTCCCAAAAAGCTTGTTGAAGGACGGCTTTCACACACACTTATCTCTCAGAAATGAGCATGTGGGGAGACGTTCGTTCATCTAGCACAAAGGGAACGGGTTGCAACTGAAACTTTTACTCTGGTTTCTCAGTCTGTTTCCTAGTGCCGGTTTGAAGTTCCTGAGGGTTTCACTGTAAAACCGAGTTGGAGCTAGTACCTCCCCATATATATGTATGGATTGGAGTTTGCAAGTGAAAAGAAACTTTGTGTTCCCAACAAGCTAGGTGAAGAACGGCTTTCACACACACTTATCTCTCAGAACTGAGCATTTGGAGAGACGTTCGTTCATCTAGCACAAAGGGAACGGGTTGCAGGGGAAACTTTTACTCTGGTTTCTCAGTGTGTTTCTTGTTGCCGCTTTGAATTTCCTGCAGTTTTCACTGTAAAAGAGAATTAGAGCTAGTACCTCCCGATATTTATGTATGGAGTGGAGTTTGCAAGTGAAAAGAAACTTTGTGTTCCCAACAAGCTAGGTGAAGGACGGCTTTCACACACACTTATCTCTCAGAACTGAGCATGTGGAGAGACGTTCGTTCATCTAGCACAAAGGGAACGGGTTGCAGGAGAAACTTTTACTCTGGTTTCTCAGTCGGTTGCCTAGTGCCGCTTTGAAGTTCCTGCAGTTTTCAGTGTAAAATCGAGTTGGAACTACTACCTCCCCATATTTATTTATGGAGTGGAGTTTGCAACTAAAAAGGAACTTTGTGTTCCCAACAAGCTAGTTGAAGGACGGCTTTCACACACACTTATCTCTCAGAAATGAGCATGTGGAGAGACGTTCATTCAACTAGCACAAAGGGAACGGGTTGCAAGTGAAACATTTACTCTGGTTTCACAGTCTGTTTCCTAGTGCCGGTTTGAAGTTCCTTCAGTTTTCACTGTAAAACATAGTTGGAGCTAGTACCTCCCCTTATATATGTATGGAGTGGAGTTGGCAAGTGAAAAGAAACTTTGTGTTCCCAACAAGCTAGGTGAAGGACGGCTTTCACACACACTTATCTCTCAGAACTGAGTATGTGGAGAGACGTTCGTTCATCTAGCACAAAGGGAACGGGTTGCAGGAGAAACTTTTCCTCTGGTTTCTCTGTCTCTTTCCTAGTACTGGTTTGAAGTTCCTGCAGTTTTCAGTGTAAACTCGAGTTGGAGCTAGTACCTCCCCATATATATGTATGGTGTGGAGTTTGCAACTGAAAAGGAACTTTGTTTTCCCAACAAGCTAGGTGAATGACGGCTTTCATACACACTTATCTCTCAGAACTGAGCATGTGGAGAGAAGTTCGTTCATCTAGCACAAATGGAACGGGTTTCAGGAGAAATTTTACTCTGGTTTCTCAGTCTGTTGCCTAGTGCCGGTTTGAAGTTCCTGCAGTTTTCACTGTAAAACCGAGTTGGAGCTAGTACCTCCCCATATATATGTATGGAGTGCAGTTTGCAACTGAAAAGGAACTTTGTGTTCCCAACAAGCTAGTTGAAGGGCGGCTTTCACACACACTTATCTCTCAGAACTTAGCATGTGGAGAGACGTTCGTTCATCTAGCACAAAGGGAACGGGTTGCAGGAGAAACATTTACTCTGGTTTCTCAGTCTGTTTCCTAGTGCCGGTTTGAAGTTCCTGCAGTTTTCACTGTAAATCCGAGTTGGAGCTAGTACCTCCCTTTATATATGTATGGAGTGGAGTTTGCAACTGAAAAGAAACTTTGTGTTCCCAACAAGCTAGGTGAAGGACGGCTTTTCATACACACTTATCTCTCAGAACTGAGCATGTGGAGAGACGTTCGTTCATCTAGCACAAAGGGAACGTGTTACAGGAGAAACTTTTACTCTGGATTCTCAGTCTCTTTCCTAGGGCCGGTTTGAAGTTCCTGCAGTTTTCACAGTAAAACCGAGTTGGAGCTAGTACCTCCCCATATATATGTATGGAGTGGAGTTTGCAACTGAAAAGAAACTTTGTGTTCCCAACAAGCTAGGTGAAGGACGGCTTTCACACACACTTATCTCTCAGAACTGAGCATGTGGAGAGACGTTCGTTCATATAGCACAATGGGAACGGGTTGCAGGAGAAACTTTTACTCTGGTTTCTCAGTCTGTTGCCTAGTGCCGGTTTGAAGTTCCTGCAGTTTTCAGTGTAAAATCGAGTTGGAGCTAGTACCGTCCCATATATATGTATGGAGTGTAGTTTGCAAGTGAAAAGAAACTTTGTGTTCCCAACAAGCTAGTTGGAGGACGGCTTTCACACACACTTATTTCTCAGAACTGAGCATGTGGAGAGACGTTCTTTCATCTAGCACAAAGGGAACGGGTTGCAGGAGAAACTATTAATCTGGTTTCTCAGTCTGTTGCCTAGTGCCGGTTTGAATTTCCTGCAGTTTTCAGTGTAAAATAGATTTGGAACTAGTACCTACCCATATATATGTATGGAGTGGAGTTTGCAACTGAAAAGGAACATTGTGTTCCCAACAAGCTAGTTGAAGGACGGCTTTCACACACACTTATCTCTCACAACTGAGTATGTGGAGAGAAGTTCGTTCATCTAGCACAAAGGAAACGGGTTGCAGGGGAAACTTTTACTCTGGTTTCACAGTCTGTTTCCTAGTGTCGGTTTGAATTTCCTGCAGTTTTCACTGTAAAACCGAGTTGGAGCTAGTACCTCCCCATATATATGTATGGATTGGAGTTTGCAACTGAAAAGAAACTTTGTGTTCCCAACAAGCTAGGTGAATGACGACTTTCAAACACACATATCTCTCAGACCTGAGCATGTGGAGAGACGTTCGTTCATCTAGCACAAAGGGAAAGTGTTGCAACAGAAACTTTTACTCTGGTATCTCAGTCTGTTTCCTAGTGCCGGTTTGAATTTCCTGCAGTTTTCACTGTAAAACCGAGTTGGAGCTAGTACCTCCCGATATATACCTATGGAGTGGAGTTTGCAAGTGAAAAGAAACTTTGTGTTCCCAACAAGCTAGGTGAAGGACGGCTTTCACACACAATTATCTCTCAGAACTGAGCATGTGGAGAGACGTTCGTTCATCTAGCACAAAGGGAACGGGTTGCAGGAGAAATTTTACCCTGGTTCCTTAGTCTGTTGCCTAGTGCCGGTTTGAAGTTCCTGCAGTTTTCAGTGTAAAATAGATTTGGAGCTAGTACCTCCCCATATATATGTATGGAGTGCAGTTTGCAACTGAAAAGGAACTTTGTGTTCCCAACAAGCTAGTTTAAGGACGGCTTTCACACACACTTATCTCTCAGAACTGAGCATGTGGAGAGACGTTCGTTCATCTAGCACAAAGGGAACGGGTTGCAGGAGAAAAATTTACTCTGGTTTCTCAGTCTGTTTCCTAGTGCCGGTTTGAAGTTCCTGCAGTTTTCACTGTAAATCCGAGTTGGAGCTAGTACCTCCCTTTATATATGTATGGAGTGGAGATTGCAACTGAAAAGAAACTTTGTGTTCCCAACAAGCTAGGTGAAGGACGGCTTTCACACACACTTATCTCTCAGAACTGAGCATGTGGAGAGACGTTCGTTCATTTAGCACAAATTGAACGGGTTGCAGGAGAAACTTTTTCTCTGGTTTCTCAGTCTGTTTCCTGTTGCCGCTTTGAAGTTCCTGCAGTTTTCACTGTAAAACCGAGTTGGAGCTAGTACCTCCCCATATATATGTATGGAGTGGAGTTTGCAACTGAGAAGAAACTTTGTGTTCCCAACAAGCTAGTTGAAGGACGGCATTCACACACATTTATCTCTTAGAACTGAGCATGTGGAGAGACGTTCGTTCATCTAGCACAATGGGAACGGGTTGCAGGAGAAACTTTTACTCTGGTTTCTCAGTCTGTTTCCTAGTGCCGGTTTGAAGTTCCTGCAGTTTTCACTGTAAAACCGAGTTGGAGCTTGTACCTCCCCATATATATGAATGGAGTGGAGTTTGAAACAGAAAAGAAACTTTGTGTTCCCAACAAGCTAGGTGAATAACGGCTTTCACACACACATATCTCTCAGAACTGAGCATGTGGAGAGACGTTCGTTCATCTAGCACAAATGGAACGGGTTGCAACAGAAACTTTTACTCTGGTTTCTCAGTCTGTTTCCTAGTGCCGGTTTGAAGTTCCTGCAGTTTTCACTGTAAAACCGATGTGGAGCTAGTACCTCCCCATATATATGTATGGAGTGGAGTTTGCAACTGAAAAGAAACTTTGTGTTCCCAACATGCATGGTGAAGGACGGCTTTCACACACATTTATCTCTCAGAACTGAGAATGTGGAGAGACGTTCGTTCATCTAGCACAAAGGGAACGGGTTGCAGGAGAAACTTTTACTCTGGTTTCTCAGTCTGTTTCCTAGTGCCGGTTTGAAATTCCTGCAGTTTTCACTGTAAAACCGAGTTGGAGCTAGAACCTCCCCATATATATGTATGGAGTGGAGTTTCAACTGAAAAGAATCTGTGTTCCCAACAAGCTATGTGAAGGACGGCATTCACACACATTTATCTCTCAGAACTGAGAATGTGGAGAGACGTTCGTTCATCTAGCACAAAGGGAACAGGTTGCAGGAGAAAATTTTACTCTGGTTTTCAGTGTGTTTCCTCCTGCCGGTTTGAAGTTCCTGCAGTTTTCACTGTAAAACAGAGTTGGAGCAAGTACCTCCCAATATATATGTATGGAGTGGAGTTTTCAAGTGAAAAGGAACTTTGTGTTCCCAACAAGCTATGTGAAGGACGGCTTTCACACACAATTATCTCTCAGAACTGAGCATGTGGAGAGACGTTCATTCATCTAGCACAAAGGGAACGGGTTACAGGAGAAACTTTTACTCTGGTTTCTCAGTCTCTTTCCTAGTGCCGGTTTGAAGTTCCTGCAGTTTTCACTTTAAAACCGAGTTGGAGCTAGAACCTCTCCATATATATATATGGAGAGGAGATTGCCACTTAAAAGAAACTTTGTGTTCCCAACAAGCTAGGTGAAGGACGGCTTTCACACACACTTATCTCTCAGAACTGAGCATGTGGAGAGACTTTCGTTCATCTAGCACAAAGGGAATGGGTTGCAGGAGAAACTTTTACTCTGGTTTCTCAGTCTCTTTCCTAGTGCCGGTTTGAAGTTCCTGCAGTTTTCACTGTAAAACCGAGTTGGAGCTAGTACCTCCCCATAAATTTGTATGGAGTGGAGTTTGCAAGTAAAAGATACTTTTGGTTCCCAACAAGCTAGGTGAAGGACGGCTTTCACACACACGTATTTCTCACAACTGAGCATGTGGAGAGACGACGTTCATCTAGCAAAAAAGTAACGGGTTGCAGGAGAAACTTTTACTCTGCTTTCTCAGTCTGTTTCCTAGTGCCGTTTGAAATTCCTGCAGTTTTCACTATAAAACCGAGTTGGAGCTAGTACATCCTCATATATATTTATAGAGTGGGGATTGCAAATGAAAACAAACTTTGTGTTCCCAACAAGCTTGTTGAAGGACGACTTTCACACACACTTATCTCTCAGAAATGAGCATGTGGAGAGACGTTCGTTCATCTAGCACAAAAGGAACGGGTCGCAGAAGAAACTTTTACTCTGGATTCTCAGTCTGTTTCCTAGTGCCGGTTTGAAGTTCCTGCAGTTTTCACTGTAAAACCGATTTGGGGCTAGTACCTACCCATATATTTGTATGGAGTGGAGTTTGCAACTGAAAAGAAACTTTGTGTTCCCAACATGCTAGGTGAATGACGGCTTTCACACACACATATATATCAGAACTGAGCATGTGGAAAGACGTTCGTTTATCTAGCACAAGTGGAACGGTTTGCAACAGAACATTTTACTCTGGTTTCTCAGTCTGTTTCCTAGTGCCGGTTTGAATTTCCTGCAGTTTTCACTGTAAAACCGAGTTGGAGCTAGAACCTCCCCATATATATGTATGGAGTGGAGTTTGCAACTGAAAAAAAACTTTGTGTTCCCAACAAGATAGATGAAGGACGGCATTAACACACATTTATCTCTAAGAACTGAGCATGTGGAGAGACGTTCGTTCATCTAGCACATATTGAACAGGTTGCAGGAGAAACTATTTCTCTGGATTCTCAGTCTCTTTCATAGTGCCGGATAGAAGTTCCTGCAGTTTTCACTGTAAAACCGAGTTGGAGCTAGAACCTCCCCATATATATGTATGGATTGGAGTTTGCAAGTGATAAGAAACTTTGTGTTCCCAACAAGATAGGTGAAGGGCGGCTTTCACACACAATTATCTCTCAGAGCTGAGCATGTGGAGAGACGTTCGTTCATCTAGCACAAAGGGAACGGGTTGCTGGACAAACTTTTACTCTGGTTTCTAAGTCTGTTTCCTAGTGCCGGTTTGAAGTTCCTCCTGTTTTCACTGTAAAACCGAGTTGGAGCTAGTACTTCCCCATATATATGTATGGAGTGGAGTTTGCAACTGAAAAGAAACTTTGTGTTCCCAACAAGCTAGTTGAAGCACGGCTTTCACACACACATATCTCTCAGAACTGACATGTGGAGAGACGTTCGTTCATCTACCACAAAGGGAACGGGTTGCAGGAGAAACTTTTACTCTGGTTTCTCAGTCTGTTTCCTGTTGCGGCTTACAAGTTCCTGCAGTTTTCACTGTAAAACCGAGTTGGAGCTAGTACCTCCACATATATACGTATGGAGTATAGTTTGCAAGTGAAAAGAAACTTTGTGTTCCCAACAAGCTAGGTGAAGGACGGCTTTCACACACATTTATCTCTCAGAACTAAGCATGTGGAGAGACGTTCGTTCATCTAGCACAAAGGGAACAGGTTGCAGGAGAAACTTTTACTCTGTTTTCTCAGTCTGTTTCCTAGTGCCGGTTTGAAGTTCCTGCGGTTTTCACTGTAAAACAGAGTTGGACCTAGAACCTCCCCATATTTATGTATGGAGTGGAGTTTGCAAATGAAAAGAAACTTTGTGTTCCCAACAAGCTAGGTGAAGGACGGCTTTCACACACAATTATCTCTCAGAACTGAGCATGTGGAGAGACGTTCGTTCATCTAGCACAAAGGGAAAGGGTTGCAGGAGAAATTTTACTCTGGTTTCTCAGTCTGTTTCCTAGTGCCGGTTTGAAGTTCCTGCAGTTTTCACTGTAAAACCGAGTTGGAGCTAGTACCACCCCATATATATGTATGGAGTGGAGTTTGCAACTGAAACAAACTTTGTGTTCCCAACAAGCATGTTGAAGGACAGCTTTCACACACACTTATCTCTCAGAACTGAGCATGTGGAGAGACGTTCTTTCATCTAGCAAAAAGGGATCGGGTTGCAGGAGAAACTATTTCTCTGCTTTCTCAGTCTGTTTCCTGTTGCCGCTTTGAAGTTCCTGCAGTTTTCACTGTAAAACCGAGTTGGAGCTAGTACCTCCCCATATATAAGTATGGAGTCGGGTTATCAAGTGAAAAGAAACTATGTGTTCCCAACAAGTTAGGTGAAGGACGGCTTTCACACACACTTATCTCTCAGAACTGAGCATTGGAGAGAAGTTCGTTCATCTAGCACAAAAGGAACGGGTTGCAGGAGAAACTTTTACTCTGTTTTCTCAGTCTGTTTCCATTTGCCTCTTTGAAGTACCTGCAGGTTTCACTGTAAAATCGAGTTGGAGCTAGTACCTCCCCATATATATGTATGGAGTGGAGTTTGCAAGTGAAAAGAAACTTTGTGTTCCCAACAAGCTAGGTGAAGAACGGCTTTCAAACACACTTATCTCTCAGAACTGAGCATGTGGAGAGACATTCGTTCATCTATCACAAAGGGAACGGGTTACAGGAGAAACTTTTACTCTGGTTTCTCAGTCTCTTTCCTAGTGCCGGTTTCAAGTTCCTGCAGTTTTCACTTTAAAACCGAGTTGGAGCTAGTACCTCCCCATATATATATATGGAGAGGAGATTGCCACTGAAAAGAAACTTTGTGTTCCCAACAAGCTAGGTGAAGGACGGCTTTCACACACACTTATCTCTCAGAACTGAGCATGTGGAGAGACTTTCGTTCATCTAGCACAAAGGGAATGGGTTGCAGGAGAAACTTTTACTCTGGTTTCTCAGTCTCTTTCCTAGTGCCGGTTTGAAGTTCCTGCAATTTTCACTGTAAAACCGAGTTGGAGCTAGTACCTCCCCATAAATTTGTATGGAGTGGAGTTTGCAAGTAAAAGATACTTTTTGTTCCCAACAAGCTAGGTGAAGGACGGCTTTCACACACACTTATTTCTCAGAACTGAGCATGTGGAGAGACGACGTTCATCTAGCACAAAAGGAACGGGTTGCAGGAGAAACTTTTACTCTGGATTCTCAGTCTGTTTCCTAGTGCCGGTTTGAAGTTCCTGCAGTATTCACTGTAAAACCGATTTGGAGCTAGTACCTACCCATATATATATGTATGGAGTGGAGTTTGCAACTGAAAAGAAACTTTGTGTTCCCAACATGCTAGGTGAATGACGGCTTTCACACACACATATATATCAGAACTGAGCATGTGGAAAGACGTTCGTTTATCTAGCACAAGGGGAACGGGTTGCAACAGAACCTTTTACTCTGGTTTCTCAGTCTGTTTCCTAGTGCCGTTTGGAAGTTCCTGCAGTTTTCACAGTAAAACAGAGTTGGAGCTAGTACCTCCCCATATATATGTATGGAGTGGAGTTTGCAACTGAAAAGAAACTTTGTGTTCCCAACAAGATAGATGAAGGACGGCATTCACACACATATATCTCTAAGAACTGAGCATGTGGAGAGACGTTCGTTCATCTAGCACAAATTGAACAGGTTGCAGGAGAAACTTTTTCTCTGGTTTCTCAGTCTCTTTCATAGTGCCGGATAGAAGTTCCTGCAGTTTTCACTGTAAAACCGAGTTGGAGCTAGAACCTCCCCATATATATGTATGGATTGGAGTTTGCAAGTGAAAAGAAACTTTGTGTTCCCAACAAGCTAGGTGAAGGGCGGCTTTCACACACACTTATCTCTCAGAACTTAGCATGTGGAGAGACGTTCGTTCATCTAGCACAAAGGGAACGGGTTGCAGGACAAACTTTTACCCTGGTTTCTAAGTCTGTTTCCTAGTGCCGGTTTGAAGTTCCTGCAGTTTTCACTGTAAAACCGAGTTGGAGCTAGTACTTCCCCATATATATGTATGGAGTGGAGTTTGCAACTGAAAAGAAACTTTGTGTTCCCAACAAGCTAGTTGAAGCACGGCTTTCACACACACATATCTCTCAGAACTGAGCATGTGGAGAGACGTTCTTTCATCTACCACAAAGGGAACGGGTTGCAGGTGAAACTTTTACTCAGGGTCCTCAGTCTGTTTCCTGTTGCCGCTTACAAGTTCCTGCAATTTTCACTTTAAAACCGAGTTGGAGCTAGTACCTCCCCATATATACGTATGGAGTATAGTTTGCAAGTGAAAAGAAACTTTGTGTTCCCAACAAGCTAGGTGAAGGGCGGCTTTCACACACATTTATCTCTCAGAAATAAGCATGTGGAGAGACGTTCGTTCATCTAGCACAAAGGGAACAGTTTGCAGGAGAAACTTTTACTCTGGTTTCTCAATCTGTTTCCTAGTGCCGGTTTGAAGTTCCTGCAGTTTTCACTGTAAAACAGAGTTGGACCTAGAACCTCCCCATATTTATGTATGGAGTGGAGTTTGCAACTGAAAAGAAACTTTGTGTTCCCAACAAGCTAGGTGAAGGACGGCTTTCACACACAATTATCTCTCAGAACTGAGCATGTGGAGAGACGTTCGTTCATCTAGCACAAACGGAAAAGGTTGCAGGAGAAATTTTACTCTGGTTTCTCAGTCTGTTTCCTAGTGCCGGTTTTAAGTTCCTGCAGTTTTCACTGTAAAACCGAGTTGGAGCTAGTACCTCCCCATATATATGTATGGAGTGGAGTTTGCAACTGAAACAAACTTTGTGTTCCCAACAAGCAAGTTGAAGGACAGCTTTCACACACACTTATCTCTCAGAACTGAGCATGTTGGGAGACGTTCGTTCATCTAGCAAAAAGGGATCGGGTTGCAGGAGAAACTATTTCTCTGCTTTCTCAGTCTGTTTCCTGTTGCCGCTTTGAAGTTCCTGCAGTTTTCACTGTAAAACCGAGTTGGAGCTAGTACCTCCCCATATATAAGTATGGAGTCGGGTTTTCAAGTGAAAAGAAACTTTGTGTTCCCAACAAGCTAGGTGAAGGACGGCTTTCACACACACTTATCTCTCAGAACTGAGCATGTGGAGAGACGTTCGTTCATCTAGCACAAAAGGAACGGGTTGCAGGAGAAACTTTTACTCTGTTTTGTCAGTCTGTTTCCATTTGCCTCTTTGAAGTACCTGCAGGTTTCACTGTAAAATCGAGTTGGAGCTAGTACCTCCCCATATATATGTATGGAGTGGAGTTTGCAAGTGAAAAGAAACTTTGTGCTCCCAACAAGCTAGGTGAAGAACGGCTTTCAAACACACTTATCTCTCAGAACTGAGCATGTGGAGAGACATTCGTTCATCTATCACAAAGGAACGGGTTGCAGGAAAAACTTTTTCTCTGGTTTCTCAGTCTCTATCCTAGTGCCGGTTTGAAGTTCCTGCAGTTTTCAGTGTAAAACAGAGATGGAGCTATTACCGCCCCATATTATTATATTGAGTGGAGTTTGCAACTGAAAAGAAACTTTGTGTTCCCTACAAGCTAGGTGAAGAACGGCTTTCAAACACACTTATCTCTCAGAACTGAGCATGTGGAGAGACTTTCGTTCATCTAGCACAATGGGAACGTGTTACAGGAGAAACTTTTACTCTGGTTTCTCAGTCTCTTTCCTAGTGCCTGTTTGAAGTTCCTGCAGTTTTCACTGTAAAACAGAGTTGGAGCTAGGACCTCCCCATATATATGTATGGAGTGGAGTTTGCAACTGAAAAGAAACTTTGTGTTCCCAACAAGCTAGGTGAAGGACGGCTTTCACACACACTTATCTCTCAGAACTGATCATGTGGGGAGACGTTCGTTCATCTAGCACAAAGGGAACGGGTTGCAGGAGAAACTTTTACTCTGGTTTCTCAGTCTGTTGCCTTGTGCCGGTTTGAATTCCTGCAGTTTTCAGTGTAAAATTGAGTTGGAGCTAGTACCTCCCCATATATATGTATGGAGTGGAGTTAGCAACTGAAAAGGAACTTTGTGTTCCCAACAAGCTAGGTGAAGGACGGCTTTCACACACACTTATCTCTCAGAACTGAGCATGTGGAGAGACGTTCGTTCATCTAGCACAAAGGGAACGGTTTGCAGGAGAAACTTTTGCTCTGTTTTCTCAGTCTGTTTCCTAGTGCCGGTTTGAAGTTCCTGCAGTTTTCACTGTAAAACCGAGTTGTAGCTAGAACCTCCCCATATATATGTATGCAGTGGAGTTTGCATCTGAAAAGAAACTTTGTGTTCCCAACAAGCTAGTTGAAGGACGGCTTTCACACACACTTATCTCTCAGAACTGTGCATGTGGAGAGACGTTCGTTCATCTAGCACAAAGGGAACGGGTTGCAGGAGAAAATTTTACTCTTGTTTCTCTGTCTGTTTCCTGTTGCCGCTTTGAAGTTCCTGCAGTTTTCACTGTAAAACCGAGTTGGAGCTAGTACCACCCCATATATATGTATGGAGTGGAGTTTGCAAGTGAAAAGAAACTTTGTGTTCCCAACAAGCTAGGTGAAGGACGGCTTTCAAACACACTTATCTCTCAGAACTGAGCATGTGGAGAGACTTTCGTTCATCTAGCACAAAGGGAACGGGTTGCAGGAGAAACTTTTACTCTGGTTTCTCAGTCTGTTTCCTAGTGCCAGTTTGACGTTCCTGCAGTTTTCACTATAAAACCGAGTTGGAGCTAGTACCTCCCCATAAATATGTATGGAGTGGAGTTTGCAACTGGAAAGAAACTTTGTGTTCCCAACAAGCTAGGTGAAGGACGGCTTTCACACACACTTATCTCTCAGAACTGATCATGTGGAGAGACGTTCGTTCATCTAGCACAAAGGGAACGGTTTGCAGGAGAAACTTTTACTCTGGTTTCTCAGTCTGTTGCCTTGTGCCGTTTTGAAGTTCCTGCAGTTTTCAGTGTAAAATCGAGTTGGAGCTACTACCTCCCCATATATATGTATGGAGTGGAGTTTGCAACTGAAAAGGAACTTTGTGTTCCCAACAAGCTGGGTGAAGGACGGCTTTCACACACACTTATCTCTCAGAACTGAGCATGTGGAGAGACGTTCGTTCATCTAGCACAAATGGAACGGGTTGCAGGAGAAACTTTTTCTCAGTTTTCTCAGTCTGTTTCCTAGTGCCGGTTTGAAGTTCCTGCAGTTTTCACTGTAAACCCGAGTTGGAGCTAGAACCTCCCCATATATATGTATGGATTGGAGTTTGCAACTGAAAAGAAACTTTGTGTTCCCAACAAGCTAGTTGAAGGACCGCTTTCACACACACTTATCTCTCAGAACTGAGCATGTGGAGAGACGTTCGTTCATCTAGCACAAAGGGAACGGGTTGCAGGAGAAAATTTTACTCTGGTTTCTCAGTCTGTTTCCTGTTGCCGCTTTGAAGTTCCTGCAGTTTTCACTGTAAAACCGAGTTGGAGCTAGTACCACCCCATATATATGTATGGAGTGGAGTTTGCAAGTGAAAAGAAACTTTTTGTTCCCAACAAGCTAGGTGAAGGACGGCATTCAAACACACTTATCTCTCAGAACTGAGCATGTGGAGAGACTTTTGTTCATCTAGCACAAAGGGAACGTGTTACAGGAGAAAGTTTTACTCTGGTTTCTCAGTCTCTTTCCTAGTGCCGGTTTGAAGATCCTGCAGTTTTCACTGTAAAACTGAGTTGGAGGTAGTACCTCCCCATATATATGTATGTAGTGGAGTTTGCAACTGAAAAGAAACTTTGTGTTCCCAACAAGCTAGGTGAAGGACGGCTTTCACACACACTTATCTCTCAGAACTGATCATGTGGAGAGACGTTCGTTCTTCTAGCACAAAGGGAACGGGTTGCAGGAGAAACTTTTACTCTGGTTTCTCAGTCTGTTGCCTTGTGCCGGTTTGACGTTCCTGCAGTTTTCAGTGTAAAATCGAGTTGGAGCTAGTACCTCCCCATATATATGTATGGAGTGATGTTGCAACTGAAAAGGAACTTTGTGTTCCCAACAAGTTATTTGAAGGACGGCTTTCACACACACTTATCTCTCAGAACTGAGCATGTGGAGAGACGTTCGTTCATCTAGCAAAAAGGTACGGGTTGCAGGAGAAACTTTTACTCTGTTTTCTCAGTCTGTTTCCTAGTGCCGTTTTGAATTTCCTGCAGTTTTCACTGTAAAACCGAGTTGTAGCTAGAACCTCCCCATATATATGTATGGAGTGGAGTTTGCAACTGAAAAGAAACTTTGTGTTCCCAACAAGCTAGGTGAAGTACGGCTTTCACACACACTTATCCCTCAGAAGTGAGCATATGGAGAGACGTTCGTTCATCTAGCATAAAGGGAACGGGTTGCAGGAGAAAATTTTACTCTTGTTTCTCAGTCTGTTTCCTGTTGCCGCTTTGAAGTTCCTGCAGTTTTCACTGTAAAACCGAGTTGGAGCTAGTACCACCCCATATATATGTATGGAGTGGAGTTTGCAAGTGAAAAGAAACTTTGTGTTCCCAACAAGCTAGGTGAAGGACGGCTTTCAAACACACTTATCTGTCAGAACTGAGCATGTGGAGAGATTTCGTTCATCTAGCACAAATGGAACGTGTTACAGGAGAAACTTTTACTCTGGTTTCTCAGTCTGTTTCCTAGTGCCGGTTTGACGTTCCTGGAGTTTTCACTGTAAAACCGAGTTGGAGCTAGTACCTCCCCATATATATGTATGGAGTGGAGTTTGCAACTGTAAAGTATCTTTGTGTTCCCAACAAGCTAGGTGAAGGACGGCTTTCACACACACTTATGTCTCAGAACTGATCATGTGGAGAGACGTTCGTTCATCTAGCACAAAGGGAACGGGTTGCAGGAGAAACTTTTACTTGGTATCTCAGTCTGTTGCCTTGTGCCGGTTTGAAGTTCCTGCAGTTTTCACTGTAAACTCGAGTTGGAGCTAGAACCTCCCCATATATATGTATGGAGTGGAGTTTGCAACTGAAAAGAAACTTTGTGTTCCCAACAAGCTAGGTGAAGGACCGCTTTCACCCACACTTATCTCTCAGAACTGAGCATGTGGAGAGACGTTCGTTCATCTAGCACAAAGGGAACGGGTTGTAGGAGAAAATTTTACTCTTGTTTCTCAGTCTTTTTCCTGTTGCCGCTTTGAAGTTCCTGCAGTTTTCACTGTAAAACCGAGTTGGAGCTAGTACCACCCCATATATATGTATGGAGGGGGGTTTGCAAGTGAAAAGAAACTTTGTGTTCCCAACAAGCTAGGTGAAGGACGGCTTTCAAACACACTTATCTCTCAGAACTGAGCATGTGGAGAGACTTCGTTCATCTAGCACAAATGGAACGTGTTACAGGAGAAAATTTTACTCTGATTTCTCAGTCTGATTCCTAGTGCCGGTTTGACGTTCCTGCAGTTTTCACTGTAAAACCGAGTTGGAGCTAGTACCTCCCCATATATATGTATGGAGTGGAGTTTTCAACTGGAAAGAAACTGTGTTCCCAACAAGCTAGGTGAAGGACGGCTTTCACACACATTTATGTCTCAGAACTGATCATGTGGAGAGACGTTCGTTCATCTAGCACAAAGGGAACGGCTTGCAGGAGAAACTTTTACTTGGTATCTCAGTCTGTTGCCTTGTGCCGGTTTGAAGTTCCTGCAGTTTTCAGTGTAAAATCGAGTTGGAGCTAGTACCTCCCCTTATATATGTATGGAGTGGAGTTTGCAACTGAAAAGAAACTTTGTGTTCCCAACAAGCTAGGTGAATGATGGCTTTCACACACACATAACTCTCAGTATTGAGCATGTGGAGAGACGTTCGTTCATCTAGCACAAAGGGAACGGGTTGAAGGAGAAACTTTTACTCTGGTGTCTCAGTGTGTTTCCTGTTGCTGCTTTGAAGTTCCTGCAGTTTTCACTGTAAAACCGAGTTGGAGCTAGTACCTCCCCATATATATGTATGGAGTGGTGTTTCCAAGTGAAAAGAAACTTTGTGTTCCCAACAAGCTAGGTGAAGTGCGGCTTTCACACACACTTATCTCTCAGTACTGAGCATGTTGAGAGACGTTCGTCCATCTAGCACAAAGGGACTTGTTACAGGAGAAACTTTTACTCTGGTTTCTCAGTCTCTTTGCTAGTGCCGGTTTGAAGTTCCTGCAGTTTTCACTGTAAAACCGAGTTGGAGCTAGTCCCTCCCCATATATATGTATGGAATGGTGTTTGCAACTGTAAAGAAACTTTGTGTTCCAAACAAGCTAGGTGAAGGACTGATTTCACACACACTTATCTCTCAGAACTGAGCATGTGGAGAGACGTTCGTTTATCTAGCACAAATGGAACGGGTTGCAAGTGAAACATTTACTCTGGTTTCTCAGTCTGTTTCCTAGTGCCGGTTTGAAGTTCCTGCAGTTTTCACTGTAAAACATAGTTGGAGCTAGTACCTCCCCTTATATATGTATGGAGTGGAGTTGGCAAGTGAAAAGAAACTTTGTGTTCCCAACAAGCTAGGTGAAGGACGGCTTTCACACACACTTATCTCTCAGAACTGAGTATGTGGAGAGACGTTCGTTCATCTAGCACAAAGGGAACGGGTTGCAGGAGAAACTTTTCCTCTGGTTTCTCTGTCTCTTTCCTAGTACCGGTTTGAAGTTCCTGCAGTTTTCAGTGTAAACTCGAGTAGGAGCTAGTACCTCCCCATATATATGTATGGTGTGGAGTTTGCAACTGAAAAGGAACTTTGTGTTCCCAACAAGCTAGGTGAATGACGGCTTTCATACACACTTATCTCTCAGAACTGAGCATGTGGAGAGACGTTCGTTCATCTAGCACAAAGGGAACGGGTTGCAGGAGAAACATTTACTCTGGTTTCTCAGTCTGTTTCCTAGTGCCGGTTTGAAGTTCCTGCAGTTTTCACTGTAAATCCGAGTTGGAGCTAGTACCTCCCTTTATATATGTATGGAGTGGAGTTTGCAACTGAAAACAATCTTTGTGTTCCCAACAAGCTAGGTGAAGGACGGCTTTTCATACACACTTATCTCTCAGAACTGAGCATGTGGAGAGACGTTCGTTCATCTAGCACAAAGGGAACGTGTTACAGGAGAAACTTTTACTCTGGATTCTCAGTCTCTTTCCTAGGGCCGGTTTGAAGTTCCTGCAGTTTTCACTGTAAAACCGAGTTGGAGCTAGTACCTCCCCATATATATGTATGGAGTGGAGTTTGCAACTGAAAAGAAACTTTGTGTTCCCAACAAGCTAGGTGAAGGACGGCTTTCACACACACTTATCTCTCAGAACTGAGCATGTGGAGAGACGTTCGTTCATATAGCGCAATGGGAACGGGTTGCAGGAGAAACTTTTACTCTGGTTTCTCAGTCTGTTGCCTAGTGCCGGTTTGAAGTTCCTGCAGTTTTCAGTGTAAAATCGAGTTGGAGCTAGTACCGCCCCATATATATGTATGGAGTGGAGTTTGCAAGTGAAAAGAAACTTTGTGTTCCCAACAAGCTAGTTGGAGGACGGCTTTCACACACACTTATTTCTCAGAACTGAGCATGTGGAGAGACGTTCTTTCATCTAGCACAAAGGGAACGGGTTGCAGGAGAAACTATTAATCTGGTTTCTCAGTCTGTTGCCTAGTGCCGGTTTGAATTTCCTGCAGTTTTCAGTGTAAAATAGAGTTGGAACTAGTACCTACCCATATATATGTATGGAGTGGAGTTTGCAACTGAAAAGGAACTTTGTGTTCCCAACAAGCTAGTTGAAGGACGGCTTTCACACACACTTATCTCTCAGAACTGAGCATGTGGAGAGACGTTCGTTCATTTAGCACAAATTGATCGGGTTGCAGGAGAAACTTTTACTCTGGTTTCTCAGTCTGTTTCCTGTTGCCGCTTTGAAGTTCCTGCAGTTTTCACTGTAAAACCGAGTTGGAGCTAGTACCTCCCCATATATATGTATGGAGTGGAGTTTGCAACTGAAAAGAAACTTTGTGTTCCCAACAAGCTAGTTGAAGTACGGCATTCACACACATTTATCTCTTAGAACTGAGCATGTGGAGAGACGTTCGTTCATCTAGCACAATGGGAACGGCTTGCAGGAGAAACTTTTACTGTGGTTTCTCAGTCTGTTTCCTAGTGCCGGTTTGAAGTTCCTGCAGTTTTCACTGTAAAACCGAGTTGGAGCTAGTACCTCCCCATATATATGTATGGAGTGGAGTTTGCAACAGAAAAGAAACTTTGTGTTCCCAACAAGCTAGGTGAATGACGGCTTTCACACACAAATATCTCTCAGAACTGAGCATGTGGAGAGACGTTCATCTTCTAGCACAAATGGAACGGGTTGCAACAGAAACTTTTACTCTGGTTTCTCAGTCTGTTTCCTAGTGCCGGTTTGAAGTTCCTGCAGTTTTCACTGTAAAACCGAGGTGGAGCTAGTACCTCCCCATATATATGTATGGAGTGGAGTTTGCAACTGAAAAGAAACTTTGTGTTCCCAACATGCAGGGTGAAGGACGGCTTTCACACACATTTATCTCTCAGAACTGAGCGTGTGGAGAGACGTTCGTTCATCTAGCACAAAGGGAACGGGTTGCAGGAGAAACTTTTACTCTGGTTTCTCAGTCTGTTTCCAGTGCCGGTTTGAAATTCCTGCAGTTTTCACTGTAAAACCGAGTTGGAGCTAGAACCTCCCCATATATATGTATGGAGTGGAGTTTCAACTGAAAAGAATCTGTGTTCTCAACAAGCTATGTGAAGGACGGCATTCACACACATTTATCTCTCAGAACTGAGAATGTGGAGAGACGTTCGTTCATCTAGCACAAAGGGAACAGGTTGCAGGAGAAAATTTTACTCTGGTTTTCAGTGTGTTTCCTCCTGCCGGTTTGAAGTTCCTGCAGTTTTCACTGTAAAACAGAGTTGGAGCTAGTACCTCCCAATATATATGTATGGAGTGGAGTTTGCAAGTGAAAAGGAACTTTGTGTTCCCAACAAGCTATGTGAAGGACGGCTTTCACACACAATTATCTCTCAGAACTGAGCATGTGGAGAGACGTTCATTCATCTAGCACAAAGGGAACGGGTTACAGGAGAAACTTTTACTCTGGTTTCTCAGTCTCTTTCCTAGTGCCGGTTTGAAGTTCCTGCAGTTTTCACTTTAAAACCGAGTTGGAGCTAGAACCTCTCCATATATATATATGGAGAGGAGATTGCCACTGAAAAGAAACTTTGTGTTCCCAACAAGCTAGGTGAAGGACGGCTTTCACACACACTTATCTCTCAGAACTGAGCATGTGGAGAGACTTTCGTTCATCTAGCACAAAGGGAATGGGTTGCAGGAGAAACTTTTACTCTGGTTTCTCAGTCTCTTTCCTAGTGCCGGTTTGAAGTTCCTGCAGTTTTCACTGTAAAACCGAGTTGGAGCTAGTACCTCCCCATAAATTTGTATGGAGTGGAGTTTGCAAGTAAAAGATACTTTTTGTTCCCAACAAGCTAGGTGAAGGACGGCTTTCACACACACTTATTTCTCACAACTGAGCATGTGGAGAGACGACGTTCATCTAGTAAAAAAGTAACGGGTTGCAGGAGAAACTTTTACTCTGCTTTCTCAGTCTGTTTCCTAGTGCCGTTTGAAATTCCTGCAGTTTTCACTATAAAACCGAGTTGGAGCTAGTACTTCCCCATATATATGTATGGAGTGGAGTTTGCAACTGAAAAGAAACTTTGTGTTCCCAACAAGCTAGTTGAAGCACGGCTTTCACACACACATATCTCTCAGAACTGAGCATGTGGAGAGACGTTCGTTCATCTACCACAAAGGGAACGGGTTGCAGGTGAAACTTTTACTCAGGTTTCTCAGTCTGTTTCCTGTTGCCGCTTACAAGTTCCTGCAATTTTCACTTTAAAACCGAGTTGGAGCTAGTACCTCCCCATATATACGTATGGAGTATAGTTTGCAAGTGAAAAGAAACTTTGTGTTCCCAACAATCTAGGTGAAGTGCGGCTTTCACACACATTTATCTCTCAGAAATAAGCATGTGGAGAGACGTTCGTTCATCTAGCAAAAAGGGAACAGGTTGCAGGAGAAACTTTTACTCTGGTTTCTCAATCTGTTTCCTAGTGCCGGTTTGAAGTTCCTGCAGTTTCCACTGTAAAACCGAGTTGGAGCTAGTACTTCCCCATATTTATGTATGGAGTGGAGTTTGCAACTGAAACAAACTTTGTGTTCCCAACAAGCAAGTTGAAGGACAGCTTTCACACACACTTATCTCTCAGAACTGAGCATGTTGGGAGACGTTCGTTCATCTAGCAAAAAGGGATCGGGTTGCAGGAGAAACTATTTCTCTGCTTTCTCAGTCTGTTTCCTGTTGCCGCTTTGAAGTTCCTGCAGTTTTCACTGTAAAACCGAGTTGGAGCTAGTACCTCCCCATATATAAGTATGGAGTCGGGTTTTCAAGTGAAAAGAAACTTTGTGTTCCCAACAAGCTAGGTGAAGGACGGCTTTCACACACACTTATCTCTCAGAACTGAGCATGTGGAGAGACGTTCGTTCATCTAGCACAAAAGGAACGGGTTGCAGGAGAAACTTTTACTCTGTTTTGTCAGTCTGTTTCCATTTGCCTCTTTGAAGTACCTGCAGGTTTCACTGTAAAATCGAGTTGGAGCTAGTACCTCCCCATATATATGTATGGAGTGGAGTTTGCAAGTGAAAAGAAACTTTGTGTTCCCAACAAGCTTGTTGAAGGACGGATTTTACACACACTTATCTCTCAGAACTGAGCATGTGGAAAGACGTTCGTTCATCTAGCACAAAGGGAACGGGTTGCAGGAGAAACTTTTACTCTGGTTTCTCAGTCTGTTTCCTAGTGCCGGTTTGAAGTTCCTGCAGTTTTCAGTGTAAAACCGAGTTGGAGCTTGTACCTTCCCATATATATGTATGGAGTGGAGTTTGCAACTGAAAAGAAACTTTGTGTTCCCAACAAGCTAGTTGAAGGACGGCTTTCACACACACTTAATTCTCAGAACCTATCATGTGGAGAGACGTTCGTTCATCTAGCACAATAGGAACGGGTTGCAGGGGAAACATTTACTCTGGTTTCTCAGTCTGTTTCCTAGTGCCGCTTTGAAGTTCCTGCAGTTTTAACTGTAAAACCGAGTTGGAGCTTGTACCTCACCATATATATGTATGGAGTGGAGTTTTCTAGTGTAAAGGAACTTTGTGTTCCCAACAAGCAAGTTGAAGGACGGCTTTCACACACACTTATCTCTCAGAACTGAGCATGTTTATAGACGTTCGTTTATCTAGCACAAAGGGAACGTGTTGCAGGAGAAACTTATACTCTGGTTTCTCAGTCTGTTTCCTGTTGCCGCTTTGAAGTTCCTGAAGTTTTCACTGTAAACCGAGTTGGAGCTATTACCTTCCCATATATATGAATGGAGTGGAGTTTGCGAGTGAAAAGAAACTTTGTGTTCAAAACAAGCTAGGTGAAGGACGGCTTTCACACACAATTATCTCTCAGAAATGAGCATGTGGAGAGACGTTCGTTCATCTAGCACAAAGGGAACGGGTTACAGGAGAAACATTTACTCTGGTTTCTCAGTCTGTTGCCTAGTGCCGGTTTGAAGTTACTGCAGTTTTCACTGTAAAAATGAGTTGGAGCTAGTACCTCCCATATATATGTATGGAGTGGAGTTTGCAACTGAAAAGAAACTTTGTATTCCCAACAACCTAGGTGAAGGACGGCTTTCACACGCAATTATCTCTCAGAACTGAGCATGTGGAGAGACGTTCGTTCATCTAGCACAAAGGGAACGGGTTGCAGGAGAAACTTTTACTCTGGTTTCTCAGTCTGTTTCCTAGTGCCGGTTTGAAGTTCCTGCAGTTTTCACTGTAAAACCGAGTTGGAGCGAGTAAATACCCATATATATGTATGGAGTGGAGTTTGCAACTGAAAAGGAACTTTGTGTTCCAAACATGCTAAGTGAATGACGGCTTTCACACACACATATCTCTCAGAACTGAGCATGTGGAGAGATGTTCGTTCATCTAGCACAAAGGGAACGGGTTGCAGTTGAAACTTTTACTCTGGATTCTAAGTCTGTTTCCTAGTGCCAGTTGGAAGTTCCTGCAGTTATCACTGTAAAACCGAGTTGGAGCTAGTACCTCCCCATATATATGTATGGAGTGGAGTTTGCAACTGAAAATAAAGTTTGTGTTCCCAACAAGCTAGTTGAAGCACGGCTTTCACACACTATTATCTCTCAGAACTGAGCATGTGGAGAGAAGTTCGTTCATCTAGCACAAAAAAACGGGTTGCAGGAGAAACATTTACTCTGGTTTCTCAGTCTGTTTCCTGTTGCCGCTTTCAAGTTCCTGCAGTTTTCACGGTAAAACCGAGTTTGAGCTAGTACCTCCCCATATATACGTATGGAGTGGAGTTTGCAAGTGAAAAGAAACTTTGTGTTCCCAACAAGCTAGGTGAAGGACGGCTTTCACACACATTTATCTCTCAGAACTAAGCATGTGGAGAGACGTTCCTTCATCTAGCACAAAGGGAACAGGTTGCAGGAGAAACTTTTACTCTGGTTTCTCAGTCTTTTTCCTTGTGCTGGTGTGAAGTTCGTGCAGTTTTCACTGTAAAACCGTGTTGGAGGTAATACCTACCCATATATATGTATGGACTGGAGTTTGCAAGTGAAAAGAAACTTTGTGTTCCCAACAAGCTAGGTGAAGGACGGCATTCACACACACATATCTCTCAGAACTGAGCATGTGGAGAGATGTTCGTTCATCTAGCACAAAGGGAACGGGTTGCAGGATAAACTTTTACTCTGGTTTCTCAGTCTGTTTCCTGTTGCCGCTTTGAAGTTCCTGCAGTTTTCACTGTAAAACCGAGTTGGAGCTAGTACCTCCCCATATATATGTATGGAGTGGAGTTTGCAAGTGAAAAGAAACTTTGTTTTCCCAACAAGCTAGGTGAAGGACGGCTTTCACACACATTTATCTCTCAGAACTGAGCATGTGGAGAGACATTCGTTCATCTAGCACAAAGGGAACCTGTTGCAGGGGAAACTTTTACTCTTGTTTCTCAGTCTCTTTCCTAGTGCCTGTTTGAAGTTCCTGCATTTTTCATTGTAAACCCGAGTTGGAGCTAGTAACTCCCCTTATATATGTATGGAGTGGAGTTTGCAACTGAAAAGGAACTTTGTGTTCCCAACAAGCTAGGTGAAGGACGGCTTTCACACACACTTATCTCTCAGAACTGAGCATGTGGAGAGACGTTCGTTCATCTAGCACATATGGAACGGGTTGCAGGAGAAACTTTTACTCTGGTTTCTCAATCCTTTGCCTAGTGCCGGTTTGAAGTTCCTGCAGTTTTCAGTGTAAAACCGAGTTGGAGCTAGCACCTTCCTATATATATGTATGGAGTGGAGTTTGCAACTGAAAAGAAACTTTGTGTTCCCAACAAGCTAGTTGAAGGACGGCTTTCACACACACTTATCTCTCAGAACTGAGCATGTGGAGAGACGTTCGTTCATCTAGCACAAAGGGAACGGTTTACAGGAGAAACATTTTCTCTGGTTTCTCAGTCTGTTTCCTAGTGCCGGTTTGAAGTTCCTGCAGTTTTAACTGTAAAACCGAGTTGGAGCTTGTACCTCCCCATATATATGTATGGAGTGGAGTTTGCAAGTGAAAAGAAACTTTGTGTTCCCAACAAGCTAGTTGAAGGACGGCTTTCACACACACTTATCTCTCAGAACTGAGCGTGTGGAGAGACGTTCGTTCATCTAGCACAAAGGGAACGGGTTGCAGGTGAAACTTTTACTCTGGTTTCTCAGTCTGTTTCCACTTGCCGCTTTGAAGTTCCTGCAGTTTTCACTGTAAAACCGAGTTGGAGCTAGTACCTCCCAATATATATGTATGGAGTGGAGTTTGCAACTGAAAACAAACTTTGTGTTCCCAAGAAGCTAGTTGAAGAAGACTTTCAGACACACTTATCTCTCAGAACTGAGCATGTGGAGAGACGTTCGTTCATCTAGCACAAAGGGAACGGGTTGCAGGAGAAACTTTTACTCTGGTTTCTCAGTCTGTTTCCTAGTGCCGGTTTGAAGTTCCTGCAGTTTTCACTGTAAAACCGAGTTGGAGCTTGTACCTCCCAATATATATGTATGGAGTGGAGTTTGCAACTGAAAAGAAACTTTGTGTTCCCAACAAGCAATGTGAAGGACGGCTTTCACACACACTTATCTCTCAGAACTGAGCATGTGGAGAGACGTTCGTTCATCTAGCACAAAGAAAACGGGTTGCAGGAGAAACTTTTACTCTGGTTTCTCAGTCTGTTTCCTGTTGCCGCTTTGAAGTTCCTGCAGTTTTCACTGTAAAACGGAGTTGGAGCTAGTACCTCCCCATATATACATATGGAGTGGAGTTTGCAAGTGAAAAGAAACTTTGTGTTCCCAACAAGCTAGGTGAAGGACGGCTTTCAAACACATTTATCCCTCAGAACTAAGCATGTGGAGAGACGTTCGTTCATCTAGCACAAAGGGAACAGGTTGCAGGAGAAACTTTTATTCTGGTTTCTCAGTCTTTTTCCTTGTGCCGGTTTGAAGTTCCTGCAGTTTTCACTGTAAAACCGTGTTGGAGCTAATACCTACCCATATATATGTATGGACTGGAGTTTGCAAGTGAAAAGAAACTTTGTGTTCCCAACAAGCTAGGTGAAGGACGGCTTTCACACACACTTATCTCTCAGAACTGAGCATGTGGAGAGACGTTCGTTCATGTAGCAAAAATGGAACGGGTTGCAGGGGAAATTTTACTCTGGTTTCTCAGTCTGTTTCCTAGTGCCTCTTTGATGTTCCTGCAGTTTTCACTGTAAAACCGAGTTGGAGCTAGTACCTCCCCATATATATTTATCGAGTGGAGTTGGCAACTGAAAACAAACTTTGTGTTCCCAACAAGCTAGTTGAAGGAAGACATTCAGACACATTTATCTCTCAGAACTGAGCATGTGGAGAGACGTTCGTTCATCTAGCACAAAGGGAACGGGTTGCAGGAGAAACTATTACTCTGGTTTCTCAGTCTGTTTCCTAGTGCCGGTTTGAAGTTCCTGCAGTTTTCACTGTAAAACCGAGTTGGAGCTAGTACCTCCCCATATATATGTATGGATTGGAGTTTGCAACTGAAAAGAAACTTTGTGTTCCCAACAAGCTAGTCGAAGGACGGCTTTCACACACACTTATCTCTCAGAACTGAGCATGTGGAGAGACGTTCTTTCATCTAGCACAAAGGGAACGGGTGGCAGGATAATCTTTTACTCTGGTTTCTCAGTCTGTTTTCTGTTGCTGCTTTGAAGTTCCTGCAGTTTTCACTGTAAAACCGAGTTGGAGCTAGTACCTCCCCATATATATGTATGGAGTGGAGTTTGCAAGTGAAAAGAAACTTTGTGTTCAAAACAAGCTAGGTGAAGGATGGCTTTCACACACACTTATCTCTCAGAACTGAGCATGTGGAGAGACGTTCGTTCATCTAGCACAAAGGGGACGGTTTACAGGAGAAACATTTACTCTGGTTTCTCAGTCTGTTTCCTAGTGCCGGTTTGAAGTTCCTGCAGTTTTCACTGTAAAACCGAGTTTCAGCTAGTACCTACCCATATATATGTATGGATTGGAGTTTGCAACTGAAAAGAAACTTTGTGTTCCCAACAAGCTAGGTGAAGGACGGCTTTCACACACACTTATCTCTCAGAACTGAGCATGTGGAGAGACGTTCGTTCATCTAGCACAAAGTGAACGGGGTGCAGGAGAAACTTTTTGTCTGGTTTCTCAGTCTGTTTCCTAGTGCCGGTTTGAAGTTCCTGCAGTTTTCACTGTAAAACGGAGTTGGAGTTAGTACCTCCCCACATATATGTATGGAGAGGAGTTTGCAACTGAAAAGAAACTTTGTGTTCCCAAAAAGCTAAGTGAATGACTGCTTTCACACACACATATGTCTCAGAACTGAGCATGTGGAGAGACTTTCGTTCATCTAGCACAAAGGGAAAGGGTTGCAACAGAAACTTTTACTCTGGTTTCTCATTCTGTTTCCTAGTGCCGGTTTGAAGTTCCTGCAGTTTTCACTGTAAAACCGAGTTTCAGCTAGTACCTCCCCATATATATGTATATAGTGGAGTTTGCAACTGAAAAGAAACTTTGTGTTCCCAACAAGCTAGGAGAAGGTAGGCTTTCACACACACTTACCTCTCAGAACTTAGCATGTGGAGAGACGTTCGTTCATCTAGCACAAAGGGAACAGTTTGCAGGAGAAACTTTTTCTCTGGTTTCTCAGTCTATTTCCTGTTGCCGGTTTGAAGTTCCTGCAGTTTTCACTGTAAAACCGAGTTGGAGCTAGTACCTCATCAATTATATGTATGGAGTGGAATTTGCAACTGAAAACCAACTTTGTGTTCCCAACAAGCTAGTCGAAGGACGGCTTTCACACACACTTATCCCTCTGAACTGAGCATCTGGAGAGACGTTCGTTCATCTAGCACAAAGGGAACGGGTTGCAGGTGAAACTTTTACTCTGGTTTCTCAGTCTGTTTCCTAGTGCCGGTTGGAAGTTCCTGCAGTTTTCACTGTAAAGCAGATTTGGAGCTAGTACCTCCCCGTATATATGTGTGGAGTGGAGTTTGCAAGTGAAAAGTATCTTTGTGTTCCGAACAAGCTAGGTGAAGGACGGCTTTCACACACACTTATCTCTCAGAATTGAGCATGTGGAGAGACCATCGTTCATCTAGCACAAAGGGAACGGGATGCAACAGAAACTATTACTCTGGTTTCTCAGTCTGTTTCCTAGTGCCGGTTTGAAGTTCCTGCAGTTTTCACTGTAAAACCGAGTTGAGCTAGTACCTCCCCATATATATGTATGGGGTGTAGTTTGCAACTGGAAAGAAACTTTGTGTTCACAACAAGCTAGGTGAAGGACGGCTTTCACACATATTTATCTCTCAGAACAGAGCATGTGGAGAGACTTTCATTCATCTAGAACAAAGGGAACTGGTTGCAGGGGAAATTTTTACTCTGGTTTCTCAGTCTGTTTCCTAGTGACGGTTGGAAGTTCCTGCAGTTTTCACTGTAAAACAGAGTTGGAGCTAGTACCTCCCCATATATATGTATGGAGTGGAGTTTGCAACTGAAAAGAAACTTTGTGTTCCCAACAAGCTAGGTGAAGGACGGCTTTCACACACACTTATCTCTCAGAACTGAGCATGTGGAGAGACGTTCGTTCATCTAGCACAAAGGGAACGCGTTGCAGGAGAAACTTTTACTCTGGTTTCTCAGTCTGTTTCCTAGTGCCGGTTTGAAGTTCCTGCAGTTTTCACTGTAAAGCAGAGTTGGAGCTAGTACCTCCCCGTATATATGTATGGAGTGGAGTTTGCAAGTGAAAAGAATCTTTGTGTTCCGAACAAGCTAGGTGAAGGACGGCTTTCACACACACTTATCTCTCAGAACTGAGCATGTGGAGAGACGTACGTTCATCTAGCACAAACGGAACGGGTTGCAGGAGAAAATTTTACTCTGGTTTCTCAGTCTGTTTCCTAGTGCCGGTTTGAAGTTCCTGCAGTTTTCACTGTAAAACCGAGTTGGAGCTAGTACCTCCCCATATATATGTATGGAGTGGAGTTTGCAACTGAACAGAAACTTTGTGTTCCCAACAAGCAAGATTAAGGACGGCTTTCACACACACTTATCTCTCAGAACTGAGCATGTGGAGAGACGTTCGTTCATCTAGCACAAAGGGAACGGGTTGCAGGGGAAACTTTTACTCTGGATTCTAAGTCTGTTTCCTAGTGCCGGTTTGAAGTTCCTGCATTTTTCACTGTAAAACAGAGTTGGAACTAGTACCTCCCCATATTTATGTATGGAGTCGAGGTTTCTAGTGAAAAGAAACTTTGTGTTCCCAACAAGCAAGGTGAAGGACGGTTTCACACACACTTATCTCTCAGAACTTAGCATGTGGAGAGACATTCGTTCATTTGGCACAAAGGGAACTGGTAACAGGAGAAACTTTTACTCTGGTTTCTCAGTCTGTTTCCTAGTGCCGGTTTGAAGTTCCTGCAGTTTTCACTGTAAAACCGAGTTGGAGGTAGTACCTCCCCATATATATGTATGAAGTGGAGTTTGCAACTGAGAAGAAACTTTGTGTTCCCCTCAAGCTAGTTGAAGGACGGCTTTCACACACACTTATCTCTGAGAAATGAGCATGTGGAGAGACGTTCATTCATCTAGCACAAAGGGAACGGGTTACAGGAGAAACTTTTAATCTGGTTTCTCAGTCTGTTTCCTAGTGCCAGTTTGAAGTTCCCGCAGTTTTCACTGTAAAACTGAGTTGGAGCTAGTACCTCCCCATATATATGTATGGAGTGGAGTTTGCAACTGAAAAGAAAATTTGTGTTCCCAACAAGCTAGGTGAAGGACGGCTTTCACACACACTTATCTCTCAGAACTGAGCATGTGGAGAGACGTTCGTTCATCTATCACAAAGGGAACGGGATGCAGGGGAAATTTTACTCTGGTTTCTCAGTCTGTTTCCTAGTAACGGTTTGAAGTTCCTGCAGGTTACACTGTAAAACCGAGTTGGTGCTATTACCTACACATATATATTTATGAAGTGGAGTTTGCAACAGAAAAGAAACTTTGTGTTCCCCACAAGCTAGTTGAAGGACGGCTTTCACACACACTTATCTCTGAGAACTGAGCATGTGGAGAGACGTTCGTTCATCTAGCACAAAGGGAACGGGTTGCAGGAGAAACTATTACTCTGGTTTCTCATTCTGTTTCCTAGTGCCGGTTTGAAGTTCCTGCAGTTTTCACTGTAAAACCGAGTTGGAGCTAGTACCTCCCCATATATATTTATGGAGTGGAGTTTGCAAGTGAAAAGAAACTTTGTGTTCCCAACAAGCTAGGTGAAGGACGGCTTTCACACACACTTATCTCTCAGAACTGAGCATGTGGAGAGACGTTCGTTCATCTATCACAAAGGGAACGGGATGCAGGGGAAATTTTACTCTGGTTTCTCAGTCTGATTCCTAGTGCCGGTTTGAAGTTCCTGCAGTTTTCACTGTAAAACAGAGTTGGAGCTAGTACCTCCCCATATATATGTATTGAGTGGAGTTTGCAAGTGAAAAGAAAATTGTGTTCCCAAAAAGCTATGTTAAGGACGGCTTTCACACACACTTATCTCTCAGAAGTGATCATGTGGAGAGACATACGTTCATTTGGCACAAAGGGAACTGTTAACAGGAGAAAATTTTACTCTGGTCTCTCAGTCTGGTTCCTCAGTCTGGTTCCTAGTGCCGGTTTGAATTTCCTGCAGTTTTCACTGTAAAACCGAGTTAGAACTAGTACCTCCCCATATATATGTATGGAGTCGAGTTTTCTAGTGAAATGAAACTTTGTGTTCCCAACAAGCTAGGTGAAGGACGGTTTCACACACACTTATCTCTCAGAACTTAGCATGTGGAGAGACGTTCGTTCATCTAGCACAAAGGGAACGGGTTGCAGGAGAAAATTTTACTCTGGTTTCTCAGTCTGTTTCTTAGTGCCGGTTTGAAGTTCCTGCAGTTTTCACTGTTAAACAGAGTTGGAACTAGTACCTCCCCATATATATGTATGGAGTCGAGATTTCTAGTGAAAAGAAACTTTGTGTTCCCAACAAGCTAGGTGAAGGACGGTTTCACACACACATTTCTCTCAGAAATGAGCATGTGGAGAGACGTTCGTTCATCTAGCACAAAGGGAACGGGTTGCAGGAGAAACTTTTACTCTGTTTTCTCAGTCTGTTTCCTAGTGCCGTTTTGAAGTTCCAGCAGTTTCCACTGTAAAACCGAGTTGGAGCTTGTACCTCCCAATATATATGTATGGAGTGGAGTTTGCAACTGAAAAGAAACTTTGTGTTCCCAACAAGCAATGTGAAGGACGGCTTTCACACACACTTATCTCTCAGAACTGAGCATGTGGAGAGACGTTCGTTCATCTAGCACAAAGGGAACGGGTTACAGGAGAAATTTTTACTCTGGATTCTCAGTCTGTTTCCTAGTGCCGGTTGGAAGTTCCTGCAGTTTTCACTGTAAAACAGAGTTGGAGCTAGTACCTCCCCGTATATATGTATGGAGTGGAGTTTGCAAGTGAAAAGAATCTTTGTGTTCCCAACAAGCTATGTGAAGGGCGGTTTCACACACACTTATCTCTCAGAACTGAGCATGTGGAGAGACGTTCGTTCATCTAGCACAAAGGGAACGGGTTGCAGGAGAAACTTTTACTGTGTTTTCTCAGTCTGTTTCCTGTTGCCGCTTTGAAGTTCCTGCAGTTTTCACTGTAAAACCGAGTTGGAGCTAGTACCTCCCCATTTATATCTATGGATTGGAGTTTGCAAGTGAAAAGAAACTTTGATTTCCCAACAAGCTAGGTTAAGTGCGGCTTTAACACACATTTATCTCTCACAACTGAGCATGTGGAGAGACATTCGTTCATCTAGCAGAAAGGGATCGGGTTGCAGGGGAAACTTTTACTCTTGTTTCTCAGTCTGTTTCCACTTGCCGCTTTGAAGTTCCTGCAGTTTTCACTGTAAAACCGAGTTGGAGCTAGAACCTCCCCATATATATGTATGGAGTGGAGTTTGCAACTGAAAACAAACTTTGTGTTCCCAAGAAGCTAGTTGAAGAAGACTTTCAGACACACTTATCTCTCAGAACTGAGCATGTGGAGAGACGTTCGTTCATCTAGCACAAAGGGAACGGGTTGCAGGAGAAACTTTTACTCTGGTTTCTCAGTCTGTTTCCTAGTGCCGGTTTGAAGTTCCAGCAGTTTTCACTGTAAAACCGAGTTGGAGCTTGTACCTCCCAATATATATGTATTGAGTGGAGTTTGCAAGTGAAAAGAAAATTGTGTTCCCAAAAAGCTAGGTTAAGGACGGCTTTCACACACACTTATCTCTCAGAACTGATCATGTGGAGAGACATACGTTCATTTGGCACAAAGGGAACTGGTAACAGGAGAAAATTTTACTCTGGTCTCTCAGTCTGGTTCCTCAGTCTGGTTCCTAGTGCCGGTTTGAATTTCCTGCAATTTTCACTGTAAAACCGAGTTAGAACTAGTACCTCCCCATATATATGTATGGAGTCGAGTTTTCTAGTGAAATGAAACTTTGTGTTCCCAACAAGCTAGGTGAAGGACGGTTTCACACACACTTATCTCTCAGAAATTAGCATGTAGAGAGACGTTCGTTCATCTAGCACAAAGGGAACGGGTTGCAGGAGAAACTTTTACTCTGGTTTCTCAGTCTGTTTCTTAGTGCCGGTTTGAAGTTCCTGCAGTTTTCACTGTTAAACAGAGTTGGAACTAGTACCTCCCCATATATATGTATGGAGTCGAGATTTCTAGTGAAAAGAAACTTTGTGTTCCCAACAAGCTAGGTGAAGGACGGTTTCACACACACATTTCTCTCAGAAATGAGCATGTGGAGAGACGTTCGTTCATCTAGCACAAAGGGAACGGGTTGCAGGAGAAACTTTTACTCTGTTTTCTCAGTCTGTTTCCTAGTGCCGTTTTGAAGTTCCAGCAGTTTTCACTGTAAAACCGAGTTGGAGCTTGTACCTCCCAATATATATGTATGGAGTGGAGTTTGCAACTGAAAAGAAACTTTGTGTTCCCAACAAGCAATGTGAAGGACGGCTTTCACACACACTTATCTCTCAGAACTTAGCATGTGGAGAGACGTTCGTTCATCTAGCACAAAGGGAACGGGTTACAGGAGAAATTTTTACTCTGGATTCTCAGTCTGTTTCCTAGTGCCGGTTGGAAGTTCCTGCAGTTTTCACTGTAAAACAGAGTTGGAGCTAGTACCTCCCCGTATATATGTATGGAGTGGAGTTTGCAAGTGAAAAGAATCTTTGTGTTCCCAACAAGCTATGTGAAGGGCGGTTTCACACACACTTATCTCTCAGAACTGAGCATGTGGAGAGACGTTCGTTCATCTAGCACAAAGGGAACGGGTTGCAGGAGAAACTTTTACTGTGTTTTCTCAGTCTGTTTCCTGTTGCCGCTTTGAAGTTCCTGCAGTTTTCACTGTAAAACCGAGTTGGAGCTAGTACCTCCCCATATATATCTATGGATTGGAGTTTGCAAGTGAAAAGAAACTTTGATTTCCCAACAAGCTAGGTTAAGTTCGGCTTTAACACACATTTATCTCTCAGAACTGAGCATGTGGAGAGACATTCGTTCATCTAGCAGAAAGGGAACGGGTTGCAGGGGAAACTTTTACTCTTGTTTCTCAGTCTCTTTCCTAGTGCCGGTTTGAAATTCCTGCATTTTTCACTGTAAAACCGAGTTGGAGCTAGTAACTCCCCTTATATATGTATAGAGTGGAGTTTGCAACTGAAAAGTAACTTTGTGTTCCCAACAAGCTAGTTGAAGGACGGCTTTCACACACACTTATCTCTCAGAAATGAGCATGTGGAGAGACGTTCGTTCATCTAGCACAAAGGGAACGGGTTACAGGAGAAACATTTTCTCTGGTTTCTCAGTCTGTTTCCTAGTGCCGGTTTGAAGTTCCTGCAGTTTTCACTGTAAAACCGAGTTGGAGCTTGTACCTCCCCATATATATGTATGGAGTGGAATTTGCAAGTGAAAAGAAACTTTGTGTTCCCAACAAGCTAGTTGAAGGACGGCTTTCACACACACTTATCTCTCAGAACTGAGCGTGTGGAGAGACGTTCGTTCATCTAGCACAAAAGGAACGGGTTGCAGGAGAAACTTTTACTGTGTTTTCTCAGTCTGTTTCCTGTTGCCGCTTTGAAGTTCCTGCAGTTTTCACTGTAAAACCGAGTTGGAGCTAGTACCTCCCCATATATATGTATGGATTGGAGTTTGCAAGTGAAAAGAAACTTTGTTTTCCCAACAAGCTAGGTTAAGGGCGGCTTTAACACACATTTATCTCTCAGAACTGAGCATGTGGAGAGACATTCGTTCATCTAGCACAAAGGGAACCTGTTGCAGGGGAAACTTTTACTCTTGTTTCTCAGTCTCTTTCCTAGTGCCGGTTTGAAGTTCCTGCATTTTTCATTGTAAACCCGAGTTGGAGCTAGTAACTCCCCTTATATATGTATGGAGTGGAGTTTGCAACTGAAAAGGAACTTTGTGTTCCCAACAAGCTAGGTGAAGGACGGCTTTCACACACACTTATCTCTCAGAACTGAGCATGTGGAGAGACGTTCGTTCATCTAGCACATATGGAACGGGTTGCAGGAGAAACTTTTACTCTGGTTTATCAATCCTTTGCCTAGTGCCGGTTTGAAGTTCCTGCAGTTTTCAGTGTAAAACCGAGTTGGAGCTAGCACCTTCCCATATATATGTATGGAGTGGAGTTTGCAACTGAAAAGAAACTTTGTGTTCCCAACAAGCTAGTTGAAGGACGGCTTTCACACACACTTATCTCTCAGAACTGAGCATGTGGAGAGACGTTCGTTCATCTAGCACAAAGGGAACGGTTTACAGGAGAAACATTTTCTCTGGTTTCTCAGTCTGTTTCCTAGTGCCGGTTTGAAGTTCCTGCAGTTTTCACTGTAAAACCGAGTTGGAGCTTGTACCTCCCCATATATATGTATGGAGTGGAGTTTGCAAGTGAAAAGAAACTTTGTGTTCCCAACAAGCTAGTTGAAGGACGGCTTTCACACACACTTATCTCTCAGAACTGAGCGTGTGGAGAGACGTTCGTTCATCTAGCACAAAAGGAACGGGTTGCAGGTGAAACTTTTACTCTGGTTTCTCAGTCTGTTTCCACTTGCCGCTTTGAAGTTCCTGCAGTTTTCACTGTAAAACCGAGTTGGAGCTAGTACCTCCCCATATATATGTATGGAGTGGAGTTTGCAACTGAAAACAAACTTTGTGTTCCCAAGAAGCTAGTTGAAGAAGACTTTCAGACACACTTATCTCTCAGAACTGAGCATGTGGAGAGACGTTCGTTCATCTAGCACAAAGGGAACGGGTTGCAGGAGAAACTTTTACTCTGGTTTCTCAGTCTGTTTCCTAGTGCCGGTTTGAAGTTCCAGCAGTTTTCACTGTAAAACCGAGTTGGAGCTTGTACCTCCCAATATATATGTATGGAGTGGAGTTTGCAACTGAAAAGAAACTTTGTGTTCCCAACAAGCAATGTGAAGGACGGCTTTCACACACACTTATCTCTCAGAACTGAGCATGTGGAGAGACTTTCGTTCATCTAGCAGAAAGAAAACGGGTTGCAGGAGAAACTTTTACTCTGGTTTCTCAGTCTCTTTCCTGTTGCCGCTTTCAAGTTCCTGCAGTTTTCACTGTAAAACCGAGTTGGAGCTAGTACCTCCCCATATATACATATGTAGAGGAGTTTGCAAGTGAAAAGAAACTTTGTGTTCCCAACAAGCTAGGTGAAGGACGGCTTTCAAACACATTTATCCCTCAGAACTAAGCATGTGGAGAGACGTTCGTTCATCTAGCACAAAGGGAACAGGTTGCAGGAGAAACTTTTACTCTGGTTTCTCAGTCTTTTTCCTTGTGCCGGTTTGAAGTTCCTGTAGTTTTCACTGTAAAACCGTGTTGGAGCTAATACCTACCCATATATATGTATGGACTGGAGTTTGCAAGTGAAAAGAAACTTTGTGTTCCCAACAAGCTAGGTGAAGGACGGCTTTCACACACACTTATCTCTCAGAACTGAGCATGTGGAGAGACGTTCGTTCATGTAGCAAAAATGGAACGGGTTGCAGGGGAAATTTTACTCTGGTTTCTCAGTCTGTTTCCTAGTGCCTGTTTGATGTTCCTGCAGTTTTCACTGTAAAACCGAGTTGGAGCTAGTACCTCCCCATATATATTTATCGAGTGGAGTTGGCAACTGAAAACAAACTTTGTGTTCCCAACAAGCTAGTTGAAGGAAGACATTCAGACACATTTTTCTCTCAGAACTGAGCATGTGGAGAGACGTTCGTTCATCTAGCGCAAAGGGAACGGGTTGCAGGAGAAACTATTACTCTGGTTTCTCAGTCTGTTTCCTAGTGCCGGTTTGAAGTTCCTGCAGTTTTCACTGTAAAACCGAGTTGGAGCTAGTACCTCCCCATATATATGTATGGATTGGAGTTTGCAACTGAAAAGAAACTTTGTGTTCCCAACAAGCTAGTCGAAGGACGGCTTTCACACACACTTATCTCTCAGAACTGAGCATGTGGAGAGAAGTTCTTTCATCTAGCACAAAGGGAACGGGTGGCAGGATAATCTTTTACTCTGGTTTCTCAGTCTGTTTTCTGTTGCCGCTTTGAATTTCCTGCAGTTTTCACTGTAAAACCGAGTTGGAGCTAGTACCTCCCCATATATATGTATGGAGTGGAGTTTGCAAGTGAAAAGAAACTTTGTGTTCAAAACAAGCTAGGTGAAGGACGGCTTTCACACACACTTATCTCTCAGAACTGAGCATGTGGAGAGACGTTCGTTCATCTAGCACAAAGGGGACGGTTTACAGGAGAAACATTTACTCTGGTTTCTCAGTCTGTTTCCTAGTGCCGGTTTGAAGTTCCTGCAGTTTTCAGTGTAAAACCGAGTTTCAGCTAGTACCTACCCATATATATTTATGGATTGGAGTTTGCAACTGAAAAGAAACTTTGTGTTCCCAACAAGCTAGTTGAAGGACGGCTTTCACACACACTTATCTCTCAGAACTGAACATGTGGAGAGACGTTCGTTCATCTAGCACAAAGTGAACGGGGTGCAGGAGAAACTTTTTGTCTGGTTTCTCAGTCTGTTTCCTAGTGCCGGTTTGAAGTTCCTGCAGTTTTCACTGTAAAACGGAGTTGGAGTTAGTACCTCCCCACATATATGTATGGAGAGGAGTTTGCAACTGAAAAGAAACTTTGTGTTCCCAACAAGCTAAGTGAATGACTGCTTTCACACACACATATCTCTCAGAACTGAGCATGTGGAGAGACGTTCGTTCATCTAGCACAAAGGGAAAGGGTTGCAACAGAAACTTTTACTCTGGTTTCTCATTCTGTTTCCTAGTGCCGGTTTGAAGTTCCTGCAGTTTTCACTGTAAAACCGAGTTTCAGCTAGTACCTCCCCATATATATGTATATAGTGGAGTTTGCAACTGAAAAGATACTTTGTGTTCCCAACAAGCTAGGTGAAGGTAGGCTTTCACACACACTTACCTCTCAGAACTTAGCATGTGGAGAGACGTTCGTTCATCTAGCACAAAGGGAACAGTTTGCAGGAGAAACTTTTTCTCTGGTTTCTCAGTCTATTTCCTGTTGCCGCCTTGAAGTTCCTGCAGTTTTCACTGTAAAACCGAGTTGGAGCTAGTACCTCATCAATTATATGTATGGAGTGGAGTTTGCAACTGAAAACAAACTTTGTGTTCCCAACAAGCTAGTCAAAAGACGGCTTTCACACACACTTATCTCTCTGAACTGAGCATCTGGAGAGACGTTCGTTTATCTAGCACAAAGGGAACGGGTAGCAGGTGAAACTTTTACTCTGGTTTCTCAGTCTGTTTCCTAGTGCCGGTTGGAAGTTCCTGCAGTTTTCACTGTAAAGCAGATTTGGAGCTAGTACCTCCCCGTATATATGTGTGGAGTGGAGTTTGCAAGTGAAAAGAATCTTTGTGTTCCGAACAAGCTAGGTGAAGCACGGCTTTCACACACACTTATCTCTCAGAATTGAGCATGTGGAGAGACGTTCGTTCATCTAGCACAAAGGGAACGGGATGCAACAGAAACTTTTACTCTGGTTTCTCAGTCTGTTTCCTAGTGCCGGTTTGAAGTTCCTGCAGTTTTCACTGTAAAACCGAGTTGAGCTAGTACCTCCCCATATATACGTATGGGGTGTAGTTTGCAACTGGAAAGAAACTTTGTGTTCACAACAAGCTAGGTGAAGGACGGCTTTCACACACATTTATCTCTCAGAACAGAGCATGTGTAGAGACTTTCATTCATCTAGAACAATGGGAACTGTTTGCAGGGGAAATTTTTACTCTGGTTTCTCAGTCTGTTTCCTAGTGCCGGTTGGAAGTTCCTGCAGTTTTCACTGTAAAACAGATTTGGAGCTAGTACCTCCCCATATATATGTATGGAGTGGAGTTTGCAACTGAAAAGAAACTTTGTGTTCCCAACAAGCTAGGTGAAGGACGGCTTTCACACACACTTATCTCTCAGAACTGAGCATGTGGAGAGACGTTCGTTCATCTAGCACAAAGGGAACGGGTTGCAGGAGAAACTTTTACTCTGGTTTCTCAGTCTGTTTCCTAGTGCCGGTTTGAAGTTCCTGCAGTTTTCACTGTAAAGCAGAGTTGGAGCTAGTACCTCCCCGTATATATGTATGGAGTGGAGTTTGCAAGTGAAAAGAATCTTTGTGTTCCGAACAAGCTAGGTGAAGGACGGCTTTCACACACACTTATCTCTCAGAACTGAGCATGTGGAGAGACGTTCGTTCATCTAGCACAAAGGGAACGTGTTGCAGGAGAAACTATTTCTCTGGTTTCTCAGTCTGTTTCCTAGTGCCGGTTTGAAGTTCCTGCAGTTTTCACTGTAAAACCGATTTGGAGCTACTACGTATCCATAAATATTTATGGAGTGGACTTTGCGCATGAAAAGAAACTTTGTGATCTCAACAAGCTAGTTGAATGACGGCTTTCACACACACTTATCTCTCAGAACAGAGCATGTGGAGAGACTTTCATTCATCTAGCATAAAGGGAACGGGTTGCAGGAGAAATTTTTCTCTGGTTTCTCAGTCTGTTTCCTAGTGCCGGTTGGAAGTTCCTGCAGTTTTCACTGTAAAACCGAGTTGGAGCTAGTACCTCCCCATATATATGTATGGAGTGGAGTTTGCAACTGAACATTAACTTTGTGTTCCCAACAAGCAAGATTAAGGACGGCTTTCACACACACTTATCTCTCAGAACTGAGCATGTGGAGAGACGTTCGTTCATCTAGCACAAAGGGAACGGGTTGCAGGGGAAACTTTTACTCTGGATTCTAAGTCTGTTTCCTAGTGCCGGTTTGAAGTTCCTGCATTTTTCACTGTAAAACAGAGTTGGAACTAGTACCTCCCCATATATATGTATGGAGTCGAGGTTTCTAGTGAAAAGAAACTTTGTGTTCCCAACAAGCAAAGTGAAGGACGGTTTCACACACACTTATCTCTCAGAACTTAGCATGTGGAGAGACATTCGTTCATTTGGCACAAAGGGAACTGGTAACAGGAGAAACATTTACTCTGGTTTCTCAGTCTGTTTCCTAGTGCCGGTTTGAAGTTCCTGCAGTTTTCACTGTAAAACCGAGTTGGAGCTAGTACCTCCCCATATATATGTATGAAGTGGAGTTTGCAACTGAGAAGAAACTTTGTGTTCCCCACAAGCTAGTTGAAGGACGGCTTTCACACACACTTATCTCTGAGAAACGAGCATGTGGAGAGACGTTCGTTCATCTAGCACAAATGGAACGGGTTACAGGAGAAACTTTTAATCTGGTTTCTCAGTCTGTTTCCTAGTGCCAGTTTGAAGTTCCTGCAGTTTTCACTGTAAAACCGAGTTGGAGCTAGTACCTCCCCATATATATGTATGGAGTGGAGTTTGCAACTGAAAAGAAAATTTGTGTTCCCAACAAGCTAGGTGAAGGACGGCTTTCACACACACTTATCTCTCAGAACTGAGCATGTGGAGAGACGTTCGTTAATCTATCACAAAGGGAACGGGATGCAGGGGAAATTTTACTCTGGTTTCTCAGTCTGTTTCCTAGTACCAGTTTGAAGTTCCTGCAGGTTACACTGTAAAACCGAGTTGGTGCTATTACCTACCCATATATATTTATGAAGTGGAGTTTGCAACAGAAAAGAAACTTTGTGTTCCCCACAAGCTAGTTGAAGGACGGCTTTCACACACACTTATCTCTCAGAACTGAGCATGTGGAGAGACGTTCGTTCATCTAGCACAAAGGGAACGGGTTGCAGGAGAAACTATTACTCTGGTTTCTCATTCTGTTTCCTAGTGCCGGTTTGAAGTTCCTGCAGTTTTCACTGTAAAACCGAGTTGGAGCTAGTACCTCCCCATATATATTTATGGAGTGGAGTTTGCAAGTGAAAAGAAACTTTGTGTTCCCAACAAGCTAGGTGAAGGACGGCTTTCACACACACTTATCTCTCAGAACTGAGCATGTGGAGAGACGTTCGTTCATCTATCACAAAGGGAACGGGATGCAGGGGAAATTTAACTCTGGTTTCTCAGTCTGTTTCCTAGTGCCGGTTTGAAGTTCCTGCAGTTTTCACTGTAAAACAGAGTTGGAGCTAGTACCTCCCCATATATATGTATTGAGTGGAGTTTGCAAGTGAAAAGAAAATTGTGTTCCCAAAAAGCTAGGTTAAGGACGGCTTTCACACACACTTATCTCTCCGAAGTGATCATGTGGAGAGACATACGTTCATTTGGCACAAAGGGAACTGATAACAGGAGAAAATTTTACTCTGGTCTCTCAGTCTGGTTCCTCAGTCTGGTACCTAGTGCCGGTTTGAATTTCCTGCAGTTTTCACTGTAAAACCGAGTTAGAACTAGTACCTCCCCATATATATGTATGGAGTCGAGTTTCTAGTGAAAAGAAACTATGTGTTCCCAACAAGCTAGGTGAAGGACGGTTTCACACACACTTATCTCTCAGAACTTAGCATGTGGAGAGACGTTCGTTCATCTAGCACAAAGGGAACGGGTGGCAGGATAATCTTTTACTCTGGTTTCTCAGTCTGTTTTCTGTTGCCGCTTTGAAGTTCCTGCAGTTTTCACTGTAAAACCGAGTTGGAGCTAGTACCTCCCCATATATATGTATGGAGTGGAGTTTGCATGTGAAAAGAAACTTTGTGTTCAAAACAAGCTAGGTGAAGGACGGCTTTCACACACACTTATCTCTCAGAACTGAGCATGTGGAGAGACGTTCGTTCATCTAGCACAAAGGGGACTGTTTACAGGAGAAACATTTACTCTGGTTTCTCAGTCTGTTTCCTAGTGACGGTTTGAAGTTCCTGCAGTTTTCAGTGTAAAACCGAGTTTCAGCTAGTACCTACCCATATATATTTATGGATTGGAGTTTGCAACTGAAAAGAAACTTTGTGTTCCCAACAAGCTAAGTGAAGGACGGCTTTCACACACACTTATCTCTCAGAACTGAGCATGTGGAGAGACGTTCGTTCATCTAGCACAAAGTGAACGGGGTGCAGGAGAAACTTTTTGTCTGGTTTCTCAGTCTGTTTCCTAGTGCCGGTTTGAAGTTCCTGCAGTTTTCACTGTAAAACGGAGTTGGAGTTAGTACCTCCCCACATATATGTATGGAGAGGAGTTTGCAACTGAAAAGAAACTTTGTGTTCCCAACAAGCTAAGTGAATGACTGCTTTCACACACACATATCTCTCAGAACTGAGCATGTGGAGAGACGTTCGTTCATCTAGCACAAAGGGAAAGGGTTGCAACAGAAACTTTTACTCTGGTTTCTCATTCTGTTTCCTAGTGCCGGTTTGAAGTTCCTGCAGTTTTCACTGTAAAACCGTTTCAGCTAGTACCTCCCCATATATATGTATATAGTGGAGTTTGCAACTGAAAAGATACTTTGTGTTCCCAACAAGCTAGGTGAAGGTAGGCTTTCACACACACTTACCTCTCAGAACTTAGCATGTGGAGAGACGTTCGTTCATCTAGCACAAAGGGAACAGTTTGCTGGAGAAACTTTTTCTCTGGTTTCTCAGTCTATTTCCTGTTGCCGCTTTGAAGTTCCTGCAGTTTTCACTGTAAAACCGAGTTGGAGCTAGTACCTCATCAATTATATGTATGGAGTGGAGTTTGCAACTGAAAACAAACTTTGTGTTCCCAACAAGCTAGTCGAAGGACGGCTTTCACACACACTTATCTCTCAGAATTGAGCATGTGGAGAGACGTTCGTTCATCTAGCACAAAGGGAACGGGATGCAACAGAAACTTTTACTCTGGTTTCTCAGTCTGTTTCCTAGTGCCGGTTTGAAGTTCCTGCAGTTTTCACTGTAAAGCAGAGTTGGAGCTAGTACCTCCCCGTATATATGTATGGAGTGGAGTTTGCAATTGAAAAGAATCTTTGTGTTCCGAACAAGCTAGGTGAAGGACGGCTTTCACACACACTTATCTCTCAGAACTGAGCATGTGGAGAGACGTTCGTTCATCTAGCACAAAGGGAACGTGTTGCAGGAGAAACTTTTTCTCTGGTTTCTCAGTCTGTTTCCTAGTGCCGGTTTGAAGTTCCTGCAGTTTTCACTGTAAAACCGAGTTGGAGCTACTACGTACCCATAAATATTTATGGAGTGGTGTTTGCACATGAAAAGAAACTTTGTGATCTCAACAAGCTAGTTGAATGACGGCTTTCACACACACTTATCTCTCAGAACAGAGCATGTGGAGAGACTTTCATTCATCTAGCATAAAGGGAACGGGTTGCAGGAGAAATTTTTCTCTGGTTTCTCAGTCTGTTTCCTAGTGCCGGTTGGAAGTTCCTGCAGTTTTCACTGTAAAACAGAGTTGGAGCTAGTACCTACCCATATATATGTATGGAGTGGAGATTGCAACTGAAAAGAAACTTTGTGTTCCCAACAAGCTAGGTGAAGGACGGCTTTCACACACACTTATCTCTCAGAACTGAGCATGTGGAGAGACGTACGTTCATCTAGCACAAAGGGAACGGGTTGCAGGAGATACTTTTACTCTGGTTTCTCAGTCTGTTTCCTAGTGCCGGTTTGAAGTTCCTGCAGTTTTCACTGTAAAACCGAGTTGGAGCTAGTACCTCCCCATATATATGTATGGAGTGGAGTTTGCAACTGAACAGAAACTTTGTGTTCCCAACAAGCAAGATTAAGGACGGCTTTCACACACACTTATCTCTCAGAACTGAGCATGTGGAGAGACGTTCGTTCATCTAGCACAAAGGGAACGGGTTGCAGGGGAAACTTTTACTCTGGATTCTAAGTCTGTTTCCTAGTGCCGGTTTGAAGTTCCTGCATTTTTCACTGTAAAACAGAGTTGGAACTAGTACCTCCCCATATATATGTATGGAGTCGAGGTTTCTAGTGAAAAGAAACTTTGTGTTCCCAACAAGCAAAGTGAAGGACGGTTTCACAAACACTTATCTCTCAGAACTTAGCATGTGGAGAGACATTCGTTCATTTGGCACAAAGGGAACTGGTAACAGGAGAAACTTTTACTCTGGTTTCTCAGTCTGTTTCCTAGTGCCGGTTTGAACTTCCTGCAGTTTTCACTGTAAAACCGAGTTGGAGCTAGTACCTCCCCATATATATGTATGGAGTGGAGTTTGCAACTGAAAAGAAAATTTGTGTTCCCAACAAGCTAGGTGAAGGACGGCTTTCACACACACTTATCTCTCAGAACTGAGCATGTGGAGAGAGGTTCGTTCATCTATCACAAAGGGAACGGGATGCAGGGGAAATTTTACTCTGGTTTCTCAGTCTGTTTCCTAGTACCGGTTTGAAGTTCCTGCAGGTTACACTGTAAAACCGAGTTGGAGCTATTACCTACCCATATATATTTATGAATTGGAGTTTGCAACTGAAAAGAAAATTTGTGTTCCCAACAAGCTAGGTGAAGGACGGCTTTCACACACACTTATCTCTCAGAAGTGATCATGTGGAGAGACATACGTTCATTTGGCACAAAGGGAACTGGTAACAGGAGAAAATTTTACTCTGGTCTCTCAGTCTGGTTCCTCAGTCTGGTTCCTAGTGCCGGTTTGAATTTCCTGCAGTTTTCACTGTAAAACCGAGTTAGAACTAGTACCTCCCCATATATATGTATGGAGTCGAGTTTCTAGTGAAAAGAAACTTTGTGTTCCCAACAAGCTAGGTGAAGGACGGTTTCACACACACTTATCTCTCAGAACTTAGCATGTGGAGAGACGTTCGTTCATCTAGCACAAAGGGAACGGGTTGCAGGAGAAACTTTTACTCTGGTTTCTCAGTCTGTTTCTTAGTGCCGGTTTGAAGTTCCTGCAGTTTTCACTGTTAAACAGAGTTGGAACTAGTACCTCCCCATATATATGTATGGAGTCGAGATTTCTAGTGAAAAGAAACTTTGTGTTCCCAACAAGCTAGGTTAAGGACGGTTTCACACACACATTTCTCTCAGAAATGAGCATGTGGAGAGACGTTCGTTCATCTAGCACAAAGGGAACGGGTTGCAGGAGAAACTTTTACTCTGGTTTCTCAGTCTGTTTGCAATGCCGTTTTGAAGTTCCAGCAGTTTTCACTGTAAAACCGAGTTGGAGCTTGTACCTCCCAATATATATGTATGGAGTGGAGTTTGCAACTGAAAAGAAACTTTGTGTTCCCAACAAGCAATGTGAAGGACGGCTTTCACACACACATATCTCTCAGAACTGAGCATGTGGAGAGACGTTCGTTCATCTAGCACAAAGAAAACGGGTTGCAGGAGAAACTTTTACTCTGGTTTCTCAGTCTGTTTCCTGTTGCCGCTTTCAAGTTCCTGCAGTTTTCACTGTAAAACCTAGTTGGAGCTCTTACCTCCCCATATATACGTATGGAGTGGAGTTTGCAAGTGAAAAGAAACTTTGTGTTCCCAACAAGCTAGGTGAAGGACGGCATTCAAACACATTTATCCCTCAGAACTAAGCATGTGGAGAGACGTTCGTTCATCTAGCACAAAGGGAACAGGATGCAGGAGAAACTTTTACTCTGGTTTCTCAGTATTTTTCCTTGTGCCGGTTTGAAGTTCCTGCAGTTTTCACTGTAAAACCGTGTTGGAGCTATTACCTACCCATATATATGTATGGACTGGAGTTTGCAAGTGAAAAGAAACTTTGTGTTCCCAACAAGCTAGGTGAAGGACGGCTTTCACACACACTTATCTCTCAGAACTGAGCATGTGGAGAGACGTTCGTTCATGTAGCAAAAATGGAACGGGTTGCAGGGGAAATTTTACTCTGGTTTCTCAGTCTGTTTCCTAGTGCCTTTTTGATGTTCCTGCAGTTTTCACTGTAAAACCGAGTTGGAGCTAGTACCTCCCCATATATATTTATCGAGTGCAGTTGGCAACTGAAAACAAACTTTGTGTTCCCAACAAGCTAGTTGAAGGAAGACATTCAGACACATTTATCTCTCAGAACTGAGCATGTGGAGAGACGTTCGTTCATCTAGCACAAAGGGAACGGGTTGCAGGAGAAAATTTTACTCTGGTTTCTCAGTCTGTTTCCTAGTGCCGGTTTGAAGTTCCTGCAGTTTTCACTGTAAAACCTAGTTGGAGCTCTTACCTCCCCATATATACGTATGGAGTGGAGTTTGCAAGTGAAAAGAAACTTTGTGTTCCCAACAAGCTAGGTGAAGGACGGCATTCAAACACATTTATCCCTCAGAACTAAGCATGTGGAGAGACGTTCGTTCATCTAGCACAAAGGGAACAGGTTGCAGGAGAAACTTTTACTCTGTTTTCTCAGTATTTTTCCTTGTGCCGGTTTGAAGTTCCTGCAGTTTTCACTGTAAAACCGTGTTGGAGCTATTACCTACCCATATATATGTATGGACTGGAGTTTGCAAGTGAAAAGAAACTTTGTGTTCCCAACAAGCTAGGTGAAGGACGGCTTTCACACACACTTATCTCTCAGAACTGAGCATGTGGAGAGACGTTCGTTCATGTAGCAAAAATGGAACGGGTTGCAGGGGAAATTTTACTCTGGTTTCTCAGTCTGTTTCCTAGTGCCTTTTTGATGTTCCTGCAGTTTTCACTGTAAAATCGAGTTGGAGCTAGTACCTCCCCATATATATTTATCGAGTGCAGTTGGCAACTGAAAACAAACTTTGTGTTCCCAACAAGCTAGTTGAAGGAAGACATTCAGACACATTTATCTCTCAGAACTGAGCATGTGGAGAGACGTTCGTTCATCTAGCACAAAGGGAACGGGTTGCAGGAGAAAATTTTACTCTGGTTTCTCAGTCTGTTTCCTAGTGCCGGTTTGAAGTTCCTGCAGTTTTCACTGTAAAACCGAGTTGGAGCTAGTACCTCCCCATATATATGTATGGATTGGAGTTTGCAACTGAAAAGAAACTTTGTGTTCCCAACAAGCTAGTCGAAGGACGGCTTTCACACACACTTATCTCTCAGAACTGAGCATGTGGAGAGACGTTCGTTCATCTAGCACAAAGGGAACGGGTGGCAGGATAAACTTTTACTCTGGTTTCTCAGTCTGTTTCCTGTTGCCGCTTTGAAGTTCCTGCAGTTTTCACTGTAAAACCGAGTTGGAGCTAGTACCTCCCCATATATATGTATGGAGTGGAGTTTGCAAGTGAAAAGAAACTTTGTGTTCAAAACAAGCTAGGTGAAGGACGGCTTTCACACACACTTATCTCTCAGAACTGAGCATGTGGAGAGACGTTCGTTCATCTAGCACAAAGGGGACGGGTTACAGGAGAAACATTTACTCTGGTTTCTCAGTCTGTTTCCTAGTGCCGGTTTGAAGTTCCTGCAGTTTTCACTGTAAAACCGAGTTTCAGCTAGTACCTCCCCATATATATGTATGGATTGGAGTTTGCAACTGAAAAGAAACTTTGTGTTCCCAACAAGCTAGGTGAAGGACGGCTTTCACACACACATATCTCTCAGAACTGAGCATGTGGAGAGACGTTCGTTCATCTAGCACAAAGTGAACGGGGTGCAGGAGAAACTTTTTGTCTGGTTTCTCAGTCTGTTTCCTAGTGCCGGTTTGAAGTTCCTGCAGTTTTCACTGTAAAACGGAGTTGGAGTTAGTACCTCCCCACATATATGTATGGAGAGGAGTCTGCAACTGAAAAGAAACTTTGTGTTCCCAACAAGCTAATTGAATGACTGCTTTCACACACACATATCTCTCAGAACTGAGCATGTGGAGAGACGTTCGTTCATCTAGCACAAAGGGAAAGGGTTGCAACAGAAACTTTTACTCTGGTTTCTCATTCTGTTTCCTAGTGCCGGTTTGAAGTTCCTGCAGTTTTCACTGTAAAACCGAGTTTCAGCTAGTACCTCCCCATATATATGTATATAGTGGAGTTTGCAACTGAAAAGAAACTTTGTGTTCACAACAAGCTAGGTGAAGGTAGGCTTTCACACACACTTACATCTCAGAACTTAGCATGTGGAGAGACGTTCGTTCATCTAGCACAAAGGGAACAGGTTGCAGGAGAAACTTTTTCTCTGGTTTCTCAGTCTATTTCCTGTTGCCGCTTTGAAGTTCCTGCAGTTTTCACTGTAAAACCGAGTTGGAGCTAGTACCTCATCAATTATATGTATGGAGTGGAGTTTGCAACTGAAAACAAACTTTGTGTTCCCAACAAGCTAGTCGAAGGACGGCTTTCACACACACTTATCTCTCTGAACTGAGCATGTGGAGAGACGTTCGTTCATCTAGCACAAAGGGAACGGGTTGCAGATGAAACTTTTACTCTGGTTTCTCAGTCTGTTTCCTAGTGCCGGTTGGAAGTTCCTGCAGTTTTCACTGTAAAACAGAGTTGGAGCTAGTACCTCCCCATATATATGTATGGAGAGGAGTTTGCAAGTGAAAAGAAACTTTGTGTTCACAACAAGCTAGGTGAAGGACGGCTTTCACACACACTTATCTCTCAGAACTGAGCATGTGGAGAGACGTTCGTTTATCTAGCACAAAGGGAACGGGATGCAACAGAAACTTTTACTCCGGTTTCTCAGTCTGTTTCCTAGTGCCGGTTTGAAGTTCCTGCAGTTTTCACTGTAAAACCGAGTTGAGCTAGTACCTCCCCATATATATGTATGGAGTGTAGTTTGCAACTGGAAAGAAACTTTGTGTTCACAACAAGCTAGGTGAAGGACGGCTTTCACACACATTTATCTGTCAGAACAGAGCATGTGGAGAGACGTTCGTTCATCTAGCACAAAGGGAACAGGTTGCAGGAGAAACTTTTTCTCTGGTTTCTCAGTCTATTTCCTGTTGCCGCTTTGAAGTTCCTGCAGTTTTCACTGTAAAACCGAGTTGGAGCTAGTACCTCATCAATTATATGTATGGAGTGGAGTTTGCAACTGAAAACAAACTTTGTGTTCCCAACAAGCTAGTCGAAGGACGGCTTTCACACACACTTATCTCTCTGAACTGAGCATGTGGAGAGACGTTCGTTCATCTAGCACAAAAGGAACGGGTTGCAGGTGAAAATTTTACTCTGGTTTCTCAGTCTGTTTCCTAGTGCCGGTTGGAAGTTCCTGCAGTTTTCACTGTAAAGCAGATTTGGAGCTAGTACCTCCCCGTATATATGTGTGGAGTGGAGTTTGCAAGTGAAAAGTATCTTTGTGTTCCGAACAAGCTAGGTGAAGGACGGCTTTCACACACACTTATCTCTCAGAACTGAGCATGTGGAGAGACGTTCGTTCATCTAGCACAAAGGGAACGTATTGCAGGAGAAACTATTTCTCTGGTTTCTCAGTCTCTTTCCTGTTGCCGCTTTGAAGTTCCTGCAGTTTTCACTGTAAAACCGAGTTGGAGCTTGTACCTCATCATTAATATGTATGGAGTGGGGTTTGCAACTGAAAACAAACTTTGTGTTCCCAACAAGCTAGTCGAAGGACGGCTTTCACACACACTTATCTCTCAGAACTGAGCATGTGGAGAGACTTTCATTCATCTAGCACAAATGGAACGGGTTGCAGGAGAAATTTTTACTCTGGATTCTCAGTCTGTTTCCTAGTGCCGGTTGGAATTTCCTGCAGTTTTCACTGTAAAACAGAGTTGGAGCTAGTACCTCCCCATATATATGTATGGAGTGGAGTTTGCAAGTGAAAAGAAACTTTGTGTTCCCAACAAGCTAGGTGAAGGACGGCTTTCACACACACTTATCTCTCAGAACTGAGCATGTGGAGAGACGTTCGTTCATGTAGCAAAAATGGAACGGGTTGCAGGGGAAATTTTACTCTGGTTTCTCAGTCTGTTTCCTAGTGCCTTTTTGATGTTCCTGCAGTTTTCACTGTAAAACCGAGTTGGAGCTAGTACCTCCCCATATATATTTATCGAGTGCAGTTGGCAACTGAAAACAAACTTTGTGTTCCCAACAAGCTAGTTGAAGGAAGACATTCAGACACATTTATCTCTCAGAACTGAGCATGTGGAGAGACGTTCGTTCATCTAGCACAAAGGGAACGGGTTGCAGGAGAAAATTTTACTCTGGTTTCTCAGTCTGTTTCCTAGTGCCGGTTTGAAGTTCCTGCAGTTTTCACTGTAAAACCTAGTTGGAGCTCTTACCTCCCCATATATACGTATGGAGTGGAGTTTGCAAGTGAAAAGAAACTTTGTGTTCCCAACAAGCTAGGTGAAGGACGGCATTCAAACACATTTATCCCTCAGAACTAAGCATGTGGAGAGACGTTCGTTCATCTAGCACAAAGGGAACAGGTTGCAGGAGAAACTTTTACTCTGTTTTCTCAGTATTTTTCCTTGTGCCGGTTTGAAGTTCCTGCAGTTTTCACTGTAAAACCGTGTTGGAGCTATTACCTACCCATATATATGTATGGACTGGAGTTTGCAAGTGAAAAGAAACTTTGTGTTCCCAACAAGCTAGGTGAAGGACGGCTTTCACACACACTTATCTCTCAGAACTGAGCATGTGGAGAGACGTTCGTTCATGTAGCAAAAATGGAACGGGTTGCAGGGGAAATTTTACTCTGGTTTCTCAGTCTGTTTCCTAGTGCCTTTTTGATGTTCCTGCAGTTTTCACTGTAAAATCGAGTTGGAGCTAGTACCTCCCCATATATATTTATCGAGTGCAGTTGGCAACTGAAAACAAACTTTGTGTTCCCAACAAGCTAGTTGAAGGAAGACATTCAGACACATTTATCTCTCAGAACTGAGCATGTGGAGAGACGTTCGTTCATCTAGCACAAAGGGAACGGGTTGCAGGAGAAAATTTTACTCTGGTTTCTCAGTCTGTTTCCTAGTGCCGGTTTGAAGTTCCTGCAGTTTTCACTGTAAAACCGAGTTGGAGCTAGTACCTCCCCATATATATGTATGGATTGGAGTTTGCAACTGAAAAGAAACTTTGTGTTCCCAACAAGCTAGTCGAAGGACGGCTTTCACACACACTTATCTCTCAGAACTGAGCATGTGGAGAGACGTTCGTTCATCTAGCACAAAGGGAACGGGTGGCAGGATAAACTTTTACTCTGGTTTCTCAGTCTGTTTCCTGTTGCCGCTTTGAAGTTCCTGCAGTTTTCACTGTAAAACCGAGTTGGAGCTAGTACCTCCCCATATATATGTATGGAGTGGAGTTTGCAAGTGAAAAGAAACTTTGTGTTCAAAACAAGCTAGGTGAAGGACGGCTTTCACACACACTTATCTCTCAGAACTGAGCATGTGGAGAGACGTTCGTTCATCTAGCACAAAGGGGACGGGTTACAGGAGAAACATTTACTCTGGTTTCTCAGTCTGTTTCCTAGTGCCGGTTTGAAGTTCCTGCAGTTTTCACTGTAAAACCGAGTTTCAGCTAGTACCTCCCCATATATATGTATGGATTGGAGTTTGCAACTGAAAAGAAACTTTGTGTTCCCAACAAGCTAGGTGAAGGACGGCTTTCACACACACATATCTCTCAGAACTGAGCATGTGGAGAGACGTTCGTTCATCTAGCACAAAGTGAACGGGGTCAGGAGAAACTTTTTGTCTGGTTTCTCAGTCTGTTTCCTAGTGCCGGTTTGAAGTTCCTGCAGTTTTCACTGTAAAACGGAGTTGGAGTTAGTACCTCCCCACATATATGTATGGAGAGGAGTCTGCAACTGAAAAGAAACTTTGTGTTCCCAACAAGCTAATTGAATGACTGCTTTCACACACACATATCTCTCAGAACTGAGCATGTGGAGAGACGTTCGTTCATCTAGCACAAAGGGAAAGGGTTGCAACAGAAACTTTTACTCTGGTTTCTCATTCTGTTTCCTAGTGCCGGTTTGAAGTTCCTGCAGTTTTCACTGTAAAACCGAGTTTCAGCTAGTACCTCCCCATATATATGTATATAGTGGAGTTTGCAACTGAAAAGAAACTTTGTGTTCACAACAAGCTAGGTGAAGGTAGGCTTTCACACACACTTACATCTCAGAACTTAGCATGTGGAGAGACGTTCGTTCATCTAGCACAAAGGGAACAGGTTGCAGGAGAAACTTTTTCTCTGGTTTCTCAGTCTATTTCCTGTTGCCGCTTTGAAGTTCCTGCAGTTTTCACTGTAAAACCGAGTTGGAGCTAGTACCTCATCAATTATATGTATGGAGTGGAGTTTGCAACTGAAAACAAACTTTGTGTTCCCAACAAGCTAGTCGAAGGACGGCTTTCACACACACTTATCTCTCTGAACTGAGCATGTGGAGAGACGTTCGTTCATCTAGCACAAAGGGAACGGGTTGCAGATGAAACTTTTACTCTGGTTTCTCAGTCTGTTTCCTAGTGCCGGTTGGAAGTTCCTGCAGTTTTCACTGTAAAACAGAGTTGGAGCTAGTACCTCCCCATATATATGTATGGAGAGGAGTTTGCAAGTGAAAAGAAACTTTGTGTTCACAACAAGCTAGGTGAAGGACGGCTTTCACACACACTTATCTCTCAGAACTGAGCATGTGGAGAGACGTTCGTTTATCTAGCACAAAGGGAACGGGATGCAACAGAAACTTTTACTCCGGTTTCTCAGTCTGTTTCCTAGTGCCGGTTTGAAGTTCCTGCAGTTTTCACTGTAAAACCGAGTTGAGCTAGTACCTCCCCATATATATGTATGGAGTGTAGTTTGCAACTGGAAAGAAACTTTGTGTTCACAACAAGCTAGGTGAAGGACGGCTTTCACACACATTTATCTCTCAGAACAGAGCATGTGGAGAGACGTTCGTTCATCTAGCACAAAGGGAACAGGTTGCAGGAGAAACTTTTTCTCTGGTTTCTCAGTCTATTTCCTGTTGCCGCTTTGAAGTTCCTGCAGTTTTCACTGTAAAACCGAGTTGGAGCTAGTACCTCATCAATTATATGTATGGAGTGGAGTTTGCAACTGAAAACAAACTTTGTGTTCCCAACAAGCTAGTCGAAGGACGGCTTTCACACACACTTATCTCTCTGAACTGAGCATGTGGAGAGACGTTCGTTCATCTAGCACAAAAGGAACGGGTTGCAGGTGAAAATTTTACTCTGGTTTCTCAGTCTGTTTCCTAGTGCCGGTTGGAAGTTCCTGCAGTTTTCACTGTAAAGCAGATTTGGAGCTAGTACCTCCCCGTATATATGTGTGGAGTGGAGTTTGCAAGTGAAAAGTATCTTTGTGTTCCGAACAAGCTAGGTGAAGGACGGCTTTCACACACACTTATCTCTCAGAACTGAGCATGTGGAGAGACGTTCGTTCATCTAGCACAAAGGGAACGTATTGCAGGAGAAACTATTTCTCTGGTTTCTCAGTCTCTTTCCTGTTGCCGCTTTGAAGTTCCTGCAGTTTTCACTGTAAAACCGAGTTGGAGCTTGTACCTCATCATTAATATGTATGGAGTGGGGTTTGCAACTGAAAACAAACTTTGTGTTCCCAACAAGCTAGTCGAAGGACGGCTTTCACACACACTTATCTCTCAGAACTGAGCATGTGGAGAGACTTTCATTCATCTAGCACAAATGGAACGGGTTGCAGGAGAAATTTTTACTCTGGATTCTCAGTCTGTTTCCTAGTGCCGGTTGGAATTTCCTGCAGTTTTCACTGTAAAACAGAGTTGGAGCTAGTACCTCCCCATATATATGTATGGAGTGGAGTTTGCAAGTGAAAAGAAACTTTGTGTTCCCAACAAGCTAGGTGAAGGACGGCTTTCACACACACTTATCTCTCAGAACTGAGCATGTGGAGAGACGTTCGTTCATGTAGCAAAAATGGAACGGGTTGCAGGGGAAATTTTACTCTGGTTTCTCAGTCTGTTTCCTAGTGCCTTTTTGATGTTCCTGCAGTTTTCACTGTAAAACCGAGTTGGAGCTAGTACCTCCCCATATATATTTATCGAGTGCAGTTGGCAACTGAAAACAAACTTTGTGTTCCCAACAAGCTAGTTGAAGGAAGACATTCAGACACATTTATCTCTCAGAACTGAGCATGTGGAGAGACGTTCGTTCATCTAGCACAAAGGGAACGGGTTGCAGGAGAAAATTTTACTCTGGTTTCTCAGTCTGTTTCCTAGTGCCGGTTTGAAGTTCCTGCAGTTTTCACTGTAAAAACTAGTTGGAGCTCTTACCTCCCCATATATACGTATGGAGTGGAGTTTGCAAGTGAAAAGAAACTTTGTGTTCCCAACAAGCTAGGTGAAGGACGGCATTCAAACACATTTATCCCTCAGAACTAAGCATGTGGAGAGACGTTCGTTCATCTAGCACAAAGGGAACAGGTTGCAGGAGAAACTTTTACTCTGGTTTCTCAGTATTTTTCCTTGTGCCGGTTTGAAGTTCCTGCAGTTTTCACTGTAAAACCGTGTTGGAGCTATTACCTACCCATATATATGTATGGACTGGAGTTTGCAAGTGAAAAGAAACTTTGTGTTCCCAACAAGCTAGGTGAAGGACGGCTTTCACACACACTTATCTCTCAGAACTGAGCATGTGGAGAGACGTTCGTTCATGTAGCAAAAATGGAACGGGTTGCAGGGGAAATTTTACTCTGGTTTCTCAGTCTGTTTCCTAGTGCCTTTTTGATGTTCCTGCAGTTTTCACTGTAAAACCGAGTTGGAGCTAGTACCTCCCCATATATATTTATCGAGTGCAGTTGGCAACTGAAAACAAACTTTGTGTTCCCAAGAAGCTAGTTGAAGGAAGACATTCAGACACATTTATCTCTCAGAACTGAGCATGTGGAGAGACGTTCGTTCATCTAGCACAAAGGGAACGGGTTGCAGGAGAAAATTTTACTCTGGTTTCTCAGTCTGTTTCCTAGTGCCGGTTTGAAGTTCCTGCAGTTTTCACTGTAAAACCGAGTTGGAGCTAGTACCTCCCCATATATATGTATGGATTGGAGTTTGCAACTGAAAAGAAACTTTGTGTTCCCAACAAGCTAGTCGAAGGACGGCTTTCACACACACTTATCTCTCAGAACTGAGCATGTGGAGAGACGTTCGTTCATCTAGCACAAAGGGAACGGGTGGCAGGATAAACTTTTACTCTGGTTTCTCAGTCTGTTTCCTGTTGCCGCTTTGAAGTTCCTGCAGTTTTCACTGTAAAACCGAGTTGGAGCTAGTACCTCCCCATATATATGTATGGAGTGGAGTTTGCAAGTGAAAAGAAACTTTGTGTTCAAAACAAGCTAGGTGAAGGACGGCTTTCACACACACTTATCTCTCAGAACTGAGCATGTGGAGAGACGTTCGTTCATCTAGCACAAAGGGGACGGGTTACAGGAGAAACATTTACTCTGGTTTCTCAGTCTGTTTCCTAGTGCCGGTTTGAAGTTCCTGCAGTTTTCACTGTAAAACCGAGTTTCAGCTAGTACCTCCCCATATATATGTATGGATTGGAGTTTGCAACTGAAAAGAAACTTTGTGTTCCCAACAAGCTAGGTGAAGGACGGCTTTCACACACACTTATCTCTCAGAACTGAGCATGTGGAGAGACGTTCGTTCATCTAGCACAAAGTGAACGGGGTGCAGGAGAAACTTTTTGTCTGGTTTCTCAGTCTGTTTCCTAGTGCCGGTTAGAAGTTCCTGCAGTTTTCACTGTAAAACGGAGTTGGAGTTAGTACCTCCCCACATATATGTATGGAGAGGAGTCTGCAACTGAAAAGAAACTTTGTGTTCCCAACAAGCTAATTGAATGACTGCTTTCACACACACATATCTCTCAGAACTGAGCATGTGGAGAGACGTTCGTTCATCTAGCACAAAGGGAAAGGGTTGCAACAGAAACTTTTACTCTGGTTTCTCATTCTGTTTCCTAGTGCCGGTTTGAAGTTCCTGCAGTTTTCACTGTAAAACCGATTTTCAGCTAGTACCTCCCCATATATATGTATATAGTGGAGTTTGCAACTGAAAAGAAACTTTGTGTTCACAACAAGCTAGGTGAAGGTAGGCTTTCACACACACTTACATCTCAGAACTTAGCATGTGGAGAGACGTTCGTTCATCTAGCACAAAGGGAACAGGTTGCAGGAGAAACTTTTTCTCTGGTTTCTCAGTCTATTTCCTGTTGCCGCTTTGAAGTTCCTGCAGTTTTCACTCTAAAACCGAGTTGGAGCTAGTACCTCATCAATTATATGTATGGAGTGGAGTTTGCAACTGAAAACAAACTTTGTGTTCCCAACAAGCTAGTCGAAGGACGGCTTTCACACACACTTATCTCCTTGAACTGAGCATGTGGAGAGACGTTCGTTCATCTAGCACAAAGGGAACGGGTTGCAGGTGAAACTTTTACTCTGGTTTCTCAGTCTGTTTCCTAGTGCCGGTTGGAAGTTCCTGCAGTTTTCACTGTAAAACAGAGTTGGAGCTAGTACATCCCCATATATATGTATGGAGAGGAGTTTGCAAGTGAAAAGAAACTTTGTGTTCACAACAAGATAGGTGAAGGACGGCTTTCACACACACTTATCTCTCAGAACTGAGCATGTGGAGAGACGTTCGTTTATCTAGCACAAAGGGAACGGGATGCAACAGAAACTTTTACTCCGGTTTCTCAGTCTGTTTCCTAGTGCCGGTTTGAAGTTCCTGCAGTTTTCACTGTAAAACCGAGTTGAGCTAGTACCTCCCCATATATATGTAAAGAGTGTAGTTTGCAACTGGAAAGAAACTTTGTGTTCACAACAAGCTAGGTGAAGGACGGCTTTCACACACATTTATCTCTCAGAACAGAGCATGTGGAGAGACGTTCGTTCATCTAGCACAAAGGGAACAGGTTGCAGGAGAAACTTTTTCTCTGGTTTCTCAGTCTATTTCCTGTTGCCGCTTTGAAGTTCCTGCAGTTTTCACTGTAACACCGAGTTGGAGCTAGTACCTCATCAATTATATGTATGGAGTGGAGTTTGCAACTGAAAACAAACTTTGTGTTCCCAACAAGCTAGTCGAAGGACGGCTTTCACACACACTTATCTCTCTGAACTGAGCATGTGGAGAGACGTTCGTTCATCTAGCACAAAAGGAACGGGTTGCAGGTGAAAATTTTACTCTGGTTTCTCAGTCTGTTTCCTAGTGCCGGTTGGAAGTTCCTGCAGTTTTCACTGTAAAGCAGATTTGGAGCTAGTACCTCCCCGTATATATGTGTGGAGTGGAGTTTGCAAGTGAAAAGTATCTTTGTGTTCCGAACAAGCTAGGTGAAGGACGGCTTTCACACACACTTATCTCTCAGAACTGAGCATGTGGAGAGACGTTCGTTCATCTAGCACAAAGGGAACGTATTGCAGGAGAAACTTTTTCTCTGGTTTCTCAGTCTCTTTCCTGTTGCCGCTTTGAAGTTCCTGCAGTTTTCACTGTAAAACCGAGTTGGAGCTTGTACCTCATCATTAATATGTATGGAGTGGGGTTTGCAACTGAAAACAAACTTTGTGTTCCCAACAAGCTAGTCGAAGGACGGCTTTCACACACACTTATCTCTCAGAACTGAGCATGTGGAGAGACTTTCATTCATCTAGCACAAATGGAACGGGTTGCAGGAGAAATTTTTACTCTGGATTCTCAGTCTGTTTCCTAGTGCCGGTTGGAATTTCCTGCAGTTTTCACTGTAAAACAGAGTTGGAGCTAGTACCTCCCCATATATATGTATGGAGTGGAGTTTGCAAGTGAAAAGAAACTTTGTGTTCACAACAAGCTAGGTGAAGGACGGCTTTCACACACACTTATCTCTCAGAACTGAGCATGTGGAGAGACGTTCGTTTATCTAGCACAAAGGGAACGGGATGCAACAGAAACTTTTACTCTGGTTTCTCAGTCTGTTTCCTAGTGCCGGTTTGAAGTTCCTGCAGTTTTCACTGTAAAACCGAGTTGAGCTAGTACCTCCCCATATATATGTATGGAGTGGAGTTTGCAACTGAAAAGAAACTTTGTGTTCCCAACAAGCTAGGTGAAGGACGGCTTTCACACACACTTATCTCTCAGAACTGAGCATGTGGAGAGACGTTCGTTCATCTAGCACAAAGGGAACGGGTTGCAGGAGAAACTTTTACTCTGGTTTCTCAGTCTGTTTCCTAGTGCCGGTTGGAAGTCCCTGCAGTTTTCACTGTAAAGCAGAGTTGGAGCTTGTACCTCCCCGTATATATGTATGGAGTGGAGTTTGCAAGTGAAAAGAATCTTTGTGTTCCAAACAAGCTAGGTGAAGGACGGCTTTCACACACACTTATCTCTCAGAACTGAGCATGTGGAGAGACGTTCGTTCATCTAGCACAAGGGAACGTGTTGCAGGAGAAACTTTTTCTCTGGTTTCTCAGTCTGTTTCCTAGTGCCGGTTTGAAGTTCCTGCAGTTTTCACTGTAAAACCGAGTTGGAGCTACTACCTACCCTTAAATATTTATGGAGTGGAGTTTGCACATGAAAAGAAACTTTGTGATCTCAACAAGCTAGTTGAATGACGGCTTTCATACACACATAACTCTCAGAACTGAGCATGTGGAGAGACGTTCGTTCATCTAGCACAAAGGGAACGGGTTGCAGGAGAAACTTTTACTCTGGTTTCTCAGTCTGTTTCCTGTTGCCGCTTTGAAGTTCCTGCAGTTTTCACTGTAAAACCGAGTTGAGCTAGTACCTCCCCATATATACGTATGGAGTGTATTTTGCAACTGGAAAGAAACTTTGTGTTCACAACAAGCTAGGTGAAGGACGGCTTTCACACACACTTATCTCTCAGAACAGAGCATGTGGAGAGACTTTCATTCATCTAGCATAAAGGGAACGGGTTGCAGGAGAAATTTTTCTCTGGTTTCTCAGTCTGTTTCCTAGTGCCGGTTGGAAGTTCCTGCAGTTTTCACTGTAAAAGAGAGTTGGAGCTTGTACCTACCCATATATATGTATGGAGTGGAGTTTGCAACTGAAAAGAAACTTTGTGTTCCCAACAAGCTAGGTGAAGGACGGCTTTCACACACACTTATCTCTCAGAACTGAGCATGTGGAGAGACTTTCGTTCATCTAGCAAAAAGGGAACGGGTTGCAGGAGAAACTTTTACTCTGGTTTCTCAGTCTGTTTCCTAGTGCCGGTTTGAAGTTCCTGCAGTTTTCACTGTAAAACCGAGTTGGAGCTAGTACCTCCCCATAAATATGTATGGAGTGGAGTTTGCAACTGAACAGAAACTTTGTGTTCCCAACAAGCAAGATTAAGGACGGCTTTCACACACACTTATCTCTCAGAACTGAGCATGCGGAGAGACATTCGTTCATCTAGCACAAAGGGAACGGGTTGCAGGAGAAACTTTTACTCTGGATTCTAAGTCTGTTTCCTAGTGCCGGTATGAAGTTCCTGCATTTTTCACTGTAAAACAGAGTTGGAACTAGTACCTCCCCATATATATGTATGGAGTCGAGGTTTCAAGTGAAAAGAAACTTTGTGTTCCCAACAAGCAAGGTGAAGGACGGTTTCACACACACTTATCTCTCAGAACTTAGCATGTGGAGAGACATTCGTTCATTTGGCACAAAGGGAACTGGTAACAGGAGAAACTTTTACTCTGGATTCTCAGTCTGTTTCCTAGTGCCGGTTTGAAGTTCCTGCAGTTTTCACTGTAAAACCGAGTTGGAGCTAGTACCTCCCCATATATATGTATGAAGTGGAGTTTGCAACTGAGAAGAAACTTTGTGTTCCCCACAAGCTAGTTGAAGGACGGCTTTCACACACACTTATCTCTGAGAAATGAACATGTGGAGAGACGTTCGTTCATCTAGCACAAAGGGAACGGTTTACAGGAGAAACTTTTACTCTGGTTTCTCAGTCTGTTTCCTAGTGCCAGTTTGAAGTTCCTGCAGTTTTCACTGTAAAACCGAGTTGGAGCTAGTACCTCCCCATATATATGTATGGAGTGGAGTTTGCAACTGAAAAGAAAATTTGTGTTCCCAACAAGCTAGGTGAAGGACGGCTTTCACACACACTTATCTCTCAGAAATGAGCATGTGGAGAGACGTTCGTTCATCTATCACAAAGGAAACGGGATGCAGGGGAAATTTTACTCTGGTTTCTCAGTCTGTTTCCTAGTACCGGTTTGAAGTTCCTGCAGGTTACACTGTAAAACCGAGTTGGTGCTATTACCTACCCATATATATTTATGAAGTGGAGTTTGCAACAGAAAACAAACTTTGTGTTCCCCACAAGCTAGTTGAAGGACGGCTTTCACACACACTTATCTCTGAGAACTGAGCATGTGGAGAGACATTCGTTCATCTAGCACAAAGGGAACGGGTTGCAGGAGAAACTTTTACTCTGGTTTCTCAGTCTGTTTCCTAGTGCCGGTTTGAAGTTCCTGCAGTTTTCACTGTAAAACCGAGTTGGAGCTAGTACATCCCCATATATATTTATGGAGTGGAGTTTGCAAGTGAAAAGAAACTTTGTGTTCCCAACAAGCTATGTGAAGGACGGCTTTCACACACACTTATCTCTCAGAACTGAGCATGTGGAGAGACGTTCGTTCATCTAGCACAAAGGGAACGGTTGCAGGAGAAAAATTTACCCTGGTTTCTCAGTCTGTTTCCTAGTGCCGGTTTGAAGTTCCTGCAGTTTTCACTGTAAAACCGAGTTGGAGCTATTACCTCCCCATATATATGTATGGAGTGGAGTTTTCAAGTGAAAAGAATCTTTGTGTTCCCAACAAGCTTGGTGAAGGACGGCTTTCACACACACTTAACTCTCAGAACTGAGCATGTGGAGAGACGTTCGTTCATCTAGCACAAATGGAACGGGTTGCAGGAGAAACTTTTACTCTGGATTCTCACTCTGTTTCCTAGTGCCTGTTTGAAGTTCCTGCAGTTTTCACTGTAAAACAGAGTTGGAGCTAGTACCTCCCCATATATATGTATGGAGTGGAGTTTGCAACTGAACAGAAACTTTGTGTTCCCAACAAGCAAGATTAAGGACGGCTTTCACACACACTTATCTCTCAGAACTGAGTATGTGGAGAGACGTTCGTTCATCTAGCACAAAGGGAACGGGTTGCAGGAGAAACTTTTACTCTGGATTCTAAGTCTGTTTCCTAGTGCCGGTATGAATTTCCTGCATTTTTCACTGTAAAACAGAGTTGGAACTAGTACCTCCCCATATATATGTATGGAGTCGAGGTTTGTAGTGAAAAGAAACTTTGTGTTCACAACAAGCAAGTGAAGGACGGTTTCACACACACTTATCTCTCAGAACTTAGCATGTGGAGAGACATTCGTTCATTTGGCACAAAGGGAACTGGTAACAGGAGAAACTTTTACTCTGGTTTCTCAGTCTGTTTCCTAGTGCCGGTTTGAAGTTCCTTCAGTTTTCACTGTAAAACCGAGTTGGAGCTGGTACCTCCCCATATATATTTATGGACTGGAGTTTGCAAGTGAAAAGAAACTTTGTGTTCCCAACAAGCTAGGTGAAGGACGGCTTTCACACACACTTATCTCTCAGAACTGAGCATGTGGAGAGACGTTCGTTCATCTAGCACAAAGGGAAAGGTTGCAGGAGAAACTTTTACTCTGGTTTCTCAGTCTGTTTCCTAGTGCCGGTTTGAAGTTCCTGCAGTTTTCACTGTAAAACCAAGTTGGAGCTAGTACCTCCCCATATATATGTATGGAGTGGAGTTTTCAAGTGAAAAGAATCTTTGTCTTCCCAACAAGCTTGGTGAAGGACGGCTTTCACACACACTTTTCTCTCAGAACTGAGCATGTGGAGAGACGTTCGTTCATCTAGCACAAAGGGAACGGGTTGCAGGAGAAACTTTTACTCTGGATTCTCACTCTGTTTCCTAGTGCCGGTTTGAAGTTCCTGCAATTTTCACTGTAAAACAGAGTTGGAGCTAGTACCTCCCCATATATATGTATTGAGTGGAGTTTGCAAGTGAAAAGAAATTTGTGTTCCCAAAAAGCTAGGTTAAGGACGGCTTTCACACACACTTATCTCTCAGAACTGATCATGTGGAGAGACATACGTTCATTTGGCACAAAGGGAACTGGTAACAGGAGAAAATTTTACTCTGGTCTCTCAGTCTGGTTCCTCAGTCTGGTTCCTAGTGCCGGTTTGAATTTCCTGCAGTTTTCACGGTAAAACCGAGTTAGAACTAGTACCTCCCCATATATATGTATGGAGTCGAGTTTTCTAGTGAAAAGAAACTTTGTGTTCCCCACAAGCTAGGTGAAGGACGGTTTCACACACACTTATCTCTCAGAACTTAGCATGTGGAGAGACGTTCGTTCATCTAGCACAAAGGGAACGGGTTGCAGGAGAAACTTTTACTCTGGTTTCTCAGTCTGTTTCCTAGTGCCGGTTTGAAGTTCCTGCAGTATTCACTGTAAAACCGAGTTGGAACTAGTACCTCTCCATATATATGTATGGAGTCGAGATTTCTAGTGAAAAGAATCTTTGTGTTCCCAACAAGCTAGGTGAAGGACGGTTTCACACACACATATCTCTCAGAACTGAGCATGTCGAGAGACGTTCGTTCATCTAGCACAAAGGGAACGGGTTGCAGGAGAAACTTTTACTCTGGTTTCTCAGTCTTTTTCCTAGTGCCGGATTGAAGTTCCTGCAGTTTTCACTGTAAAACAGAGTTGGAGCTAGTACCTCCCCATATATATGTATGGAGTGGAGTTTGCAACTGAAAAGAAACTTTGTGTTCCCAACAAGCTAGGTGAAGGACGGCTTTCACACACACTTATCTCTCAGAACTGAGCATGTGGAGAGACGTTCGTTCATCTAGCACAAAGGGAACGGTTTGCAGGTGAAACTTTTACTCTTGTTTCTCAGTCTGTTTCCTAGTTCCGGTTTGAAGTTCCTGCAGTTTTCACTGTAAAACCGAGTTGGAGCTAGTACCTCCCCATAAATATGTATGGAGTGGAATTTGCACCTGAAAAGAAACTTTGGGATCCCAACAAGCTAGGTGAATGACGGCTTTCACACACACATAACTCTCAGAACTGAGCATGTGGAGACATTTTCGTTCATCTAGCACAAAGGCAACGGGTTGCAACAGAAACTTTTACTCTGGTTTCTCAGTCTCTTTCCTAGTGCCGGTTTGATGTTCCTGCAGTTTTCACTGTAAAACCGAGTTGGAGCTTGTACCTCCCCATATATATGTATGGAGTGGAGTTTGCAAGTGAAAAGAAACTTTGTGTTCCCAACAAGCTAGGTGAAGGACGGCTTTCACACACACTTATCTCTCAGAACTGAGCTTGTGGAGAGACGTTCGTTCATCTAGCACAAAGGGAACGGGTTGCAGGAGAAACTTTTACTCTGGATTCTCACTCTCTTTCCTAGTGCCGCTTTGAAGTTTCTGCAGTTTTCACTGTAAAACCGAGTTGGAGCTAGTACCTCCCCATATATATGTATGGATTGGAGTTTGCTACTGAAAAGAAACTTTGTGTTCCCAACAAGCTAGGTGAAGTACGGCTATCACACACACTTATCTCTCAGAACTGAGCATGTGGAGAGACGTTCGTTCATCTAGCACAAATGGAACGGGTTGCAGGTGAAACTTTTACTCTGGATTCTCAGTCTGTTTCCTAGTGCCGGTTTGAAGTTCCTGCAATTTTCACTGTAAAACCGAGTTGGATCTTGTACCTGCCCATATAAATGTATGGAGTAGAGTTTGCAACTGAAAAGAAACTTTGTGTTCCCAACAATCTAGGTGAAGGACGGCTTTCACACACATTTATCTATCAGAACTGAGCATGTGGAGAGACGTTCGTTCATCTAGCACAAAGGGAACGGGTTGCAGGAGAAACTTTTATTCTGGTTTCTCAGTCTGTTTCCTAGTGCCGGTTTGAAGTTCCTGCAGTTTTCACTGTAAAACCGAGTTGGAGCTAGTACCTCCCCATAAATATGTATGGAGTGGAGTTTGCAACTGAACAGAAACTTTGTGTTCCCAACAAGCAAGATTAAGGACGGCTTTCACACACACTTATCTCTCAGAACTGAGCATGCGGAGAGATATTCGTTCATCTAGCACAAAGGGAACGGTTTGCAGGAGAAACTTTTACTCTGGATTCTAAGTCTGTTTCCTAGTGCCGGTTTGAAGTTCCTGCATTTTTCACTGTAAAACAGAGTTGGAACTAGTACCTCCCCATATATATGTATGGAGTCGAGGTTTCAAGTGAAAAGAAACTTTGTGTTCCCAACAAGCAAGGTGAAGGACGGTTTCACACACACTTATCTCTCAGAACTTAGCATGTGGAGAGACATTCGTTCATTTGGCACAAAGGGAACTGGTAACAGGAGAAACTTTTACTCTGGATTCTCAGTCTGTTTCCTAGTGCCGGTTTGAAGTTCCTGCAGTTTTCACTGTAAAACCGAGTTGGAGCTAGTACCTTCCCATATATATGTATGAAGTGGAGTTTGCAACTGAGAAGAAACTTTGTGTTCCCCACAAGCTAGTTGAAGGACGGCTTTCACACACACTTATCTCTGAGAAATGAACATGTGGAGAGACGTTCGTTCATCTAGCACAAAGGGAACGGGTTACAGGAGAAACTTTTACTCTGGTTTCTCAGTCTGTTTCCTAGTGCCAGTTTGAAGTTCCTGCAGTTTTCACTATAAAACCGAGTTGGAGCTAGTACCTCCCCATATATATGTATGGAGTGGAGTTTGCAACTGAAAAGAAAATTTGTGTTCCCAACAAGCTAGGTGAAGGACGGCTTTCACACACACTTATCTCTCAGAAATGAGCATGTGGAGAGACGTTCGTTCATCTATCACAAAGGAAACGGGATGCAGGGGAAATTTTACTCTGGTTTCTCAGTCTGTTTCCTAGTACCGGTTTGAAGTTCCTGCAGGTTACACTGTAAAACCGAGTTGGTGCTATTACCTAACCATATATATTTATGAAGTGGAGTTTGCAACAGAAAAGAAACTTTGTGTTCCCCACAAGCTAGTTGAAGGACGGCTTTCACACACACTTATCTCTGAGAACTGAGCATGTGGAGAGACATTCGTTCATCTAGCACAAAGGGAACGGGTTGCAGGAGAAACTTTTACTCTGGTTTCTCAGTCTGTTTCCTAGTGCCGGTTTGAAGTTCCTGCATTTTTCACTGTAAAACCGAGTTGGAGCTAGTACATCCCCATATATATTTATGGAGTGGAGTTTGCATGTGAAAAGAAACTTTGTGTTCCCAACAAGCTATGTGAAGGACGGCTTTCACACACACTTATCTCTCAGAACTGAGCATGTGGAGAGACGTTCGTTCATCTAGCACAAAGGGAACGGTTGCAGGAGAAAAATTTACCCTGGTTTCTCAGTCTGTTTCCTAGTGCCGGTTTGAAGTTCCTGCAGTTTTCACTGTAAAACCGAGTTGGAGCTAGTACCTCCCCATATATATGTATGGAGTGGAGTTTTCAAGTGAAAAGAATCTTTGTGTTCCCAACAAGCTTGGTGAAGGACGGCTTTCACACACACTTATCTCTCAGAACTGAGCATGTGGAGAGACGTTCGTTCATCTAGCACAGATGGAACGGGTTGCAGGAGAAACTTTTACTCTGGATTCTCACTCTGTTTCCTAGTGCCTGTTTGAAGTTCCTGCAGTTTTCACTGTAAAACAGAGTTGGAGCTAGTACCTCCCCATATATATGTATGGAGTGGAGTTTGCAACTGAACAGAAACTTTGTGTTCCCAACAAGCAAGATTAAGGACGGCTTTCACACACACTTATCTCTCAGAACTGAGCATGTGGAGAGACGTTCGTTCATCTAGCACAAAGGGAACGGGTTGCAGGAGAAACTTTTACTCTGGATTCTAAGTCTGTTTCCTAGTGCCGGTATGAAGTTCCTGCATTTTTCACTGTAAAACAGAGTTGGAACTAGTACCTCCCCATATATATGTATGGAGTCGAGGTTTCTAGTGAAAAGAATCTTTGTGTTCACAAGAAGCAAGTGAAGGACGGTTTCACACACACTTTTCTCTCAGAACTTAGCATGTGGAGAGACATTCGTTCATTTGGCACAAAGGGAACTGGTAACAGGAGAAACTTTTACTCTGGTTTCTCAGTCTGTTTCCTAGTGCCGGTTTGAAGTTCCTGCAGTTTTCACTGTAAAACCGAGTTGGAGCTAGTACCTCCCCATATATATGTATGAAGTGGAGTTTGCAACTGAGAAGAAACTTTGTGTTCCCCACAAGCTAGTTGAAGGACGGCTTTCACACACACTTATCTCTGAGAAATGAGCATGTGGAGAGACGTTCGTTCATCTAGCACAAAGGGAACGGGTTACAGGAGAAACTTTTACTCTGGTTTCTCAGTATGTTTCCTAGTGCCGGTTTGAAGTTCCTGCAGTTTTCACTGTAAAACCGAGTTGGAGCTAGTACCTCCCCATATATATGTATGGAATGGAGTTTGCAACTGAAAAGAAAATTTGTGTTCCCAACAAGCTAGGTGAAGGACGGCTTTCACACACACTTATCTCTCAGAACTGAGCATGTGGAGAGACGTTCGTTCATCTATCACAAAGGGAACGGAATGCAGGGGAAATTTTACTCTGGTTTCTCAGTCTGTTTCCTAGTACCGGTTTGAAGTTCCTGCAGGTTACACTGTAAAACCAAGTTGGAGCTAGTACCTCCCCATATATATGTATGGAGTGGAGTTTTCAAGTGAAAAGAATCTTTGTCTTCCCAACAAGCTTGGTGAAGGACGGCTTTCACACACACTTTTCTCTCAGAACTGAGCATGTGGAGAGACGTTCGTTCATCTAGCACAAAGGGAACCGGTTGCAGGAGAAACTTTTACTCTGGATTCTCACTCTGTTTCCTAGTGCCGGTTTGAAGTTCCTGCAATTTTCACTGTAAAACAGAGTTGGAGCTAGTACCTCCCCATATATATGTATTGAGTGGAGTTTGCAAGTGAAAAGAAATTTGTGTTCCCAAAAAGCTAGGTTAAGGACGGCTTTCACACACACTTATCTCTCAGAACTGATCATGTGGAGAGACATACGTTCATTTGGCACAAAGGGAACTGGTAACAGGAGAAAATTTTACTCTGGTCTCTCAGTCTGGTTCCTCATTCTGGTTCCTAGTGCCGGTTTGAATTTCCTGCAGTTTTCACGGTAAAACCGAGTTAGAACTAGTACCTCCCCATATATATGTATGGAGTCGAGTTTTCTAGTGAAAAGAAACTTTGTGTTCCCCACAAGCTAGGTGAAGGACGGTTTCACACACACTTATCTCTCAGAACTTAGCATGTGGAGAGACGTTCGTTCATCTAGCACAAAGGGAACGGTTTGCAGGAGAAACTTTTACTCTGGTTTCTCAGTCTGTTTCCTAGTGCCGGTTTGAAGTTCCTGCAGTATTCACTGTAAAACCGAGTTGGAACTAGTACCTCCCCATATATATGTATGGAGTCGAGATTTCTAGTGAAAAGAATCTTTGTGTTCCCAACAAGCTAGGTGAAGGACGGTTTCACACACACATATCTCTCAGAACTGAGCATGTCGAGAGACGTTCGTTCATCTAGCACAAAGGGAACTGGTTGCAGGAGAAACTTTTACTCTGGTTTCTCAGTCTTTTTCCTAGTGCCGGATTGAAGTTCCTGCAGTTTTCACTGTAAAACAGAGTTGGAGCTAGTACCTCCCCATATATATGTATGGAGTGGAGTTTGCAACTGAAAAGAAACTTTGTGTTCCCAACAAGCTAGGTGAAGGACGGCTTTCACACACACTTATCTCTCAGAACTGAGCATGTGGAGAGACGTTCGTTCATCTAGCACAAAGGGAACGGTTTGCAGGTGAAACTTTTACTCTTGTTTCTCAGTCTGTTTCCTAGTTCCGGTTTGAAGTTCCTGCAGTTTTCACTGTAAAACCGAGTTGGAGCTAGTACCTCCCCATAAATATGTATGGAGTGGAATTTGCACCTGAAAAGAAACTTTGGGATCCCAACATGCTAGGTGAATGACGGCTTTCACACACACATAACTCTCAGAACTGAGCATGTGGAGACACTTTCGTTCATCTAGCACAAAGGCAACGGGTTGCAACAGAAACTTTTACTCTGGTTTCTCAGTCTCTTTCCTAGTGCCGGTTTGAAGTTCCTGCAGTTTTCACTGTAAAACCGATTTGGAGCTTGTACCTCCCCATATATATGTATGGAGTGGAGTTTGCAAGTGAAAAGAAACTTTGTGTTCCCAACAAGCTAGGTGAAGGACGGCTTTCACACACACTTATCTCTCAGAACTGAGCATGTGGAGAGACGTTCGTTCATCTAGCACAAAGGGAACGGGTTGCAGGAGAAACTTTTACTCTGGATTCTCACTCTGTTTCCTAGTGCCGCTTTGAAGTTTCTGCAGTTTTCACTGTAAAACCGAGTTGGAGCTAGTACCTCCCCATATATATGTATGGATTGGAGTTTGCTACTGAAAAGAAACTTTGTGTTCCCAACAAGCTAGGTGAAGTACGGCTATCACACACACTTATCTCTCAGAACTGAGCATGTGGAGAGACGTTCGTTCATCTAGCACAAATGGAACGGGTTGCAGGTGAAACTTTTACTCTGGATTCTCAGTCTGTTTCCTAGTGCCGGTTTGAAGTTCCTGCAATTTTTACTGTAAAACCGAGTTGGATCTTGTATCTGCCCATATAAATGTATGGAGTAGAGTTTGCAACTGAAAAGAAACTTTGTGTTCCCAACAATCTAGGTGAAGGACGGCTTTCACACACATTTATCTATCAGAACTGAGCATGTGGAGAGACGTTCGTTCATCTAGCACAAAGGGAACGGGTTGCAGGAGAAACTTTTATTCTGGTTTCACAGTCTGTTTCCTAGTGCCGGTTTGAAGTTCCTGCAGTTTTCACTGTAAAACCGAGTTGGAGCTAGTACCTCCCCATAAATATGTATGGAGTGGAGTTTGCAACTGAACAGAAACTTTGTGTTCCCAACAAGCAAGATTAAGGACGTCATTCACACACACTTATCTCTCAGAACTGAGCATGCGGAGAGACATTCGTTCATCTAGCACAAAGGGAACGGGTTGCAGGAGAAACTTTTACTCTGGATTCTAAGTCTGTTTCCTAGTGCCGGTTTGAAGTTCCTGCATTTTTCACTGTAAAACAGAGTTGGAACTAGTACCTCCCCATATATATGTATGGAGTCGAGGTTTCAAGTGAAAAGAAACTTTGTGTTCCCAACAAGCAAGGTGAAGGACGGTTTCACACACACTTATCTCTCAGAACTTAGCATGTGGAGAGACATTCGTTCATTTGGCACAAAGGGAACTGGTAACAGGAGAAACTTTTACTCTGGATTCTCAGTCTGTTTCCTAGTGCCGGTTTGAAGTTCCTGCAGTTTTCACTGTAAAACCGAGTTGGAGCTAGTACCTCCCCATATATATGTATGAAGTGGAGTTTGCAACTGAGAAGAAACTTTGTGTTCCCCACAAGCTAGTTGAAGGACGGCTTTCACACACACTTATCTCTGAGAAATGAACATGTGGAGAGACGTTCGTTCATCTAGCACAAAGGGAACGGGTTACAGGAGAAACTTTTACTCTGGTTTCTCAGTCTGTTTCCTAGTGCCAGTTTGAAGTTCCTGCAGTTTTCACTGTAAAACCGAGTTGGAGCTAGTACCTCCCCATATATATGTATGGAGTGGAGGTTGCAACTGAAAAGAAAATTTGTGTTCCCAACAAGCTAGGTGAAGGACGGCTTTCACACACACTTATCTCTCAGAAATGAGCATGTGGAGAGACGTTCGTTCATCTATCACAAAGGAAACGGGATGCAGGGGAAATTTTACTCTGGTTTCTCAGTCTGTTTCCTAGTACCGGTTTGAAGTTCCTGCAGGTTACACTGTAAAACCGAGTTGGTGCTATTACCTAACCATATATATATATGATGTGGAGTTTGCAACAGAAAAGAAACTTTGTGTTCCCCACAAGCTAGTTGAAGGACGGCTTTCACACACACTTATCTCTGAGAACTGAGCATGTGGAGAGACATTCGTTCATCTAGCACAAAGGGAACGGGTTGCAGGAGAAACTTTTACTCTGGTTTCTCAGTCTGTTTCCTAGTGCCGGTTTGAAGTTCCTGCATTTTTCACTGTAAAACCGAGTTGGAGCTAGTACATCCCCATATATATTTATGGAGTGGAGTTTGCAAGTGAAAAGAAACTTTGTGTTCCCAACAAGCTATGTGAAGGACGGCTTTCACACACACTTATCTCTCAGAACTGAGCATGTGGAGAGACGTTCGTTCATCTAGCACAAAGGGAACGGTTGCAGGAGAAAAATTTACCCTGGTTTCTCAGTCTGTTTCCTAGTGCCGTTTTGAAGTTCCTGCAGTTTTCACTGTAAAACCGAGTTGGAGCTAGTACCTCCCCATATATATGTATGGAGTGGAGTTTTCAAGTGAAAAGAATCTTTGTGTTCCCAACAAGCTTGGTGAAGGACGGCTTTCACACACACTTAACTCTCAGAACTGAGCATGTGGAGAGACGTTCGTTCATCTAGCACAAATGGAACGGGTTGCAGGAGAAACTTTTACTCTGGATTCTCACTCTGTTTCCTAGTGCCTGTTTGAAGTTCCTGCAGTTTTCACTGTAAAACAGAGTTGGAGCTAGTACCTCCCCATATATATGTATGGAGTGGAGTTTGCAACTGAACAGAAACTTTGTGTTCCCAACAAGCAAGATTAAGGACGGCTTTCACACACACTTATCTCTCAGAACTGAGCATGTGGAGAGACGTTCGTTCATCTAGCACAAAGGGAACGGGTTGCAGGAGAAACTTTTACTCTGGATTCTAAGTCTGTTTCCTAGTGCCGGTATGAAGTTCCTGCATTTTTCACTGTAAAACAGAGTTGGAACTAGTACCTCCCCATATATATGTATGGAGTCGAGGTTTCTAGTGAAAAGAAACTTTGTGTTCACAACAAGCAAGTGAAGGACGGTTTCACACACACTTATCTCTCAGAACTTAGCATGTGGAGAGACATTCGTTCATTTGGCACAAAGGGAACTGGTAACAGGAGAAACTTTTACTCTGGTTTCTCAGTCTGTTTCCTAGTGCCGGTTTGAAGTTCCTGCAGTTTTCACTGTAAAACCGAGTTGGAGCTAGTACCTCCCCATATATATGTATGAAGTGGAGTTTGCAACTGAGAAGAAACTTTGTGTTCCCCACAAGCTAGTTGAAGGACGGCTTTCACACACACTTATCTCTGAGAAATGAGCATGTGGAGAGACGTTCGTTCATCTAGCACAAAGGGAACGGGTTACAGGAGAAACTTTTACTCTGGTTTCTCAGTATGTTTCCTAGTGCCGGTTTGAAGTTCCTGCAGTTTTCACTGTAAAACCGAGTTGGAGCTAGTACCTCCCCATATATATGTATGGAATGGAGTTTGCAACTGAAAAGAAAATTTGTGTTCCCAACAAGCTAGGTGAAGGACGGCTTTCACACACACTTATCTCTCAGAACTGAGCATGTGGAGAGACGTTCGTTCATCTATCACAAAGGGAACGGGATGCAGGGGAAATTTTACTCTGGTTTCTCAGTCTGTTTCCTAGTACCGGTTTGAAGTTCCTGCAGTTTACACTGTAAAACCGAGTTGGTGCTATTACCTACCCATATATATTTATGAAGTGGAGTTTGCAACAGAAAAGAAACTTTGTGTTCCCCACAAGCTAGTTGAAGGACGGCTTTCACACACACTTATCTCTGAGAACTGAGCATGTGGAGAGACATTCGTTCATCTAGCACAAAGGGATCGGGTTGCAGGAGAAACTTTTACTCTGGTTTCTCAGTCTGTTTCCTAGTGCCGGTTTGAAGTTCCTTCAGTTTTCACTGTAAAACCGAGTTGGAGCTGGTACCTCCCCATATATATTTATGGAGTGGAGTTTGCAAGTGAAAAGAAACTTTGTGTTCCCAACAAGCTAGGTGAAGGACGGCTTTCACACACACTTATCTCTCAGAACTGAGCATGTGGAGAGACGTTCGTTCATCTAGCACAAAGGGAAAGGTTGCAGGAGAAACTTTTACTCTGGTTTCTCAGTCTGTTTCCTAGTGCCGGTTTGAAGTTCCTGCAGTTTTCACTGTAAAACCGAGTTGGAGCTAGTACCTCCCCATATATATGTATGGAGTGGAGTTTTCAAGTGAAAAGAATCTTGTCTTCCCAACAAGCTTGGTGAAGGACGGCTTTCACACACACTTATCTCTCAGAACTGAGCATGTGGAGAGACGTTCGTTCATCTTGCACAAAGGGAACGGGTTGCAGGAGAAACTTTTACTCTGGATTCTCACTCTGTTTCCTAGTGCCGGTTTGAAGTTCCTGCAATTTTCACTGTAAAACAGAGTTGGAGCTAGTACCTCCCCATATATATGTATTGAGTGGAGTTTGCAAGTGAAAAGAAATTTGTGTTCCCAAAATGCTAGGTTAAGGACGGCTTTCACACACACTTATCTCTCAGAACTGATCATGTGGAGAGACATACGTTCATTTGGCACAAAGGGAACTGGTAACAGGAGAAAATTTTACTCTGGTCTCTCAGTCTGGTTCCTCAGTCTGGTTCCTAGTGACGGTTTGAATTTCCTGCAGTTTTCACGGTAAAACCGAGTTAGAACTAGTACCTCCCCATATATATGTATGGAGTCGAGTTTTCTAGTGAAAAGAAACTTTGTGTTCCCCACAAGCTAGGTGAAGGACGGTTTCACACACACTTATCTCTCAGAACTTAGCATGTGGAGAGACGTTCGTTCATCTAGCACAAAGGGAACGGGTTGCAGGAGAAACTTTTACTCTGGTTTCTCAGTCTGTTTCCTAGTGCCGGTTTGAAGTTCCTGCAGTATTCACTGTAAAACCGAGTTGGAACTAGTACCTCCCCATATATATGTATGGAGTCGAGATTTCTAGTGAAAAGAATCTTTGTGTTCCCAACAAGCTAGGTGAAGGACGTTTTCACACACACTTATCTCTCAGAACTGAGCATGTCGAGAGACGTTCGTTCATCTAGCACAAAGGGAACGGGTTGCAGGAGAAACTTTTACTCTGGTTTCTCAGTCTTTTTCCTAGTGCCTGTTTGAAGTTCCTGCAGTTTTCACTGTAAAACAGAGTTGGAGCTAGTACCTCCCCATATATATGTATGGAGTGGAGTTTGCAACTGAAAAGAAACTTTGTGTTCCCAACAAGCTAGGTGAAGGACGGCTTTCACACACACTTATCTCTCAGAACTGAGCATGTGGAGAGACGTTCGTTCATCTAGCACAAAGGGAACGGTTTGCAGGTGAAACTTTTACTCTTGTTTCTCAGTCTGTTTCCTAGTTCCGGTTTGAAGTTCCTGCAGTTTTCACTGTAAAACTGTGTTGGAGCTAGTACCTCCCCATAAATATGTATGGAGTGGAGTTTGCACCTGAAAAGAAACTTTGGGATCCCAACAAGCTAGGTGAATGACGGCTTTCACACACACATAACTCTCAGAACTGAGCATGTGGAGACACTTTCGTTCATCTAGCACAAAGGCAACGGGTTGCAACAGAAACTTTTACTCTGGTTTCTCAGTCTCTTTCCTAGTGCCGGTTTGAAGTTCCTGCAGTTTTCACTGTAAAACCGAGTTGGAGCTTGTACCTCCCCATATATATGTATGGAGTGGAGTTTGCAAGTGAAAAGAAACTTTGTGTTCCCAACAAGCTAGGTGAAGGACGGCTTTCACACACACTTATCTCTCAGAACTGAGCATGTGGAGAGACGTTTGTTCATCTAGCACAAAGGGAACGGGTTGCAGGAGAAACTTTTACTCTGGATTCTCACTCTGTTTCCTAGTGCCGCTTTGAAGTTTCTGCAGTTTTCACTGTAAAACCGAGTTGGAGCTAGTACCTCCCCATATATATGTATGGATTGGAGTTTGCTCCTGAAAAGAAACTTTGTGTTCCCAACAAGCTAGGTGAAGTACGACTATCACACACACTTATCTCTCAGAACTGAGCATGTGGAGAGACGTTCGTTCATCTAGCACAAATGGAACGGGTTGCAGGTGAAACTTTTACTCTGGATTCTCAGTCTGTTTCCTAGTGCCGGTTTGAAGTTCCTGCAATTTTCACTGTAAAACCGAGTTGGATCTTGTACCTGCCCATATAAATGTATGGAGTAGAGTTTGCAACTGAAAAGAAACTTTGTGTTCCCAACAATCTAGGTGAAGGACGGCTTTCACACACATTTATCTATCAGAACTGAGCATGTGGAGAGACGTTCGTTCATCTAGCACAAAGGGAACGGGTTGCAGGAGAAACTTTTATTCTGGTTTCTCAGTCTGTTTCCTAGTGCCGGTTTGAAGTTCCTGCAGTTTTCACTGTAAAACCGAGTTGGAACTAATACCTCCCCATATATATGTATGGAGTCGAGTTTTCTAGTGAAAAGAAACTTTTTGTTCCCAACAAGCTATGTGAAGGACGGATTCACACACACTTATCTCTCAGAACTTAGCATGTGGATAGACGTTCGTTCATCTAGCACAAGGGGAAAGGATTGCAGGATAAAATTTTACTCTGTTTTCTCAGTCTGTTTACTGTTGCCTCTTTGAAGTTGCTGCAGTTTTCACTGTAAAACCGAGTTGGAGCTAGTACCTCCCCATATATATGTATGGAATGGAGTTTGCAAGTGAAAAGAAACTTTGTGTTCCCATCAAGCTAGGTGAAGGCGGCTTTCACACACACATATCTCTCAGAACTGAGCATGTGTAGAGACGTTCTTTCATCCAGCACAAAGGGAACGGGTTACAGGACTTTTACTCTGGATTCTCAGTCTGCTTCCTAGTGCCGGTTAGAAGTTCCTGCAGTTTACACTGTAAAACCGAGTTGGAGCTAGTACCTCCCCATATATATTTATGGAGTGGAGTTTGCAAGTGAAAAGAAACTTTGTGTTCCCAACAAGCTAGGTGAAGGAAGGCTTTCACACACACTTATATCTCAGAACTGAGCATGTGTATAGACGTTCGTTCATCTAGCACAAAGGAAACGGGTTGCAACAGAAACTATTACTCTGGTTTCTCAGTCTGTTTCCTAGTGCCGGTTTGAAGTTCCTACAGTTTTCACTGTAAAACCGAGTAGGAGCTAGTACCTCCCAATATATATGTATGGAGTGGAGTTTGCAACTGAAAAGTAACTTTGTGTTCCCAACAAGCCATTTGAAGGACGGCTTTCACACACACTTATCTCTCAGAACTGAGCATGTGGAGAGACGTTCTTTCATCTAGCAAAAAGGGAACTGGTTACAGGAGAAACTTTTACTCTGTTTTCTCAGTCTGTTTCCTGTTGCCGCCCTTAAGTTCCTGCAGTTTTCACTGTAAAATCGAGTTGGAGCTAGTACCTACATATGTATATGTAAGGAGTGGAGTTTGCAACTGAAAAGAAACTTTGTGTTCCCAACAAGCTAGTTGAAGGACGGATTTCACACACACTTATCTCTCAGAACTTAGCATGTGGAGAGACGTTCGTTCATCTAGCACAAAAGGAACGGGTTGCAGGGGAAACTTTTACTCTGGTTTCTCAGTGTGTGTCCTAGTGCCGCTTTGAAGTTCCTGCAGTTTTCACTGTAAAACCGAGTTGGAGCTTGTACCTCCCCTATATATGTATGGAGTGGATTTGGCAACTGAAAAGAAACTTTGTGTTCCAAACAAGCTAGTTGAAGCACGGCTTTCACACACAATTATCTATCAGAACTTAGCATGTGGAGAGACTTTCGTTGATCTAGCACAAAGGGAAAGGGTTGCAGGAGAAAATTTTACTCTGTTTTCTCATTCTGTTTCCTTTTGCCGCTTTGAAGTTCCTGCAGTTTTCACTGCAAAACCGAGTTAGAGCTAGTACCTCCCCATATATATATATATGGAGTCGAGTTTTCTAGTGAAAAGAAACTTTGTGTTCCCAACAAGCTAGGTGAAGGACGGCTTCACACACACTTATCTCTCAGAACTTAGCATGTGGAGAGACGTTCGTTCATCTAGCACAAAGGGAAAGGGTTGCAGGAGAAAATTATACTCTGGTTTCTCAGTCTGTTTACTGTTGCCACTTTGAAGTTCCTGCAGTTTTCACTGTAAAACCGAGTTGGAGCTAGTACCTCCCCATATATATGTATGGAGTGGAGTTTGCAAGAGAAAAGAAACTTTGTGTTCCCAACAAGATAGTTGAAGGATGGCTTTCACACACACTTATCTCTCAGAACTGAGCATGTGGAGAGACGTTCGTTCATCTAGCACAAAGGAACGGGTTGCAACAGAAACTTTTACTCTGGTTTCTCAGTCTGTTTCCTAGTGCCGTTTTGAAGTTCCTGCAGTTTTCACTGTAAAACCGATTTTGTGCTAGTACCTCCCCATATATATGTATAGAGTGGAGTTTGCAACTGAAAAGAAACTTTGTGTTCCCAACAAGCTAGGTGAAGGACGGTTTCACACACACTTATCTCTCAGAACTTAGCATGTGGAGAGACGTTCGTTCATCAACACAAAGGAAACTGTTTGCAGGAGAAAATTTTACTCTGGATTCTCAGTCTGTTTCCTGTTGCCGCTTTGAAGTTCCTCCACTTTTCACTGTAAAACCGAGTTGGAGATAGTACCTCCCCATATATATGTATGGAATGGAGTTTGCAAGTGAAAAGAAATTTTGTGTTCCCAACAAGCTAGGTGAAGGACGGCTTTCACACACACTTATCTCTCAGAACTGAGCATGTGGAGAGACGTTCGTTCATCTAGCACAAAGGGAACGGTTTGCAGGAGAAACTTTTACTCTGGTTTCTCAGTCTGTTTCCTAATGCCGGTTTGAAGTTCCTGCAGTTTTCACTGTAAAACCGAGTTGGAGCTAGTACCTCCCCATAAATATGTATGGAGTGGAGTTTGCACCTGAAAAGAAACTTTGGGATCCCAACAAGCTAGGTGAATGACGGCTTTCACACACACTTATCTCTCAGAACTGAGCATGTGGAGAGACGTTCGTTCATCTAGCACAAAGGGAACGGGTTGCAACAGAAACTTTTACTCTGGTTTCTCAGTCTGTTTCCTAGTGCCGGTTTGAAGTTCCTGCAGTTTTCACTGTAAAACCGAGTTGAGCTACTACCTCCCCATATATATGTATGGAGTGTATTTTGCAACTGGAAAGAAACTTTGTGTTCACAACAAGCTAGGTGAAGGACGGCTTTCACACACACTTATCTCTCAGAACAGAGCATGTGGAGAGACTTTCATTCATCTAGCATAAAGGAACGGGTTGCAGGAGAAATTTTTCTCTGGTTTCTCAGTCTGTTTCCTAGTGCTGGTTGGAAGTTCCTGCAGTTTTCACTGTAAAACAGAGTTGGAGCTAGTACCTACCCATATATATGTATGGAGTGGAGTTTGCAACTGAAAAGAAACTTTGTGTTCCCAACAAGCTAGGTGAAGGACGTCTTTCACACACACTTATCTCTCAGAACTGAGCATGTGGAGAGACATTCGTTCATCTAGCACAAAGGGAACGGGTTGCAGGAGAAACTTTTACTCTGGTTTCTCAGTCTGTTTCCTAGTGCCGGTTTGAAGTTCCTGCAGTTTTCACTGTAAAACCGAGTTGGAGCTAGTACCTCCCCATAAATATGTATGGAGTGGAGTTTGCAACTGAACAGAAACTTTGTGTTCCCAACAAGCAAGATTAAGGACGGCTTTCACACACACTTATCTCTCAGAACTGAGCATGCGGAGAGACGTTCGTTCATCTAGCACAAAGGGAACGGGTTGCAGGAGAAACTTTTACTCTGGATTCTAAGTCTGTTTCCTAGTGCCGGTTTGAAGTTCCTGCATTTTTCACTGTAAAACAGAGTTGGAACTAGTACCTCCCCATATATATGTATGGAGTCGAGGGTTCAAGTGAAAAGAAACTTTTTGTTCCCAACAAGCAAGGTGAAGGACGGTTTCACACACACTTATCTCTCAGAACTTAGCATGTGGAGAGACATTCGTTCATTTGGCAAAAAGGGAACTGGTAACAGGAGAAACTTTTACTCTGGATTCTCAGTCTGTTTCCTAGTGCCGGTTTGAAGTTCCTGCAGTTTTCACTGTAAAACCGAGTTGGAGCTAGTACCTCCCCATATATATGTATGAAGTGGAGTTTGCAACTGAGAAGAAACTTTGTGTTCCCCACAAGCTAGTTGAAGGACGGCTTTCACACACACTTATCTCTGAGAAATGAACATGTGGAGAGACGTTCGTTCATCTAGCACAAAGGGAACGGGTTACAGGAGAAACTTTTACTCTGGTTTCTCAGTCTGTTTCCTAGTGCCGGTTTGAAGTTCCTGCAGTTTTCACTGTAAAACCGAGTTGGAGCTAGTACCTCCCCATATATATGTATGGAGTGGAGTTTGCAACTGAAAAGAAAATTTGTGTTCCCAACAAGCTAGGTGAAGGACGGCTTTCACACACACTTATCTCTCAGAAATGAGCATGTGGAGAGACGTTCGTTCATCTATCACAAAGGAAACGGGATGCAGGGGAAATTTTACTCTGGTTTCTCAGTCTGTTTCCTAGTACCGGTTTGAAGTTCCTGCAGGTTACACTGTAAAACCGAGTTGGTGCTATTACCTACCCATATATATTTATGAAGTGGGGTTTGTAACAGAAAACAAACTTTGTGTTCCCCACAAGCTAGTTGAAGGACGGCTTTCACACACACTTATCTCTGAGAACTGAGCATGTGGAGAGACATTCGTTCATCTAGCACAAAGGGAACGGGTTGCAGGAGAAACTTTTACTCTGGTTTCTCAGTCTGTTTCCTAGTGCCGGTTTGATGTTCCTGCAGTTTTCACTGTAAAACCGAGTTGGAGCTAGTACATCCCCATATATATTTATGGAGTGGAGTTTGCAAGTGAAAAGAAACTTTGTGTTCCCAACAAGCTATGTGAAGGACGGCTTTCACACACACTTATCTCTCAGAACTGAGCATGTGGAGAGACGTTCGTTCATCTAGCACAAAGGGAACGGTTGCAGGAGAAAAATTTACCCTGGTTTCTCAGTCTGTTTCCTAGTGCCGTTTTGAAGTTCCTGCAGTTTTCAGTGTAAAACCGAGTTGGAGCTAGTACCTCCCCATATATATGTATGGAGTGGAGTTTTCAAGTGAAAAGAATCTTTGTGTTCCCAACAAGCTTGGTGAAGGACGGCTTTCACACACACTTATCTCTCAGAACTGAGCATGTGGAGAGACGTTCGTTCATCTAGCACAAATGGAACGGGTTGCAGGAGAAACTTTTACTCTGGATTCTCACTCTGTTTCCTAGTGCCTGTTTGAAGTTCCTGCAGTTTTCACTGTAAAACAGAGTTGGAGCTAGTACCTCCCCGTATATATGTATGGAGTGGAGTTTGCAACTGAACAGAAACTTTGTGTTCCCAACAAGCAAGATTAAGGACGGCTTTCACACACACTTATCTCTCAGAACTGAGCATGTGGAGAGACTTTCGTTCATCTAGCACAAAGGGAACGGGTTGCAGGAGAAACTTTTACTCTGGATTCTAAGTCTGTTTCCTAGTGCCGGTATGAAGTTCCTGCATTTTTCACTGTAAAACAGAGTTGGAACTAGTACCTCCCCATATATATGTATGGAGTCGAGGTTTCTAGTGAAAAGAAACTTTGTGTTCACAACAAGCAAGTGAAGGACGGTTTCACACACACTTATCTCTCAGAACTTAGCATGTGGAGAGACATTCGTTCATTTGGCACAAAGGGAACTGGTAACAGGAGAAACTTTTACTCTGGTTTCTCAGTCTGTTTCCTAGTGCCGGTTTGAAGTTCCTGCAGTTTTCACTGTAAAACCGAGTTGGAGCTAGTACCTCCCCATATATATGTATGAAGTGGAGTTTGCAACTGAGAAGAAACTTTGTGTTCCCCACAAGCTAGTTGAAGGACGGCTTTCACACACACTTATCTCTGAGAAATGAGCATGTGGAGAGACGTTCGTTCATCTAGCACAAAGGGAACGGGTTACAGGAGAAACTTTTACTCTGGTTTCTCAGTATGTTTCCTAGTGCCGGTTTGAAGTCCCTGCAGTTTTCACTGTAAAACCGAGTTGGAGCTAGTACCTCCCCATATATATGTATGGAGTGGAGTTTGCAACTGAAAAGAAAATTTTTGTTCCCAACAAGCTAGGTGAAGGACGGCTTTCACACACACTTATCTCTCAGAACTGAGCATGTGGAGAGACGTTCGTTCATCTATCACAAAGGGAACGGGATGCAGGGGAAATTTTACTCTGGTTTCTCAGTCTGTTTCCTAGTACCGGTTTGAAGTTCCTGCAGGTTACACTGTAAAACCGAGTTGGTGCTATTACCTACCCATATATATTTATGAAGTGGAGTTTGCAACAGAAAAGAAACTTTGTGTTCCCCACAAGCTAGTTGAAGGACGGCTTTCACACACACTTATCTCTGAGAACTGAGCATGTGGAGAGACGTTCGTTCATCTAGCACAAAGGGAACGGGTTGCAGGAGAAACTTTTACTCTGGTTTCTCATTCTGTTTCCTAGTGCCGGTTTGAAGTTCCTTCAGTTTTCACTGTAAAACCGAGTTGGAGCTAGTACCTCCCCATATATATTTATGGAGTGGAGTTTGCAAGTGAAAAGAAACTTTGTGTTCCCAACAAGCTAGGTGAAGGACGGCTTTCACACACACTTATCTCTCAGAACTGAGCATGTGGAGAGACGTTCGTTCATCTAGCACAAAGGGAAAGTTTGCAGGAGAAACTTTTACTCTGGTTTCTCAGTCTGATTCCTAGTGCCGGTTTGAAGTTCCTGCAGTTTTCACTGTAAAACCGAGTTGGAGCTAGTACCTCCCCATATATATGTATGGAGTGGAGTTTTCAAGTGAAAAGAATCTTTGTCTTCCCAACAAGCTTGGTGAAGGACGGCTTTCACACACACTTATCTCTCAGAACTGAGCATGTGGAGAGACGTTCGTTCATCTAGCACAAATGGAACGGGTTGCAGGAGAAACTTTTACTCTGGATTCTCAGTCTGTTTCCTAGTGCCGGTTTGAAGTTCCTGCAGTTTTCACTGTAAAACAGAGTTGGAGCTAGTACCTCCCCATATATATGTATTGAGTGGAGTTTGCAAGTGAAAAGAAATTTGTGTTCCCAAAAAGCTAGGTTAAGGACGGCTTTCACACACACTTATCTCTCAGAACTGATCATGTGGAGAGCCATACGTTCATTTGGCACAAAGGGAACTGGTAACAGGAGAAAATTTTACTCTGGTCTCTCAGTCTGGTTTCTCAGTCTGTTTCCTAGTGCCGGTTTGAAGTTCCTGCAGTATTCACTGTAAAACCGAGTTGGAACTAGTACCTCCCCATATATATGTATGGAGTGGAGTTTGCAACTGAAAAGAAACTTTGTGTTCCCAACAAGCTAGGTGAAGGACGGCTTTCACACACACTTATCTCTCAGAACTGAGCATGTGGAGAGACATTCGTTCATCTAGCACAAAGGGAACGGGTTGCAGGAGAAACTTTTACTCTGGTTTCTCAGTCTGTTTCCTAGTGCCGGTTTGAAGTTCCTGCAGTTTTCACTGTAAAACCGAGTTGGAGCTAGTACCTCCCCATAAATATGTATGGAGTGGAGTTTGCAACTGAACAGAAACTTTGTGTTCCCAACAAGCAAGATTAAGGACGGCTTTCACACACACTTATCTCTCAGAACTGAGCATGCGGAGAGACGTTCGTTCATCTAGCACAAAGGGAACGGGTTGCAGGAGAAACTTTTACTCTGGATTCTAAGTCTGTTTCCTAGTGCCGGTTTGAAGTTCCTGCATTTTTCACTGTAAAACAGAGTTGGAACTAGTACCTCCCCATATATATGTATGGAGTCGAGGTTTCAAGTGAAAAGAAACTTTTTGTTCCCAACAAGCAAGGTGAAGGACGGTTTCACACACACTTATCTCTCAGAACTTAGCATGTGGAGAGACATTCGTTCATTTGGCACAAAGGGAACTGGTAACAGGAGAAACTTTTACTCTGGATTCTCAGTCTGTTTCCTAGTGCCGGATTGAAGTTCCTGCAGTTTTCACTGTAAAACCGAGTTGGAGCTAGTACCTCCCCATATATATGTATGAAGTGGAGTTTGCAACTGAGAAGAAACTTTGTGTTCCCCACAAGCTAGTTGAAGGACGGCTTTCACACACACTTATCTCTGAGAAATGAACATGTGGAGAGACGTTCGTTCATCTAGCACAAAGGGAACGGGTTACAGGAGAAACTTTTACTCTGGTTTCTCAGTCTGTTTCCTAGTGCCGGTTTGAAGTTCCTGCAGTTTTCACTGTAAAACCGAGTTGGAGCTAGTACCTCCCCATATATATGTATGGAGTGGAGTTTGCAACTGAAAAGAAAATTTGTGTTCCCAACAAGCTAGGTGAAGGACGGCTTTCACACACACTTATCTCTCAGAAATGAGCATGTGGAGAGACGTTCGTTCATCTATCACAAAGGAAACGGGATGCAGGGGAAATTTTACTCTGGTTTCTCAGTCTGTTTCCTAGTACCGGTTTGAAGTTCCTGCAGGTTACACTGTAAAACCGAGTTGGTGCTATTACCTACCCATATATATTTATGAAGTGGGGTTTGTAACAGAAAACAAACTTTGTGTTCCCCACAAGCTAGTTGAAGGACGGCTTTCACACACACTTATCTCTGAGAACTGAGCATGTGGAGAGACATTCGTTCATCTAGCACAAAGGGAACGGGTTGCAGGAGAAACTTTTACTCTGGTTTCTCAGTCTGTTTCCTCGTGCCGGTTTGATGTTCCTGCAGTTTTCACTGTAAAACCGAGTTGGAGCTAGTACATCCCCATATATATTTATGGAGTGGAGTTTGCAAGTGAAAAGAAACTTTGTGTTCCCAACAAGCTATGTGAAGGACGGCTTTCACACACACTTATCTCTCAGAACTGAGCATGTGGAGAGACGTTCGTTCATCTAGCACAAAGGGAACGGTTGCAGGAGAAAAATTTACCCTGGTTTCTCAGTCTGTTTCCTAGTGCCGGTTTGAAGTTCCTGCAGTTTTCAGTGTAAAACCGAGTTGGAGCTAGTACCTCCCCATATATATGTATGGAGTGGAGTTTTCAAGTGAAAAGAATCTTTGTGTTCCCAACAAGCTTGGTGAAGGACGGCTTTCACACACACTTATCTCTCAGAACTGAGCATGTGGAGAGACGTTCGTTCATCTAGCACAAATGGAACGGGTTGCAGGAGAAACTTTTACTCTGGATTCTCACTCTGTTTCCTAGTGCCTGTTTGAAGTTCCTGCAGTTTTCACTGTAAAACAGAGTTGGAGCTAGTACCTCCCCGTATATATGTATGGAGTGGAGTTTGCAACTGAACAGAAACTTTGTGTTCCCAACAAGCAAGATTAAGGACGGCTTTCACACACACTTATCTCTCAGAACTGAGCATGTGGAGAGACTTTCGTTCATCTAGCACAAAGGGAACGGGTTGCAGGAGAAACTTTTACTCTGGATTCTAAGTCTGTTTCCTAGTGCCGGTATGAAGTTCCTGCATTTTTCACTGTAAAACAGAGTTGGAACTAGTACCTCCCCATATATATGTATGGAGTCGAGGTTTCTAGTGAAAAGAAACTTTGTGTTCACAACAAGCAAGTGAAGGACGGTTTCACACACACTTATCTCTCAGAACTTAGCATGTGGAGAGACATTCGTTCATTTGGCACAAAGGGAACTGGTAACAGGAGAAACTTTTACTCTGGTTTCTCAGTCTGTTTCCTAGTGCCGGTTTGAAGTTCCTGCAGTTTTCACTGTAAAACCGAGTTGGAGCTAGTACCTCCCCATATATATGTATGAAGTGGAGTTTGCAACTGAGAAGAAACTTTGTGTTCCCCACAAGCTAGTTGAAGGACGGCTTTCACACACACTTATCTCTGAGAAATGAGCATGTGGAGAGACGTTCGTTCATCTAGCACAAAGGGAACGGGTTACAGGAGAAACTTTTACTCTGGTTTCTCAGTATGTTTCCTAGTGCCGGTTTGAAGTCCCTGCAGTTTTCACTGTAAAACCGAGTTGGAGATAGTACCTCCCCATATATATGTATGGAGTGGAGTTTGCAACTGAAAAGAAAATTTTTGTTCCCAACAAGCTAGGTGAAGGACGGCTTTCACACACACTTATCTCTCAGAACTGAGCATGTGGAGAGACGTTCGTTCATCTATCACAAAGGGAACGGGATGCAGGGGAAATTTTACTCTGGTTTCTCAGTCTGTTTCCTAGTACCGGTTTGAAGTTCCTGCAGGTTACACTGTAAAACCGAGTTGGTGCTATTACCTACCCATATATATTTATGAAGTGGAGTTTGCAACAGAAAAGAAACTTTGTGTTCCCCACAAGCTAGTTGAAGGACGGCTTTCACACACATTAATCTCTGAGAACTGAGCATGTGGAGAGACGTTCGTTCATCTAGCACAAAGGGAACGGGTTGCAGGAGAAACTTTTACTCTGGTTTCTCAGTCTGTTTCCTAGTGCCGGTTTGAAGTTCCTTCAGTTTTCACTGTAAAACCGAGTTGGAGCTAGTACCTCCCCATATATATTTATGGAGTGGAGTTTGCAAGTGAAAAGAAACTTTGTGTTCCCAACAAGCTAGGTGAAGGACGGCTTTCACACACACTTATCTCTCAGAACTGAGCATGTGGAGAGACGTTCGTTCATCTAGCACAAAGGGAAAGTTTGCAGGAGAAACTTTTACTCTGGTTTCTCAGTCTGTTTCCTAGTGCCGGTTTGAAGTTCCTGCAGTTTTCACTGTAAAACCGAGTTGGAGCTAGTACCTCCCCATATATATGTATGGAGTGGAGTTTTCAAGTGAAAAGAATCTTTGTCTTCCCAACAAGCTTGGTGAAGGACGGCTTTCACACACACTTATCTCTCAGAACTGAGCATGTGGAGAGACGTTCGTTCATCTAGCACAAATGGAACGGGTTGCAGGAGAAACTTTTACTCTGGATTCTCACTCTGTTTCCTAGTGCCGGTTTGAAGTTCCTGCAGTTTTCACTGTAAAACAGAGTTGGAGCTAGTACCTCCCCATATATATGTATTGAGTGGAGTTTGCAAGTGAAAAGAAATTTGTGTTCCCAAAAAGCTAGGTTAAGGACGGCTTTCACACACACTTATCTCTCAGAACTGATCATGTGGAGAGCCATACGTTCATTTGGCACAAAGGGAACTGGTAACAGGAGAAAATTTTACTCTGGTCTCTCAGTCTGGTTTCTCAGTCTGTTTCCTAGTGCCGGTTTGAAGTTCCTGCAGTATTCACTGTAAAACCGAGTTGGAACTAGTACCTCCCCATATATATGTATGGAGTCGAGATTTCTAGTGAAAAGAATCTTTGTGTTCCCAACAAGCTAGGTGAAGGACGGCTTTCACACACACTTATCTCTCAGAACTGAGCATGTGGAGAGACGTTCGTTCATCTAGCACAAAGGGAACGGTTTGCAGGAGAAACTTTTACTCTGGTTTCTCAGTCTGTTTCCTAGTGCCGGTTTGAAGTTCCTGCAGTTTTCACTGTAAAACCGAGTTGGAGCTAGTACCTCCCCATAAATATGTATGGAGTGGAGTTTGCACCTGAAAAGAAACTTTGGGATCCCAACAAGCTAGGTGAATGACGGCTTTCACACACACATAACTCTCAGAACTGAGCATGTGGAGACACTTTCGTTCATCTAGCACAAAGGCAACGGGTTGCAACAGAAACTTTTACTCTGGTTTCTCAGTCTCTTTCCTAGTGCCGGTTTGAAGTTCCTGCAGTTTTCACTGTAAAACCGAGTTGGAGCTTGTACCTCCCCATATATATGTATGGAGTGGAGTTTGCAAGTGAAAAGAAACTTTGTGTTCCCAACAAGCTAGGTGAAGGACGGCTTTCACACACAATTATCTCTCAGAACTGAGCATGTGGAGAGACGTTCGTTCATCTAGCACAAAGGGAACGGGTTGCAGGAGAAACTTTTACTCTGGATTCTCACTCTGTTTCCTAGTGCCGCTTTGAAGTTTCTGCAGTTTTCACTGTAAAACCGAGTTGGAGCTAGTACCTCCCCATATATATGTATGGATTGGAGTTTGCTACTGAAAAGAAACTTTGTGTTCCCATCAAGCTAGGTGAAGGCGGCTTTCACACACACTTATCTCTCAGAACTGAGCATGTGGAGAGACGTTCTTTCATCCAGCACAAAGGGAACGGGTTACAGGACTTTTACTCTGGATTCTCAGTCTGCTTCCTAGTGCCGGTTAGAAGTTCCTGCAGTTTACACTGTAAAACCGAGTTGGAGCTAGTACCTCCCCATATATATTTATGGAGTGGAGTTTGCAAGTGAAAAGAAACTTTGTGTTCCCAACAAGCTAGGTGAAGGACGGCTTTCACACACACTTATATCTCAAAACTGAGCATGTGTATAGACGTTCGTTCATCTAGCACAAAGGAAACGGGTTGCAACAGAAACTATTACTCTGGTTTCTCAGTCTGTTTCCTAGTGCCGGTTTGAAGTTCCTACAGTTTTCACTGTAAAACCGAGTAGGAGCTAGTACCTCCCAATATATATGTATGGAGTGGAGTTTGCAACTGAAAAGTAACTTTGTGTTCCCAACAAGCCATTTGAAGGACGGCTTTCACACACACTTATCTCTCAGAACTGAGCATGTGGAGAGACGTTCTTTCATCTAGCAAAAAGGGAACGGGTTACAGGAGAAACTTTTACTCTGTTTTCTCAGTCTGTTTCCTGTTGCCGCTCTTAAGTTCCTGCAGTTTTCACTGTAAAATCGAGTTGGAGCTAGTACCTACATATGTATATGTAAGGAGTGGAGTTTGCAACTGAAAAGAAACTTTGTGTTCCCAACAAGAAAGTTGAAGGACGGATTTCACACACACTTATCTCTCAGAACTTAGCATGTGGAGAGACGTTCGTTCATCTAGCACAAAAGGAACGGGTTGCAGGGGAAACTTTTACTCTGGTTTCTCAGTGTGTGTCCTAGTGCCGCTTTGAAGTTCCTGCAGTTTTCACTGTAAAACCGAGTTGGAGCTTGTACCTCCCCTATATATGTATGGAGTGGATTTTGCAACTGAAAAGAAACTTTGTGTTCCAAACAAGCTAGTTGAAGCACGGCTTTCACACACAATTATCTATCAGAACTTAGCATGTGGAGAGACTTTCGTTGATCTAGCACAAAGGGAAAGGATTGCAGGAGAAAATTTTACTCTGTTTTCTCATTCTGTTTCCTTTTGCCGCTTTGAAGTTCCTGCAGTTTTCACTGCAAAACCGAGTTAGAGCTAGTACCTCCCCATATATATATATGGAGTCGAGTTTTCTAGTGAAAAGAAACTTTGTGTTCCCAACAAGCTAGGTGAAGGACGGCTTCACACACACTTATCTCTCAGAACTTAGCATGTGGAGAGACGTTCGTTCATCTAGCACAAATGGAAAGGGTTGCAGGAGAAAATTATACTCTGGTTTCTCAGTCTGTTTACTGTTGCCTCTTTGAAGTTCCTGCAATTTTCACTGTAAAACCGAGTTGGAGCTAGTACCTCCCCATATATATGTATGGAGTGGAGTTTGCAAGAGAAAAGAAACTTTGTGTTCCCAACAAGATAGTTGAAGGATGGCTTTCACACACACTTATCTCTCAGAACTGAGCATGTGGAGAGACGTTCGTTCATCTAGCACAAAGGAACGGGTTGCAACAGAAACTTTTACTCTGGTTTCTCAGTCTGTTTCCTAGTGCCGTTTTGAAGTTCCTGCAGTTTTCACTGTAAAACCGATTTTGTGCTAGTACCTCCCCATATATATGTATAGAGTGGAGTTTGCAACTGAAAAGAAACTTTGTGTTCCCAACAAGCTAGGTGAAGGACGGCTTTCACACACACTTATCTCTCAGAACTCAGCATGTGGAGAGACGTTCGTTCATCAACACAAAGGAAACTGTTTGCAGGAGAAAATTTTACGCTGGATTCTCAGTCTGTTTCCTGTTGCCGCTTTGAAGTTCCTCCACTTTTCACTGTAAAACCGAGTTGGAGATAGTACCTCCCCATATATATGTATGGAATGGAGTTTGCAAGTGAAAAGAAATTTTGTGTTCCCAACAAGCTAGGTGAAGGACGGCTTTCACACACACTTATCTCTCTGAACTGAGCATGTGGAGAGACGTTCGTTCATCTAGCACAAAGGGAACGGTTTGCAGGAGAAACTTTTACTCTGGTTTCTCAGTCTGTTTCCTAATGCCGGTTTGAAGTTCCTGCAGTTTTCACTGTAAAACCGAGTTGGAGCTAGTACCTCCCCATAAATATGTATGGAGTGGAGTTTGCACCTGAAAAGAAACTTTGGGATCCCAACAAGCTAGGTGAATGACGGCTTTCACACACACATAACTCTCAGAACTGAGCATGTGGAGACACTTTCGTTCATCTAGCACAAAGGCAACGGGTTGCAACAGAAACTTTTACTCTGGTTTCTCAGTCTCTTTCCTAGTGCCGGTTTGAAGTTCCTGCAGTTTTCACTGTAAAACCGAGTTGGAGCTTGTACCTCCCCATATATATGTATGGAGTGGAGTTTGCAAGTGAAAAGAAACTTTGTGTTCCCAACAAGCTAGGTGAAGGACGGCTTTCACACACACTTATCTCTCAGAACTGAGCATGTGGAGAGACGTTCGTTCATCTAGCACAAAGGGAACGGGTTGCAGGAGAAACTTTTACTCTGGATTCTCACTCTGTTTCCTAGTGCCGCTTTGAAGTTCCTCCAATTTTCACTGTAAAACCGAGTTGGAGATAGTACCTCCCCATATATATGTATGGAATGGAGTTTGCAAGTGAAAAGAAATTTTGTGTTCCCAACAAGCTAGGTGAAGGACGGCTTTCACACACACTTATCTCTCAGAACTGAGCATGTGGAGAGACGTTCGTTCATCTAGCACAAAGGGAACGGTTTGCAGGAGAAACTTTTACTCTGGTTTCTCAGTCTGTTTCCTAATGCCGGTTTGAAGTTCCTGCAGTTTTCACTGTAAAACCGAGTTGGAGCTAGTACCTCCCCATAAATATGTATGGAGTGGAGTTTGCACCTGAAAAGAAACTTTGGGATCCCAACAAGCTATGTGAATGACGGCTTTCACACACACATAACTCTCAGAACTGAGCATGTGGAGACACTTTCGTTCATCTAGCACAAAGGCAACGGGTTGCAACAGAAACTTTTACTCTGGTTTCTCAGTCTCTTTCCTAGTGCCGGTTTGAAGTTCCTGCAGTTTTCACTGTAAAACCGAGTTGGAGCTTGTACATCCCCATATATATGTATGGAGTGGAGTTTGCAAGTGAAAAGAAACTTTGTGTTCCCAACAAGCTAGGTGAAGGACGGCTTTCACACACACTTATCTCTCAGAACTTAGCATGTGGAGAGACGTTCGTTCATCAACACAAAGGAAACTGTTTGCAGGAGAAAATTTTACTCTGGATTCTCAGTCTGTTTCCTGTTGCCGCTTTGAAGTTTCTGCAGTTTTCACTGTAAAACCGAGTTCGAGATAGTACCTCCCCATATATATGTATGGATTGGAGTTTGCTACTGAAAAGAAACTTTGTGTTCCCAACAAGCTAGGTGAAGTACGGCTATCACACACAATTATCTCTCAGAACTGAGCATGTGGAGAGACGTTCGTTCATCTAGCACAAATGGAACGGGTTGCAGGTGAAACTTTTACTCTGGATTCTCAGTCTGTTTCCTAGTGCCGGTTTGAAGTTCCTGCAATTTTCACTGTAAAACCGAGTTGGATCTTGTACCTGCCCATATAAATGTATGGAGTAGAGTTTGCAACTGAAAAGAAACTTTGTGTTCCCAACAATCTAGGTGAAGGACGGCTTTCACACACATTTATCTATCAGAACTGAGCATGTGGAGAGACGTTCGTTCATCTAGCACAAAGGGAACGGGTTGCAGGAGAAACTTTTATTCTGGTTTCTCAGTCTGTTTCCTAATGCCGGTTTGAAGTTCCTGCAGTTTTCACTGTAAAACCGAGTTGGAACTAGTACCTCCCCATATATATGTATGGAGTCGAGTTTTCTAGTGAAAAGAAACTTTTTGTTCCCAACAAGCTATGTGAAGGACGGATTCACACACACTTATCTCTCAGAACTTAGCATGTGGATAGACGTTCGTTCATCTAGCACAAGGGGAAAGGATTGCAGGATAAAATTTTACTCTGTTTTCTCAGTCTGTTTACTGTTGCCTCTTTGAAGTTCCTGCAGTTTTCACTGTAAAACCGAGTTGGAGCTAGTACCTCCCCATATATATGTATGGAATGGAGTTTTCAAGTGAAAAGAAACTTTGTGTTCCCATCAAGCTAGGTGAAGGCGGCTTTCACACACACTTATCTCTCAGAACTGAGCATGTGGAGAGACGTTCTTTCATCCAGCACAAAGGGAACGGGTTACAGGACTTTTACTCTGGATTCTCAGTCTGCTTCCTAGTGCCGGTTAGAAGTTCCTGCAGTTTACACTGTAAAACCGAGTTGGAGCTAGTACCTCCCCATATATATTTATGGAGTGGAGTTTGCAAGTGAAAAGAAACTTTGTGTTCCCAACAAGCTAGGTGAAGGACGGCTTTCACACACACTTATATCTCAGAACTGAGCATGTGTATAGACGTTCGTTCATCTAGCACAAAGGAAACGGGTTGCAACAGAAACTATTACTCTGGTTTCTCAGTCTGTTTCCTAGTGCCGGTTTGAAGTTCCTACAGTTTTCACTGTAAAACCGAGTAGGAGCTAGTACCTCCCAATATATATGTATGGAGTGGAGTTTGCAACTGAAAAGTAACTTTGTGTTCCCAACAAGCCATTTGAAGGACGGCTTTCACACACACTTATCTCTCAGAACTGAGCATGTGGAGAGACGTTCTTTCATCTAGCAAAAAGGGAACGGGTTACAGGAGAAACTTTTACTCTGTTTTTTCAGTCTGTTTCCTGTTGCCGCTCTTAAGTTCCTGCAGTTTTCACTGTAAAATCGAGTTGGAGCTAGTACCTACATATGTATATGTAAGGAGTGGAGTTTGCAACTGAAAAGAAACTTTGTGTTCCCAACAAGAAAGTTGAAGGACGGATTTCACACACACTTATCTCTCAGAACTTAGCATGTGGAGAGACGTTCGTTCATCTAGCACAAAAGGAACGGGTTGCAGGGGAAACTTTTACTCTGGTTTCTCAGTGTGTGTCCTAGTGCCGCTTTGAAGTTCCTGCAGTTTTCACTGTAAAACCGAGTTGGAGCTTGTACCTCCCCTATATATGTATGGAGTGGATTTTGCAACTGAAAAGAAACTTTGTGTTCCAAACAAGCTAGTTGAAGCACGGCTTTCACACACAATTATCTATCAGAACTTAGCATGTGGAGAGACTTTCGTTGATCTAGCACAAAGGGAAAGGGTTGCAGGAGAAAATTTTACTCTGTTTTCTCATTCTGTTTCCTTTTGCCGCTTTGAAGTTCCTGCAGTTTTCACTGTAAAACCGAGTTGGAGCTAGTACCTCCCCATAAATATGTATGGAGTGGAGTTTGCACCTGAAAAGAAACTTTGGGATCCCAACAAGCTAGGTGAATGACGGCTTTCACACACACATAACTCTCAGAACTGAGCATGTGGAGACACTTTCGTTCATCTAGCACAAAGGCAACGGGTTGCAACAAAAACTTTTACTCTGGTTTCTCAGTCTCTTTCCTAGTGCCGGTTTGAAGTTCCTGCAGTTTTCACTGTAAAACCGAGTTGGAGCTTGTACCTCCCCATATATATGTATGGAGTGGAGTTTGCAAGTGAAAAGAAACTTTGTGTTCCCAACAAGCTAGGTGAAGGACGGCTTTCACACACACTTATCTCTCAGAACTGAGCATGTGGAGAGACGATCGTTCATCTAGCACAAAGGGAACGGGTTGCAGGAGAAACTTTTACTCTGGATTCTCACTCTGTTTCCTAGTGCCGCTTTGAAGTTCCTCCAATTTTCACTGTAAAACCGAGTTGGAGATAGTACCTCCCCATATATATGTATGGAATGGAGTTTGCAAGTGAAAAGAAATTTTGTGTTCCCAACAAGCTAGGTGAAGGACGGCTTTCACACACACTTATCTCTCAGAACTGAGCATGTGGAGAGACGTTCGTTCATCTAGCACAAAGGGAACGGTTTGCAGGAGAAACTTTTACTCTGGTTTCTCAGTCTGTTTCCTAATGCCGGTTTGAAGTTCCTGCAGTTTTCACTGTAAAACCGAGTTGGAGCTAGTACCTCCCCATAAATATGTATGGAGTGGAGTTTGCACCTGAAAAGAAACTTTGGGATCCCAACAAGCTATGTGAATGACGGCTTTCACACACACATAACTCTCAGAACTGAGCATGTGGAGACACTTTCGTTCATCTAGCACAAAGGCAACGGGTTGCAACAGAAACTTTTACTCTGGTTTCTCAGTCTCTTTCCTAGTGCCGGTTTGAAGTTCCTGCAGTTTTCACTGTAAAACCGAGTTGGAGCTTGTACATCCCCATATATATGTATGGAGTGGAGTTTGCAAGTGAAAAGAAACTTTGTGTTCCCAACAAGCTAGGTGAAGGACGGCTTTCACACACACTTATCTCTCAGAACTTAGCATGTGGAGAGACGTTCGTTCATCAACACAAAGGAAACTGTTTGCAGGAGAAAATTTTACTCTGGATTCTCAGTCTGTTTCCTGTTGCCGCTTTGAAGTTTCTGCAGTTTTCACTGTAAAACCGAGTTGGAGATAGTACCTCCCCATATATATGTATGGATTGGAGTTTGCTACTGAAAAGAAACTTTGTGTTCCCAACAAGCTAGGTGAAGTACGGCTATCAAACACACTTATCTCTCAGAACTGAGCATGTGGAGAGACGTTCGTTCATCTAGCACAAATGGAACGGGTTGCAGGTGAAACTTTTACTCTGGATTCTCAGTCTGTTTCCTAGTGCCGGTTTGAAGTTCCTGCAATTTTCACTGTAAAACCGAGTTGGATCTTGTACCTGCCCATATAAATGTATGGAGTAGAGTTTGCAACTGAAAAGAAACTTTGTGTTCCCAACAATCTAGGTGAAGGACGGCTTTCACACACATTTATCTATCAGAACTGAGCATGTGGAGAGACGTTCGTTCATCTAGCACAAAGGGAACGGGTTGCAGGAGAAACTTTTATTCTGGTTTCTCAGTCTGTTTCCTAGTGCCGGTTTGAAGTTCCTGCAGTTTTCACTGTAAAACCGAGTTGGAACTAGTACCTCCCCATATATATGTATGGAGTCGTGTTTTCTAGTGAAAAGAAACTTTTTGTTCCCAACAAGCTATGTGAAGGACGGATTCACACACACTTATCTCTCAGAACTTAGCATGTGGATAGACGTTCGTTCATCTAGCACAAGGGGAAAGGATTGCAGGATAAAATTTTACTCTGTTTTCTCAGTCTGTTTACTGTTGCCTCTTTGAAGTTCCTGCAGTTTTCACTGTAAAACCGAGTTGGAGCTAGTACCTCCCCATATATATTTATGGAGTGGAGTTTGCAAGTGAAAAGAAACTTTGTGTTCCCAACAAGCTAGGTGAAGGACGGCTTTCACACACACTTATATCTCAGAACTGAGCATGTGTATAGACGTTCGTTCATCCAGCACAAAGGAAACGGGTTGCAACAGAAACTATTACTCTGGTTTCTCAGTCTGTTTCCTAGTGCCGGTTTGAAGTTCCTACAGTTTTCACTGTAAAACCGAGTAGGAGCTAGTACCTCCCAATATATATGTATGGAGTGGAGTTTGCAACTGAAAAGTAACTTTGTGTTCCCAACAAGCCTTTTGAAGGACGGCTTTCACACACACTTATCTCTCAGAACTGAGCATGTGGAGAGACGTTCTTTCATCTAGCAAAAAGGGAACGGGTTACAGGAGAAACTTTTACTCTGTTTTCTCAGTCTGTTTCCTGTTGCCGCTCTTAAGTTCCTGCAGTTTTCACTGTAAAATCGAGTTGGAGCTAGTACCTACATATGTATATGTAAGGAGTGGAGTTTGCAACTGAAAAGAAACTTTGTGTTCCCAACAAGAAAGTTGAAGGACGGATTTCACACACACTTATCTCTCAGAACTTAGCATGTGGAGAGACGTTCGTTCATCTAGCACAAAAGGAACGGGTTGCAGGGGAAACTTTTACTCTGGTTTCTCAGTGTGTGTCCTAGTGCCGCTTTGAAGTTCCTGCAGTTTTCACTGTAAAACCGAGTTGGAGCTTGTACCTCCCCTATATATGTATGGAGTGGATTTTGCAACTGAAAAGAAACTTTGTGTTCCAAACAAGCTAGTTGAAGCACGGCTTTCACACACAATTATCTATCAGAACTTAGCATGTGGAGAGACTTTCGTTGATCTAGCACAAAGGGAAAGGGTTGCAGGAGAAAATTTTACTCTGTTTTCTCATTCTGTTTCCTTTTGCCGCTTTGAAGTTCCTGCAGTTTTCACTGCAAAACCGAGTTAGAGCTAGTACCTCCCCATATATATATATGGAGTCGAGTTTTCTAGTGAAAAGAAACTTTGTGTTCCCAACAAGCTAGGTGAAGGACGGCTTCACACACACTTATCTCTCAGAACTTAGCATGTGGAGAGACGTTCGTTCATCTAGCACAAAGGGAAAGGGTTGCAGGAGAAAATTATACTCTGGTTTCTCAGTCTGTTTACTGTTGCCTCTTTGAAGTTCCTGCAGTTTTCACTGTAAAACCGAGTTGGAGCTAGTACCTCCCCATATATATGTATGGAGTGGAGTTTGCAAGAGAAAAGAAACTTTGTGTTCCCAACAAGATAGTTGAAGGATGGCTTTCACACACACTTATCTCTCAGAACTGAGCATGTGGAGAGACGTTCGTTCATCTAGCACAAAGGAACGGGTTGCAACAGAAACTTTTACTCTGGTTTCTCAGTCTGTTTCCTAGTGCCGTTTTGAAGTTCCTGCAGTTTTCACTGTAAAACCGATTTTGTGCTAGTACCTCCCCATATATATGTATAGAGTGGAGTTTGCAACTGAAAAGAAACTTTGTGTTCCCAACAAGCTAGGTGAAGGACGGCTTTCACACACACTTATCTCTCAGAACTTAGCATGTGGAGAGACGTTCGTTCATCAACACAAAGGAAACTGTTTGCAGGAGAAAATTTTACGCTGGATTCTCAGTCTGTTTCCTGTTGCCGCTTTGAAGTTCCTCCACTTTTCACTGTAAAACCGAGTTGGAGATAGTACCTCCCCATATATATGTATGGAATGGAGTTTGCAAGTGAAAAGAAATTTTGTGTTCCCAACAAGCTAGGTGAAGGACGGCTTTCACACACACTTATCTCTCTGAACTGAGCATGTGGAGAGACGTTCGTTCATCTAGCACAAAGGGAACGGTTTGCAGGAGAAACTTTTACTCTGGTTTCTCAGTCTGTTTCCTAATGCCGGTTTGAAGTTCCTGCAGTTTTCACTGTAAAACCGAGTTGGAGCTAGTACCTCCCCATAAATATGTATGGAGTGGAGTTTGCACCTGAAAAGAAACTTTGGGATCCCAACAAGCTAGGTGAATGACGGCTTTCACACACACATAACTCTCAGAACTGAGCATGTGGAGACACTTTCGTTCATCTAGCACAAAGGCAACGGGTTGCAACAGAAACTTTTACTCTGGTTTCTCAGTCTCTTTCCTAGTGCCGGTTTGAAGTTCCTGCAGTTTTCACTGTAAAACCGAGTTGGAGCTTGTACCTCCCCATATATATGTATGGAGTGGAGTTTGCAAGTGAAAAGAAACTTTGTGTTCCCAACAAGCTAGGTGAAGTACGGCTTTCACACACACTTATCTCTCAGAACTGAGCATGTGGAGAGACGTTCGTTCATCTAGCACAAAGGGAACGTGTTGCAGGAGAAACTTTTACTCTGGATTCTCACTCTGTTTCCTAGTGCCGCTTTGAAGTTCCTCCAATTTTCACTGTAAAACCGAGTTGGAGATAGTACCTCCCCATATATATGTATGGAATGGAGTTTGCAAGTGAAAAGAAATTTTGTGTTCCCAACAAGCTAGGTGAAGGACGGCTTTCACACACACTTATCTCTCAGAACTGAGCATGTGGAGAGACGTTCGTTCATCTAGCACAAAGGGAACGGTTTGCAGGAGAAACTTTTACTCTGGTTTCTCAGTCTGTTTCCTAATGCCGGTTTGAAGTTCCTGCAGTTTTCACTGTAAAACCGAGTTGGAGCTAGTACCTCCCCATAAATATGTATGGAGTGGAGTTTGCACCTGAAAAGAAACTTTGGGATCCCAACAAGCTATGTGAATGACGGCTTTCACACACACATAACTCTCAGAACTGAGCATGTGGAGACACTTTCGTTCATCTAGCACAAAGGCAACGGGTTGCAACAGAAACTTTTACTCTGGTTTCTCAGTCTCTTTCCTAGTGCCGGTTTGAAGTTCCTGCAGTTTTCACTGTAAAACCGAGTTGGAGCTTGTACATCCCCATATATATGTATGGAGTGGAGTTTGCAAGTGAAAAGAAACTTTGTGTTCCCAACAAGCTAGGTGAAGGACGGCTTTCACACACACTTATCTCTCAGAACTTAGCATGTGGAGAGACGTTCGTTCATCAACACAAAGGAAACTGTTTGCAGGAGAAAATTTTACTCTGGATTCTCAGTGTGTTTCCTGTTGCCGCTTTGAAGTTCCTCCACTTTTCACTGTAAAACCGAGTTGGAGATAGTAACTCCCCATATATATGTATGGAATGGAGTTTGCAAGTGAAAAGAAATTTTGTGTTCCCAACAAGCTAGGTGAAGGACGGCTTTCACACACACTTATCTCTCAGAACTGAGCATGTGGAGAGACGTTCGTTCATCTAGCACAAAGGGAACGGTTTGCAGGAGAAACTTTTACTCTGGTTTCTCAGTCTGTTTCCTAATGCCGGTTTGAAGTTCCTGCAGTTTTCACTGTAAAACCGAGTTGGAGCTTGTACCTCCCCATATATATGTATGGAGTGGAGTTTGCAAGTGAAAAGAAACTTTGTGTTCCCAACAAGCTAGGTGAAGGACGGCTTTCACACACACTTATCTCTCAGAACTTAGCATGTGGAGAGACGTTCGTTCATCAACACAAAGGAAACTGTTTGCAGGAGAAAATTTTACTCTGGATTCTCAGTCTGTTTCCTGTTGCCGCTTTGAAGTTCCTCCAGTTTTCACTGTAAAACCGAGTTGGAGATAGTACCTCCCCATATATATGTATGGAATGGAGTTTGCAAGTGAAAAGAAATTTTGTGTTCCCAACAAGCTAGGTGAAGGACGGCTTTCACACACACTTATCCCTCAGAACTGAGCATGTGGAGAGACGTTCGTTCATCTAGCACAAAGGGAACGGTTTGCAGGAGAAACTTTTACTCTGGTTTCTCAGTCTGTTTCCTAATGCCGGTTTGAAGTTCCTGCAGTTTTCACTGTAAAACCGAGTTGGAGCTAGTACCTCCCCATAAATATGTATGGAGTGGAGTTTGCACCTGAAAAGAAACTTTGGGATCCCAACAAGCTAGGTGAATGACGGCTTTCACACACACATAACTCTCAGAACTGAGCATGTGGAGACACTTTCGTTCATCTAGCACAAAGGCAACGGGTTGCAACAGAAACTTTTACTCTGGTTTCTCAGTCTCTTTCCTAGTGCCGGTTTGAAGTTCCTGCAGTTTTCACTGTAAAACCGAGTTGGAGCTTGTACCTCCCCATATATATGTATGGAGTGGAGTTTGCAAGTGAAAAGAAACTTTGTGTTCCCAACAAGCTAGGTGAAGGACGGCTTTCACACACACTTATCTCTCAGAACTGAGCATGTGGAGAGACGTTCGTTCATCAACACAAAGGAAACTGTTTGCAGGAGAAAATTTTACTCTGGATTCTCACTCTGTTTCCTAGTGCCGCTTTGAAGTTCCTCCACTTTTCATTGTAAAACCGAGTTGGAGATAGTACCTCCCCATATATATGTATGGAATGGAGTTTGCAAGTGAAAAGAAATTTTGTGTTCCCAACAAGCTAGGTGAAGGACGGCTTTCACACACACTTATCTCTCAGAACTGAGCATGTGGAGAGACGTTCTTTCATCTAGCACAAAGGGAACGGTTTGCAGGAGAAACTTTTACTCTGGTTTCTCAGTCTGTTTCCTAATGCCGGTTTGAAGTTCCTGCAGTTTTCACTGTAAAACCGAGTTGGAGCTAGTACCTCCCCATAAATATGTATGGAGTGGAGTTTGCACCTGAAAAGAAACTTTGGGATCCCAACAAGCTAGGTGAATGACGGCTTTCACACACACATAACTCTCAGAACTGAGCATGTGGAGACACTTTCGTTCATCTAGCACAAAGGCAACGGGTTGCAACAGAAACTTTTACTCTGGTTTCTCAGTCTCTTTCCTAGTGCCGGTTTGAAGTTCCTGCAGTTTTCACTGTAAAACCGAGTTGGAGCTTGTACCTCCCCATATATATGTATGGAGTGGAGTTTGCAAGTGAAAAGAAACTTTGTGTTCCCAACAAGCTAGGTGAAGGACGGCTTTCACACACACTTATCTCTCAGAACTGAGCATGTGGAGAGACGTTCGTTCATCTAGCACAAAGGGAACGGGTTGCAGGAGAAACTTTTACTCTGGATTCTCACTCTGTTTCCTAGTGCCGCTTTGAAGTTTCTGCAGATTTCACTGTAAAACCGAGTTGGAGCTAGTACCTCCCCATATATATGTATGGATTGGAGTTTGCTACTGAAAAGAAACTTTGTGTTCCCAACAAGCTAGGTGAAGTACGGCTATCACACACAATTATCTCTCAGAACTGAGCATGTGGAGAGACGTTCGTTCATCTAGCACAAATGGAACGGGTTGCAGGTGAAACTTTTACTCTGGATTCTCAGTCTGTTTCCTAGTGCCGGTTTGAAGTTCCTGCAATTTTCACTGTAAAACCGAGTTGGATCTTGTACCTGCCCTTATAAATGTATGGAGTAGATTTTGCAACTGAAAAGAAACTTTGTGTTCCCAACAATCTAGGTGAAGGACGGCTTTCACACACATTTATCTATCAGAACTGAGCATGTGGAGAGACGTTCGTTCATCTAGCACCAAGGGAACGGGTTGCAGGAGAAACTTTTATTCTGGTTTCTCAGTCTGTTTCCTAGTTCCGGTTTGAAGTTCCTGCAGTTTTCACTGTAAAACCGAGTTGGAACTAGTACCTCCCCATATATATGTATGGAGTCGAGTTTTCTAGTGAAAAGAAACTTTTTGTTCCCAACTAGCTATGTGAAGGACGGATTCACACACACTTATCTCTCAGAACTTAGCATGTGGATAGACGTTCGTTCATCTAGCACAAGGGGAAAGGATTGCAGGATAAAATTTTACTCTGTTTTCTCAGTCTGTTTACTGTTGCCTCTTTGAAGTTCCTGCAGTTTTCACTGTAAAACCGAGTTGGAGCTAGTAACTCCCCATATATATGTATGGAATGGAGTTTGCAAGTGAAAAGAAACTTTGTGTTCCCATCAAGCTAGGTGAAGGCGGCTTTCACACACACTTATCTCTCAGAACTGAGCATGTGGAGAGACGTTCTTTCATCCAGCAGAAAGGGAACGGGTTACAGGACTTTTACTCTGGATTCTCAGTCTGCTTCCTAGTGCCGGTTAGATGTTCCTGCAGTTTACACTGTAAAACCGAGTTGGAGCTAGTACCTCCCCATATATATTTATGGAGTGGAGTTTGCAAGTGAAAAGAAACTTTGTGTTCCCAACAAGCTAGGTGAAGGACGGCTTTCACACACACTTATATCTCAGAACTGAGCATGTGTATAGACGTTCGTTCATCTAGCACAAAGGAAACGGTTTGCAACAGAAACTATTACTCTGGTTTCTCAGTCTGTTTCCTAGTGCCGGTTTGAAGTTCCTACAGTTTTCACTGTAAAACCGAGTAGGAGCTAGTACCTCCCAATATATATGTATGGAGTGGAGTTTGCAACTGAAAAGTAACTTTGTGTTCCCAACAAGCCATTTGAAGGACGGCTTTCACACACAATTATCTCTCAGAACTGAGCATGTGGAGAGACGTTCTTTCATCTAGCAAAAAGGGAACGGGTTACAGGAGAAACTTTTACTCTGTTTTCTCAGTCTGTTTACTGTTGCCGCTCTTAATTTCCTGCAGTTTTCACTGTAAAATCGAGTTGGAGCTTGTACCTACATATGTATATGTAAGGAGTGGAGTTTGCAACTGAAAAGAAACTTTGTGTTCCCAACAAGCTAGTTGAAGGACGGATTTCACACACACTTATCTCTCAGAACTTAGCATGTGGAGAGACGTTCGTTCATCTAGCACAAAAGGAACGGGTTGCAGGGGAAACTTTTACTCTGGTTTCTCAGTGTGTGTCCTAGTGCCGCTTTGAAGTTCCTGCAGTTTTCACTGTGAAACCGAGTTGGAGCTTGTACCTCCCCTATATATGTATGGAGTGGATTTTGCAACTGAAAAGAAACTTTGTGTTCCAAACAAGCTAGTTGAAGCACGGCTTTCACACACAATTATCTATCAGAACTTAGCATGTGGAGAGACTTTCGTTGATCTAGCACAAAGGGAAAGGGTTGCAGGAGAAAATTTTACTCTGTTTTCTCATTCTGTTTCCTTTTGCCGCTTTGAAGTTCCTGCAGTTTTCACTGCAAAACCGAGTTAGAGCTAGTACCTCCCCATATATATATATGGAGTCGAGTTTTCTAGTGAAAAGAAACTTTGTGTTCCCAACAAGCTAGGTGAAGGACGGCTTCACACACACTTATCTCTCAGAACTTAGCATGTGGAGAGACTTTCGTTCATCTAGCACAAAGGGAAAGGGTTGCAGGAGAAAATTATACTCTGGTTTCTCAGTCTGTTTACTGTTGCCTCTTTGAAGTTCCTGCAGTTTTCACTGTAAAACCGAGTTGGAGCTAGTACCTCCCCATATATATGTATGGAGTGGAGTTTGCAAGAGAAAAGAAACTTTGTGTTCCCAACAAGATAGTTGAAGGATGGCTTTCACACACACTTATCTCTCAGAACTGAGCATGTGGAGAGACGTTCGTTCATCTAGCACAAAGGAACGGGTTGCAACAGAAACTTTTACTCTGGTTTCTCAGTCTGTTTCCTAGTGCCGTTTTGAAGTTCCTGCAGTTTTCACTGTAAAACCGATTTTGTGCTAGTACCTCCCCATATATATGTATAGAGTGGAGTTTGCAACTGAAAAGAAAATTTGTGTTCCCAACAAGCTAGGTGAAGGACGGCTTTCACACACACTTATCTCTCAGAACTTAGCATGTGGAGAGACGTTCGTTCATCAACACAAAGGAAACTGTTTGCAGGAGAAAATTTTACTCTGGATTCTCAGTCTGTTTCCTGTTGCCGCTTTGAAGTTCCTCCACTTTTCACTGTAAAACCGAGTTGGAGATACTACCTCCCCATATATATGTATGGAATGGAGTTTGCAAGTGAAAAGAAATTTTGTGTTCCCAACAAGCTAGGTGAAGGACGGCTTTCACACACACTTATCTCTCAGAACTGAGCATGTGGAGAGACGTTCGTTAATCTAGCACAAAGGGAACGGGTTACAGTACTTTTACTCTGGTTTCTCAGTCTGCTTCCTAGTGCCGGTTTGAAGTTCCTGCAGTTTTCACTGTAAAACCGAGTTGGAGCTAATACCTCCCCATATATATGTATGGAGTGGAGTTTGCAACAGAAAAGAGACTTTGTGTTCCCAACAAGCTAGATGAAGGGCGGCATTCACACACACTTATCTCTCAGAACTGAGCATGTGGAGAGACGTTCGTTCATCTATCACAAATGGAACGGTTTGCAGGAGAAAATTTTACTCTGGTTTCTCAGTCTGTTTCCTGTTGCCGCTTTGAAGTTCCTGCAGTTTTCACTGTAATACCGAGTTGGAGCTAGTACCTACCCATATATATGTATGAAGCGTAGTTTTCAAGTGAAAAGAAACTTTGTGTTCCCAACAAGCTAGGTGAAGGACGGCATTCACACACACTTATCTCTCAGAACTGAGCATGTGGAGAGACGTTCGTTCATCTAGCACAAAGGGAACGGGTTGCAGGAAAAAATTTTTCTCTGGATCCTCAGTCTGTTTCCTGTTGCCGCTTTGAAGTTCCTGCAGTTTTCACTGTAAAACCGAGTTGGGGCTAGTACCTCCCCATATATATGTATGGAGTGGAGTTTGCAACTGAAGAGAAACTTTGTGTTCCAAAAAAGCTAGTTGAAGCACGGCTTTCACACACAATTATCTATCAGAACTGAGCATGTGGAGAGACGTTCGTTGATCTAGCACAAAGGGAAAGGGTTGCAGGAGGAAATTTTACTCTGTTTTCTCATTCTGTTTCCTGTTGCCGCTTTGAAGTTCCTGCAGTTTTCACTGTAAAACCGAGTTGGAGCTAGTACCTCCGCATATATATGTATGGAGTGGAGTTTGCAAGAGAAAAGAAACTTTGTGTTCCCAACAAGGTAGATGAAGGACGGCTTTCACACACACTTATCTCTGAGAAATGAACATGTGGAGAGACGTTCGTTCATCTAGCACAAAGGGAACGGGTTACAGGAGAAACTTTTACTCTGGTTTCTCAGTCTGTTTCCTAGTGCCGGTTTGAAGTTCCTGCAGTTTTCACTGTAAAACCGAGTTGGAGCTAGTACCTCCCCATATATATGTATGGAGTGGAGTTTGCAACTGAAAAGAAAATTTGTGTTCCCAACAAGCTAGGTGAAGGACGGCTTTCACACACACTTATCTCTCAGAAAAGAGCATGTGGAGAGACGTTCGTTCATCTATCACAAAGGAAACGGGATGCAGGGGAAATTTTACTCTGGTTTCTCAGTCTGTTTCCTAGTACCGGTTTGAAGTTCCTGCAGGTTACACTGTAAAACCGAGTTGGTGCTATTACCTACCCATATATATTTATGAAGTGGAGTTTGCAACAGAAAACAAACTTTGTGTTCCCCACTAGCTAGTTGAAGGACGGCTTTCACACACACTTATCTCTGAGAACTGAGCATGTGGAGAGACATTCGTTCATCTAGCACAAAGGGAACTGGTTGCAGGAGAAACTTTTACTCTGGTTTCTCAGTCTGTTTCCTAGTGCCGGTTTGAAGTTCCTGCAGTTTTCACTGTAAAACCGAGTTGGAGCTAGTACATCCCCATGTATATTTATGGAGTGGAGTTTGCAAGTGAAAAGAAACTTTGTGTTCCCAACAAGCTATGTGAAGGACGGCTTTCACACACACTTATCTCTCAGAACTGAGCATGTGGAGAGACGTTCGTTCATCTAGCACAAAGGGAACGGTTGCAGGAGAAAAATTTACCCTGGTTTCTCAGTCTGTTTCCTAGTGCCGGTTTGAAGTTCCTGCAGTTTTCACTGTAAAACCGAGTTGGAGCTAGTACATCCCCATATATATGTATGGAGTGGAGTTTTCAAGTGAAAAGAATCTTTGTGTTCACAACAAGCTTGGTGAAGGACGGCTTTCACACACACTTAACTCTCAGAACTGAGCATGTGGAGAGACGTTCGTTCATCTAGCACAAATGGAACGGGTTGCAGGAGAAACTTTTACTCTGGATTCTCACTCTGTTTCCTAGTGCCTGTTTGAAGTTCCTGCAGTTTTCACTGTAAAACAGAGTTGGAGCTAGTACCTCCCCATATATATGTATGGAGTGGAGTTTGCAACTGAACAGAAACTTTGTGTTCCCAACAAGCAAGATTAAGGACGGCTTTCACACACACTTATCTCTCAGAACTGAGCATGTGGAGAGACGTTCGTTCATCTAGCACAAAGGGAACGGGTTGCAGGAGAAACTTTTACTCTGGATTCTAAGTCTGTTTCCTAGTGCCGGTATGAAGTTCCTGCATTTTTCACTGTAAAACAGAGTTGGAACTAGTACCTCCCCATATATATGTATGGAGTCGAGGTTTCTAGTGAAAAGAAACTTTGTGTTCACAACAAGCAAGTTAAGGACGGTTTCACACACACTTATCTCTCAGAACTTAGCATGTGGAGAGACATTCGTTCATTTGGCACAAAGGGAACTGGTAACAGGATAAACTATTACTCTGGTTTCTCAGTCTGTTTCCTAGTGCCGGTTTGAAGTTCCTGCAGTTTTCACTGTAAAACCGAGTTGGAGCTAGTACCTCCCCATATATATGTATGAAGTGGAGTTTGCAACTGACAAGAAACTTTGTGTTCCACACAAGCTAGTTGAAGGACGGCTTTCACACACACTTATCTCTGAGAAATGAGCATGTGGAGAGACGTTCGTTCATCTAGCACAAAGGGAACGGGTTACAGGAGAAACTTTTACTCTGGTTTCTCAGTATGTTTCCTAGTGCCGGTTTGAAGTCCCTGCAGTTTTCACTGTAAAACCGAGTTGGAGCTAGTACCTCCCCATATATATATATGGAGTGGAGTTTGCAACTGAAAAGAAAATTTGTGTTCCCAACAAGCTAGGTGAAGGACGGCTTTCACACACACTTATCTCTCAGAACTGAGGATGTGGAGAGACGTTCGTTCATCTATCACAAAGGGAACGGGATGCAGGGGAAATTTTACTCTGGTTTCTCAGTCTGTTTCCTAGTACCGTTTTGAAGTTCCTGCAGGTTACACTGTAAAACCGAGTTGGTGCTATTACTTACCCATATATATTTATGAAGTGGAGTTTGCAACAGAAAAGAAACTTTGTGTTCCCCACAAGCTAGTTGAAGGACGGCTTTCACACACACTTATCTCTGAGAACTGAGCATGTGGAGAGACGTTCGTTCATCTAGCACAAAGGGAATGGGTTGCAGGAGAAACTTTTACTCTGGTTTCTCAGTCTGTTTCCTAGTGCCGGTTTGAAGTTCCTTCAGTTTTCACTGTAAAACCGAGTTGGAGCTAGTACCTCCCCATATATATTTATGGAGTGGAGTTTGCAAGTGAAAAGAAACTTTGTGTTCCCAACAAGCTAGGTGAAGGACGGCTTTCACACACACTTATCTCTCAGAACTGAGCATGTGGAGAGACGTTCGTTCATCTAGCACAAAGGAAAAGGTTGCAGGAGAAACTTTTACTCTGGTTTCTCAGTCTGTTTCCTAGTGCCGGTTTGAAGTTCCTGCAGTTTTCACTGTAAAACCGAGTTGGAGCTAGTACCTCCCCATATATATGTATGGAGTGGAGTTTTCAAGTGAAAAGAATCTTTGTCTTCCCAACAAGCTTGGTGAAGGACGGCTTTCACACACACTTATCTCTCAGAACTGAGCATGTGGAGAGACGTTCGTTCATCTAGCACAAAGGGAACGGGTTGCAGGAGAAACTTTTACTCTGGATTCTCACTCTGTTTCCTAGTGCCGGTTTGAAGTTCCTGCAGTTTTCACTGTAAAACAGAGTTGGAGCTAGTACCTCCCCATATATATGTATTGAGTGGAGTTTGCAAGTGAAAAGAAATTTGTGTTCCCAAAAAGCTAGGTTAAGGACGGCTTTCACACACACTTATCTCTCAGAACTGATCATGTGGAGAGACATACGTTCATTTGGCACAAAGGGAACTGGTAACAGGAGAAAATTTTACTCTGGTCTCTCAGTCTGGTTCCACAGTCTGGTTCCTAGTGCCGGTTTGAAGTTCCTGCAGTATTCACTGTAAAACCGAGTTGGAACTAGTACCTCCCCATATATATGTATGGAGACGAGATTTCTAGTGAAAAGAATCTTTGTGTTCCCAACAAGCTAGGTGAAGGACGGTTTCACACACACTTATCTCTCAGAACTTTGCATGTCGAGAGACGTTCGTTCATCTAGCACAAAGGGAACGGGTTGCAGGAGAAACTTTTACTCTGGTTTCTCAGTCTTTTTCCTAGTGCCGGTTTGAAGTTCCTGCAGTTTTCACTGTAAAACAGAGTTGGAGCTAGTACCTCCCCATATATATGTATGGAGTGGAGTTTGCAACTGAAAAGAAACTTTGTGTTCCCAACAAGCTAGGTGAAGGACGGCTTTCACACACACTTATCTCTCAGAACTGAGCATGTGGAGAGACGTTCGTTCATCTAGCACAAAGGGAACGGTTTGCAGGAGAAACTTTTACTCTGGTTTCTCAGTCTGTTTCCTAGTGCCGGTTTGAAGTTCCTGCAGTTTTCACTGTAAAACCGAGTTGGAGCTAGTACCTCCCCATAAATATGTATGGAGTGGAGTTTGCACCTGAAAAGAAACTTTGTGATCCCAACAAGCTAGGTGAATGACGGCTTTCACACACACATAACTCTCAGAACTGAGCATGTGGAGACACTTTCGTTCATCTAGCACAAAGGCAACGGGTTGCAACAGAAACTTTTACTCTGGTTTCTCAGTCTCTTTCCTAGTGCCGGTTTGAAGTTCCTGCAGTTTTCACTGTAAAACCGAGTTGGAGCTTGTACCTCCCCATATATATGTATGGAGTGGAATTTGCAAGTGAAAAGAAACTTTGTGTTCCCAACAAGCTAGGTGAAGGACGGCTTTCACACACACTTATCTCTCAGAACTGAGCATGTGGAGAGACTTTCGTTCATCTAGCACAAAGGGAACGGGTTGCAGGAGAAACTTTTACTCTGGATTCTCACTCTGTTTCCTAGTGCCGCTTTGAATTTTCTGCAGTTTTCACTGTAAAACCGAGTTGGAGCTAGTACCTCCCCATATATATGTATGGATTGGAGTTTGCTACTGAAAAGAAACTTTGTGTTCCCAACAAGCTAGGTGAAGGACGGCTTTCACACACATTTATCTATCAGAACTGAGCATGTGGAGAGACGTTCGTTCATCTAGCACCAAGGGAACGGGTTGCAGGAGAAACTTTTATTCTGGTTTCTCAGTCTGTTTCCTAGTGCCGGTTTGAAGTTCCTGCAGTTTTCACTGTAAAACCGAGTTGGAACTAGTACCTCCCCATATATATGTATGGAGTCGAGTTTTCTAGTGAAAAGAAACTTTTTGTTCCCAACAAGCTATGTGACGGACGGATTCACACACACTTATCTCTCAGAACTTAGCATGTGGATAGACGTTCGTTCATCTAGCACAAGGGGAAAGGATTGCAGGAAAAAATTTTACTCTGTTTTCTCAGTCTGTTTACTGTTGCCTCTTTGAAGTTCCTGCAGTTTTCACTGTAAAACCGAGTTGGAGCTAGTACCTCCCCATATATATGTATGGAATGGAGTTTGCAAGTGAAAAGAAACTTTGTGTTCCCATCAAGCTAGGTGAAGGCGGCTTTCACACACACTTATCTCTCAGAACTGAGCATGTGGAGAGACGTTCTTTCATCCAGCACAAAGGGAACGGGTTACAGGACTTTTACTCTGGATTCTCAGTCTGCTTCCTAGTGCCGGTTAGAAGTTCCTGCAGTTTACACTGTAAAACCGAGTTGGAGCTAGTACCTCCCCATATATATTTATGGAGTGGAGTTTGCAAGTGAAAAGAAACTTTGTGTTCCCAACAAGCTAGGTGAAGGACGGCTTTCACACACACTTATATCTCAGAACTGAGCATGTGTATAGACGTTCGTTCATCTAGCACAAAGGAAACGGGTTGCAACAGAAACTATTACTCTGGTTTCTCAGTCTGTTTCCTAGTGCCGGTTTGAAGTTCCTACAGTTTTCACTGTAAAACCGATTAGGAGTTAGTACCTCCCAATATATATGTATGGAGTGGAGTTTGCAACTGAAATGTAACTTTGTGTTCCCAACAAGCCATTTGAAGGACGGCTTTCACACACACTTATCTCTCAGAACTGAGCATGTGGAGAGACGTTCTTTCATCTAGCAAAAAGGGAACGGGTTACAGGAGAAACTTTTACTCTGTTTTCTCAGTCTGTTTCCTGTTGCCGCTCTTAAGTTCCTGCAGTTTTCACTGTAAAATCGAGTTGGAGCTAGTACCTACATATGTATATGTAAGGAGTGGAGTTTGCAACTGAAAAGAAACTTTGTGTTCCCAACAAGCTAGTTGAAGGACGGATTTCACACACACTTATCTCTCAGAACTTAGCATGTGGAGAGACGTTCGTTCATCTAGCACAAAAGGAACGGGTTGCAGGGGAAACTTTTACTCTGGTTTCTCAGTGTGTGTCCTAGTGTCGCTTTGAAGTTCCTGCAGTTTTCACTGTAAAACCGAGTTGGAGCTTGTACCTCCCCTATATATTTATGGAGTGGATTTTGCAACTGAAAAGAAACTTTGTGTTCCAAACAAGCTAGTTGAAGCACGGCTTTCACACACAATTATCTATCAGAACTTAGCATGTGGAGAGACTTTCGTTGATCTAGCAAAAAGGGAAAGGTTTGCAGGAGAAAATTTTACTCTGTTTTCTCATTCTGTTTCCTTTTGCCGCTTTGAAGTTCCTGCAGTTTTCACTGCAAAACCGAGTTAGAGCTAGTACCTCCCCATATATATATATGGAGTCGAGTTTTCTAGTGAAAAGAAACTTTGTGTTCCCAACAAGCTAGGTGAAAGACGGCTTCACACACACTTATCTCTCAGAACTTAGCATGTGGAGAGACGTTCGTTCATCTAGCACAAAGGGAAAGGGTTGCAGGAGAAAATTATACTCTGGTTTCTCAGTTTGTTTACTGTTGCCTCTTTGAAGTTCCTGCAGTTTTCACTGTAAAACCGAGTTGGAGCTAGTACCTCCCCATGTATATGTATGGAGTGGAGTTTGCAAGAGAAAAGAAACTTTGTGTTCCCAACAAGATAGTTGAAGGATGGCTTTCACACACACTTATCTCTCAGAACTGAGCATGTGGAGAGACGTTCGTTCATCTAGCACAAAGGAAAAGGTTGCAGGAGAAACTTTTACTCTGGTTTCTCAGTCTGTTTCCTAGTGCCGGTTTGAAGTTCCTGCAGTTTTCACTGTAAAACCGAGTTGGAGCTAGTACCTCCCCATATATATGTATGGAGTGGAGTTTTCAAGTGAAAAGAATCTTTGTCTTCCCAACAAGCTTGGTGAAGGACGGCTTTCACACACACTTATCTCTCAGAACTGAGCATGTGGAGAGACGTTCGTTCATCTAGCACAAAGGGAACGGGTTGCAGGAGAAACTTTTACTCTGGATTCTCACTCTGTTTCCTAGTGCCGGTTTGAAGTTCCTGCAGTTTTCACTGTAAAACAGAGTTGGAGCTAGTACCTCCCCATATATATGTATTGAGTGGAGTTTGCAAGTGAAAAGAAATTTGTGTTCCCAAAAAGCTAGGTTAAGGACGGCTTTCACACACACTTATCTCTCAGAACTGATCATGTGGAGAGACATACGTTCATTTGGCACAAAGGGAACTGGTAACAGGAGAAAATTTTACTCTGGTCTCTCAGTCTGGTTCCTCAGTCTGGTTCCTAGTGCCGGTTTGAATTTCCTGCAGTTTTCACGGTAAAACCGAGTTAGAACTAGTATCTCCCCATATATATGTATGGAGTCGAGTTTTCTAGTGAAAAGAATCTTTGTGTTCCCCACAAGCTAGGTGAAGGACGGTTTCACACACAATTATCTCTCAGAACTTAGCATGTGGAGAGACGTTCGTTCATCTAGCACAAAGGGAACGGGTTGCAGGAGAAACTTTTACTCTGGTTTCTCAGTCTGTTTCCTAGTGCCGGTTTGAAGTTCCTGCAGTATTCACTGTAAAACCGAGTTGGAACTAGTACCTCCCCATATATATGTATGGAGTCGAGATTTCTAGTGAAAAGAATCTTTGTGTTCCCAACAAGCTAGGTGAAGGACGGTTTCACACACACTTATCTCTCAGAACTGAGCATGTCGAGAGACGTTCGTTCATCTAGCACATAGGGAACGGGTTGCAGGAGAAACTTTTACTCTGGTTTCTCAGTCTTTTTCCTAGTGCCGGTTTGAAGTTCCTGCAGTTTTCACTGTAAAACAGAGTTGGAGCTAGTACCTCCCCATATATATGTATGGAGTGGAGTTTGCAACTGAAAAGAAACTTTGTGTTCCCAACAAGCTAGGTGAAGGACGGCTTTCACACACACTTATCTCTCAGAACTGAGCATGTGGAGAGACGTTCGTTCATCTAGCACAAAGGGAACGGTTTGCAGGAGAAACTTTTACTCTGGTTTCTCAGTCTGTTTCCTAGTGCCGGTTTGAAGTTCCTGCAGTTTTCACTGTAAAACCGAGTTGGAGCTAGTACCTCCCCATAAATATGTATGGAGTGGAGTTTGCACCTGAAAAGAAACTTTGGGATCCCAACAAGCTAGGTGAATGACGGCTTTCACACACACATAACTCTCAGAACTGAGCATGTGGAGACACTTTCGTTCATCTAGCACAAAGGCAACGGGTTGCAACAGAAACTTTTACTCTGGTTTCTCAGTCTGTTTCCTAGTGCCGGTTTGAACTTCCTGCAGTTTTCACTGTAAAACCGAGTTGGAGCTTGTACCTCCCCATATATATGTATGGAGTGGAATTTGCAAGTGAAAAGAAACTTTGTGTTCCCAACAAGCTAGGTGAAGGACGGCTTTCACACACACTTATCTCTCAGAACTGAGCATGTGGAGAGACTTTCGTTCATCTAGCACAAAGGGAACGGGTTGCAGGAGAAACTTTTACTCTGGATTCTCACTCTGTTTCCTAGTGCCGCTTTGAAGTTTCTGCAGTTTTCACTGTAAAACCGAGTTGGAGCTAGTACCTCCCCATATATATGTATGGATTGGAGTTTGCTACTGAAAAGAAACTTTGTGTTCCCAACAAGCTAGGTGAAGGACGGCTTTCACACACATTTATCTATCAGAACTGAGCATGTGGAGAGACGTTCGTTCATCTAGCACCAAGGGAACGGGTTGCAGGAGAAACTTTTATTCTGGTTTCTCAGTCTGTTTCCTAGTGCCGGTTTGAAGTTCCTGCAGTTTTCACTGTAAAACCGAGTTGGAACTAGTACCTCCCCATATATATGTATGGAGTCGAGTTTTCTAGTGAAAAGAAACTTTTTGTTCCCAACAAGCTATGTGAAGGACGGATTCACACACACTTATCTCTCAGAACTTAGCATGTGGATAGACGTTCGTTCATCTAGCACAAGGGGAAAGGATTGCAGGAAAAAATTTTACTCTGTTTTCTCAGTCTGTTTACTGTTGCCTCTTTGAAGTTCCTGCAGTTTTCACTGTAAAACCGAGTTGGAGCTTGTACCTCCCCATATATATGTATGGAATGGAGTTTGCAAGTGAAAAGAAACTTTGTGTTCCCATCAAGCTAGGTGAAGGCGGCTTTCACACACACTTATCTCTCAGAACTGAGCATGTGGAGAGACGTTCTTTCATCCAGCACAAAGGGAACGGGTTACAGGACTTTTACTCTGGATTCTCAGTCTGCTTCCTAGTGCCGGTTAGAAGTTCCTGCAGTTTACACTGTAAAACCGAGTTGGAGCTAGTACCTCCCCATATATATTTATGGAGTGGAGTTTGCAAGTGAAAAGAAACTTTGTGTTCCCAACAAGCTAGGTGAAGGACGGCTTTCACACACACTTATATCTCAGAACTGAGCATGTGTATAGACGTTCGTTCATCTAGCACAAAGGAAACGGGTTGCAACAGAAACTATTACTCTGGTTTCTCAGTCTGTTTCCTAGTGCCGGTTTGAAGTTCCTACAGTTTTCACTGTAAAACCGATTAGGAGTTAGTACCTCCCAATATATATGTATGGAGTGGAGTTTGCAACTGAAATGTAACTTTGTGTTCCCAACAAGCCATTTGAAGGACGGCTTTCACACACACTTATCTCTCAGAACTGAGCATGTGGAGAGACGTTCTTTCATCTAGCAAAAAGGGAACGGGTTACAGGAGAAACTTTTACTCTGTTTTCTCAGTCTGTTTCCTGTTGCCGCTCTTAAGTTCCTGCAGTTTTCACTGTAAAATCGAGTTGGAGCTAGTACCTACATATGTATATGTAAGGAGTGGAGTTTGCAACTGAAAAGAAACTTTGTGTTCCCAACAAGCTAGTTGAAGCACGGCTTTCACACACAATTATCTATCAGAACTTAGCATGTGGAGAGACTTTCGTTGATCTAGCAAAAAGGGAAAGGTTTGCAGGAGAAAATTTTACTCTGTTTTCTCATTCTGTTTCCTTTTGCCGCTTTGAAGTTCCTGCAGTTTTCACTGCAAAACCGAGTTAGAGCTAGTACCTCCCCATATATATATATGGAGTCGAGTTTTCTAGTGAAAAGAAACTTTGTGTTCCCAACAAGCTAGGTGAAAGACGGCTTCACACACACTTATCTCTCAGAACTTAGCATGTGGAGAGACGTTCGTTCATCTAGCACAAAGGGAAAGGGTTGCAGGAGAAAATTATACTCTGGTTTCTCAGTCTGTTTACTGTTGCCTCTTTGAAGTTCCTGCAGTTTTCACTGTAAAACCGAGTTGGAGCTAGTACCTCCCCATGTATATGTATGGAGTGGAGTTTGCAAGAGAAAAGAAACTTTGTGTTCCCAACAAGATAGTTGAAGGATGGCTTTCACACACACTTATCTCTCAGAACTTAGCATGTGGAGAGACGTTCGTTCATCTAGCACAAAAGGAACGGGTTGCAGGGGAAACTTTTACTCTGTTTTCTCAGTGTGTGTCCTAGTGTCGCTTTGAAGTTCCTGCAGTTTTCACTGTAAAACCGAGTTGGAGCTTGTACCTCCCCTATATATTTATGGAGTGGATTTTGCAACTGAAAAGAAACTTTGTGTTCCAAACAAGCTAGTTGAAGCACGGCTTTCACACACAATTATCTATCAGAACTTAGCATGTGGAGAGACTTTCGTTGATCTAGCAAAAAGGGAAAGGTTTGCAGGAGAAAATTTTACTCTGTTTTCTCATTCTGTTTCCTTTTGCCGCTTTGAAGTTCCTGCAGTTTTCACTGCAAAACCGAGTTAGAGCTAGTACCTCCCCATATATATATATGGAGTCGAGTTTTCTAGTGAAAAGAAACTTTGTGTTCCCAACAAGCTAGGTGAAAGACGGCTTCACACACACTTATCTCTCAGAACTTAGCATGTGGAGAGACGTTCGTTCATCTAGCACAAAGGGAAAGGGTTGCAGGAGAAAATTATACTCTGGTTTCTCAGTCTGTTTACTGTTGCCTCTTTGAAGTTCCTGCAGTTTTCACTGTAAAACCGAGTTGGAGCTAGTACCTCCCCATGTATATGTATGGAGTGGAGTTTGCAAGAGAAAAGAAACTTTGTGTTCCCAACAAGATAGTTGAAGGATGGCTTTCACACACACTTATCTCTCAGAACTGAGCATGTGGAGAGACGTTCGTTCATCTAGCACAAAGGAAAAGGTTGCAGGAGAAACTTTTACTCTGGTTTCTCAGTCTGTTTCCTAGTGCCGTTTTGAAGTTCCTGCAGTTTTCACTGTAAAACCGATTTTGTGCTAGTACCTCCCCATATATATGTATAGAGTGGAGTTTGCAACTGAAAAGAAACTTTGTGTTCCCAACAAGCTAAGTGAAGGACGGCTTTCACACACACTTATCTCTCAGAACTTAGCATGTGGAGAGACGTTCGTTCATCAACACAAAGGAAACTGTTTGCAGGAGAAAATTTTACTCTGGATTCTCAGTCTGTTTCCTGTTGCCGCTTTGAAGTTCCTCCACTTTTCACTGTAAAACCGAGTTGGAGATAGTACCTCCCCATATATATATATGGAATGGAGTTTGCAAGTGAAAAGAAATTTTGTGTTCCCAACAAGCTAGGTGAAGGAAGGCTTTCACACACACTTATCTCTCAGAACTGAGCATGTGGAGAGACGTTCGTTCATCTAGCACAAAGGGAACGGGTTACAGTACTTTTACTCTGGTATCTCAGTCTGCTTCCTTGTGCCGGTTTGAAGTTCCTGCAGTTTTCAATGTAAAACCGAGTTGGAGCTAGTACCTCCCCATATATATGTATGGAGTGGAGTTTGCAACAGAAAAGAGACTTTGTGTTCCCAACAAGCTAGATGAAGGGCGGCATTCACACACACTTATCTCTCACAACTGAGCATGTGGAGAGACGTTCGTTCATCTAGCACAAATGGAACGGTTTGCAGGAGAAAATTTTACTCTGGTTTCTCAGTCTGTTTCCTGTTGCCGCTTTGAAGTTCCTGCAGTTTTCACTGTAAAACCGAGTTGGAGCTAGTACCTACCCATATATATGTATGAAGTGTAGTTTTCAAGTGAAAAGAAACTTTGTGTTCCCAACAAGCTAGGTGAAGGACGGCATTCACACACACTTATCTCTCAGAACTGAGCATGTGGAGAGACGTTCGTTCATCTAGCACAAAGGGAACGGGTTGCAGGAAAAAATTTTTCTCTGGATCCTCAGTCTGTTTCCTGTTGCCGCTTTGAAGTTCCTGCAGTTTTCACTGTAAAACCGAGTTGGGGCTAGTACCTCCCCATATATATGTATGGAGTGGAGTTTGCAACTGAAGAGAAACTTTGTGTTCCAAACAAGCCAGTTGAAGCACGGCTTTCACACACAATTATCTATCAGAACTGAGCATGTGGAGAGACGTTCGTTGATCTAGCACAAAGGGAAAGGGTTGCAGGAGGAAATTTTACTCTGGTTTCTCATTCTGTTTCCTGTTGCCGCTTTGAAGTTCCTGCAGTTTTCACTGTAAAACCGAGTTGGAGCTAGTACCTCCGCATATATATGTATGGAGTGGAGTTTGCAAGAGAAAAGAAACTTTGTGTTCCCAACAAGCTAGTTGAAGGACGGCTTTCACACACACTTATCTCTCAGAACTGAGCATGTGGAGGGACGTTCGTTCATCTAGCACAAATGGAAGTGTTTGCAGGAGAAACTTTTACTCTGGGTTCTCAGTCTGTTTCCTAGTGCCGGTTTGAAATTCATGCAGTTTTCACTGTAAAACCGAGTTGGAGCTAGTACCTCCCCATATATATGTATGGAGTGGAGTTTGCAAGTGAAAAGAAACTTTGTGTTCCCAACAAGGTAGATGAAGGACGGCTTTCACACACACTTATCTCTCAGAACTGAGCATGTGGAGAGACGTTCGTTCATCTAGCACAAATGGAACGGGTTGCAGGAGAAAATTTTTCACTGGTTTCTCAGTCTGTTTCCTGTTGCCGCTTTGAAGTTCCTGCAGTTTTCCCTGTAAAACCGAGTTGGAGCTAGTACCTCCCATATATATGTATGGAGTGGAGTTTGCAACTGAAAAGAAACTTTGTGTTCCAAACAAGCTAGTTAAAGCACGGCTTTCACACACAATTATCTATCAGAACTGAGCATGTGGAGAGACGTTCGTTGATCTAGCACAAAGGGAAAGGGTTGCAGGAGAAAATTTTACTCTGGTTTCTCATTCTGTTTCCTGTTGCCGCTTTGAAGTTTCTGCAGTTTTCACTGTAAAACCGAGTTGGAGCTAGTACCTCCCCATATATATGTATGGAGTGGGGTTTGCAAGAGAAAAGAAACTTTGTGTTCCCAACAAGCTAGTTGAAGGACGGTTTTCACACACACTTATCTCTCAGAACTGAGCATGTGGAGAGACGTTCTTTCATCTAGCACAAAGGGAACGGGTTACAGGACTTTTACTCTGGTTTCTCAGTCTGCTTCCTAGTGCCGGTTTGAAGTTCCTGCAGTTTTCACTGTAAAACCGAGTTGGAGCTAGTACCTCCCCATATATATGTATGGAGTGGAGTTTGCAACTGAAAAGTGACTTTGTGTTCCCAACAAGCTAGATGAAGGGCGTCATTCACACACACTTATCTCTCAGAACTGAGCATGTGGAGAGACGTTGGTTCATCTAGCACAAATGGAACTGTTTGCAGGAAAAAATTTTTCTCTGGATCCTCAGTCTGTTTCCTGTTGCCGCTTTGAAGTTCCTGCAGTTTTCACTGTAAAACCGAGTTGGGCTAGTACCTCCCCATATATATGTATGGAGTGGAGTTTGCAACTGAAGAGAAACTTTGTGTTCCAAACAAGCTAGTTGAAGCACGGCTTTCACACACAATTATCTATCAGAACTGAGCATGTGGAGAGACGTTCGTTGATCTAGCACAAAGGGAAAGGGTTGCAGGAGGAAATTTTACTCTGGTTTCTCATTCTGTTTCCTGTTGCCGCTTTGAAGTTCCTGCAGTTTTCACTGTAAAACCGAGTTGGAGCTAGTACCTCCGCATATATATGTATGGAGTGGAGTTTGCAAGAGAAAAGAAACTTTGTGTTCCCAACAAGCTAGTTGAAGGACGGCTTTCACACACACTTATCTCTCAGAACTGAGCATGTGGAGGGACGTTCGTTCATCTAGCACAAATGGAAGTGTTTGCAGGAGAAACTTTTACTCTGGGTTCTCAGTCTGTTTCCTAGTGCCGGTTTGAAATTCATGCAGTTTTCACTGTAAAACCGAGTTGGAGCTAGTACCTCCCCATATATATGTATGGAGTGGAGTTTGCAAGTGAAAAGAAGCTCTGTGTTCCCAACAAGGTAGATGAAGGACGGCTTTCACACACACTTATCTCTCAGAACTGAGCATGTGGAGAGACGTTCGTTCATCTAGCACAAATGGAACGGGTTGCAGGAGAAAATTTTTCACTGGTTTCTCAGTCTGTTTCCTGTTGCCGCTTTGAAGTTCCTGCAGTTTTCCCTGTAAAACCGAGTTGGAGCTAGTACCTCCCCATATATATGTATGGAGTGGAGTTTGCAACTGAAAAGAATCTTTGTTCCAAACAAGCTAGTTAAAGCACGGCTTTCACACACAATTATCTATCAGAACTGAGCATGTGGAGAGACGTTCGTTGATCTAGCACAAAGGGAAAGGGTTGCAGGAGAAAATTTTACTCTGGTTTCTCATTCTGTTTCCTGTTGCCGCTTTGAAGTTTCTGCAGTTTTCACTGTAAAACCGAGTTGGAGCTAGTACCTCCCCATATATATGTATGGAGTGGGGTTTGCAAGAGAAAAGAAACTTTGTGTTCCCAACAAGCTAGTTGAAGGACGGCTTTCACACACACTTATCTCTCAGAACTGAGCATGTGGAGAGACGTTCTTTCATCTAGCACAAAGGGAACGGGTTACAGGACTTTTACTCTGGTTTCTCAGTCTGCTTCCTAGTGCCGGTTTGAAGTTCCTGCAGTTTTCACTGTAAAACCGAGTTGGAGCTAGTACCTCCCCATATATATGTATGGAGTGGAGTTTGCAACTGAAAAGTGACTTTGTGTTCCCAACAAGCTAGATGAAGGGCGTCATTCACACACACTTATCTCTCAGAACTGAGCATGTGGAGAGACGTTGGTTCATCTAGCACAAATGGAACTGTTTGCAGGAGAAACTTTTACTCTGGTTTCTCAGTCTGTTTCCTAGTGCCGGTTTGAAGTTCATGCAGTTTTCACTGTAAAACTGAGTTGGAGCTAGTACCTCCCCATATATATGTATGGAGTGGAGTTTGCAACTGAAAAGAAACTTTGTGTTCCCAACAAGATAGATGAAGGACGGCTTTCACACACACTTATCTCTCAGAACTGAGCATGTGGAGACACCTTCGTTCATCTAGCACAAATGGAACGGGTTGAAGGAGAAAATTTTTCTCTGGTTTCTCAGTCTGTTTCCTGTTGCCGCTTTGAAGTTCCTGCAGTTTTCACTGTAAAACCGAGTTGGAGCTAGTACCTACCCATATATATGTATGGAGTGGAGTTTGCAAGTGAAAAGAAACTTTGTGTTCCCAACAAACTAGGTGAAGGACGGCTTTCACACAGACTTATCTCTCAGAACTGAGCATGTGGAGAGACGTTCGTTCATCTAGCACAAAGGGAACGGGTTACAGGAGAAATTTTTACTCTGGATTCTCAGTCTGTTTCCTAGTGCCGGTTTGAAATTCATGCAGTTTTCACTGTAAAACAGTGTTGGAGCTAGTACCTCCCCATATATATGTATGGAGTGGGGTTTTCAAGTGTAAAGAAACTTTGTATTCCCTAACAAACTAGGTGAAGGACGGCTTTCACACACACTTAGCTCTCAGAACTGAGCATGTAGAGAGACGTTCGTTCATCTAGCACAAAGGGAACTGTTTGCAGGAGAAACTTTTACTCTGGGTTCTCAGTCTGTTTCCTAGTGCCAGTTTGAAATTCATGCAGTTTTCACTGTAAAACAGTGTTGGAGCTATTACCTCCCCATATATATGTATGGAGTGGAGTTTGCAAGTGAAAAGTAACTTTGTGTTCCCAACAAGATAGATGAAGTACGGCTTTCACCCACACTTAGCTCTCAGAACTGAGCATGTGGAGAGACGTTCGTTCATCTAGCACAAAGGGAACGGGTTACAGGAGAAACTTTTACTCTGGATTCTCAGTCTGTTTCCTAGTGCCGGTTTGAAGTTCCTGCAGTTTTCTCTGTAAAAACGAGTTGGAGCTTGTACCTCCCCTTATATATGTATGGAGTGGAGTTTGCAACTGAAAAGGAACTTTGTGTTCCCAACAAGCTAGGTGAAGGACGGCTTTCAAACACACTTATCTCTGAGAACTGAGCATGTGGAGAGACGTTCGTTCATCTAGCACAAAGGGAACGGGTTGCAGGAGAATATTTTAGTCTGGTTTCTCAGTCTGTTTCTTGTTGCCGCTTTGAAGTTCCTGCAGTTTTCACTGTAAAACCGATTTGGAGCTAGTACCTACCCATATATATGTATTGAGTGGAGTTTGCAACTGAAAAGACAATTTGTGTTCCCAACAAGATAGGTGAAGGACGGCTTTCACACACACTTATCTCTCAGAACTGAGCATGTGGAGATACGATCGTTCATATAGCACACAGTGAACGGTTTGCAGGAGAAACTTTTTCTCTAGTTTCTCAGTCTGTTTCCTAGTGCCGGTTTGAAGTTCCTGCAGTTTTCACTGTAAAACAGAGTTGGAGCTTGTACCTCCCCATATATATATATGGAGTGGAGTTTGCAACTGAAAAGAAACTTTGTGTTCTCAACAAGGTAGGTGAAGGACGGCTTTCACACACACTTTTCTTTCAGAACTGAGCATGTGGAGAGACTTTCGTTCATCTAGCACAAAGGGAACGGGTTACAGGAGAAACTATTTCTCTGGTTTCTCAGTCTGTTTCCTAGTGCCGTTTTGTAATTCCTGCAGTTTTCACTGTAAAACCGAGTTGGAGCTAGTACCTCCCCATATATATGTATGGAGTGGAGTTTTCAAGTGAAAAGAAACTTTGTGTTCCCACCAAACTTGGAGATGTACAGCTTTCACACACACATATCTCTCAGAACTGAGCATGTGGAGAGACGTTCGTTCATCTAGCACAAAGGGAACTGTTTGCAGGAGAAACTTTTACTCTGGGTTCTCAGTCTGTTTCCTAGTGACGGTTTGAAGTTCATATAGTTTTCAGTGTAAAACCGATTTGGAGCTAGTACCTCCCCATATATATATATGGAGTGGAGTTTGCAAGTGAAAAGAAACTTTGTGTTCCCTACAAGATACATGAAGTACGGCTTTCACACACACTTATTTCTCAGAACTGAGCATGTGGAGAGACGTTCGTTCATCTAGCACAAAGGGAACGTGTTGCAACAGAAACTTTTACACTGGTTTCTCAGTCTGTTTCCTAGTGCGGGTTTGAAGTTCCTGCAGTTTTCAGTGTAAAACAGAGTAGGAGCTAGTACCACACCATATACATGTATGGAGTGGAGTTTGCAACTGAAAAGAAACTTTGTGTTCCCAACAAGCTAGGTGAAGGACGGCTTTCACACACACTTATCTCTCAGAACTGAGCATGTGGAGAGACGTTCGTTCATCTAGCACAAAGGGAACGGGTTGCAGGAGAAAATTTTCTCTGGTTTCTCAGTCTGTTTCCTATTGCCGGTTTGAAGTTCCTGCAGTTTTCACTGTAAAACCGAGTTGGAGCTTGTAACTTCCCATATGTATTTTTGGAGTGGAGTTTGCAATTGAAAAGAAAATTTGTTTTCCCAACAAGCTAGGTGAAGGACGGCTTTCACACACACTTATCTCTCAGAACTGAGCATGTGGAGAGACTTTCGTTCATCTAGCACAAGGTTAAGGGGTTGCAGGAGAAAATTTTACTCTGGTTTCTCAGTCTGTTTCCTCTTGCCGCTTTGAAGTTCCTGCAGTTTTCACTGTAAAACCGAGTTGGAGCTAGTACCTCCCCATATATATGTATGGAGTGGAGTTTGCAAGTGAAAAGAAACTTTGTGTTCCCAACAAGCTAGGTGAAGGACGGCTTTCACACACACTTATCTCTCAGAACTTAGCATGTGGAGAGACGTTCGTTCATCTAGCACAAAGGGAACGGGTTACAGGAGAAACTTTTACTCTGGTTTCTCAGTCTGTTTCCTAGTGCCGGTTTATGTTCCTGCAGTTTTCTCTGTAAAAACGAGTTGGAACTAGTACCTCCCCATATATATGTATGGAGTGGAGTTTGCAACTGAAAAGAAACTTTGTGTTCCCAACAAACTAGGTGAAGGACGGCTTTCACACACACTTATCTCTGAGAAATGAGCATGTGGAGAGACGTTCTTTCATTTGGAACAAAGGGAACGGGTTACAGGAGAAACTATTTCTCTGGTTTCTCAGTCTGTTTCCTAGTGCCGGTTGGAAGTTCCTGCAGTTTTCACTGTAAAACGGAGTTGGAACTAGTACCTCCCCATATATATGTATGGAGTGGGGTTTTCAAGTGTAAAGAAAATTTGTGTTCCCTAACAAGCTAGGTGAAGGACGGCTTTCACACACACTTATCTCTCAGAACTGAGCATGTAGAGAGACGTTCGTTCATCTAGCACAAAGGGAACTGTTTGCAGGAGAAACTTTTACTCTGGATTCTCAGTCTGTTTCCTAGTGCCGGTTTGATGTTCCTGCAGTTGTCTCTGTAAAAACGAGTTGGAGCTAGTACCTCCCCTTATATATGTATGGAGTGGATTTGGCAACTGAAAAGGAACTTTGTGTTCCCAACAAGCTAGGTGAAGGACGGCTTTCAAACACACTTATCTCTGAGAACTTAGCATGTGGAGAGACGTTCGTTCATCTAGCACAAAGGGAACGGGTTGCAGGAGAATATTTTAGTCTGGTTTCTCAGTCTGTTTCTTGTTGCCGCTTTGAAGTTCCTGCAGTTTTCACTGTAAAACCGATTTGGAGCTAGTACCTCCCCATATATATGTATGGAGTGGAGTTTTCAACTGAAAAGAAAATTTGTGTTCCCAACAAGCTAGGTGAAGGACGGCTTTCCCACACACTTATCTCTCAGAACTGAGCATGTGGAGAGACGTTCGTTCATCTAGCACAAGGTTAACGGATTGCAGGAGAAAATTTTACTCTGATTTCTCAGTCTGTTTCCTCTTGCCGGTTTGAAGTTCCTGCAGATTTCACTGTAAAACCGAGTTGGAGCTAGTACCTCCCCATATATATGTATGGAGTGGAGTTTGCAAGTGAAAAGAAACTTTGTGTTCCCAACAAGCTAGGT